>NC_065579.1:101745247-102415247 GCF_024542745.1 Macaca thibetana thibetana
TCTCAAAAAAAAAAAAAAAAAAAAAAAAAAAAAAAAAAAAAAAAGAAAAAAACCAAATATGTGCATAATTGTACAGACTGGCTAGAAGGATGCACGTTGAGCCGGTCGTGGTGGCTCACACCTGTAATCCTAGCACTCTGAGAGGCCAAGGCGGGCAGATCACGAGGTCAGGAGATAGAGACCACGGTGAAACCCCGTCTCTACTAAAAATACAAAAAAAAAAAAAATTAGCTGGGCGCGGTGGTGGGCACCTGTAGTCCCAGCTACTCGGGAGCCTGAGGCAGGAGAATGCATGAACCCGGGAGGCGGAGCTTGCAGTGAGCCGAGATCTCACCACTGCACTCCAGCCCGGGAGACAGAGCAACTCCATCTCAAAAAAAAAAAAAAAAGAAGGATGCACGTTGGAGGGAGGGAGAGAGGCAAGAGCACTTTTCTTCCTTCTTTTTCTTTTTAAAACAATGTCCAAGTTTTATTTTTTCAACTAAAAGAAGTATTCTTACAAAAAGAGGGTAGTAGCAGGTCACAGACCCAGCTGGACTGCAGAAGGTGACTTTGGCTACTTACTCTCAACCCCTAATCCTGACTGTGCCTTCCACACCCCTAAAAGTTCCTCCTCCTCCCATTCTTTCTGCATTACGCTGGTTCCTGGCTCTGCAGCTGTAGCCAGGATGGCCTCACAAGTTCCCTGAACAGAGCTTCCAGGCAGGACTTTGCACACAGGTGTTCAACACACACTGCTGGATACCCACACACCTGGCTAACTCAGTTAGCTTATCTCTCCCATTGCTCTGTACACTCAGTCTGACCACACCATACCACTGTCCACACGTTCCTGCCAGCTACACCATTACACAATGACAAGTGCTACTGTGGGCCAGACACCGTGCTGACATGTTACAAGCTTCATCTCACTTTACTCTTGTAGTCAGGTACCTGCGAGGTAGGCACCACAGCCATTCCTATTTTACTGACTGGCCTATTGTTATTGTTAAAAACTCTATTATGGCTATTAAGTACAGCAGTATTTACACCTAACTGATCACAACCAGTTACAGATTTCTTTGTTCCTTCTCTGCTCCCACTGCTTCACTTGACTAACCAAAAGAAAACAAAAACAAAAACTCTAAAACCTCTATTACAGCAGAAATCCCTGTTTGTCCCTCATAACTTGGTAATCAAGGTAACACTGTATATCCTATACTTGTATTGCCCTTTACAATTTTCAAAGTAGCTTATACTCATTATCTTAGCTGATCTATAAAATACACTCAAGGATGATAATAACTTGCCCCAGGACACACAGGCTATATCTGGCAGACCTGGGACTGCAGCAGTGCCACACGTGACCAGCCCCACTGAACGCAATGTTGATCATCGCTTTATTTTGGGGGGCTTTACTTTTCAGCAACGGCAGGTAAGGGAAAGCAGGTGGCTGGAGCAAAAGCTTTCTGGCGCTACCAGAGTAAAGCCAAAACCCCAAGCAAATAAAAAGATCACAGCAAGCGAGGTGTGGACCTGTCTGAGTTCTTGGAGGTCACAGGTGGGCGCACAGAAGGCAGTTCCATGAGTACCTTTAGTTCCCAGCACACGGTGGCTCTGCAGTAGTGAATGAAGTCTAGCACAGCCACCGCCCCCACGCCCAGGCTCAGGAGTACACTGAGGTCGTCCACCAGCAGCACCGGGTACGTCCACCGAGCCTCTCCACCGTCTACTGGCTTCAGGGCCTCCCGTACAAACTCAAACAATGGTTTCAAGTTCCCAGCATTAGCCTCCCTGGAGAGACAGGACAAAAGTTATCAGACTTCACTCTCTCTACAGATGTTTATCAAGAACCAAGTAGCACCACAGGAGAGGGCGAAGGGGGACAAAGAACTTTATCACAATTCTTGGCAACAAAGAGTTCATGATCTGGTTAGAAAGAAAAGGCATGCACGTGTACAGGAATAATTCAAATATTTCCTGAGGCCTGCTAGGTATAAAGCACTGTGTTAGAAACTGGGGGACACAAAAATAAACAGCTCCTAGGGCCCTTAAGAGACACCATACATAGTCAGGTGTGGTGGTTCACACCTGTAATCCCAGCACTTTGTGAGGCTGAGGCAGGCGGATCACTCAAGGTGAGGAGTTCAAGATCAGCCTGGCCAACAATGGTGAAACCCTGTCTCTACTAAAAATACAAAAATTAGCCAGGTGTGGTGGCGCACACCTGTAATCTCAGCCACTCGGGAGGCTGAGGCAGGAGAATTGCTTGAACCTGGGAGGCGAAGTTGCAGTGAGCCAAGACTGAGATCATCCCATTGCACTTCAACCTCGGCAACAGAACGAGACTCTATCTCAAAAAAAAAAAAAAGAAAAAAGAGAGACACCATACAGCCTCTCAACCCAAGAGCTTAAGGCATCTGGAAGATAACTGGATTGGGCAGGCAGAAGCCTTCCCAGGAGGTCATTCACAGCTGGAAAAAGTTAAACAGGCCAGGCACAGTAGCTCGCACCTATAATCTCAGCACTTTGGGGGACCAGTGGGGGAGAATCATTTGAGCCCAGGAGTTAAAGAATAGCCTAGGCAACAGAGTGGGACCATATTTCTACAAAAAAAAATTTTTTTTTAATTAACCAGGCATGGTGGTACACCCCTGTAGTCCCAGCTACTTGGAGGCCGAGATGAGAGGAGTGCTTGAGCCCAGGAGGTCGAGTTTGCAGTGAGCCGTGTGTGTACCACTGCACTCCAGCCTGGACAACAGAGCAAGACCCTGTCTCAAAAAAATAATGAAATAAGAAGTTAAACAGCAACTCAGATGCCCTGATGGTCAGTGGCAGTGGCCTAAGGGCTTCTGTATACATAACAGATTTGACCTGTTTCTGACACAAGCCAGACTGACTATCTCCGCCTTCTCTAGTGACTACCCCCAGCCATCATTTCTCAGCAATGAGTGGAGGAACAGAGCACAGGGCCCAGGGCAACTGGTCTACTGCCTTATGCTCCGGGGATGAGCCCCTGGCATTGCGTTATTTTCACTAACAATGAGGACATCTCCCCATATCTTGGGATGAGGTGTAACCAGCCCCTGCCTTCAAATGAGGAAACCCCAAGTCAGAGATGCTAAGGGATGTATGTGAGGTCACACACAGGGTCAGGAAACATGGCCTCACAGCCACCACAGAAGGGTGTGTGTGTCTGAGAGATAAGGTGGTCGGGGGAAGTTAATGTGTGGACCGCTTTGTAGTGGAGGAAGAACAGCAGCCAAGCAGGGAGTCTTCACAGAGCTATGTTTGTGGCCAATGTTCAGAAAGAAGGAAAAGCAGGAAAACCAATCTCAGGCCTGTGACGCTGAATACCAAACCAGGGGAAAAACTTTTTCTTAAATGTCTGAAGAGTAAATATTTTAGACTTGCAGGTCATATGGTCTTTGTCCTGACTACTCAACTCTATTTGTTGCTGTAATGCAAAAACAGCCAGGGACAACCTGCAAACAAATGAACGTGGCTGTATTCCGGTAAAATTTTATTTACAAAAAATAAATTAAAAAAAATAATATTGGCCGGGCGCGGTGGCTCAAGCCTGTAATCCCAGCACTTTGGGAGGCCGAGACGGGCGGATCACGAGGTCGGGAGATCGAGACTATCCTGGCTAACATGGTGAAACCCCGTCTCTACTAAAAAATACAAAAAACTAGCTGGGCGAGGTGGCGGGCGCCTGTAGTCCCAGCTACTCGGGAGGCTGAGGCAGGAGAATGGCGTGAACCTGGGAGGCGGAGCTTGCAGTGAGCTGAGATCCGGCCACAGCACTCCAGCCTGGGCGACAGAGCGAGACTCCGTCTCAAAAAAAAAAAAAAAAAAAAAAAATATTAAAAAAGACAATTTTAAAAATATGAAACAAAACATATTTATTTACAAAAACAGGCAGCTGACCCATAGCCCATAGTTTGCCGTTGCAGAGTTTCCGCTGTCGCAGAGCTCAGGTGTATACTAGGGCTCTAAGCCAGGGCTGGAAAACACAGCAAAGCATATTGTTCTGCCATCCTTCCAGCAAATGATCCTCTCTATAGCTTTGGGGACAAATGTCCACCCTCAGCCCCAGGATAAGAGCCAGCATTTGATAATGCTGCAACACCAGATGAAGTGTCTGTCTCCTGAAGCCAGTTCCATCTTCCTGCACAATAAGAAGGAATCACACAGCAACCAGGAACCCTGTCTGGGCCCACCTGCCACGTGTGTGCTTCCGGGCTGGGCTGCAGGCTGACTGACCTGAGAAACTGCAGGGGATGTGGCTCCTCTTGAGTCTGGAAAAAGACGTCCACTGCGGACTTCAGTCCCTCGAGGAACACAAGCTGCCCACGCTCCCGCGCCACAGTCAGGTTGACACCCTAAACATGACAAACAGTGAGTTACTGTGCCCATCAGACTAGATGCCAGCTTGCAAGAGGGCACAAGACACCTTCCAAACATGGCAGAAGTGTATCTGATCACCCAATGTACAGGCCTGTCTTCATTCCCCTGGGTGCTCCCAACCCACAATCCCCCATCTGTTTTCAGATGTGTATTTCCATTTAATTGTCACATTAAAAGAAAAACTAGCCAGGCATGGTGGCACATGCCTGGAGTCCCAGCTACTTGGGAGGCTGAGGCAGGTGGATCGTTTGAGCCCAGGAGTTTGAGACCAGCCTGGGCAACATGGCAAGATCTCGTCTCTACAAAAAAAAAATAAAAAAAAATTAGCCAAGTGTGGCAGTTTGCACCTGTAGTCTCAGCAACTCAGGAGGCTGAGGTAGGAGGATCACGTGTGCCCAGCAGGTCAAGGCTGCAGTGAGCCATGATCATGCTGCTGCACTCCAACCTGAGCAACAGAGCGAAACCCTGTCTCAAAAAGACACAAAAAACAAAAACCTAGGCTGGGCATGGTGGCTCATGCCAATAATCCCAGCACTTTGGGAGGCCAAGGGGCAGATCACTTGAGGTCAGGAGTTCGACACTAGTCTGGCCAACATGGTGAAACACCATCTCTACAAAAAATACAAAAATTAGCTAGGGGTGGTGGCAGGTGCCTGCAATCCCAGCTACTCAGGAGACTAAGACAGGAGGATTGCTTGAACTGGGAGGTGGAGGTTGCAGTGAGCCGAGATCGCACCATTGCACTCCAGCCTGGGTGACGAGAGTGAAACTCCATCCCACAAAAAAAAAAAAAAAAAAAAAAAACCCACAAAAAATGGGACGCAGAAATTTAGTATGCATATCCCTGCTCAGACCAGGACTTTTTTTTTTTTTCTTTTCTTTTTTTACTTGTCACTGACTTGAAGCTCAAGGACTTTCTTTCTTTTTTTTTTTTTTTGAGACATAGTCTCACTCTATTGCCTAGGCTGGAGTGCAGTAATGCAATCTCGGCTCACTGCAACCTCTGCCTCCCAGGTTCAAGCGATTCTTGTGCCTCAACCTCCTGAGTAGCTGGGATTACAGGTGTGTGCCACCATACCTGGCTAATTTTTATTTATTTATTTATTTATTTATTTATTTATTTATTCATTTATTTTTTGAGATGGAGTTTCACTCTTGTTACCCAGGCTGGAGTGCAATGGTACGATCTTGGCTCACTGCAACCTCTGCCTCTTGGGTTCAAGCGATTCTCCTGCCTCAGCCTCCTGAGTAGCTGGGATTACAAGTATGTGCAACCACACCCAGCTGATTTTTGTATTTTTAGTAGAGACGGGGTTTCTCCATGTTGGTCAGGCTGGTCTCGAACTGCCAAACTCAGGTGATCCACCCACCTTGGCCTCCCACAGTGCTGGGATTATAGGCATGAGCCACCGCACCCAGCCTAATGTTTTTATTTTTAGTAGAAACAGGGTTTCGCCATACTGACCAGGCTGGTCTTAAACTCCTGGCCTCAAGTGATCCACCTGCCTCAGCCTCCAAAAGTGCTGGGATTACAGGTGTGAGCCACTGCGCCTGGCCTCAAGGACTTCTTAAATATGGTTCATGAACTACCATCCGATTAAGAAACCCTTTAAGATGCCTGATTAAAATGTAGATTCCTGGCCGGGCATGGTGGTTCACGCCTGTAATCCCAACACTTTGGGAGGCCGAGGCACGTAGATCACCTGAGGTCAGGAGTTCGAGACCAGCCTGGACAACATGGCAAAATCCTGTCTCTATGAAAATTCAAAATTAGCCAGGTATGGTAGCACATGCCTGTAATCCCAGCTACTTGGGAAACTGAGGCAAGAGAATCACTTGAACCGGGGACGCAGAGGTTATGGCGAGCCAAGATCATGCCATTGCCCTCCAGCCTGGGCAACAAGAGTGAAACTCTGTCTCAAAAAAACCAAAAGCAGATCCCTGGGTCTAATTCCAGAACAAGGGCACAGCTCAGGATGTCCAGCTCAACAAACACCCAGGGATAGTGATGCATTCTAAATGTGCAACCCACTGCTCCACCTGTGCAGAAACAGGTCACATGGAGCTCAGTGTGGTGGCTCACATCTGCAATCCCGGTACTTTGGGAGGCTGAGGCAGGAGGATCCCTTGAGCTTAGGAGTTTAAGACCAGTCTGGGCAACATAAGGAGACCCGTTCTCTAAAAAAGAAAAAAAAAAAAAAAAAGGCAAGAAAGAAAGAGGCAACATGTAACTCTTTAGACTTTCCATGCCCCTACATCAGGTCTCAACTGCTCATTCACACACAAAATGCCCAGGGTCTTCCAATGTCCAACACCATTTGTTCTGATAGCTGCAGCTGACAGAGAAAGACTCCTGATCGTATCACCCTTGCTCTTGCTCACTACCAGTCTATTTATGTAAGTGCAACAATATGCCATGAGTATAGAAGCTCACGCTCCAGTACTTCACATGCCAAGTACTGTGCATGCCATTTCTGCTGTGCTGATTATCATTCAAAGGTAAAAGAAAAAGTAGCCAGTTTAGACATGCGAACACACAGCTGTCTCATCCTGAAACAGATCCAGTGGCCATAAAGCCATGCTACAGAGCCCTGGAATGCAACATGTTTTCTTTACATCCTGACTGTTCTCCCTGGGCTCCTGCCCTGATGTCTAACACAAGAAGTTCTCCCTTCTCTGCAAAGGATGGGAAAGAAAGAACCTACCATTCTCTCACCTCCTCATTTGCTTCTGCCCAACAGAGAAAGAGGCAGTGACTTGGTCCAATAGTAAGACTGGATTTTATTTTTTTTTATTTGTATGTATGTATGTATTGAGATGGAGTCTTGCTCTTTTGCCAAGGCTGGAGTGCAGTGGTGCGATCTTGGCTCGCTGCAATTTCCGCCTCCCAGGTTCAAGTGCTTCTCATGCCTCAGCCTCCCAAGTAGCTGGGATTATAGGCGTGAGCCACCACGTCTGGATCCTCTGAGAAATAAATGAGTGGAATGCACGCCCCATGAGTGAGATGATCCCAAAGTGTTAAGATTAAAGGCATGAGCCACCACCCCTGGCAGCCAAGAATTTTTATAGTGACTAGGTCTTGGGTTTTGTCAAATGCTTTTTCCGCAGTAAGTGATATCATCATATGAATTTGTTTCTTTAGCCTGTTGAGATGGTGGATTACAATAGCTGATTTTCAAATGCTGAACCGGCTTTGCAAAATTGTAATAAACCCAAGTGAGGTGTACAGTTCTTCTTATACATTTCTGGACTTGATTTGCTTATATCTTGCGGGGGGCGGGGCGGGGGAATTGCATCTCTGGGAGATATTTTTTTTTCCTTTTTTTATTGAAAAGGTGTGTCACTCTACAGGCGCACGCCAACTGCCCAGATAATTTTTGTATTTTTAGTAGAGATGGGGTTTTGCTATGTTGGCCAGGCTGGTCTCAAACTCCTGACCTCAGGTGATCTGCCCACCTCGGCCTCCCAAAGTGCTGTGATTACAGGCATAAGCCACCGCGCCCAGTCCAAGACTGGCATTTTAAAGATCACTGCTGAAGAGTAGCCCAGTTATCTCCCTCTCTAAGCCTGGCCTGTCCAAAAAAAAACCAAAAAACAGCCCTTCAGCTTCCATTCTCAGGCAGTGAAGTCCACCTAGTCACAGGTAATGGCCCAGGCTAGGTCAGGAAGTTCATCAGCCTCTTGGCCATCTTATTCTTGCCCCTGTGTATGATGTGGTGAGGGGCAGGAAACGAAAGTCCCGCTCCCCACATTGGGGTCTGAAGCGCTAGACTTAGGGAAAGACAGTGGGAGGCATCCAGTTTAGCAGCAGACCAAAGTGTGATCTCCAACCAAGGAGGACGAAAATCAAAACTCAAATGGAGAAGGAGAAAATCTTAACTGGTCCAGAATGAGTAGAGAAGGGTTTAATTAACATCTACAAACAGCAGGTCTGGTTCTACAAAGTCTCAATAAGTCTCAATTAATGCTGAGATGCTACCTCAGCCCTTCAAATAAGGGGTTCAGGATCCCAAGATTTCTTTCTTTCTTTTTTTTTTTTTTTTTTTTGAGACAGAATCTTGCTCTGTCGCCAGGCTGGAGTGCGATCTCGGCTCACTGCAACCTCTGGCTCCCGGGTACAAGCAATTTTCCTGCCTCAGCCTCCCGAGTAATTGGGACTACGTGTACGTGCCACCATGCCCAGCTAATTTTTATATTTTTAGTAGAGACGGGGTTTCACCATGTTGGCCAGAATGGTCTCGATCTCTTGACCTCGTGATCCGTCCACCTTGGCCTCCCAAAGTGCTGGGATTACAGGCGTGAGCCACCGTGCCCGGCTCAATATTTATTTAGTCCCTCTTTTGCTAAGTTCTGTACAATGCAAATAGGAAAGCCCAGCTTTAGACCATGTGTGACACACACACTCACTCAGGGACCTCACCATGGAACTCCAAAATATTTACCAGCTTCTGTCCCACGATATTGTAGTGGCTGAAGGACTGGGAGAGTGCCACAAAGCAGACTTTACAATTAGCTAGAAAACAAAACAATTGATTTTAAATAAATCCTCTGGTTACAACCAGTCTCACTGATTTCATACCTCTGAAAACAAAAGCACTGAGGCAAATCTAGAGACCCAGAGGCTCTGCAACCCGACATACACAATTTGATTCTAAGATGTACTTTTTTTCTTAACAGTTATATCTTATTTTGCTGATTCTAAGATATATTTCTGTTAGACGTAGTACTAGGTACTTCTTCTTCTTCTTCTTCTTCTTCTTATTATTATTATTATTATTTGAGCTCGCTCTGTTGTCCAGGCTAGAGTGGCACAATCATGGCTCACTGCAGCCTCAACTTCTCTGGCCTCAAGTGATCTGCCCATCTCAGCCTCCCGAGTAGCTGGAACTATAGGTGTGCCCAGCTAATTTTTGCATTTTTTTGTAGAGACAGGGTCTCCCTATATTGCCCAGGCTGGTCTCGAACTGCTGGCCACAGATCATCCTTCCACCTGGGTCTCCCGAATGCTGAGATTATAGATATGAGCCATTACGCCCAGCCATGCAGCAGCCACGTTCTTTAGGAAGCATCTACTGCCAGGACAAAGTGTCAATGGGGTCGAGTGCCCAGAGACCTCGAGATACACAAAGACCAGAGAGCAACAAAATCAGAAGCCACATAAGACCTCAGTGAGGCAATGTCCACACAGTAGGTGGAGAAGCAGAAGGTAGGACACAGAAACAGTGAGCACACGCCACTCTTTGGCAGGGCTGGGGAGGGAACGAGATGGCCCAGTGATCTGTTATCCTCACAAAATAGCCCCCCTAGGTATCCCAACACCAAGGCTTGGCTTGTAAATGCTGTTATTGCTTCCTTAAATAGTTTTGGTTTTTATTACTTCTGCACCCATCTTGGGTTTCTTTTCTACAGCATCAATGCGTCCCATACCTTTGAGGTAGAAGGAGAGAAAGTGGTGTACAAGGAAACTCCCATCTGTCTTGGCATCACAGAGTAGAGTCAGTTTCCCCTAAAAGTTACGAGGAACACAAAAAGGTTAGACTCCCTGGAAAGAGGTCAGCTTAGTGTAGAAATCTAGTCAATTGTGTCCACACCTAAATTCCTACACCTGAAGAGTTTATTTTTTTAATGATATATATGCTAAGGTACCCTGAAAAGATGAAAATAAGTCAAAATTATGGAAAATCCATGATTAAAGTTATCACTTATTGTTACTTAGGCAGGCATATCTCAGACTCCATCTCCTCAAAGCAAACAGAGAATAAAATAATTTCTCTTCCTCACTTCTCATGTTAGTAATTCAGGAACCAGTCTTAGGAAGAATTGGATCCTGAACAAAGGATGTTTTACCATGAGACTCCAATGAAAATCAGATTGCTAGGACTGGAAGAGGCCTTCAAAAGGCCTCCCCGCCAACTACTTTATATTCTGATGCCAATTCTATTCTGTAGGGTGAGGGAGAAGGGAGGAAGAAGCAGTTGTTGATAGAGATGTCTGATAACAAAGTTCACCCAATGGCCCTGCTTCAGAGGCCTGATCATGGAGAGCTCTAGAAAGACCTCTAAGGGTGGTCCCTGCAGAGCCGGGCTGTCCCGCTCCACTCACCTCTATTTCTGTCAGTGACAGGGAAGGTCAGGATCAAGTGATATCATGCATTCCACCTCCTTGCCGTGTGACCTTCCACAAATGCCTAACTTCTCTGGGCTTCAGGTTTTTTCACTTATAAAATATGAAAGCTCACACCGTCAGACCTTCAGGGTTACCCCTGGTGCTGTCATTTCCTGGTGCCCACTTGAATACTCCATTCTCTTATCTGGCCCTAGGCTGACTTTGGAAGTGCCAGTGGTAACTGGCAAGGTAATCAGAGTCATCTGGACAAGAACTGCCTGGCAACTAAAATCCACAAGGATCTACTGAAAGCTACAATTTGGCACTATGGGATCATAAAAAGGCTTTAGACACATAGTATCCTGGTTGCCATTGAAAAGGAGTTCACCATTTCATTAGGAAGACAAAGATTATGAATAAACCAGGCCAAGTGTGGTGGCTCACGCCTGTAATCCCAGCACTTTGGGAGGCAGAGGCAGGCGGATCACCTGAGGTCAGGAGTTCGAGACCGGCCTGGCCAACATGGTGAAACCCCGTCTCTAACAAAAAATACAAAAAAAAAAAATTAGCCGAGTAATTAGCTGGGTGTGGTAGCGCACGCCTGTAATCCCAGCTACTTGGGAGGCTGAATAAGGAGAATCACTTGAACCCAGGAGGTGAGGTTGCAGGGAGCCGAGATAGCGCCAGTGCACTCCAGCCCGGGTGACGGAGCGAGACTCCATCAGAAAAAGAAAAAAAAAAAAAAGAATAAGCCAGAAGATACGCTCCTGAAAGAGGTTACTCCTACGTTAAAATGTGAAAGGTTTCAAGGTGCCCCAGAGTGTGAAGAGAACATGCCAGCCTGGGGTGCCAAAGACTGACTTAGTCCAAGCCAATGTTTGCTACGTCCAGCTTCTAACAGTTATATCAGAAACCACAAAGAGGAAGAGTAAGAATAGCAGCGTTCAACACAATGTGCCGATTGCTCCGGGGCTAGGGGGCGGTTAGGAAGCTCGCCTATACGAACTCCCCTCTCCTCTCAGGCCTATTCCGCAGTCTCCTCTGAGCGCCTGGGACCTCCACCCCAGTGAACACGCACAGGGCGCCCCAGGGCGCCCCAGTTCACGTCCGTGAATATAATCCAACCCCCCTGTCGGCCATGCTTCCCAGGGACTTTTTTTTTTTGAGACGGAGTCCCGCTCTGTCGCCCAGGCTGGAGTGCGGTGGCGAGATCTCAGGTCACTGCAACCTTCCCCTCCCGGGTTCAAGCTATTCTCCTGTCTCAGCCTCCCGAGTAGCTGGGATTACAGGCGTGCGCCACCACGCTCGGCTAATTTTTGTATTTTTCCTAGAGACGGAGTTTCAGCATGTTGGCCAGACTGGTCTCGAACTCCTGACCTGAGATGATCCATCCGCCTCGGCCTCCTAAACTGCTGGGATTACAGGCGTGAGCCACCGCGCCCGGTCGCTTCCCAGAGACTTTTAAGGGCACGTACGGCCTTTGAGAATATACGAGATGGCCCAGAAGCCCACCTTCGGCGGGTCCAAGTCTACACTCCAATCCCCGGGTCGACCCTCTGCGGACTACAACTCCCAGGTGCCCCATGCCAGGTCGTCGCGCCATTCCCTGGGGTCGTGCGCACCGCCTCCCGGATGCAGTATTCCGCCGCCCTGCCAGGTCCCGCCCCCTTCCGGGCCGCGGGACCTCTTACCTGCTCCGCCCTGTCGGGGGTGGTGTTAAGCAAGTTATTAAGTTCCACGAACATTCCGAGCTCCTGGCACTAACACTCTGGAGGAGAATCCGGGGTGCTGCAAAGACGATGGAGGCTTAAACGCACCAGACAGCCCACCTCACGCAAAGAAGCGCGCATGCGCAACGCCACTTTTGCGAACCAGCCACAGCCAATGAGGCGGGTGTCTGGATGGGGCCGCTGCGCAAGCGCATAGACGTGCGTGGAGTCCCAGGTAGTTGGAAACGATGGGCTTTTCTGTAGGACTGCCAGCGGCCTGTGGCGGCTCATTCCGCGCAAATCGGCCTGGCGCCCGAGCCCTCCCAGTGGCCCCCAAAGCTCCACGCGACCGAGTATTCTCCTTCCCTTGGCCTCGCTCTCTGCCCAGCCCCGGGCCTCCTTTCCTCCACAGGTGGCTATCAGGCGCCCTCTGTATGCCCCACACTCCTGGGAGCTTGGGCTCATCGGTAAACGAAAACAAAGGACAGGAAATTATTATTTTTTAATTATTATCTTTTTTTTTTTATTGAGACGGAGTCTTGCTCTGTCGCCCAGACTGGAGTGCAGTGGCGCGATCTCGGTTCACTGCAAGCTCCGCCTCCCGGGTTCACGCCATTCTCCTGCCTCAGCCTCCGGAGTAGCTGGGACTACAGGCGCCTGGCACCACGCCCGGCTAATATTTTGTATTTTTAGTAGACACGGGGTTTCACCGTGTTAGCCAGGATGGTCTGGATCTCCCGACCTCATGATCCACCCGCCTCGGCCTCCCAAAGTGCTGGGATTACAGGCATGAGCCACCACGCCCGGCCGACACGGAATTATATCTTGAAAAGTTATGTGGAGGAAAGCAAAGCGGGATTGGGGAGTAACAATGGGGGCAAGGTAGGTTTCAGAATTAAAGAGGTTGTCAAGGTGGGTCTCACAGAGAAAGGGTGTTTGCGGCCGGGCGCAGTGGCTCACGCCTGTAATCCCAGCGCTTTGGGAGGCCGAGACGGAGGGATCAAGAGGTCAGGAGTTCGCAGACCAGCCTGGCCAACATAGTGAAACCCCTTCTCTATTAAAAATACAAAAAATTAGCCGGGCGTGGTGGGGGGAGCCTGTAATTCCAGCCACTCGGGAAGCTGAGCCAGTAGAATCGCTTGAACCCGGGAGGCGGAGGTTGCAGTCAGCGGAGATCGTGCCATTGCACTCTAGCCTGGGCAGCAGTGTGAGACTTCGTCAAAAAAAAAAAAAAAAAAAAAAAAAAAAAGTGTGGTTGCAACACGCCCTGTATTCCTGTCCTCAGAGCCTTTGCACTAACTCTTCCCTCTTCCTGGAATGCCCCTTTTCCCAGATATTCAGCTGATTTTAAAATTCCCCACTTCCTTCAGGTCTTTGTTCAGATGTCACTTTATTCGTGAGGCCTTCCCTGAGCACCTTACTTAAATCACAAACTGTCCCTTTTCGAACACTTCTTTTTCCTTGCTTTTCTTTTTCCATAAGGTTTGTATCTATTATACCGTATATAGTTTTGTTCTAGCCCAATCAGCCTCAGTTCAGTGGACAAACCTGTAGTTCAACCAAAGTCAAGTTTATTGACAGTCACTAAAATAAAAGAGAATTGTTATATGATTTGGGAAAGAATCGAATTCAGGTGAAATTTAAGTGAAGCGGTGTTTGATATACTTAAAGCACAGCACAGCTGTGTATGGAGGAGTCCTACTCTGGCATGGACTGCAAAGGGGACCCAGGGTCGTTCCTCTGGAAACTGCAAGTTGTTAAGATAGATGTAGAATGTAATAGTTAGCTGAAGCTCTGCACCTGGGATGGAAATCGAGGCTGCTGCTCTGTGTCAAAGGGACGTAGGTCCTTCAGCCAAGAATGAGATGTTTCATGTTTATTGAAATGTGAGAAAGAGAAAAAAAAATTGGCCTAACCCTCACAGCTAGGTCTTGGTGTTCCTGTTGAGCATAAACAATTTCACGAAACATCAACATCAGACTGATAGTGATGGATCAAGACAAAACTAGACCACTCCATAATCATGTTGAACACAAAACACATACATTGTCCAAGCCACAACCAAACATCTCATTTCCCAGCAATAAGAATACCTCTTCTTTACCAATCTTTTTAGCCTGATACAAGTTCTTTTTTTTTTTTTTGGCCTGATACCAGTTGTTTATCACATACTGGCTTTGCAAAGATGCCTCCCTGTAAATAAGATATATCAGGGTACCTAATCATAGAATTACTCCAACCTTCTGACAGCATCCGTCCCCGAGCAAAGCCGTACTTCCTTAAACCCTCCCCTAAATCACTTAACAAGCCCAAATCCTGTAATTGTTTTCTAACACTGTCTTAATGAGATACCCCATGGTTCCCCCATGGTGTACATTCTCCCTCATAGCAATGAGTAATAAACTTAATGTTTTCAGTAATAAGTATATTCCTGGTGGTCATTGCCTGGAGGGAATAGACGTGATGTCAATCAGCAAAGTTTTAATTTTAGAAAACAAAATTTCTTGCTGAGAAAGCAGTAGTCTCCACCAGGCGAGGTGATTCATGTTGCATGGAAGGCTGCGGCAAGAGAATCACTTGAAGCCAGGAGGTGGAGGTTGCAATGAGCCAAGATCACACCACTACACTCCAGGCTGTGTGACAGAGCAAGGTCTGTCTTAAAAAAAAAGAAAGAAAAGAAAAAGAAAAAAGTGGTAGTCTCTCAAAGAAAGGGGTTATTTATGAGACTACAGCTGCAGCATATTTAATCCCAGCTACCTGGAAGACTGAGGGGGGAGGATCCCTTGAACCCGGGAGACAGAGGTTGCAGTGAGCCGAGATCACGCCATTGCACTCCAGCCTGCACATCTATTATCTGTGATGATAAATAGCAGGACAGGTTTTCACAGTCTGAGCTAATTTTATGTTTCTTACTTTCCTTATTTGAACTTTAGTACCAAAAGGCAAGAGGACAGGGATTTTTGCCTGTCTTCTTTGCTGTTATTTCCTCAGTGCCTAAAAGACTGCCAGGCATTGGACCAGGTGCCGTGGCTCACGCCTGTAATCCTGGCACTTTGGGAGGCTGAGGTGGGCAGATTACTTGAGGTCAGGAGTTTGAGACCAGCCTGGCCAACATGGTGAAACCCTGTCTCTACTAGAAATACAAAAATTAGCTGGGCTTGGTGGTGCATGTCTGTAATCCCAGCTACTCGGGAGGCTGAGGCAGGATAATCCTTTGAACCCGGGAGGCAGAGGTTGCAGTGAGCCAAGATCTCACCATTGCACTCCAGACTGGGTGATTATTTTCCAAAGTGGTTGTACCATTTTACATTCCCACCAGCAATGTAGAAGGGTTCCAGTTCCTTGGCAATAGATGGTGTGGTCAATCTTTTTAATTTTAGCCATCCTGATACTACACTACTTTTTCTTTTTTTTTTTGAGACAGTCTCTGTTGCCCGGGCTGGAGTGCAGTGATGCAACCTCGGCTCACTGTAAGCTCCGCCTCCTGGGTTCATGCCATTCTCCTGCCTCAGCCTCCTGAGTAGCTGGGACTACAGGCGCCCACCACCAGGCCGGCTAATTTTTTTGTATTTTTTTAGTAGAGACAAGGTTTCACCCTGTTAGGCAGGATGGTCTCGATCTCCTGACCTCATGATCTGCCCACCTCAGCCTCCCAAAGTGCTGGGATTACAGGCGTGAGCCACCACGCCTGGCCTCTTTTTTTTTTTTTTTTTTTAGGACGGAGTTTTCCCCTGTCGCCCAGGCTGTAGTATAATCTGCGATCTTGGCTCACTGCAACCTCCACCTCCCCGGTTCCAGCAATTCTCCTACCCCAGCCTCTTGAGTAGCTGGGATTACAGATGTCCACCACACATCCAGCTAATTTCTGTATTTTTATTTTTTTGTTTTTGTTTTTTGGAGACAGAGTCTCGCTCTGTGGCCCAGGCAGGGGTGTAGTGGCATGATCTTGGCTCACTGCAACCTCTGCCGCCTCCTGTATTCAATCAATTCTCATGCCTCAGCCTCCCAAGTAGCTGGGACTACAGGCACATGCTGCCATGCCCGGCTAATTTTTTGCATTTTAGTAGAGATGGCATTTCACCATGTTGCCCAGGCTGGTCTCGAACTCCTGAGCTTAGGCAGTCCACCCGCCTCGACCTCCCAAAGTGTTGGGGATTACAGGTATGAGCCATTGTGCTTGGCCACATTGCGCTTTTAGTTTGCATTTCTGTAGTAATGAATGATGTTGAGCATCTTTTCATGTGCTTATTTGCCATCCATATACCTTTGGTGAAGTGTGTCTGTTCAAATATTTTGTCCTTTTTTTTTTTTTTTTTTTTTTTTTTTGAGATGGAGTCTCACTCTGTCGCCAGGCTGGAGTGCAGTGGTGCAATCTTGGCTCACTGCAACCTCCATCTCCTGGGTTCAAGTGATTCTCCTGCCTCAGCCTCCCACGTAGCTGGGACTACAGGCATGTGCCCCCATGCCCAGCTAATTTTTGTATTTTGAATAGAGATGGGGTTTCACTATGTTGGCCAGGATGGTCTTGATCTCTTGACCTCATGATCCACCCACCTCAGCCTCCCAAAGTGCTGAGATTACAGGCGTGAACCATATACAGAACAATTAATTTCTGTATATTGATCTTATTCTGCAACTTTGCTAAACTCATTTATTCATTCTAGTTAGCTTTTTGAAGATTTTTCTTGGATTTTCTGTATAGATGATTATGTCATCCATGAATAAAGACAGTTTTCTTCTTCCTTTCCAGTCTAGATGCCTTTGATTTCCTTTTCTTGCTTGAGTGCACTGGCTAGAAATGGTGAGAGCAGACATCCTTGTCTTATTTCTGATCTTAGGGGAAAGCTTTCAGTCTTTCACCATTAAATATATGTTAGCTGTGGGTTTTTCATGGAGGCCCTTTATCAGGTTGAAAATGTTCCCTCTTTTTGGTACTCCTTTTTCTGGCCTCTGTAGTTCTTGTATGCTGAATGCTTGTGTGACCCTCTGCAAGTCTGCAGGTTCTCTCTCTGTGCAACACTGTCATCTCTGGTACTCTGTCCCGTGAACTCTAGCTGCCTTGGTCTCTCCAGACTCTCAGCTCTGTCTTTTCAACTCAAGGAGTATTCCAGGGCCAGGCATGGTGGCTCACACCTGTAATCCCAGCACTTTGGGAGGCTGAGGTGGGTGGATCATTTGAGCCCAGGAGTTTGAGACCAGCCCGGGCAACGTGGTGAATCCCTCCCTATTAAAAATACAAAAACACCACGCGAGCGTGGTGGCACACACCTGTAGTCCCAGCTACTTGGGAGGCTGAGGTGGGAAGATTACATGAGCCTGGCAGGTCGAGGCTACAGTGAGCTGTGATTGCACCCCTGCATTCTAGCCTGGGCAACAGAGTGAGACCCTGTCAAAAAAAAAAAAAAAAAGAAAGAAAAAAGAAATATTCTAGGCTCCACCTTAGTTTCTCCTCACTGTCTGGAATTTTTTTTTTTTTTTTTTTTTTTGAGACGGAGTCTCGCTCTGTCGCCCAGGCTGGAGTGCAGTGGCACGATATCGGCTCACTGCAAGCTCCACCTCCCGGGTTCACGCCATTCTCCCGCCTCAGCCTCCGAGTAGCTGGGACTACAGGCGCCCGCCACCACGCCCGGCTAGTTTTTTGTATTTTTAGTAGAGACGGGGTTTCATCATGTTAGCCAGGATGGTCTCGATCTCCTGACCTCGTGATCCACCCGCCTCGGCCTCCCAAAGTGCTGGGATTACAGGCATGAGCCACCGCGCCCGGCCTGGAAATTCTTTTAAGGTGGTATGAACTGAGATGATCCTAGGTTCATCACATTATTTTCCCATCTCTCATGGATTATGTCTTTTGCTGGAAATGGAAGTCTGTGGATTATCTTTTTGTTGTTGTTTTATTTTGCTTTGATTATCTTTTGAGATCCAAAGTTAAGAACATATTCCTTTACTGTTTGAGCTTATTGAGTTATTTAAAAAAGGTCTTTCTTACCCCAAAGATCATAAATATATACTCTTATATTTTCTTGAAAAGTTATAAAGGATTTCTTTTCACATTTAAGCCTTTAATCTATCTGCAGTTGATTTTTGTGTTTGGTGTGAAGGAATGCAGATCCATTTTTGGAATAGCATGTTGCATTTGATTTTGCTGGTAAGTTGATTGGTATTATGTTGGATCTCTTTTTTTACTCCCCTTTTTTTCTTCCATTTCTTTCTTCTTATTACTTTTTGGTTCTAGTCTAATCCATGTATATTGAATCTTAGATATAGTTTGAGGATAATCAATATATATTTAATATAAAATATTGATTCTTCCTATATTTATTCATTCTTGTTTTGAGAGTGATGGGTTAGTTCTACTTATTTTCCCATTAGAAAGATGCCCTCATTGGCCAGGTGCAGTGGCTCACACCTATAATCCCAACAGGTTGGGAGGCTGAGGCGGGCAGATCACTTGAGGCCAGGAGTTCAAGACCAGCCTGGGCAACATGGTGAAACCTCGTCTCTACTAAAAATACAAAAATCAGCCAGGCATGGTGGTGCATGCCTGTAGTCTCAGCTACTCAGGTGACTGAGGTAGGAGGATGGCTTGAGCCTAGGAGACGGGGGCGAGGAGGGGTTGCAGTGAGCCAAGATTATACCATTGTGCTCCAGCCTGGGCAACAGAGCAAGACTCTGCCTAAAAACAAAACAAAACAAAAAACGATGCCCTCATGAACATACTAAACCATGTCCTTGGTGAACATATGCAGGAGTTTCTCTAGTATCTGGAGTGGAATTGTTGGGTTATAGGCAGAGGTGAATTTATCATAAAGCTGATAAAGCTAATCTACTGTTCATAATGTTGTACTCTTTTTGTCAAAGAGAACTCCCCTCCAATTATATAAGCTTCAGGTCCTGGAATACTTGGATTTGCCTCCATTGTTGTTTATGCACATGTTGAACAGAATAGTGCAACTATGGAAAATTCAAACAGCTTCTCTAAAGGAAATTGGGGAGAATGGTGTTGGAAGGACTGGAGGAACAAAAGGGTGAAGGGGATTTTACTTAGCAATTGGGAAGCTCCTACCTCCCCTGGCCTGGAGCACTCTCCTCTGTATTGAGTGGGCTGGAAGCCTGTAAACTAAATCTTCCAGACTGCTTTTCCAGCTGGCTTCCAATGCTGCTCTGTCAGGGAGACACTGGCAGGAGACTGGAAGGCAGGAAGAAGGAATTCTTCTGCTCATGATCACTCCCCTGGCAGGGTCAGCATCAGTAGTGGGTGACTGGGCTGCAGCAGACAGCGACAGTCTCAGCAGAGGCAGCAGGGGTGAGTGAGCGCAGGTGTCTGGGTTCCAGCAGCCACAAGGGGAGCCACGCCTCCCATGGCTCTGCAGTTCCCATAGCTCCCTCTGTCCACAGTCCCTTCACGCCCTCAGTTCACCACATCTTTAGCTCTGTTTGGATCTACAGGCCTTCATCATCTGTATTTTCTTTCCATTAGCTCCATTTCCTTCCATCCCTAGCAGGAATCTATGAACTACCCTTGAATTCAGAGTTCTCTTGCAAGCACCCTCAACGTCTTCATCTTGTTGGCCTCCTGGGAATGGCACCTGCTCTGCAGCTCCCAGTCCTGGATGCATCCTTTAGCCCCACTTCTCTAGTGACCCTCACTACTAGAAAACAGCATGGGCCCTGCCAGCCCCAGTCCACATGGTGCTGCATGGACACCATGGCTCCCTGCGCCTCCCTGTCTCTCAGTTGATGAGTTGCTGCCTCATCAACAGGTTGTTGTCTGACACCTCTATCATCTGTGACAAGAGGTTTTTGTTTGTTTTGTTTTTAAAATAATAGAGATGGGGGCCACCAGGTGTAGTGGCTTACGCCTGTAATCCCAGCACTTGGCCGCACATGGTGGCTCAAGCCTGTAATCCCTGCACTTTGGGAGGCCGAGATGGGCGGATCACAAGGTCAGGAGATCATCCTGGCTAACCTGGTGAAACCCCGTCTCTACTAAAAAAATACAAAAAACTAGCCGGGCGAGGTGGCGGGCACCTGTAGTCCCAGCTACTCGGGAGGCTGAGGCAGGAGAATGGCCTAAACTCGGGAGGCGGAGCTTGCAGTGAGCTGAGATCCGGCCACTGCACTCCAGCCTGGGCAACAGAGCGAGACTCAGTCTCAAAAGAAAAAAAAAAAAATCCCAGCACTTGAGGAGGCTGAAGCAGGCAGATCACTTGAGGTCAGGAGTTCAAAACCAGCCTGGCCAACATGGTGAAACCTGTCTCTACTAAAAATACAAAAATTAGCCAGGTGTGGTGGCGTGCGCCTGTAGTCCCAGTTACTCAAGAGGCTGAGATACGAGAATTGCTTGAACCTGGGGATTGAAGGTTGCAGTGAGCCAAGATCACACCACTGCACTCCAGCCTGGGCAACAGAGCAAGACTTCATCTCAAAAATAAATAAATATAAATATAATAATAATAATAATAGTGATGGAGTTTTGCCATATTGCCCAGGCTGGTCTCGAACTCCTGGGCTCAAGCGATCCTCCCATTTCAGTCTCCCAAAGTGCTGAGATTACAGGTGTGAGCTACCACACCCAGCCTAGAGAGTTTTCATACCACAGAGTTCAAGGTGAACCTGTAGAACCCATAAACTGTTGACAAAAGAAAAAAGCGGGAAGCAGCCTTGGGTTATCTCCAGCACACCCACCAGAGGGCAGCAGACACTGGCTAAAGCTCTTAGTCACACATCCTCAGTGCTGGAAACAGTTGCAATGGCCAGCACGTGGGCAGAGCCCACTGCAGACAGTCCTCAGAGGTGGGAATCTGCCCTGCATCCGGCAATCTCTCTGCTGCCCCTGCCCCAGCCTGCCCTTAGCTCCTCTCTCTCGAGCCCAGTGGTAGAACTCATGGGCTCTCCTGCTCTAGGCTGTCCTGACTTAGGGAATGTCCCCACTGCCCTCTTCCCTTCACAGCTCCCCTCCAGATCAGAGTGCGAGTCAGAGTCCTCACAGTGGCCTCACAGCCCTGGCTGCTTGGAATCCTTACCCACTGCCCACTCACCACGGCAGCACCAGGCTCTGCGCTGTTACTCCAGGCCTCAGCACAGGCACGCTCAGGGGCCATGTGCTTCTGTTCTCTTTGTTTATGAGCTATTCCCCCAGGTGTCTGCAGAGCACGTTTCCTTGAACTCCTTCAGGCCTTCCCTGAGCACACCCCTGTAGTAGACACAGGCAGCACCACCACATCCCTTTGAGCGGGACCCCGGGGAAGAGCGGTCACCAGACACCCTCCTGCAGGGCCCAGCACGCTGCATGCAGCCTCACCCGAGGCCACAGCCCTCCTAGGACAGCCTTCATCTGGTGACTGAGCAGAGCGGGGGCCATAAAGAACTGGCGTTTCCATCTCATGTGGGACTCTGTCCGACTGCCTAACTTCTCCAAGACTTTGTTGGGCGCCCACCACCGTTCAAGTTCTCCTGCCCGATCCTCCTTCTGCCTCCTTCCTTCCACAGGTGTTGGCCTCATATTCCATCTTAGCAAATGCCTCTGAAAAGCCCAGCCCACAACACTCCAGCTCCACCCATCGCCATCCTGCTTTAGTTTTCTCTGCAGAACTTACCACCTCCTCACAATTCACTTTGCTTACCCAGTGCCCTTCCTCACTAGAATGTAAGCCCGGTGAGGGCAGAAATTTTTGTCTCTTTTCTTCGCTCATGTATCCCTAGCATCTAGAAGAATACCTCTGATACAGTAGGTGCCAAGAAATGTGAGGAATGAGACAAGGACCTGTGGTCAATGTAGTATAGCTGGAGAAAGATGTGCTTGCAAGAGGGTCACAAAAGATGACAAAAGAGTATATTTAGCCTTGTTTCCCCAAAGGCTGAGCTGAGTGGAGTTCCTTTATTAGGAAGGAAATAAAGGAGTCAGGCAGAAGTAGGAGAGGCCTGGGGAGGCAGGAGTTGTCAAAGTGGAGGAGCTGGCTGGGGTCTGGGAAAAGCCAGCAGTGTCTCCCAGAGCTGTACACATGCCAGACAAGTGACTGGAACAACTTTCTTTTTTTGTTTTTTTTTTTTTTTTTTTTTTTTTTTTTTTTTTTTTTTTGTTTTTGAGACGGAGTCTCGCTCTGTTGCCCGGGCTGGAGTGCAGTGGCCAGATCTCAGCTCACTGCAAGCTCCGCCTCCCGGGTTCACGCCATTCTCCTGCCTCAGCCTCCGGAGTCGCTGGGACTACAGGCACCCGCCACCTCGCCCGGCTAGTTTTTTGTATTTTTTAGTAGAGACGGGGTTTCACCATGTTAGCCAGGATGGTCTCGATCTCCTGACCTTGTGATCCATCCATCTCAGCCTCCCAAAGTGCTGGGATTACAGGCTTGAGCCACCGCGCCTGGCAACAACTTTCTTTTTATTTATTTATTTCAAGACAGGTTCTTGCTCTGTTGCTCAAGCTGGAGTGCAGTGGTGCAGTCATGACTCATGGCAGCCTCAACCTCTTAGTCTCAAGTGATCCTCCAGTCTCAGCCTCCTGAGTATCTGGGACCACAGGTGTGCACCACCATGCTCAGCTAATTTTATTTTTTGTAGAGATATTGTCTCACTATGTTGCCCAGGCTGGTCTCAAACTCCTTGCCTCAAGTGATCCTCCTGCCTCGACCTCCCAAAGTGCTAGGATTACAGGTGTGAGCCACCGTGCCAAACCGCTGGAACACTTTTCTGTCATCTTCTGTCTCCACTAAGTGGAGGGTCAACCCGAGTAGGGCTGGTTGCCTGCACCCCTGAGCTGTCTGCTGAGCCTGCCCCGCTACCCCATGTTGGAGGAGCCTTGGGTGGAGGAGACTCGCGTGAGGTGAGGCTGAGCACACAAAAGAAGTCAACAGTGACATCCGAGGAGAGTCTGTGAGGTGGTGTGTCCACCATGAGAGGAAGGCAAGGGCTGTGGGGGCCATGCTGGGAGGAGGTGGGAGAGATGCAGCCAACGCATGGTTGGTTTGTTTATTGATTGATTGATTTAGATGGAGTCTTGCTTTTGTCGCCCAGGCTGGAGTCCAATGGTGTGATCTAGGCTCACTGTAACCTGTGCCTCTGGGTTCAAGGGATTCTCTTACCTCAGCCTCCCGAGTAGCTGGGGTTACAGGTGCCTGCTACCACACCCAGCTAATTTTTGTATTTTTAGTAGAGACGGAGATTTTGCCATGTTGGCCAGGCTGGTCTCAAACTCCTAACCTCAGGTCATCTGCCTGCCTCAGCCTCCCAAAGTGCTGGGATTACAGGAGTGAGCCATGGCGCCCAGCCACCAGTGCATGATTTTTAGACCAGCCACTGAAGCCACAGAAGCACTGGCTGCCTCAGAAGGGGTGGGGCAGGAGTCTGGGAGGGGCTAAACCAAGACTTGTAGTGGGGACAGGGAGAGGAGAAATGTTTAAAAAAAAAAAAAAAAAAAAAAAAAAACTACCCAGGGCCAGGTGTGGTGGCTCATGCCTGTAATCCCAGCACTTTGGGAGGCCAAGGCGAGAGGATTGCTTTAGCCCAGGAGTTCAAGGCTGCAGTGAGCTATGATCATGCCACTCCACTCCAGCCTGGGCAACAGAGAAAACCCTGTCTCAAAAATAGAAACACAGGCTGGGCACAGTGGCTCACACCTGTAATCCCAGCACTTTGGGAGACCAAGACGGGCGGATCACCTGAGATCAGTAGTTTGAGACCAGCCTGGCCAACACGGTGAAACCCTGTCTCTACTACAAATACAAAAATTAGCCAGGCGTGGAGGCTGTAGTCCCAGCTACTTGGGAGGCTGAGGCACGATAATTGCTTGAACCCGGAAGGCGGAGGTTGCTGTGAGCCAAGATCATGCCACTGCACTCCAGCCTGGGCGACAATGTGAAACTCAGTCTCAAAAAAATACAAAAACAAAAAAACCAAAATAAAGTCTCTGGAAATGGTCCTAAGTGCATTCAGAAAATGAATAAATATTCAAGTGAATCTACTAAAACTTGGTAGGACTAATCAAAGCTATGATAGTTAAACCAACATGCATTCCTTCTTTCTCCTTCCCAGTTCAATGAGATGGAAAGTCCACTCCAGACTGGTTAAGCCAAGAACATAGGATTCCCTCTCCAACTAGCTCCCAGTAGGAGAACTGTCTTCCCAAGAGGGATAGAATGTTGGCATTTTCCACCCGGCCCCCAGCTACCTGTTGCTGAGGCTAAGCTCTTTATGAGTATGGCCAAGATGGTAGCTCTCTTAGTGCACCCAGACCTCATGCAGGGGATAGAGACTCTACATTGTGTGTGGTGCCACTGAGAATGCTGGGGCCTTGATTGTCTTAATTCTGATTCATAAGGCAGGGGCAAGCCAAGAAGACTTGGAGCTACTTCCCTACTCTCCACAGAGTGACAATCTCTTATAGCAGGTGTGTCACTCAGCAAGAGATGGGCCATTGTCCCCGACCCCAGCTCCAGAGCTGTGGCTCAGAGATTTGGCCTGGGTTAAGGGGAAGGCTGGGAGCTTCAGATGTTTTCCCAAATGAATTGACTTTGTTTGCAAGAGTGTGGAGAAGTTCAAGCCTAATGGTGCTCTCAGAAACAATTGAGGTTCTGATTAAAAAAAAAAAAATGCCATTAAGAGGAATTTGGAAAATTAATCAGAGATAGAAGCAAAACCATAGGTTGGCTAGTTTGCTAGACAGGACCAAGGAAAGGTACAGTTAAGAGCCATTCTGGAGTCACAAGTCTCAGTCATTGACCCAAAGAGATATCCCTTCAGGCCAGGCACGGTGGCTCACACCTGTAGTCCCAGCACTTTGGGAGGCAGAGGCGGGAGAGTCACTGGAAGCCAGGAGTTTCAGACCAGCCTGGCCAACATGGCGAAACTCCATCTCTACTAAAAATATAAAAATTAGCCAGGTGTGGTGGCACACATCTGTAATCCCAGCTACTTGGTTGGCTGAGGCAGGAGAATCACTTGAACCCAGGAGGCAGAGGTTGCAGTGAGCTGAGATAACGCCACTGCACTCCAGCCTGGGGGACAGAGCGAGACTGTGTAAAAAAAAGGAGAGAGAGAGAGAGCGATTCCTTCACAAAAGTCCAGAGTTAACTGGATTCCTCCGTAGAGCAATTTGTACCCCAAGGAATTGTTGAAAACAGTAGAGCAATCAGCCAGCAATTAGCGGAGTCTCACAGCTGTGTGTGGTCAGGGAATGAGATAAAGTCCTGCCAGAACCACTGCCATCCCAGGGCGACTGTGGGCATACCCAAGGCTGTGCCCTCTGGGGAGCAACGTAAGAGGCTTCACACTATGGGTGGTGATTGGGATTGGGGTGGGGGCCGATGAGTATAGACTTCACTAAATCCACTAGTCACCAGACAAACAAAAACCCATAACAAGCCATGGAACAGAGAAACCAGTGCCCAAAGTTTCACAATATATCACCTAAAATGTCCAGTTTCCAATAATAAATTACATACAAGACATGCAAAGAAACAGGAAGGTCTGACCCATACCCCAGGGAAAAAAACAGGCAATAGAAACTACCTGTGAGAAAGTTCAGATGTCAGATTTCATGGAAAGACTTCAAAGTAATCATTATGAGTATTTTCAAATAACTAGAGAAAACCATGATTAAAGAAGTAAAGGGGCTGGGCACTGTAGCTCACACCTGTAATCCCAGCACTCTGGGAGGCTGAGGTGCAAGGAGAGCTTGAGCCCAGGAGTTCGAGACCAACTTGGGCAACATAGTGAGACCCTGTCTCTACAAAAAATTAAAAAAACTAGTTGGGTGGGGTGGCATGTGCCCCTGGTCCCAGCTAGTTGGGAGGCTGAGGTGGGAGGATCACTTAAGCCTGGGCAGTCAAGGCTGCAGTGAGCTGAGATCGAGCCACTGTACTCCAGCCTGGATGATGATAGAGCCAAGATCCCACCTCAAAAAAAAAAAAAAAAAAAAAAAAAAAAAAAAAAGAAGTAAAGGAAGGTGTGATGAAAAGTCCCATCAAATAGAGAATATCAGTAAATAGACAGACATTGGGTGTGGTGGCTCACGCCTGTAATCCCAGCACTTTGGGAGGCCAAGGTGGGTGGATCGCTTGAGGTCGGGAGTTCCAGACCAGCCTGGCTAACATGGTGAAACCCCGTCTCTACTAAAAATAAAAAAATTAGCCAGGCAAGGTGGCGCATGCTTGTAATCCCAGCTATGTGGGAGGCTGTGGCAGGAGAATCGCTTGAACCCAGAAGGCACGCCACTGCACTCCAGCATGGGTGACAGAGAGACACTTCATCTCCAAAAAAAAAAAAAAAAAAAAGGAAGAAAGAAAAAAAGAGATAGAAATTATTATTATTTAAAAATTTTTTAGAGACAGCCTCTGTTCCCTAGGCTGGAGTACAGTGGAGTGATCACAGCTCATTGCAGTCTTGACTTCCTGGGCTCAAGCAATGCTCTCACCTCAGCCACCACACCCAGCTATTTTTTTTTTTTTTAGACAGAGTCTTGCTCTGTTGCCCAGACTGGAGTGCAGTAGCGTGATCTCAGCTCACTGCAACTTCCGCCTCCCGGGTTCAATCGATTCTCTTGCCCTGGCCTCCTGAATAGCTGGGATTACAGGCGCCCACCACCACATCCAGCTAATTTTTGTATTTTTAGTAGAGACGGGGTTTCCCCATGTTGGCCAGGCTGGTCTCAAACTCCTGACCTCATGTGATCCTCCCTCCTCGGCCTCCCAAAGTGCTGGGATTACAGGCACGAGCCACTGTGCCCGGTCTTTTTTGTAATTTTTTGTTTGTTTGTTTGTTCGTTTGTTTGTTTTGAGACAGAGTCTCGCTCTGTTGCCCAGGCTGGAGTGCAGTGGCGCAATCTCTGGGTTCGTGCCATTCTCCTGCCTCAGCCTTCCGAGTAGCTGGGACTACAGGCACTTGCCACCATGCCCGGCTAATGTTTTGTATTTTTAGTAGAGACGGGGTTTCACCGTGTTAGTCAGGATAGTCTCGATCTCCTGACCTCGTGATCTGCCCGCCTCAGCCTCCCAAAGTGCTGAGATTACAGGCGTGAGCCACCACACCCGGCCCTTTTTTGTAATTTTTATACAGGCAGGGTCTCTATTTGTCCAGGCTGGTCTTTATCTCCTGAACTCAAGCAATCCACCTGCCTTGGCATCCCAAACTGCTGGGATTACAGGATTGAGATGCTGCGCCCAGCTCAGAAATTATCTTTTTAAAAAAGAATCAAATGGGCCAGGCACAGTGGCTCATGCCTGTAATCCCAGCACTTTGGGAGGCCGAGGTGGGTGGACCATTTGAGGTCAGGAGTTCAAGGCCAGTCTGGCCAACATGGCGAAACTTTGTCTCTACTAAAAATACAAAAATTAGCCAGGTGTGGTGGCACATGCCTGTAATCCCAGCTACTCGGGAGGCTGAGGCCCAAGAATCACTTGAGCCTGGAAGGCAGAGGTCATAATGAGCTGAGGTCATGCCACTGCATTCCAGCCTGGGTAACAGAGTGAGACTCTATCTCAAAAAAAAAAAAAAAAAAAAAAAAAGAATCAAATGGAAATTTGGGAGTTGAAAAGCATAATAATTGAAATGAAAATCTCAACAGTAGATTTAACTGGCAGAATAAAATATTAGAAAACTTGAATGTAGATCAACAGAGATTGTGCCATCAGAAGAACAGAGAGAAAGAAGAATGAAGAAAAACAAACATAGCCTCAGAGGAATGTTGGACACTGTTAAATATACCAATTATATCCATAAGAATACCAGGAGAAGGTAGAGATAAAGGAGCAGAAAAAAAATACTCAGAGAAATAATGACTGAAAACGTCTGAAATTTGCTATAAAGTATTAATACATCCAAGACACTCACTGAAATCCAAGTAGGGTAAACACAAAAAGATCAATGAACCAAAACATTATATTAAGAATTCTGGCCAGGCACGCTGGCTCACGCCTGTAATCCCAGCACTTTGGGAGGCCAAGGCCAGCGGATCACGAGGTCAGGAGATCGAGACCATCCTGGTAAACACGGTGAAACCCCGTCTCTACTGAAAATACAAAAAAATTAGCTGGGCATGGTGGCGGGTGCCTGTAGTCCCACCTTCTAGGGAGGCTGAGGCAGGAGAATGGCGTGAACCCAGGAGGCGGCGGAGCTTGCAGTGAGCGGAGATCGCGCCACTGCCCACCAGCCTGGGCGACAGAGCAAGACTCCGCCTCAAAAAAAAAAAAAAAAAAAGAAATCTGAAAGGCAAAGACAAAGAAAAATCTTGAAAGCAGCAAGAGAAATATGACTCATCACTTGAAAGTGAATTCCAATAAGCCTTACAGGTGACTTTTTTCTTCTTTTTTTTTTTAGACAGAGTTTCACTCTTGTTGCCCAGGCTGGAGTGCAATGTTGCAATCTCGGCTCACTGCAACCTCTGCCTCCTGGGTCCCAGTTCAAACAGTTCTCCTGCCTCAGCCTCCTGAGTAGCTGGGATTACAGGCACACGCCACCATGCCTGGCTAATTTTTTTGTGGATCTCGTGATCCACCTGCCTCGGCCTCCTGAAGTGCTGGGATTACACGCGTAAGCCACCGCACCGGGCTACAGGTGGCTTCTTATCAGCAACAACGGAGGCCAGAAGGTAGTAAGAAAGCATGTTCAGGCTGGGCGTGGTGGCTCATGCCTGTAATCCTAGCACTTTGGGAGATCAGGCAGATCACCTGAGGTCAGGAGTTGGAGACCAGCCTGGCCAACATAGTGAAACCCTGTCTCTACTAAAAGTACAAAAAAATTATCCAGGCGTGGCAGCAGGCGCCTATAATCCCAGCCACTTGGGAGGCTGAGGCAGGCAGGAGAATTGCTTGAACCTGGGAGGTGGAGGTTGCAGTGAGCTGAGAGCGCACCACTGCACTCAGCCTGGGCAACAGAGCGAGACTCCATCTCAAAAAAAAAAAAAAAAAAAAAAGAGCATGTTCAAAGAGCTCAAAAAAAAAAAAAAAAGTCAATCAAGAATATTAGGCCAGGCATGGTGGCTCTCACCCGTAATCCCAGCACTTTGGGAATCTGAGGTAGGAGGATCACTTGAGACCAGGAGTTCAAGACCAGCCTGGACAACATAGCAAGACCCGCTACCTTTACAAAATAATTAAAAATTAGCTGGGCATGGTGGTGAGCACCTATAGTCCCAGCTACTGTGTAGGTTGAGGCGGGAGAGTTGCTGGAGCCCAGGAGTTCAAGATGACTGTGAGCTTGATCATGGCACTGTACTTCAGCCTGGGCAACAGAGCAAGACCCTGCCTCAAAAAGAAAGAAAAGAAAAAAAAAAGGAATGTTATATTCAGTAGAGCCACCTTTCAAATTGAAGGTGAAATAGGCTGGGCACGGTGGCTCACGCCTGTAATCCCAGCTCTTTGGGAGGCTGAGGCAGACAGATCATGAGATCAGGAGATCGAGACCATCCTGGTTAACACAGTGAAACCGTGTCTCTACTAACAATACAAAAAAATTAGCCTGGTGTGGTGACAGGCGCCTGTAGTCCCACCTTCTCGGGAGTCTGAGGCAGGAGAATGGCGTGAACCAGGGAGGCGGAGCTTGCAGTAAGCCGAGATGGTGCCATTGCACTCCAGCCTGGGCGACAGAGCGAAGTCCGTATAAAAAAAAAAAAAAAAAAAAAAAAAAAAAGAAGGCGAAATAAAGACGTTTCCAGATAAACGAAAACAGAGAATATGTCGCTAAGCTGCCTTACAAGAAATACTAAGGGAAACTTTTTTAGCCTGAAAACAAGCAACTCCAGATAGTAATTTGAATCCATATTTTTTTCCTGTATTTTCATCTTTTTTTTTTTTTTTTTTGAGACAAGGTATCACCTTGTCACCCAGGCTGGAGTGTAGTGGCACGATCTCGGCTCACAGCAACCTTCACCTCTCAGGATCAAGGTATCCTCCCACGTCAGCTTCCCAAGTAGGTGGAACTACAGGCATGAGCCACCATGCCTGGCCATTTTTTTTTTTTGAGACGGAATTTCACTCTTGTTGCCCAGGCTGGAGTGCAATGGCGCAATCTCAGCTCACCGCAACTTCCGCCTCCTGGGTTCAAGTGCTTCTCCTGCCTCAGCCTCCCAATTACCTGTGATTACAGGCACGCGCCACCATGTCTGACTAATTTTGTATTTTAGTAGAGATGGGATTTCTCCATGTTGGTCAGGCTGGTCTCGAACTCCCGACCTCAGGTGATCTGCCCGCCTCGGCCTACCAAAGTGCTGGGATTATAGACGTGAGCCACCACACCCAGCCACCTGGCCAATTTTTAATTTTTAATTTATTATTATTATTATTATTTTTTGAGACAGAGTTTTGCTCTGTCGCCCAGGCTAGAGTGCAGTGGTGCAATCTCGACTCACTGCAAGCTCTGCCTCCCAGGTTCATGCCATTCTGCCTCAGCCTCCCCAGCAGCTGGGACTACAGGCACCTGCCACCATGCCCGGCTAATTTTTTGTATTTTTAGTAGAGACGGGGTTGCACTGTGTTAGCCAGGTTGGTCTCGATCTCCTGACCTCATGATCTGCCTGCCTCGGCCTCCCAAAGAGCTGGGATTACAGGCATGAACCACCGCACCCAGCCACCTGGCCAATTTTTAAATTACCTGTAGTAATGAGGTCTCACTATGTTGCCCAGATTGGTCTCAAATTCCTGGGCGCAAGCAGTCCTCCAGCCTCAGCCTCCCAAAGTGCTGGGATTACAGGTGTGAGACACCACACCAAGCCTTGCCAGTGTTTTCATTGCCTTTATGCAGAGCCAGATTTTTGGAGGTCCTACCATTTTTGCTGACATCATTATACATTTTGCTGCTTTAGTTTTAGTTCTTCTAATTTTTTGCCTTTTGTTTAGAGACAGAGTCTCACTATGTTGCTTGGGCTGGTCTCCAATGCCTGGCCTCAAGCACCCTCAGCTTCCCCAGTAGCTGGGATTACAGGCATGAACTACCATGCCCAGCTATTTTAAAATTTTGTTTTATTTATTTATTTTCTTAGAGGCTCTCACTCTGTTGCCCAGGCTGGAGTGCAGTGGCACAATTGCAGCTCACTGCAGCCTTCAGCACCTGGGCTCAAGCAGTTCTTCCACCTTGGCCTCCTGAGTAGATGACACTACAGGCTCATGCCACCATGCCCGGCTAATTTTTTATTTAGATGGGAGTCTTGCTCTGTTGCCCAGACCGGTCTCAAACTCCTGGGCTCAAACGATCCTCCCACCTTGGGCTCTCAACGTGTTGACATTATAGGCATGAGTCACTGCAAGGGGCCTTCTGGCTGTTTTATTTTGAATTAGAAAGTGTGAGTCCTCCAAAATGGTTCTTTTCAAGATTGTTCTTTTCAATGCAACAATCTGGGTTCCTTGCATTTCAAATGAATTTTAGGATCATCTTGTCAATTTCTGCAAAGAAGTCAGCTGGGATTTTGACAGGGATTGCATTTAATCTTCAGATCAATTTGTGGAGCATTACCATCTTAATAATATTATTTAAAAAAAATTTTTTTTGAGACAGGGTCTCACTCCAGTTGCCCAGGTTGGAGTACGGTGGCCTGATTTCAGCTCACTGCAGCCTTGACCTCCCTGGGCTCAGGTGATCCTCCCACCTCAGCCTCCTGAGTCTCTGGGACCACAGGTACATACCACCATGCCGAGTTAATTTTTGTATTTTTAGTAGAGACAAGGTTTTGCCATATTGTCCAGGCTGGTTTCAAACTTCTAGACTCAAGCAATCCACCCACCTTGGCCTCTCAAAGTGCTGGGATTACAGGTGTGAGCCACCGCACCTGGCCCTCGCTTAATCATATCAAGTCTTCCAATCTGTGAACACAGGATTTTTTTTCTTTTTTTTTTTTTTTGAGACGGAGTCTTGCTCTGTCTCCCAGGCTAGATTGCAGTGGCACGATCTCGGCTCACTGCAAGCTCCGCCTCCTGGGTTCACGCCATTCTCCTGCCTCAGCCTCCCAAGTAGCTGGGACTACAGGTGCCTGCCACCACGCCAGGCTAATTTTTTGTACTTTTTTTAGTAGAGACGGGGTTTCACCATGTTAGCCAGGATGGTCTCGATCTCCCAACTTCGTGATCCGCCCACCTCGGCCTCCCAAAGTGCTGGGATTACAGGTGTGAGCCACCAGAATGCAGGATATTTTTTCATTATTTTGGTCTTTAATTTCTTTCAACAATGTTTCTTTTTTCAGTGTAAAAGTCTTACACTTGTTTTGTTAAATTTATTCATAATTTTTTTTTTTTTTCCTGACACGAAGTTTCACTCTTGTTGCCCAGGCTGGAGTGCAGTGGTGCAATCTCGGCTCACTGCAACCTCCACCTCCCAGGTTCAAACAATTCTGCCTCAGCCTTCCAAGTAGCCGGGATTACAGGCACGCGCCACCACACCCAGCTAATTTTGTATTTTTAGTAAAGATGGGGTTTCTCCATGTTGGTTAGGCTGGTCTCGAACTCCTGACCTCAGGTGATCCGCCCACCTTGGCCTTCCAAAGTGCTGAAATTACAGACATGAGCCATGGCACCCGGCCTTCATAAATATTTTTAAGTAACTATGGCCAGGCGCGGTGGCTCAAGCCTGTAATCCCAGCGCTTTGGGAGGCCGAGACGGGTGGATCACGAGGTCAGGAGATCGAGACCATCCTGACTAACATGGTGAAACTCCGTCTCTACTAAAAAATACAAAAAACGGCCGGGCGCGGTGGCTCAAGCCTGTAATCCCAGCACTTTGGGAGGCTGAGACGGGCGGATCACGAGGTCAGGAGATCGAGACCATCCTGGCTAATATGGTGAAACCCTGTCTCTACTAAAAATACAAAAAACTAGCCGGGCGAGGTGGTGGGCGCCTGTAGTCCCAGCTACTCGGGAGGCTGAGGCAGGAGAATGGCGTAAACCCGGGAGGCGGAGCTTGCAGTGAGCTGAGATCCGGCCACTGCACTCCAGCCTGGGCGACAAAGCGAGACTCTGTCTCAAAAAAAAAAAAAAAAAAAAAAAAAAATACAAAAAACTAGCCAGGCGAGGTGGCGGGCGCCTGTAGTCCCAGCTACTCGGGAGGCTGAGGCAGGAGAATGGCATGAACCTGGGAGGCAGAGCTTGCAGTGAGCTGAGATCCGGCCACTGCACTCCAGCCTGGACGACAGATCGAGACTCCATCTCAAAAAAAAAATAAAAAAAAAAATAAATAAATAAATAAATATTTTTAAATAACTAAACATAAAAAAGAATATTTAATTCTTTTTGATGCTATTGCAATGGAATTTTTTTTCTGTGTGTGTGTGTAACTTTTTTTTTTGAGACAGGGTCTCACTGTGTCACCCAGGCTTGAGTGCAGCGACACAATCATAGCTCACTGCAGCCTCAACCTCTCAGGCTCAAGCCATCCTCCCACCTCAGCCTACTGAGTAGCTGGAACTACAGGCAGGCGCAACCATGCCTAGCTACTTTTTGTATTTTTTGTAGAGACAGGGTTTCACCATGTTACCCAGGCTGCTTTCAAACTCCTAGACTCAAGTGATCCTCCTGCCTCAGCTTCCCAAGTTGTTGGGATTATAGGCGTGAGCCACCACGCCCGGCCATTCTGTGTGTTTTGACAGATGTATAATGACATGTTGATACCATTATAATGTCATACAGAATAGTTACACTGATCTAAAAATCCACTGCACCGCACCTATTCATTCCTCTCTCCTCCAAAAACTTTGTTAACCACTGATCTTTTTACTGTCTCCGTAGTGTTATACTATACAGTATGTAGCCTTTTCAGATTGGCTTCTATTGCTTAGTGATAGGCATTTACAATTCCTCATGTCTTTTTTTTTTGTCTTTTTTTTTTTTTTTTTTTTTTTTGAGACAAAGTCTTGCTCTGTTGCCCAGGCTGGAGTGCAGTGGCTCGATCTTGGCCCACTGCAACCTCTGCCTCCCAGGTTCAAGTGATTCTCCTGCCTCAGCCTCCCAAGTAGCTGCAATTACAGGTGTCCGCCACCATGCCCAGCTAACTTGTATTTTTAGTAGAGACGGGGTTCCCCCAATCTGGCCAGGCTGGTCTCGAACACCTGACCTCAAGTGATACGCCCACCTTGGCCTCCCAAAGTGCTAGGATTATAGGCTTGAGCCACCATACCTGGCCACCTCCATATCTTTTGTGGCTTGATAATTTATTTACTTTTAGCATTGAATAATAATCCATTGTCTGGATGTACCACAGTTTATTTATTCATTCACCTACGGAAGGACATCTTAGTAGCTTTCCCAAGTTTTAGCAATATGAATAGAGCTGCTACAAACATGTGTATGCAAGTTTTTATGTGAACATAAGTTTCAACTCGTTTGGGTAATACCAAGGAGCATGACTGCTGGATCATGTGGTGAGGGTGTGTTTAGTTTTGTCAGAGGCTGCCAAACTGTCTTCCAAATGGCTGCACCATTCTGCATCCCCACCAGCAATGAATTTGAGTTAATGAAAATTTTTTTTTTCATTTTCAGATAGTTGCTAGTGTATAGAAATATAATTGATTTTGTATGTTTATCTTGTATTCTACAACTTAACTCATTTATTAGCTCTAATAGTTGTATGGGTGTGTGTATTCTTTAGGATGCTCTGTATTTTCTATATACAATATGCAAGTTCATGGCACATAGAAATAAAGATAGTTTTACTTCTTCCTTTCCAATGTGTATGTTTTAAATTTTATTTTCTTGCCTAATTGTCTAGGCTGGACCTTCCAGTACAATGCAACATCCAGATGTACATTTCCAGCCTGCACCCGGTTCCAGCTGCCTCACTGATGTGGAGTTCTAATTGGGGAGGAGGAGCCAGGCTTGCTGGAGCAGGGAAAAGCAAAAAGAGAAAGCAGATAAGCTATGAGTCTGCCTTTCTTCATGGTCTAGGACACATAGCCTTCCTGGGTAAATCAATCACAATCTTCCTGCACCCAGCTATCACCAGACCCTCGGCTGATAGAAAAATGGGAGTTAGCTCACTGCAACCTTGGCGTTATCATGACTACACAAAGCCCTCTTCAACACACAGCACAAACACCACCCTATAAAACTCCCAGCAAGCCTTTGTCTCTTTGCAGTCAGCTCCTCTCTTGCTGACTTGCCCGTTGCACCCTTGCAAAATATTTTCATACTTTTTCTAACAAATCTACCTTTCTTTACCTACAGCTGTCTTGGTAAATTCTTTTACCGCCCAGGTGACACCAGCCGCAGATAGTTGTGACCCGTGACATTTCAGTGGCCCATATGGGGAACCTCTCTCCTTACAGAAAACTCACCTCTCTCTCTTTCTCTTTTCCAACTTGGGACTCTTGGTGGAAAGCATCTAAGCACAGAAACAACTGTAGGTCTCTGGCTGGAGCTACATGCCAGTGGGACTGAAAGGTGTCCATGTGAAAGTATGCGACTACCACCGGTCCAGATAGTCGCTGACGTAGCTACTTAGATGCCTAATAGAAGTCTCCAACCAACTCATGATCGCCTCACCAAACCTGCTTCACCCACAGTGTTCTGCAGTTCTATTCTGCTTTTTTTTTTTTTTTTTTTTTTTTTTTGAGACGGAGCCTCGCTCCGTCTCCCAGGCTGGACTGCAGTGGTGCAATATCGGCTCACGGCAAGCTCTGCTTCCCGCGTTCACGCCATTCTCCTGCCTCAGCCTCCCGTGTAGGTGGGACTACAGGTGCCCGCCACCACGCCCAGCTAATTTTTTGTATTTTTAGTAGAGACGGGGTTTCACCGTGTTAGCCAGGATGGTCTCGATCTCCTGACCTCGTGATCCACCTGCCTTGGCATCCCAAAGTGCTGGGATTACAGGTGTGAGCCACTATGTCCAGCCAGTTCTATCCTTCTAGTGTTGAAACCAAGTCATCCTTTGCTTCTCATTTTCTTTTTTTCTTTTTCTTTTCTTTTTTTTTTTTTTTTTTTTTTGAGACAGGTTCTCACTGTCTCCCAGGCTGGAGTACAGTGGCACAATCTCAGCTCACTGCAACCTCTACCTCCTCGGTTCAAGCAGTTCTCCTGCCTCAGTCTCCCAAGTAGCTGGGATTACAGGCACTCGCCATCATGCCCGGCTAATTTTTGTATTTTTAGTAGAGACGGGGTTTCACCATGTTGTCTAGACTGGTCTCAAACTCCTGACCTCAAGTTATCTGCCCACCTCGGCCTCCCAAAGTGTTAGGATTACAGGTGTGAGCCACTGCACCCACCCTACTTCTCACTTTCTTTCATCCACATTGCGACCACCAGTAAAATCTGTGGTCTCAACCTTCACAATATGTCCAGAATGTGACCCCTTCCCACCAGCTCTAAAACCACCAGTCCACTCTGAGCCTCCAGCATCTCCTGCCTGGGTCAGTGCAGTAGGCTCCTAACCAGTCCTCTTAGTCTACTCTTGCCCTAGCTTCAGCTAAGTGATCCTTCTAAAATTAAATCAGGCTGGGCGCAGTGGCTCATGCCTGTAATCCAGACACTTTGGGAAGCTGAGGCAGGAGGATTGCTTGAGCCCAGGAGTCTGAGATAAGCCTGGGCAACATGGCAAGACCCTGTCTCTACAAAAAATAATAAAATTAGCCAGGCGTGGTGTTGCGCAACTGTGGTTCCAGATATTTGGGAGGTTGAGGCAGGACTACTTGAGTCTAGGAGGCCAAGATTGCAGTGAGTCATGTTCACAACTCTGCACTCCAGCCTGGGTGACAAAGTGAGACCGTGTCTCAAAATAAATAAATAAATAAATAACAAAACTAAAGCAGATCACATCATCCTTCTGCTAAGAACCCTTCAATGTCTTTTACCACATTCTGTGAGAAAAGCTGGGGTCCTTACAGTGACCTAAAGGCCAAGGTTTCACTTCGTTTCATTTCATTATTTCATTTCATTTCATCCCCCTCCCTCCCTCCCTTCCTTCTTTCCTTCCAAGGGTGGGAATAACTCAGCCCCTGGCTAGAAGGCAAGGCCCCACTGCTGGGTGGCCCCCATGCCTTGCATTCCGTATTCCAGTCCCAGCTCAGGCGCTCCATCACTGAGTGGCGCTGGGAAAGTCATGGCCTCTCTCTGGGCCTCAGTTTCCCCATATGAAAGTTTCCACAGAGGCTGGTATAGGTGGCCAAATGTTTCCTTCCATCCTGACTGTCCAGGATTCTGTGATTCCTTTCTAAGCCACTGTGTCCTCAGGAAATCCCTCGTGCCAGCCTGTGGGTAGCTCAGGCCTTTATGGCAGGGTGAGGGTGGCCCCCGGGTCCTGGAGCTCTGGCCTCAAGCAGATCTGGATGGGGCTGGATGCCAGCCACCCACCAGAAGTGGGGCTGGGGCTCCCTGTGCTCCCCCAAAGCACCAGGCTTGGAGGGCATGGGATTGGCGGTCCCTCGTCACCTTTTGTTCCTGTCTCTGGGGCTTTGCAGGCCAATGGAAACGCAGCCCTGAGAATAAAAGGCCCTTGTCCAGAGTTCTGAGCCCTAATCCTCTTATGTGTCACCAGCGGAAAGCCAGAGCCGGTGGCAGAAGGGCTGCTCTGATTCCCTGCCAGCCCGCCCCTCATCCCACACTCTGGTGCCAACCCAGTCTCATCACAAAGGGCTACTGCCTCAGCCAAGCAACAGCACCACTGAATGTAATCACCACTCGGGCCCTGGCGATGGAGTGCTCAGACTGAGAGCTCTGGATGGGGCTTGGATGGTTCTAGAAAGGCTGAGCATCCACCCTGTCCTGAGAGCCACTGGCCAAGTCAGAGCCCCAGCTTTGCCCAGTGTGGCTGGGCCCAGGGTTCTGCCTCCCTCCCTTGGGATCCCAGATTGTTGTTCTAGCCATAAGGGGGCCCTGGATTAGGTAGTCATGGGACCTCTCTTGGCTCCCTCCTCCCTTTAGGAAGCGTGGACAGACCCGCAGCTCTCTGCTGAGACTGGCGGGGCCTGGAAGAGGTGGGTGCAGTGGCCTCCCACACAGAACCTCCCTGTCTGAATAGTGGAGGGACAGACTCCTCCATACAAGGCAAGAAGTGTCCCTGTTCCAGTGTGGCCTCTCAGAGGATACAGCAACCCACCTGACCCCTGGGGAAGCTGGACAAGGCTCTGCTGGACTTAGAAGAGTGGGTAGGAGCAGGGCAGATGACTGAGGTGGGGTTGGGAGAAAAGGAAGGAGGTGGGGCCTGCCAGGAGGACAGCGGTGCAGCCGAGGACAGCATTCTGAGGATGGGGCGAGCAGCTGGCAGCAGCTACACAAGGACTGCAAAACATGATCCCTGTCCCAGAGGCCTGGGCATGCAAAATAGGGACACAGGTACCGCACAGAGAGAGGACTTCAAGAAGACAGAGGACAACTGGTCACCAGTTTTACCTGAATATTTAGTGGGGAGAAGTTAAAAACGTACCATATAAGCACTATAAAATCAGTGCTTTAAAAAGAAAACAAACAGCTGTGAAGTGAAATGCAAAATTTACCTGAATTTTTAAGACGAAACAAAGAAGTGTGTATCCATGGAGACACTTCAGACTCTGCAGGCAGATCCCGGGCCCTGTCTCGCTCCTTAGCCATATGTTTGAGTAGGGTGGCTATGTAATTGGGACTACATGACTACATGCAGATAGACCACGCAGTCAATCAGACAAGTGTCCCACCCACCAAAGAGCACAGTGTGGAGCCAGGGAGAAGGTAGATCCATCCACGGACAAGCGTGGTTTTGGTTTGTTGTTGTTGTTGTTGTTGTTTGAGACAAGGTCTCGCTCTGTCACCTAGAGTAGAACGCAGTGGTGCAATCCTGGCTCACTGCAGCCTCCACCTCCCAGGTTCAAGTGATTCTCCAGCCCCAGCTTCCTGAGTAGCTGGAACTACAGGTACCTGCCACCACACCCAGCTCATTTTTGTATCTTTAGTAGAGACATGGTTTTGCCATGTTGGCCATGGCTGGTCTTGAACTCCAGACCTCAGGTGATCCAACCTCCTCACCATGGTAGTCCCCAGGGCTCAAGCCTGCAGCCCACAGGGCCTCACATTTCTGCTTTTAAAGTAATTACTGCAGCTGGCCTGGAGACTCACACCTGCAATCCCAGCATTTTGCAGGGCTGAAGAGGGAGCCCAGGAGTTCAAGACCAGCCTGGGCAACATAGTGAGACTCTATCTCTACAAAAAATAAAAAATTGGCCAGGCGCGGTGGCTCACGCCTGTAATCTCTGCACTTTGGGAGGCTGAGGCGGGCGGATCATGAGGTCAGGAGATCCAGACCACCCTGGTTAACACGGTGAAACCCCGTCTCTACTAAAAATACAAAAAATTAGCCGGGCGTAGTGGCAAGCGCCTATAGTCCCAACTACTCGGGAGGCTGAGGCAGGAGAATGGCGCGAACCCAGGAGGTGGAGCTTGCAGCGAGCGCGCCACTGCACTCCAGTCTGGGCGACAGAGTAAGACTCCGTCTCAAAAAAAATAAAAAATAAAAAATAAAAAAAATTAGCCAGGCGTGGCGGTGGGTGCCTGTAGTCCCAGCTACTTGGGAGGCTGAGGCGGGAGAATGGCATGAACCCGGGAGGCGGAGCTTGCCGTGAGCCAAGGTCATGCCTCTTGCACTCCAGCCTGGACGACAGCAAGACTCCGTCTCAAAAAAAAAAGAAATACTGGGTTGAAGTAGGACATCTTGAATGAGTGACTTCCCCACACTGCAACCTCGATGAAATTCACTGAACTTCAGGTTCCTCCTGTTTTTGAGACAAGGTCTCCTCTGTTGCCCAGTCTGGAGTGCAGTGGTGCGACCATAGCTCCCTGTAGCCTTGACCTCTTTGCCTCCTCCTGCCTTGGCCTCCCAAAGTGCTGGGATTACAGGCGTAATCGTTTTTCTTTTTTTTTTTTTGAGATGGAGTCTTGTTCTGTCACCCAGGCTGGAGTGCAGTGGCGTGATCTTGGCTCACTGCAACCTCCACCTCCTGTGTTCAAATGATTCTCCTGCTTCAGCCTCCCAACTAGCTGGAATTACAGGTGCACACCACCACACTCCCTGCTATTTTGTGTGTTTTTAGTAGAGGCGGGGTTTCATCATGTTGGCCAGGCCGGTCTTGAACTCCTGGCCTCAAGTGTTCTGCCCACCTCAGCCTCCCAAAGTGCTGGGATTACAGGTATGAGCCACTGCGCCTGGCTGATTTTTTCAAAAGGTTAGGCCAGGCGCGGTGGCTCACGCCTGTAATCCCAGCACTTTGGGAGGCTGAGGCTGGTGGATCACCTGCAGTCAGGAGTTCGAGACCAGCCTGGCCAACATGGTGAAACCCCATCTCTACTAAAAATACAAAATTAGTTGGGTGTTGTGGCAGCCTGTAATCCCAGCTACTTGAGAGGCTGAGGCAGGAGAATCGCTTGAACCTAGGAGGCAGAGGTTACAGTGAGCCGAGATCACGCCACTGCACTCTAGCCTAGGTAACGAGAGCGAAACTCCATCTCAAAAAAAAAAAAAAAAAAAAAAGAAAGGAAAGAAAAGAAAAAGAAAGAAAAACAGTAAAGGTAATGCCTACATACATCTGTGGGTTGTCATGAGAATTAAATGAAATAATGCTGTTGAGAACTGTGCATAGTATCTGGCTGTGTGACAGTTATTACTAAGCTTATGAATCATGGCTTAATAAAGCCTGAGGATTTGAGGGTTACTCTGGAAGGAATTTCTTGGCCATCCAAGGGTTGAGCAGAAATCTCCTAAGTTTCCTCATCAAGCCCACTGTCCTCAGCAGTCCTGTGTGCAGTGCTGTGCAGAGTGACCTGCCACCTGCAGGTTAAGTCAGCTAAGCCAACAGGCTGGGAAACAGTCAACTAGCGACTCAGGAAACAAGAACAGGAGCGTCACAGTTTCCAAAGCATTGTTCACACTCCCCACCACCGCACCCCTCATCAGCTTGCTTTTAGTGCCACTAACACTGCACCCTGGGACCAGCCACCACAGGCAGAGAGGAGTGTGATGCCACGTGAAGCAGCCAGGCTCTGGGGTTGAGACTGGTGAAGGTCTTGGTTGGGGGTACAAATGACACATCCAACAAAGGTGCACATGGCAGGTGGCACTTGTAGTTAGCTCAGAATTCTGGAGGATAGAATTGGAGCTCAAAAGAATTTCAACAGGTTAGAAATATGATACTCAGTTTTTACAAAGGCCAAGTCTGTCCTTGTGCCCCCAAACCCATCTGAACAAATGGAGTAGTACTTTTTTTTTTTTGAGACGGAGTCTCGCTCTGTCGCCCAGGCTGGAGTGCAGTGGTGCAATCTTGGCTCACTGCAACCTCCGCTGCCCAGGTTCACACCATTCTCCTGCCTCAGTCTCCCAAGTAGCTGGGACTACTGGAGCCCGCCATCTCGCCCGGCTAATTTTGTGTATTTTTAGTAGAGATGGGGTTTCTTTTTTTTTTTTTTTTTGAGACGGAGTTTCGCTCTTTTTGCCCAGGCTGGAGTGCAATGGCGTGATCTCGGCTCACCGCAACCTCCACCTCCCGGGTTCAAGCGATTCTCCTGCCTCAGCCTCCCAAGTAGCTGGGATTGCAGGCATGGACCACCATGCCTGGCTAATTTTGTGTTTTTAGTAGAGACGGGTTTCTCCATTTTGGTCAGGCTGGTCTTGAACTCCCGACCTCGGGTGATCCACCCGCCTCAGCCTCCCAAAGTGCTGGGATTACAGGCGTGAGCCACCGCACCCGGCCAGAGATAGGGTTTCAACGTGTTAGCCAGGATGGTCTCGATCTCCTGACCTCGTGATCCGCCCGCCTTGGCCTCCCAAAGTGCTGGGATTACAGGCATTAGCCACCGTGCCTGGCCTGGAGTAGTACTTCTATCAGAAAAATGACACTGGGGACCAGCTCAGGGTGACTAAACTGAGAGAGGCATGATGTTAGCAAGTCACTGAGGTCCTCAGACCTGGGCAAGAAGGGCTGTGATCTTCCCTATGGGGTAATGTTCCTCAGGGCCAAGGGACATGCCCACTCAGAAGCCACACTCACACCACGCTTGGCACCGGGGACCCCAGAATCTATTGCCCAAAAGGCCCCAAACCCCTGCTTCGCAAGCGATGGGGTCTGAGAGGAGGCTAAGGGATTGTGAACAGAACCAGAACGTGTGGTCTCAGGGGGCCACACATGGATCCCTGAAATCCCCTGCATTACAAGTATAGCCTGGGGATACAAGGAGAGGGACCAGGTTGGGGTCAGCAGGGCTCCTCTCCTGGCCCCAGCACATTCTCAAACAGAACTCTGAAGAGTCCAAGAAATCTAAATTCAAACTTGGCCTTCCAAGTCATCATGAAGGTCAGAGTGGAGATTTGCTTATTGAATGGTTTGCTTGTACGATTGCTTGTAAACTTTCAGACATGGGCCTCTGTGCATCCCCTAGTACTGTCCTGCAAATGTTTGTGTGTGCCTGGGCGAGGAGGCGTGTGTGCTCCTCTGAGTTCAGGCAGCACCTAGAGAAGTGCAACCCCTTCCGAACCCCCACAAATGTCCTAAGAAAAGCACCTGTGACATTGAGGGGCCAGGAGAGCTGTCACGTGAGGGTCAGCTGAGGGGACTAAAGACATTCAGCCAGGAGGAGAGAAGGTTCAGGAGCGGCACTCTGGTTGTATTTTGTTTTTGGAAAGTTGATGAAAGAAAAAGGAGGACTTACTCGTTTATTCCAAGTGCTGAGAGAGTAGACTAGGTCCACAGTGTGACTCAGGGAGGCAGGAAGGCTCAGTGAAAAAATGACCCATCTGACAAAAGGTGGGGAAGGCGGGGAAGGGGTAGAAGAACAAAACAGGGAGTAGAGCACGGTGGGAAGTCGTGAGGGCCTTCCTGCTGGAGGAAGTCCGACTGTGCGAGGCACGTGATCTTTGGAATTTTGCAGGGGTGATTTCAGCCGCAAATGGAGGTCGGGGCCAGCCTATGATCACGCTCGTCCTGCCCGGAGAGTCTCTCTGAGTCTGCCTGGGGAAAGCACGTTGCAAGTCCCTCACAGACAAGCCTCCCCTGGTCCCTGACATCATGTATCTGAAACTCTTTCCATTTTCCAGGAAGGGTAAGTTGAGGCACAGGACAGGGAAGTCACAGTGGTATGTGGTCACCAGCTTGTCCCGCTCCGTGTCAGAGGGGCCTGCAGTGTGCTCCTGCTGGTCATGCTCTCCTCCACCTTTTTCAGGTTGGCAGGGTCTCTAGGGTGGGTGACAGTTCTCACATGGACAGTTCTCCATGAATGCCAGAAGTTAGAGTCTGGTGTCTGGCATTTGGCAGGGCCTGGGAAGCCAGGGGAGCCAAAGGGAGGTCCTTTTTCCTGTGGGAACTCATTCCAGCTGCCAGCAGAGTGAGGAGCAAAGCCATGTCACTTGGCTTTCTGGTGGTTACTCCTGGCAACCTTGTCGTGGCCTTGGACATGGACCCGGTCTGCCCCAGGGTTTCTGTTTCTCCATCTGTAGAACAAGGGTGAACTTCTGCCCTGGCTGTCCATAGAGCTGGCCAGACCAGGAAGCATGCTGTCCTCCTCGAGAGGGCCAAGCAGTCGCCAGAGTAAAGACAAGTGGGAATCAGGGCCTGCCGCCTCCCAGGAGAGGCCCAATTAGAGCAGAGAGCAGTTCCCACCAGAGGCTCTGGCCGGCCCTCAAAGCTAGCCGCGTGGGCAGGCAGCAGCAGGCTGTGTGATTAACGATGGCAGCTCAGGCCGCCCACTGGGCCTGGCCTTGGGAACTTCCAATGAGCACACATAGTGCCAAGGGGGAAGAGGACCAGTTCCCTTTCTTCTGCAGCGAAGGGATGAGGGAGCCGGCCAAGGGAGCACCCGGCAACCAGAGGGCAAACCCAAACAAAGGGCCACGCTTTTGAGGGCTCCTGAGACCTCAGCACAGGCCTCCCCGAGGGCCTCAGAGTGGGGGTGGCATCAGGGGTCCGGAGTTCAGCTCACTCCACAGGCTCCATCAATACATCCTGAGGAAGGCTCAGCCCTCTTCCAAGCCCAGGGCCATGATGCAAACAAGAAACTGCTCCATCCTCAAGGAAACAGAGTCTACCATTCATTCATTCATTCATTCATTCATGCATTCATTCATCCATCCCTCCATTCATTCAACAAAGACTACCAACTACTGAGTGCCCTGGGACCATGTAGGGAACAAGACAATCAGGATCCCTGCTCTCAGAAATCTCTATTCTGACTCCTCAGGCAGAAAGCAAGTAAACCAATGTGGAAAAACTACACAGAGGCAAAGAGTGGTTATGGGCACTGACTCCACAGGCTGAAAGCTCTGGGTTCAAAGCCCAGCCCTGGCTGCACCTCTGATCACGAGAAAGCTATTTAACCTCTGTGCCTGGGCCTCCTCCTCTGTAAGGTGGGATAATAAAAGCATCTATCACACAGGATAGCTCTAAGAATTAAAGGAGTTAATATATGTAAAACACTTCAAGCACTACCTAGCACATAGTAAACACCACAGAAATTTTTTTTTTTTTTTTTTTTTGAGATGGAGTCTCACTCTATCACCCAGGCTGGAGCGCAGTGGCACGATCTCGGCTCACTGCAACCTCCACCTCCTAGGTTCAAGTGATTCTCCTGCCTCAGCCTCCCAAGTAGCTGGGATTACAGGTGTGTGCCATCACGCCCAGTTAGTTTTTTATATTTTCAGTAGAGATAGGGTTTCATCATATTGGCCAGGCTGGTCTCGAACTCCTGACCTCAGGTGATCTGCCAGCCTCGGCCTCCCGAAGTGCTGGGATTACAGGCGTGAGCCACCACGCCTGGCCAAGTATTTGTTAAATGAAAAATAAAGTAGTTTCCAGTAGAGACACATACTCTGAAGAACCTGAGTGGGAGGGAATGTCGGGGGAGGTGTGGGGTGAGGAGAGCCACATCAGGGAAGGTAAAAATTAGACTGCTTTTGGCTTCAAGTGATAAGAAACGTGGAAACTGGGCAGCTCCAGAACTGGCCATTTCAGGGACTCACGGACATCTTTGAAGAACCAGGCACTTTGCTGCTCTCTGTTCTGTTACCTTCAGCCTTGGCCTCAGGCTGGCGCCTCTTGTAGCCACAAGATGGCTGCCACTGTGCCAAGCATTACATCTAAGGATGTAATGCATGACAGAGGTCACTGGAGAAGAGATCATCTATTCCTGGTGATAGAAAAACTTTCCCGGAATTCACTCCAGTAAGCTTCACTTCACAACTCATTTACCAGAGCAGCGTCACGTGTTCACGCTTAAAACTGATCACCAAGGCCAGGCACAGTGGCTCACAACTGTAGTCGCAGCACTTTGGGAGGCCAAGGGGGGCAAATTGCTTGAGCCCAGGGGTTTGAGACCAGCCTGGGAACCATGGCAAGACCCTGTCTCTACAAAATTAAAAAAATAATAATAATTAGGGGCTGGGCATGGTGGCTCACGCTTGTAATCCCAGCACTTTGGGAGACCGAGGTGGGTGGATCACCTGAGGTACGGAGATGGAGACCACCCTGGCCAACATGGCGAAACCCTGTCTTTACTAAAAATACAAAAAATTAGTGTGGGGGCGGGCACCTGTAATCCCAGCTACTCCGAAGGCTAAGGCAGGAGAACTGCTGGACCTCAGGAGGTTGCAGTGAGCTGAGATAGCGCCATTGTACTCCAGCCTGGGGAACAAGAGCAAAACTCTGTCTCAAATAAATAAATAAATAAATAAATAAAAATTTAAAAATAAAAACAATCACTGGCAAGGTGGCAGAAATCACCTGGATTGGCTTACCAATTAGGACTCGCTTCTAAACGCAGGGGCCTCAGAGGAGGCCTGGTAACGAAACAAAGAGAAGGTCCTCAGGAAGGATCACCACATTGTTGTTGGGTAGGCAACCACCAAATGCTGCAACAGAGGGTCAGGGGAGGCCTCGTTGAGGATGTTGATCTGAGCGGGCATCTGAATGACGGGAAGGAGCCATCTGTACAGAGATGTGAGGGAAAGATGTTCTCAGCAGACCGAGGAGCACGTGCAAAGGCTCTGAAGTAAGTCTTGTTATTCAAGGAACATAAGGAAAACCAGAGTGGTCATAGGATGGATTGAACAAGAGGGAAACAAGACAATAATAGCTTTTGGAATTTTAAATATATAGGGAGAATTTAAAAATATTAACTGTAGCGTATATATGAGGAGAGAAACAAATGAGTTAGTGTTCTAAGGTTCTTTAATTGCCTGGGAAGAAGATAACAATAATGTTAAAACCAGACATTGACAAGAAAGGGATGCAAGTTATAATTTCTACAACTATGCTATCTAATATGGTAGCCACCAGCCATGTGACATTGAGGGGCCAGGAGAGCTGTCACATGAGGATCAATTTACATTTAAATGAAGTAAAATTAAACAAAATTAAAAATTCAGTTTCTTCGTTGTATTAGCCACACTTCAAATGCTCAATAGCACATGTGGTTACTACACTGAACAGCAGCCACACAGAATATTTTCATTCAGTACAGAATGAAAAATTGGTCAAAACTATTCTAGAGAAATTACTAAATGAATATGGAAAAAGCAAATAACTTTCATTTCTCTTCTTTTTTTCTTCTTCTGCTCTATCACCTAGCTGGAGGGCAGTGGTATGATCTCAGCTCACTGTAACCTCCACCTCCCAGGTTCAAGTGATTCTCCTGCCTCAACCTCCCGAGTAGCTGGGATTACAGGTGTGTGCCACCACGCCTGGAAAATTTTTGTATTTTTAGTAGAGACAGAGTTTCGCCATATTGCCTTGGCTGGTCTCAAACTCCTGGCCTCAAGTGATCTGCCTGCCTCCGCCTCCCAAAGTGCTGGGACTACAGGCGTGAGCCACCGCACCCAGCCTTGAAAAAAGCTAGTAACTTTCAAACTGACAGTGGCAAAGCATGAAATGATAAAAATAATCATTTCTTATTTTGCAAACTGGGCAATGGTAATGAATAAAATTTGAAATTTTAATTTTACTCATGGATTTTCAAATGAGTTTTTTTTTTTTGGAGACTGAGTCTTGCTCTGTTGCCCAGGCTGGAGTGCAGTGGCATAAGTTTGGCTTACTGCAGCCTCTGCCTCCTGATCTCAAGTGATCCTCCCACCTCAGCTTCCCGAGTAGCCACAGTGCCAGCCTCACGCCCTGCTAATTTTTGTATTTGTATTTTTAGCAGAGATGGGCTTTCGCCATGTTGGCCAGGTTGGCCTCGAACTCCTGATCTCAGGTGATCTGCCCACCTCAGCCTCCCAAAGCGCTGGGATTACAGGCGTGAGCCATTGCGCCCAGCCGAGATATTTTTTTAAAAATGTTTTATTAGGTAGTGCAGGTCAGGCATGGTGGCTTACACCTGTAAACCCAGCACTGTGGGAGGGCAAGGCGGGCAGATCGTTTGAGGTCAGGAGTTGGAGACCAGCCTGAGCAACTGGTGAAACCCTGTCTCTGCGAAAAAAAATTACAAAAACTAGCTGGGCATGGTGGCACGCATCTGAGGTCCCGGCTTCTCAGGAGGCTGAGGCGGGAGGATCACTTGAGCATGGGAGGTCAAGCCTGCAGTGAGCCAAGATTGTGTCAACACTTTTTTTTTTTTTTTTTGAGATGGAGTCTCGCTCTGTCACCCAGGCTGGAGTGCAGTGGCGCGATCTTGGCTCACTGCAACCTCCACCTCCTGGGTTCAAGCAATTATCGTGCCTCACCCTCCTGAGTAACTGGGATTACAGATGCCCCTGACCATGCCCAGCTAATGTTTGTATTTTTAGTAGAGACTGGGTTTTGCCATCTTGGCCAGGCTGGCTTTGAACTCCTGACCTCAGGTGATCTGCCTGCCTGGGCCTCCACACTCAGCTACTCAATATATTTTAGAAGGCTGACATAATGTTGATACCAAACATCCAACAAAGATAGGCAGGTTATAGGCCAATCTAACTCATTAACATATGTGCAAGTACTAAAAATACACATTGGCAAATTTGGTCTAATAATAATTTGAAAGGTTAATGCATCTGACCAAGTTACGTTTATTCCAAAATTACAAGATTGGTTTAACATTTGAAAAATCGATGTAATTTTCTGTATTAAGCAAATAAGTTAGGAAAATTACATGATTATCCTAATAGACGTGGAAAAGCTTTTGATAAAATTTAACATCCATTAAAATTAAAACTCTTCAAGACTATGAATAGAAGAGAACTTTAATGTGATAAAGGGTAGCTGCAAAAAAGCTTACAGCAGGCAGTCTTGATGAAATATTGAAGGCTTTTTTTCCCTTTGAGACTAGCAATGATATGAGGATGTCTGCTCTCACCATATGTATTCTTACGGTACTGAAAGGTCCTGTCTAGTGTGATATCCAAGAAACAGAATTAAAATGTGTAAGGATTGTAAAGGAAGAAACAAAGCTATTACTATATGTAGATTACATGATTTTATACATAGAAAATCCCAATGCACTGTGGGAGGCAGAAGCGGGAGGATTGCTTGAACTAAGCAGTTCGAGACCAGCCTGATAACATAGCAAGATCTCGTCTCTACTAAAAACCAAAAAATGTAGCTGGGCATGGTGGCGGGCACCTGTAGTTCCACCTACTCAGGAGGCTAAGGTGAGGGAATCACTTGACCTCAGGAGATCAAGGCTGTAGTGAGCTGTGATTGCACCACTGCACTCCAGCCTGAGCAAAAGAGCAAGACCCTGTCTCAAAAAAAAGGAGAAGAAAAGAAAATCCAAAAGGATGTATGGATCAATTATTATAAGGGTATTTAGCAAGGTTGCTGAATACCAAATCAATACTAAAAAATAATTGAGCTTCTTTACAAAAAGCAGTATGTATGTTTCAACACAAGAGGCAATATATAACTAAAAAATTAAAAACTAAAAAGTTGGCTGGCAGCAGTGGCTCACACCTGTAATCTCACCACTTTGGGAGGTTGAGGCAGGAGGATGGCTTAAGACCAGGAGTTCCATTTACAGTGTTATTTGTGTGTCACTGTAGTCTACCCTGGTTGATAGAGTGAGATCCTATCTGTAAAAAAATAATAATTAAATTTAAAAAAAAACCAAATCAGCCAGGCTCAGTGGCTCATGCCTGTAATCCCAGCACTTTGGGAGGCCAAGGTGGGCGGATCACCTGAGGTCAGGAGTTCGAGAGCAGCCTGGCTAACACGGTGAAACCTCATCTCTACTAAAAATACAAAAATTAGCTGGACATGGTCGTGGGTACCTGTAATCCCAGCTACTTGGCAGGCTAGGAAAGAGGATCACTTGAACCCGGGAGGCAGAGGTTGCAGTGAGTCGAGATCAAGCCACTGCACTCCAGCCTGGGCGACAGAGCGAGACTCCGTCTCAGGAAAAAAAAAAAAAAAAAAAAATATATAAAAAAAAATATATATATATATATATATATATATATAGAATAGTTTCTACTGTAGACTTTATCCCTGACTTACTGTAATCTAGATACATTGTATGTGTATACACACACACACACACACACACACTTTCTCTGATGAGTGGAATCTTCATCATTCATTGTTGCTTAACTATATAATATACCTTATCAATTTCTTACACAAATCGAAACCACTATGTGAATTTAAGAACATAAATTTTTCTTCCCAAAATTATAGCTTGTGTTGCTATGGTCATTTTTCTATAGAATAGATAACTTAAAAAGGGTGAGAAAACAAATTCCACGGATCCCAAAGAAAGATCATTTCCATCACTATTGGTCCCACTAATGCTGCTTTTCAACCCTGTTTTCTACAAACTGGGGCTACAAAGGGAGGCTAGAATAACTTGTCCTAACTTTGGGACTCAAGACAAATGTTTTAATTTTTTAAGCATGTTTTTACATGTTGAGAGAAATTGAAATTTACAGATTAAGAAAAAGATAACCTAAAAGAAAGATGGACTCAAGAGTTAAGCAGGTGCTGCCGGGCGCGGTGGCTCAGGCCTGTAATCCCAGCACTTTGGGAGGCCGAGACGGGCGGATCACGAGGTCAGGAGATCGAGACCATCCTGGCTAACACGGCGAAACCCCGTCTCTACTAAAAAATACAAAAAACTAGCCAGGCGAGGTGGCGGGCGCCTGTAGTCCCAGCTACTCGGGAGGCTGAGGCAGGAGAATGGCGTAAACCCAGGAGGAGGAGCTTGCAGTGAGCTGAGATCCGGCCACTGCACTCCAGCCTGGGCGACAGAGTGAGACTCCGTCTCAAAAAAAAAAAAAAAAGAGTTAAGCAGGTGCTTCACAAAAGCAGAAATCCAGATTGCTAATAAACATGTTAAAAGCTGTGCAGCCCGGGTGCAGTAGCTCACACCTGTAATCCCAGCACACTGGGAGGCTGACGCGGAAGGATTGCTTGAGCCCAAGAGTTTGAGACCAACTTGAGCAACATAGGGAGACCCCCATCTCTATGAAAAATTAGAAAATTAGCCAGGTGTGGTGGCACATACCTGTAGTCCCAGCTACTTGAGAGGCTAAGGTGGGAAAAGCCTGACCTCAGGAGGTTGAGGTCGCAGTGAGCCATGATTGCACCACTGCACTCCAGCCTGTGCAACAGAGCAACACCCTGTATCGAAAAAAAAAGCTGTGCAATGTCATTAATAATTAGAGAATGCGAATTAAAATCACTATTACTTGCCACTACATTTTAGCCAATAAGAATCTCTAAAATTGACAAGTATAAAACTATCAAGCACTGCTGTGGATGTGGAGCAAAGGCAATCCAGTGTTGGTGGGAGTATACAACCACTTTTTTTTTTGAGACAGAGTCACACAGGCTGGAGTGCAGTGGCATGATCTCAGCTCACTGCAACCTCCATCTCCTGGGTTCAAGAGATTCTTCTGCCTCAACCTCCCAAGTAGCTGGGATTATAGGTGTGTGCCACCACGCCCAGTTAATTTTTCTATTTTTAGTAGAGACAAGGGTTTTACCATGTTGGCCAGGGTGGTTTTGAACTCCTGACCTCAAATGATCCTCCTGGCTTGGTCTCCCAAAGTGCTGGGATTACAGTCATGAACCACCGCGCCCGGCCTGATACAACCACTTTTAACTATGATCTTGTAAAGTCAAGATAAGTTAAATTCCATCCTAGCAATTCTGCTTCTAGGTATGTGCTCCAGAATTGCGTGCACATGGGTACCTGGAGGTGAATCCTTCTGATCGCCACATTCTTCTTCTGGTTTTGATAAACCATTGGCCAGAGTGTTACTTAGTCTGGCTGGCCATCTGAGTCCTTAGGGTAACTCTGCAATCTTGTTCCTATGTACTTTGTGTCATATTACGGTTATACACTCAGGAGACAGTATTATTTCCAAGCTTGCTTTAGAGGAGTTCCTCACACTTTCCCCAAAGCTGCTTGTATGCCTGCAATGAGCTGTTGGGCTGAGGAAAGCGCCTCTGCTGTAGCACCCAGCAAGGGTGGTATTCGCATGCTCCCTGCTCCTGGACCAGTGAAGCTGCCTCAGTTCCCCTGCTGGTACCCGCCCTTTCCCTTGGGCCTGGAGAACCCTGAATGAATTTCATGACACTGAGAAATACGCTTCACAAGGCAAAGTTTTTGGTCCGTTTTATTCATTGCTATATCCCTGATGCCTAGCTAGTCCTAGGAAAAGGCAAAGATTCTATAGATGAAGAGCCTTAGGTTCAGAAAGCACATGGCTCCTGAACAGAGAGAACTTCTAGCTCCGAGTTCAGTGTTTAGTGCTGCTTTCTGGAGCACAGATGAGCCTTTTCATCAGGATAAATTATCTGAGAAAGGACAAGGTCCCCAGAGAACTCTTGCCAGGCCTTTGGATCACAGTCGTCAAGAAGCACAAACACTCTGGCAGGAAAGAGGACAAACGCAGATGGAAATCAATATACCCTGTTCTAACACTTCAGCCCCTTCTTTGGGTCCAAGACTCTTGGCAACATCCAGTAACTCTATTCCATAGGCCTCCGCCATCTCCTGCTCCCCTTCTGATCTGGGCTTTCCTATCCCTCTTGCATTGTGCTGGGTAGGTGAGACAGAGCCAAGGGCTTTGACACATATTTCATAACACTCTTGCAGCAGAAACAAAACAGAGCACAACACTAAGAAAACCTTCTGTCTGCTGAGATCTAGAATTTACAAAGCACTTTTTTTTTTTTTTTTTTTTTTTTTTTGGAGACGGAGTCTCACTCTGTCGCCCAGGCTGGAGTGCAGTGGCACAATCTCGGCTCACTGCAACCTCTGCCTCCCAGGTTCAAGCAATTCTGTCTCAGCCTCCCGAGTGCTTTTTTTTGAGACGGAGTTTCCCTTTTTTAGCCCAGGCTGGAGTGCAATGGGGCGATATCGGCTCACTGCAACCTCCACCTCCTGTATTTAAGTGATTCTCCTGCCTCAGCCTCCCGAGTAGCTCGGATTACAGGCATCTGCCACAATGCTTGGCTAATTTTATATTTTTTCTTAGTAGAGACGGGGTTTCACCACGTTGGCCAGGCTGGTCTTGAACTCCTGACCTCAGGTGATCTGCCCGCCTCGGCCTCCCAAAGTGCTGGGATTACAGACATGAGCCACTACGCCCGGCCTACAAAGTACTTTTACATCCAGTCCCTCTTGATTGGGCCTAATTGTGAAAGGATCCAGAGGTACCTATCCACGAAAGACAGGTTCCCTAGTTAACAGAGTCCAGAAAGGCCCAAGCAGAACCAACGAGCTGAAAGTGGGTCAGAGATGTGGTTAGGAACCCATGACACACGTCCCAATATGCAGCCCTATGCTACAGCAAAGAGCAGACTGAGCTCATGGCCTCAGCTAAACACCATCTGGGCAAGGGACCCAAGATGAAAACAGAGGACTTCTGTTGTTAGTAAATGGGAGACTAGGTAAATTGTACCAACTCTTGCACTAGGAGCCAAAACATTTGAAAAGCATCAAAGAGCTAACAAGATACTAAAGAATTACTAGGCTAACATCCCAGAGAGGACACGAATCCAGACAGGTGAGCCCAGCATTTGGGCCACTTGGGCCTGGAGGCAACTGCCCATTTAGCAGAGGCAATGGAGAGAATGGGTTGTGTTTCTGAAAGTTTTGTAGGGCTGGGCAGGGGGAGCTGGAGTACGGGGCCTACCAAAGGTGGAATACTGGTAAACCACTGCCTGTTTTGAGGTGTGACCTGAGAGGATTATACCCTAGGGTTAAGGATAAACCAGAAGCAAACCAGCCCTTGCATAGTCTGACAGGTCTGTGGCTTGGTTTCAGTGGCTTAGAAAATATCCAATCTTGAATCTGGATTACTGTGACCCCAGAATTCTAGTGCTCCTGGGTACTTGACAGAAGCAAATAAAATTCCTCTCTAGAGGCAGAAATTGTCCTAGGCTTCAAAATATTTTAATGAACAGGTTTTCAAATACAATGTCCAGCACAAAGTAAAAAATGAGGCACACGTGAACACACATCGGGGGAACCAGCAGAAATTAGGTGACAGGAACACACAAGGATTCCAGTTATTGGAATGATCACAGAGTGAACACAGGCAAAATGTTCAAGAAAACTCCAATCGCTGGTAAGTCTGGCTATTTGAAATCTTCACTCTCTAATCCATCCCCATACTACAATCCCCATCCTCAATCTGCCTTACCCACTGTCTCCAGAGTTGTCTTTAAACAAAACAAATCTGACTATCCCTCAGCTCTGTGCTTAAATGGCATTCAGGGCTGTTTGTAATCTGTCCTAAACTGCCCTTTTCAGCTTCATCATACAATCTCTTCATATAGACTACTTTCCTGGGTATTCCACCTTTGCCTTCAATGTCCTCGTCTCCTATTTTATCCTGAAAAATGCCTCCTTATCCTTCAAAGTCCAATTTAAACCTCCTCTCTTTGAAGCCTTTCTGAAATATATATATGTGTGTGTGTATATATATATTATATATATATATTTTGTTTGTTTGTTTGTTTTTGAAATGGAGTCTCGCTCTGTCGCCCAGGCTGGAGTGCAGTGGCCGGATCTCAGCTCACTGCAAGTTCCGCCTCCTGAGTTTATGCCATTCTCCTGCCTCAGCCTCCCGAGTAGCTGGGACTACAGGCGCCTGCCACCTCGCCTGGCTAGTTTTTTGTATTTTTTAGTAGAGACAGGGTTTCACCGTGTTAGCCAGGACAGTCTCGATCTCCTAACCTCCTGATCTGCCCGTCTCGGCCTCCCAAAGTGCTGAGATTACAGGCTTGAGCCACTGCGCCCAGCCTTTTTTTTTTTTTTTTTTTTTTTGAGACGGAGTCTTGCTCTGTCACCCAGACTGAAGTGCAGTGGCACCATCTCAGTTCACTTCAAACTTTGTCCTCTGAGTTCAAGCAATTCTCCTATCTCAGCCTCCCAAGGAGCTGTGATTTCAGGTGCCCGCCACCACGCTCAGCTAATTTTTGCATTTTTAGTAGAGACGGGGTTTCATCATATTGGCCAGGCTGGGCTCGAACTCCTGACCTCAGGTGATCCTCCCCCCTTGGCCTCCCAAAGTGCTGGGATTACAGGCATGAGCCACCCCGCCCGGCCCTTTCTGAAATCTTAACTCCAACTCTCATAGCTTTTTACACACTGACACAGTATTCTAATTATTTGTACTGACACACTGTTATAATTGTTTGTTTATGTCTGTTTCTCAAGCCGACTATTAACTTGTTGAGGTTTGGATCTATTTTATTCATTTAGTATTCCTAGCATCTAGCATAGTGCTGGCTCAGAGTAAGTGCTTAATAAACATTTTAATTTTTAGAGGTAGGGTCTCAGCTGTGTTGCCCAGGTTGGAGTGCAATAGCTATTCACAGGCTTAATCCCATTAATGATCACCACGAGAGTTTTGACCTTTTCTGCTTCTGATCTGGGCTGGTTTGCCCCTCCTTAGGCAACCTGGTGGTCCCATGCTCCCAGGGGACACCACATTGTTACCAAACTTAGTGTGGACACCGGATCATCAGAGTGCACTATAGTTCAGAATTCCTGGACTCAATTGATCCTCCTGTCTCAGGCTCCTGAGTAGCTGGGACTATATGTGTGTGCCATGCTGCCCAGCTTACTAAACATTTATGAAAGAATGAAAGTGTATATGTATTTTTTGAGACAGAGACTCACTCTGTCACCCAGGCTGGAGTGCAGTGGCATGATCTTGGCTCACTGCAGCCTCCGCATCCCAGGTTCAAGTGATTCTCCTGCCTCAGCCCCCCGAGTAGCTGGGACTACAGGCATGCGCCACCACGCCCAGCTAATTTTTGTATTTTTAGTAGAGACGGGGTTTCACCATGTTGGCCAGGATGGTCTCGATCTCTTGACCTTGTGATCCACCCGCCTCGGCCTCCCAAAGTGCTGGGATTACAGTGGGCAAGAGCTACTGCGCCCAGCCAGAGTATTCTTAATAATAGGTGATACAGACTGTTACAGGCTGAACTGTGTTCCCCCAAAATCCATACGTTGAAGCCCCAATTTCCACTGTGACTATATTTGGAGACAGGGCTTTTAATGGGCTAAGATTAAAAAGCTGATAAAGGAGGGGCCCTAATCCAATAGGATTGGTGTCCTTGTAAGAACAGGAACTGACATCAAAGATCTTTCTCTTTCCACATGCATACAGAGAAAAAGCCGTGTGAGGATGCAATGAGAAGGCAGCTATTTGCAAGCCAGGAAGAGAGGCTTCATCAGAAACCAACCCTCTTGGGTTGATCTTGAACTTCCAGCCTCCAGCACCATGAGAAAATAAATTTGTGCTGTTTAAGCCACCCAGTCTGTGGTATTTTGTCATGATAGCCTAAGCAGACAAACACACAGAACATTTCTGATATTTCAAACATGTTTAAATATACATCTTTGCCAGCCTGGCCAACATGGTGAAACCCTGTCTCTTCTAAAAATACAAAAATTAGCCAGGCCTGGTGGCACACACCTGTAGTCCCAGCTACTTGGGAGGCTGAGGCATGAGAATCACTTGAACCCAGGAGGTGGAGGTTGCATTGAGCCGAGATCACGCCACTGCACTCCAGCTTGGGCAACAGAGTGAGACTCTGTCTCAAAAAATAAACAAACAAATAAATAAATATAAATAAATATACATCCTTGGCCAGGTGCGGTGGTTCACACCTGTAATTCCAGCACTTTGGGAGGCTGAGGTGAAAGATTGCTTGAGCCCAGGAGTTTGAGACCAGCCTGGGCAACATAGTGAGACCCTGCCTTTCCAAAAAAATGATGTATAAATTAGCCAGGTGTGTTGGCATGCACCTGTAGTCCCAGCTACTCCGAAGGCTGAGGTGGGAGGATCACTTGAGCTGGGGAGGTAAAGCCGCCATGAGCCTTGCACTCCAGCCTGGGCGACAGAGCAAGATTCCACCTCAAAATAAATAAATAGATAAACAAACATCTTCAGTGGAGGTAACTCAACTCAAACTTAAAGGAGTGGACACAATGACTAAGAAAATGAATAACTTTTTAAAAAGTTTTATTTCAAGAACTTTGTTTTTTTACTGGTATTTCAAAAAAAGGTGGGTCAAAGTACAAAAAAAAGTCAGTTGAATAACAGCACAGGTTTAGAAATCACAGCAGCAGAAGCAATGTACAGACAGCACAGACAAAACAACCCAATGTATGCAATTTTGTTCAGTTTCTTTGCTTATTTTAAGTATTTTTTTTTGCCTCCTGTACAAAATACATCAAAGCATGCCATGAGATCAGAAAAAGAAGAGTTTAACAAATGGTTACAAGAAATAGACTCTGTACAAGAGGAGATAATGTTTCTTTCCCCCCCCCCCCCCCCCCCACCAGCCCCGCTTCCTCTCTTCTTGCTCTGTTTTAGGTTAAATTATTCTGAAGACAGTTCACATCCAAGTCAGCCTGGTCACCTTTGCCACCCTCAAGTTTGGGCGACATGGAGTTCTGGATGTTAAATGACTCCTCCTCTTTCAGGCAGGATTTGAGAGCCTCCTGGATTTTGTGGGGAGCACTAGGATCATCCTGGAAGAGGGAAAAAGTTGGGGTGGGGGGAGACAATGCATACAGCAATCAAATAATAATATCAGGTTTTTCTATCTGGCTGAAGGAAGCATCACTGAAACAAGGAAAAAGCTCCAAGACTTGAATTAACTAAAAGGAACCAAAGTAACTCATTAGCAGCAACTTTTTAGGAAAGTCATCCTTAAAAGCAATGGCCAGGCAGAGAGGAAAACTTGACAGTAATCAGCTTACAAATACCTTTAATTTGGGCCATGTCCAAGGTTTTCTCTTGAACAGAGATCGGGAAGAAAGAGTCCCTTGGCCCAGGTGCCTCTATAGCCTCATGTGTTGATGAGCTCTGCGTGGCCTGCTGAGCCCGGCCTTCCTCTGGCCTTCCATCCTGTTGAGTTTTGCTTTCACAAAGATGTCTTGGTCAGGGAACATGTCTCATCAGTGTATACAGTGGGGTATGCATAGGACTGGTAAAGTGCAGAACTGCTCCTGGCTATGCTAGGGGCCTCTCTCCCCACAGTAAGAGCATGTCCTCTGAGTAGAGGTCAAAGATGTGTCAGTCTCTCATTGTCACAAGTGAACCTGCCAAAAGGATGTCCTCAATCCAAGCCCGAATGAACCTGGCTGCCTCAATGGCTTGCCACACTCTGCATCACATGATATTTGCACTGCTGATTCTAATGTAATAATCCATGTATATTGCCTACAGCCCTGTGACAAGCTCTCTCTGACAAACTCCTGAACCTGAGATGAATTTGCATTTTATGTATATATGTATTTATTTATTTTTGAGATGGAGTCTCGCTGTGTCACCCAGGCCAGAATACAGTAGTGTGATCTTGGCTGACTGCAATCTTGAACCTCTTGGGTTCAAGGGATTCTCGTGCCTCAGTCTCCCCAGAACCTGGGATTATAGGCGCTCGCGACCACGCCTGGCTAACTTGTATTTTTAGTAGAGATGGGGTTTCACCATGTTGGCCAGGCTGGTCTCAAACTCCTAGCCTCAAGTGATCCACCCACCTCGGCCTCCCGAAGTGCTGGGATGACAGGTGTGAGCCACCACACCAGCCTGAATTTGCCTTTTAAAGGTTCTCAGGAAGCCCACACTAGCACAAAGTCCTCCAGGTCTGCATTCTGCACATTCAGAGAACTTCTGTGGCAACTCTTGCTTTACTCATTTCCTTTAGGACCACCTAAGGGGAATATACCTACTACAATTCAGTGGGCTTCAGTTCTTTCTCTGGTGCCCCAAACAGCTGTTGTAAGTGCTTGGAACTCTGCTGATGGAAGAGGGTGTGTAACCACTAAGGCAGATTCATGGATGGCAAGAAGGTAGAGAGTGTCCTAATCTGACCAGCTAGCTAAGGCCATTCTTGCTTCAACTACTACCAAAATTCAAGATTACCTTAAGGACCAGGATCATGCTTAAGGACCAGGGTGTTCTCCACAGAAGTCTGGTGAATCCTCGTCTGTGCTGCCTGCTACTGAGTTTGACCCATAACAGCACTAGGTTATGGGAGTGATGAGTTGGAAAGAAAGTAGGGACAGACCCCAGGCTTTCCATGGTGCTTGTACACACAGGACACCGGGGCGTCCACGAGTTCTGTGCGTATGGAAATCACTGCCAGCTGCCCAATGGCCACAGCCTCACTCAGTGCTTCTCCAGAGGCCAATATTAAGGAGGACAATTTAGTAGAGTTTCAAAGACTTCACACATGATTTGTAGACAGGGGAACACATGTTTCTTGTCCCAATGAGACAAGAACAAGACAATGAACTTCACAGAGTACTGAGGCATACATGAGGCAAGGCAGCTGCACATAGCACGTGTAGCCAGTTGAACGGTCAATCACTGCTTAGAATCAGAAAACACTGTGCAGCGACATAAATGTCCATCTGCTGAGACAGAAAGATCTCCATGATACACTGATTGAAAAAAAGTAAGGGGTAGGACATATGTATAGCAAAATCTCATTTATGTTTCAAAAATATAGATATAGGTGTGTGTTTGTGTGTATATATATACACACACGTGTGTACTTTATGGAGAGGGAAGTGGGGGTGATGTAGAGCTGCACTTTTTTATTTCATGTACTTCTGTACTGTTTGGGGGAAACCATGGGCATGAAAGCTTGAGAGCTGAGCTAACACTATCGTTATGTAGGATGGACTTTGAATCACACTAAAATCTGAAACAGGACAAGAGGACCTATACTCACTTCTCCTCTTACAAGGATACAACTTGCTCTTATGTCTTTCAAGATAACCTCTCACCCTCAACTCCTTCATCACATATTCTTTGGGGGCGTACAGGGGTACAGAAACATTCTCATAATGTGAAGAAAAGTAGACTAAGGGACTCCTCACAGACCCAGGTCTCAGAGCTCTGATGCCATGAAGGTGAGCTCCCAGATTAAACCTGACCCCTCAAGGGCTCATGAGGTCCAGATTAGAAAACTGCCTTCTGAGCCAAGGCATGGAAGAAGCATATCACAAAAGCAAGAGATATGCAAACAGCGCTATTAGACAAGCTGAATCCCTCCAACAAACACAACAGGCAAAGGAATGTCTACACCAAGATGGGGCTCTCCTAACCCAGGTGTTTGCTCTAGAACTTGATCCTATTAAGCCAAGGGTAGCTGAATTCCACAGCAGGTCCAACTGCCTTTGACTTAACAGAAGTACCTCATCACAAGGGAGCTGGATCAACATCTGGCATAAGTTTCTAGGAACCACTGTGGACTCACTGCTCCCAGCCTTCAACCCCAGCAATATGGACACCCTTCAACCCAGGGGTCATGTGGGTTCAGGTCTGGACCCCACTGGTCAGAGGCAAACGTCTATTGGAAGAGGGTGGGCAGTCAGTGCTTTAACAAATACATGCAAGAGGAGAGTCTGGGAAGTGAGAGTTAAATAGGAAAAAACAAACAAACAAACAAAAGCACAGGGGCATCAATGGAGAAACCCTAGTAATAAACTGAAATCCTGGAAGGTCTGTCAAATCTTAGTACAACCCAAGTTACCCCCATGGTCTCCACAGCACCGTTGTGGGGACCACCAGGGCAGCCCAGTGTTGGGGCAGCTGCCCTGAGTTTCTGGTGGCTTCATTCACGCAGTGTGCCTGGAGCGCGGGCAGCTTCCTACACTCTCCGTGCCTCCTGACATACCCTTCAAGGCTGGTTGTTCAGCTACACAAGACACTTACACAGACTCAGCCTAAGGCTGGCCAGCTACAGAGCCGCACATCAGCCTGAGGGCAGAGAGGAGTGGAGGAGGGAAGTAGGTGCCACTGGTACAGATACCAGCCACTGACCCTTCCCTGTCACAGGCCCAAAGCCCCAGACTTTTTTGTTTGCAATCTTTTCAGAGTGTGGCTAGTAGAGGTGATTGAAACAGTGTAGGAAATTGACCTGCTCAACCTATTTTGCTTATATAAAAGAAATAACACCTCCATGAAAATAAATAAAACTCTCCAAAATTTTAGAGAACACCAATGCCAGCAAGGAGTTTGGGGGCGGGGAGAGAGGGGTGGGGAGAGGCCACAAGGCAGGCTGGACTCCAGTGCCCCCTCGTCTCTCCTCCCGGCTCATCTGGAGGATTTCTCACTCTCCCCGGCTGCTGGCACCCCTTGGAGGCAGTCAGTGTGGCGGCTGTAGCAGTGAGCAGGGCTTCACTTCATAAACAAGTGGCAACAGTGTTCATCAGCAATGCCCACAAGATCTTGAATATGACTAAGTTTGACCTTTGGGTGAGGTGGAGAGAATTAGAGATGAAGGTAGAAAATCCACCAGTACATTTCCTGCTGGATAGGAGAGTCACCTCTCTGCTTTCAGAGAGGAAAGGATGATGTCCCCTTGGGCACAAGCTGACAGAAAGACACCAGCCTCAATCTCCTTGGAGTCTGGGTATTTGGTTAAAAAAAAAAGGGGGGGCCGGCCGCGGTGGCTCAAGCCTGTAATCCCAGCACTTTGGGAGGCCGAGACGGGCGGATCATGAGGTTAGGAGATCGAGACCATCCTGGCTAACACGGTGAAACCCCGTCTCTACTAAAAAATACAAAAAATCTAGCTGGGCGAGGTGGCGGGCGCCTGTAGTCCCAGCTACTTAGGAGGCTGAGGCAGGAGAATGGTGTAAACCCGGGAGACGGAACTTGCAGTGAGCCAAGATTGGTCACTGCACTCCAGCCTGGGCGACAGAGCGAGACTCCATCTCAAAAAAAAAAAAAAAAAAAAAAAAAAAAAAAGAAGGCATCAGCCTCAAGATCTAAGAGGAGCCAGGAGAGAACCAGAGCCAGATCTTGCTGCTTCCTAACGGATGGCTTGAGTGCTGCCTTGGCCACCCCATCACCCCGTCTCAGGCATAGCCCACCATGGCCGACACCCTCACCCGCCCCGTAGCTGACCCCCAAGCCTCACGCTAGATCACCACTGCCTGTGGCCAACCACCCACTGTGGCCGACCACCACCCTTCTGTGGCTGACCACCCCCTGCTCTGCTGTTTTCAAGGCTTGCCATCTTCTGAACTAAGGGTCAGTGGCAGTGCTCAGGTACAAAAACCTCACTTTCCACAAAGCTGGATCAGCCAAGAACAAGAAACCTTTGCACTGGCTGTGTAGCCAAGCCCTCCAAGAGGAGCTCTTTCTTTTCCCCCTCTGGGAAGAGGAAAGGTGTCTGAAGCTATGGTACCAGAAACACAAGGGTCAGAAACTTTCCTAAGGACGCTTGCACTCCGTCAAGCGGAGTGGGAGGACTCTGTCCAACCGTGGACAGTGAACATGCTGACTACAGGAGCTCCCGCCGTGGCAGACCTGCTGCCATCTGCAGGATGGCAGATTGGCCAGTGGAACCGAGAGCCCCCGTAGCAGGCCATCACTCACTAGTATTCAGCAAGTGCTGACTGTGTGCATGTTACTGAAGAGGGCGGGGTAATGTGCTCACCGAGAAGAGTGAGCGAGACTCTGTCCTGCCCTCAGGGTGCCTACATCTCTGTGGGTTGATGAACATGGCGACCAATCTTACAGTTTATAAGACATAGTGTTTCCTTGGTTATAATGTTCATCTTGACCTTACTTGTTGTATCTTGGTACATACCAAGTGAAATAATCTGTTCTTTTTCTACCCTTTACATCAAAGTCTTTAAAAAATTATCCTAAGTTTACCTCTTTTACTTCATATTTAAATTCACCCATTTACTTCTCCTGTACCAGGCCAAGATTTCCTATTCTGGGGTTTTGTGAATGAGGCCACACATTTACTCTTATTCTCTCTTCCTCCTTCTGGGGCTGCAATTTCCCCATTTATAAAAGGAAAAAGGACAGTCATGGTAGCTCACACCTGTAATCCTAACACTTTGGGAGGCTGCGGCAGGAGGATCACTTGAGCCCAGGAGTTTGAGACCAGCCTGGGCAACATGGCAAAACCCCATCTTTACAAAAGTTAAAATAATGAGCCAGATGTGGTGGCACATGCCTATAGTCCTAGCGACTCAGGAGGCTGAGGCAGGGGTATCACTTGAGCCCAGGAGTCTAGGTCTGCACTGTGTAATGTGGTAGCATTAACTACCTTTTAAGAGCTCTGCAGCCGCAAGTGGCTAGTGGCTGTTGTAGTAGACAGAGCAGATATAGAATACTTGTATTTCACAGAAAGTTCCACTGGACAGTATTGGTCTAGATTGCTGAGGCCCCTGTGAGGTCTGACACTCTATGGTCCATGATTTCTAAGAACGTCTTCTAAATTTCTTCTTAAACTCCATTGCTTCAGTCTGCAGTCTCAGTTTAGCTTGTTTATCTGTGTAATAATCTGTGTAAAAATGCATTTATCTTGAAGTATGGAACCTGCATTATATAGAGAATTCTAGGATTTGGATGTGGCACGATTTGGGATTTGGATGGTTTCTGCCTTGTTTTCGAAATTCTCTCTAGTATTTTACTGGTCTAATCTAGGCAATACACTAGGCCACAGTCTTTAGAAAATGGTCTATTGGGATCTTTTATTGGATTTCAACTGATATTTATAAGCCCATCCTCCTAAGAACAGGATTATTCCTAGACTTAAGGCTCTGCTAGTGTTTGGTTTTCAGGCCTTGGCCCTAACCAGCTGTGTATAACCCTGCCAGTTCTTAGGGTCTTCAAATAGCAGCAAGGACACAGAACTCTTTCCACCCATCCCAAAGAGCAACCATCATTTGCTTCACTGACCATCATGAAATTCCTCAGCAGTGAAAGCAGAGCCTTTCTACTTGATATGGAAAATAAGACAATAATCAGACTTCTAAAGCATAGATGAAGCAAAAAGTCATGAGTAATCCTAGAAAAAGATCTTCTCAGCCAGGCAGGTGGCTCACGCCTACAATCCGAGCACTTTAGGAGGCTGAGGCACGAAGACCACTTGAGGCCAGGAGTTCGAGACCAGCCTGGGCAACACAGTGAGACCTCATCTCTATAAAAATTTTAAAAAGAAAAAGACCTTTTCTATTTAAAATTCTGCTTGTCAAATAAGTGATCCATCATCAAGTGCTTATTCCCACCTTTGCTGCCCAACCCAGTTGCCCTAGGCTGACCTCCAGAGCTCTCTGGGGATTTCATACTTTGAAATAGACACCAGACATGGGCTAGGGGCCAAAGCATGCATAAGAGGAGAGATGTGAAGAAAACAAGTTACCTGACAGATAACGTTATCATAGTGAGCCAAGGCACGGGCATGGGGGGAGGAGGTACGGGGAGTGTTGCAAAGTTTCCTTACATTTGGGTGAGAGCCCTCGGCAATGGTGGAGAGGGAGAAGTTATCATTGTGGAGTTCAGCTGGGGTCCGGAATTTGCTGATTAAGAGAGAAGAGTGAAGGAAAAATGTAAGTGAAATAATCACGACAAAACATGACAATGTCTCAGCTTCTGGATCAAATACTGTATTTCGGCCGGGCGTGGTGGCTCAACGCCTGTAATCCTAGCACTTTGGGAGGCTATGGCAGGCAGATCACTTGAGGTCAGGAGTCAGATTAGCTTGGTGAACATGGTGAAACCCCATCTCTACTAAAAATACAAAAATTAGCTGGGTGTGGTGGCATGCACCTGTAATCCCAGCTACCTGGGAGGCTGAAGCAGAAGAATCATTTGAACCCGGGAGGCGGAGGTTGCAGTGAGCCGAGATCGTGCCACTGCACTCCAGCCAGGCCAACAGAGCGAGACTCCATCTCAAAGAACAAACAAACAAAAAAACCAAATACTGTATTTCTTTCTTTATTAAAAAAAGTATTTTAGGCCGGGCGCGGTGGCTCAAGCCTGTAATCCCAGCACTTTGGGAGGCCGAGACGGGCGGATCACTAGGTCAGGAGATCGAGACCATCCTGGCTAACACGGTGAAACCCCGTCTCTACTAAAAAATACAAAAAACTAGCCGGGCGAGGCGGCGGGCGCCTGTAGTCCCAGCTACTCGGGAGGCTGAGGCAGGAGAATGGCGTAAACCCAGGGGGCGGAGCTTGCAGTGAGCTGAGATCTGGCCACTGCACTCCAGCCCGGGCGACAGAGCCAGACTCCGTCTCAAAAAAAAAAAAAAAAAAAAAAAAAAAAGTATTTTAAATTTTATTGGTAAGTGCAGAACTGTGCCTAGTGCTGGTTATCGGTTTTTAAAGGCTTTTCTTTTCTTTTCTTTTTGAGACAGGGTCTCACTCTGTTGCCCAGGCTTGAGTGCAGTGGCACAATCACAGCTCACTGTGCCTTGACCTCCTGGGTTCAAGTGATCCTCCCACCTCAGCCTCCCAAGTAGCTGGGACTACAGGTGCATGCCACCATGCCCAGGTAATTTTTGTAGAGATGGGGTTTTACCATGTTGCCCAGGCTGATCTTGAACTCCTGAGCTCAAGCAATCTGCCTGCCTCAGCCTCCCAAAGTGTTAGGATTACAGGTGTGAGCCACTGTGCCCGGCCAAATACTGTGTTTTATCAAATGCCACGGATTATCTTTTTTTAAAATTTTACTTTAAGTTCCGGGATATAAGTGCAGAACATGTCAGTTTGTTATATAGGTATACGTGTGTCATGGTAGTTGGCTGCACCCATCAACCCATCATCTAGGTTTTAAGCCCCATGTGCATTGGCTGTTTGTCCTAATGCTCTCCCTCCCCTCTCCTGGATTATCTTAAAACAAATTTTTTTTTTTTTTTTTTGTAAAGATGAGGTCTTGCTATGTTGCTCAGGCTGGACTCAAATCCTTGGGTTCAGGTGGTACTCCTGCTTTGGCCTCCCAAAGTCTTGGGATTACAGGCATGAGTCACAGCATCTAGCCAAATGCCATGGACTGTAATAAGATGCACCATTATTTGATGTACCATTAAGAAAAAATAAAAACACTTCCACCACTTAAACCATCATCCAATACTTTCTTACACCTTAGAGGTTTTTTTTGTTTTTGTTTTTGTTTTTTTGAGACAGAGTCTTGCTCTGTTGCCCAGGCTGGAGTGCAGTGGTACAATCTCGGCTCACTGCAGCCTCCACCTCCTGGGTTCAAGCATTATCTGGCTTAGCCTCCCGAGTAGCTGGGACTACAGGCGCCCATCACCACACCCAGCTAATTTTTGTATTTTTAGTAGAGACGGGGTTTCACCATCTTGGCCAGGCTGGTCTTGAACACCTGACCTTGTGATCCACCCGTCGTGATCCACCTGCCTCGGCCTCCCAAAGTGCTGGGAATATAGGCATGAGCCACCATGCCCAACTGAGCTTTTCTTATATACTTGAAGTAGTTCTTTTAGACTTTAGATAAGGGACTGACAACAATATGAACAGCTAGGAACCCATTTGTGCATGCCGGGGAATTACCACTACATCATAACTACCATGTGGCCAACAGTGATCATAAGATGCCAGTGGCTGGGCACAGTGGTGCATGCCTGTAGTCACAGCTATTTGGGAGGCTGAGGTGGAAGGATCACTTGAGCCCAGGAGTTCAAGACCACCCTAGGTAACATAGTGAGACCCTGTCTCAATTAAAAAAAAAAAAAAAGATGCCAGTGATTGTAAGACACAATCCAATTTCAGAGATGTTAATATGTGAGGGAAAAAAGGTATATTTTAGAATAAATAAATTATGGCAGTATCTGCAGTGCACCAGGTGCATGTCACACCATCAAAGCAGTAACCAGGCTTGGGAAAGAAAGAAGGCATGTGGAGAAACAAGAGGGCCATGCTCTGTGAAAAACATAGGGCTGGCTAGAGGAGGAGGCCCTAGAATAGTGTCCTGCACCTGGCTTCAGCTCTTGCTTCTTCACTGCCCTGGCTGTTGTTCCTTTCTCTCCTCCATCCTCATCAGCAACTGCCGTGATTGAAGCAGTCCCATCTCCTGTCCCCTGGATACCCCTGCTCACCCACCCCCTTGGTGTAGGCGTGAGGAGCCAGGGGTCCAGGACTGTGTCTTTCTGGAGTGATCACGTGCGTAGATGCAGCCCGCCTCAGTGCACAGGCACAATGGAGAGGCCCTACCAGCCCCGCGGCGGTTAGCTGAAAGGCTGCAGAGAGCTGCTGGCATCTGTATATTGTGTGAGTCTGCCCAGCAAAGGAGCAACAGATGGTGTTTTGTCCTTTTCCCAGGACCCAGGGAAAGTCCTTCAGTCATATTCTCTAGAGGAAGTCTCAGGTCAAGGGGAGGGGGATTAATGGGGCAACAGGTTGAAAGGGAAGTGGGAGCAGTTCTGCATAAATTGTTTCTGGGGTCCCAAGGAAGCTGAACTCCAATCTCCCTTTTGTGACTCCTGTGACACTTCCAAAAGGTTTTCTAACTTTGCTTAGTGATAGGAGTAATTCTCTCATAGCGTATAAGGTCACATCCTAGTGTTCAAGGCACGGGCTTAAAGGCAAACACATGTTGATTCTCACATGCACACAATAGTCACTGCTTTGCTAAGGGAAGAGCTGAAATAAGATTCTACATCCCATATGGCCCTTAAAATCTACAGTAGAGGAAGTTAAACCTAGTTCTCCCCACATATTCTTTTCAGGAGAGGTAAAGAGGATTTCCTTAAGTTCCTTGCACTTCCGATTGGACACAGGCTTGACTAGCTTTCAAAAACCAATGCAGTATGGTGCTCAATAAACACTTTCTCCTCAGCATTCACCGAAGAGGAGATGGTTTTGGATGACAGATATGAAAGAGATGGAGTTCCTCCACACAGAATTGTGAATGACATCTCGCACTGGCTGCTGGCTGTCACAGTCCAGGGAAGAAGGGGCTATCAGGAGGGTGGACAGACTGAGTAACTTACTTGGGGGCTAGAGGAGGAGTAGCTACATGCTGGTTGCCTTTTTAAAGCAGGCTCTCAGATGCCTAGGGCAGGGGTTTGGGAAAGCTGCTGGACAGCGGCAGTGTGCCACAGGGGCTTCACCTCTGCTGCAGCTCCAGCACATTTTGTGTGGGAACAGACGAGCCTGGGTGAATCTTTAGCACCAACAAAACAGCTGGGAATGGAGCACAGGTGCCAGAAACCCTCAGGACAAAGTCCCTGGATCAGTTGGAGGGGTATAGCAGGGTCGGGGGCCTCCCACACCCTGACCTGGGTGGACGGGTGAGTGACACAGACTCACTTGGTCCTACGCAGCTTGGTGTTCTCCGTCTTGAGAAGGTAGAGCTTCTTGGCGAAGAACACCGTCATCATGAAGAGCAGGAGCAGGACGAGGGCAGCTGAGCCCACGGCCACGCACATCACCTGGAAGTCGGTGATGATGGACTCGCAGCGCATCCCCTTGTGCCAGATGTAGTCCTGTGTGTTGCACCTGCAGCAGCGACATTGAGAAACCGTAGCGATGGAGCAGGCAGCCACGGCCACAGCAAGGGCCTGGGCCCTCACCCCAACACCTATCTCCACAGCCTGTTCCTAAGGCCAACTAGAGCAACTGCAATGCTCCGAATCTGCACAGACCTCAGAGCTGGTGTGATCGCCCCCACCTTCACAACCATTCTATGAAGTGGGCCAGGGAGCTCTGAGGTCTGTGATATAAATGAGGTAACCGAGGAGTAGAGAAACCGAGTGAACTGGTCAAAGTTCTCTGACTGCTAAGTGACTGAGGAGGGAAGGGAATCCTGGTCTTCTGCTGTGCAGCCTCAATGAAGACACCAACAGGATCCTCTCAGGCCTCTCCCTGCCCTTGGCTCTGGGTGAAAGAAAGATGAAAAACAAGAGGAATAAGAGCTACAACTACAAAGTCCCAGGACCTGCCCTGCACATGCAAACCTATCTTGCTGCTTTGTAGTCCCACCTAGTTCACGTGGCTAAGAAGACACCGGAAAATAAGGAAGTGACAGACAAGGACAAACAGAAAGATGGATGTAGATCCTTCTATCTCTGCAGCCCCCCAAGTTCTGCCCCTAAAGCTCCCTATTCTAGTACTATGAGAACTGTCATGCAAGCACAGTGAGAATCAACCCTCTGGGTGGGTTTTAGTCTTTTTGTTGAGTGACTTTCTCCTGCCCTTGGGGACATTCCCAGGCTCCAACTCTTCCAATGACATTGCTGTTTCCATGGGAACGAGGCTGCTTCAAAGAGGAAAGATGTGGAAGGATACAGAGGCAGGCAAAGGAGGGAGGACATGAACCTCAGGGTGAATGACAGACAAGAGAAAAGGGTCCAGAAATGGGGAAATTATGCACCAGAGAACTGGCTACTCCACATCTAGAATAGGGTGGGGAGACATGGCTAGCAAGAAATTCTTTGTTTTCCAGCTGAGCCTCTGCCGTCATGGAGGGCTATCTGTTTGAGGTTGCCAGGGAATGCAGACCCCTCTAAGCGGGGCCCTCTACTCCAGTGTTCTAGAGAAGTTCCGCCACAGCTCTGCTCATTTCCCTGCAGTGGGTCAGGGTGACAGAGACAAAGGCACACTGCAGTCTGCAACCAACGGCTCAGCAGTCTCCTGTGAGTGGAATGCAAAAATAGTTTTCAAGCCGTGGCCAGGCCTGGGTGTACACAGCCAGGGGAGGAATCTGGTAGGAAGGCCCGAATGTGATCCTGGGATGGAAGCTCAGCAAGGGGAACTGGAGTGGACACGTGGAGAAGCCCTTGCGAGGCAGTGAGAGGCTGGTAGACCCATGCTGGCACAGCCATGTAGCTTAGTGAGGAAGACAATCTTATTCTTCTACTTGGGAATTTTCCGAGAGTTCCAGGAGATTCTGGGAATTTTTACAGCTCTCTAGAGCTGTAAAATTTCATACTATTATGAGGAGTTCACTTTGAAGGTGAAAATTCCAGGCCTCCAATAGGATGAAAGATGATGATTTTGCAAAGAGGTTGCACAACCCCCAGGCTACATCACTATAGTCCCCCAAACTGAAGTTTGAGGAGCAAAATCACAGGGTTTCCTCATATTTCTGGTAGCCCTTAATCAATGGGCAAGTTAGTTTATTGCCATATTTTCTTTTTTAAAATAAAACTGCTACAATTTCTTAATCACAGTACCTCCTTTTGGCAGTGGCTGGGCAACTCCAAGAACTGTGTGGTCACGTCCTATGAGTGACCCTAAAGTCATGACCATTTATAAAAAAGAACTTCGGCCAGGCGCAGTGGCTCATGCCTGTAATCCCAGCACTTTGGGAGGCTGAGGTGGGCAGATCACGAGGTCAGGAGATTGAAACCATCCTGGCTAACACAGTGAAACCCCGTTTCTACTAAAAATACAAAAAATTAGCCGGGTGTGGTGGCGGGCACCTGTAGTCCCAGCTACTCAGGCGGCTGAGGCAGGAGAATGGTGTGAACCTGGGAGGCGGAGATTACAGTGAGTCGAGATTGTGCCACTGCACTCCAGCCTGGGCGACAGAGCAAGACTTCATCTCAAAACAAACAAACAAAAAAGAACTTCATAGAAAGAAACTGGAACTCAAGTTACAATGCCAAGGACAAAATGCTCATTGCTTTCTATATGTTATTCTCTGATCACTACATCAGGACTTAAGGAACTTGAATTCTTCATATACCTGCAGAACGAACAAGAACAAGAAGGATGGAGAATGACACTTGAAAAAGAGATACCCTGGCCGGGCATGGTGGCTCACGCCTGTAATCCTAGCACTTTGAGAAGTTGAGGTGGGCGGATCACTTGAGGTCAGGAGTTTGAGACCAGCCTGGCCAATATGGTGAAACGCTGTCTCTACTAAAAATAAAAAGAGACAGTCAGATGACAGAAGTGCTCCACTTAGGACTAATGGAGACAACCCTCAAAGGAGTCTGAGGGCTCTACTCCACTTCTACAGCCAGTAAAGGATGGAGACAAGCAAACCACCTGATCACCCCAACCTGGGATTCTTCTGGAATCAGGCTGCAAGCTCTGCAGCAAGTTAAATACCTCACTGTGAGGGCAGTTCCCAAGAGTGAGGTGAGTAGGGTAATTACTGATGAGCTGCAGACAATGCCCTTAGGGAAACTAAACTCTGAGTCTTTAAAAGGATTATGGATATGATATCCCAAGGTAGACAAACATCAAAGTAGAGAGAAAAAAGCCACCTCCCAAAGTCAAGAAACACCCCTCCATCTGCAATACGAAGACCCTCAGCTTGATTTTACCTGTGTGAGTGGCTGCATTTTGGGGTCTGTTTCCAAGAAGGTCCTTCCTTTTGAGTTTGCATGCCTACATCCCTTCTGAGGAACTGGCCCCTCCTCCCTCTGTGCACAAGGCACAGAGCAGTGTTCAGCAGCTGTCTTTATCCCACAGAGTAGGTTTATGGGCCTACCCCTCTCACCAGTACCGCCAGAACTCTCTCCAGCAAACACTCCTCAACCCAGCCCTCTTTCCAAAAGTCTTAAAGAAGTCCCTTCATTTTGCCTTTTTCTTTTCTTTTTTTTTTTTTTGAGACAGAGTTTCGCTCCTGTTACCCAGGCTGGAGTGCAATGGTGCGATCTCGGCTCACCACAACCTCCACCTCCCAGGTTCAAGCAATTCTCCTGCCTCAGCCTCCCGAGTAGCTGGGATTACAGGCGCCCACCACCACATCCGGCTAAATTTTTTTTTTTTTTTTTTTTTTTGAGACGGAGTCTCGCTCTGTTGCCCAGGCTGGAGTGCAGTGGCGGGATCTCAGCTCACTGCAAGCTCCGCCTCCCGGGTTTACGCCATTCTCCTGCCTCAGCCTCCTGAGTAGCTGGGACTACAGGCGCCCGCCACCTCGCCCGGCTAGTTTTTTGTATTTTTTAGTAGAGACAGGGTTTCAGTGTGTTAGCCAGGATGGTCTCGATCTCCTGACCTCGGGATCCGCCCGTCTCGGCCTCCCAAAGTGCTGGGATTACAGGCTTGAGCCACCGCACCCGGCCCGGCTAAATTTTTTATAGTTTTTTTTTTTTTGATACGGAGTCTCGCTCTGTCGCCCAGGCTGGAGTGCAGTGGCACAATCTCCGCTCACTGCAAGCTCCGCCTCCCGGGTTCACACCATTCTCCCTCAGCCTCCCTAGTAGCTGGGACTACAGGCGCCCGCCACCACGCCCGGCTAATTTTTGCATTTTTAGTAGGGTTTCACGTGTTAGCCAGGATGGTCTCGATCTCCTGACCTCAAGTGATCTGCCCACCTTGGCCTCCCAAAGTGCTGGGATTACAGACGTGAGCGACGGCGCCCAGCCTCATTTTGCCCTTGTAACTGAGGGTTTGGGTAAGGACACAACGCACAGAGGAAAGACAGAATCTTATTTCTGAGGAATCTCTCCTAGTGATAAGGTCACAGGAAGTGTATTTTACGAAGTAATTCTGTAGAAGCCTGAGTGAACATTTCTCCACCTGGGAATCCTACGACTGTACAACCTCTTGCAAGCTGTGCCTGTCACACTGCCCTCTGTTGAGTCGGCCTCACATACACACTTCAGTGTCCCTATGCACCTGCCTGCCATGCCCTTACCTGCAGAAGGCCCCTATGTTCTCCACCAGGTAGCACTGGCCGCCATTGTGACAGTAACTTGGGAAGAGGTCGCACACTGACCGGCAGGAGCCGTTATGCCGCACAAAGCCACTGCGGCACTCAGTGCCATTTTCACTGGAGGCCAGGTCCCTGCCTGGCTCTCCTGGGCGGGGCCTGAGGGCGATGCTGCTGCCGGGGACCGACCCCAGAGTGTGCTGTGGAGGGACAGCATGCCATCGACTGTTGGGCTGGCCTGTCCCGGGCCCCAGACCGGGCTTCCCAGTGGGCACTAGAAGCTCATTTTCATCTTCTAGGTCTCCACCTCCTACTGCATCTTTGTCATCCTCCTCCTCCTCCTCCTCTTCATCCAAGTCATCGTAAAAGGATGTGGTGGGGTAGAAATCAGATTCATCAAAGGGGGTGAAATCATCGTATAAGTCAAGCAGGCTCCAGGAAGGGGTCTCTCCCTCAGTATCAGGGTGGTTCTCTGAGGTTCCTGGTGACCCTGGGAAGCTCCCCAGGTCTGCGCCACGACCCTCACCATCCAATCCTTGGAAGTAGTCGATGTCAATGATATCTGATGCCGGTTGGGGCTCCAGGGTGCCCTGAAAGGGGTAAGTCGGCTCTGGCCCTTGAGGGTCGGGTGTGCTGCCCCCCAGGTTCAGCCAAACCTCCAAGGGGCTCTCCTTGGGGAGTTCAGAAGCTGGGCTCAGGTTGTCGCCAGGGGTGGGGGAGGGTGGCCCGCTGGCTTCTGTAGCCTCAGGAATGGCAGGGGGCATGACTGACTGCCCGAGGACCTCGTGGGGAGCCTGGAGTGTAGCTGGAAGGGCCTGGGCATCGCCACTACCCGCCTCTGAGGTCACTCCTCCCAGGCCTGGGTTGTCAGCCTCCAGCCAGGCGGTGCCGGTCGCCTGCAGCACCTCCTCTGGCCCGGCCAGCTCGCCGCCAGGCGCGGTCCACGACGCCTCATCTTCCCCAGCCGCTGGTGGGCCGGCTTCTTCCCGCGTGTCGTTGGCACGCGGCTCCCACGCCGGCCTGCCCTTCACCAGCTCTTCGGCCTCGACCGCGCTGCCCGCCTCACGCGCTGCGGGCGGGAGGGCGAGGGGCGGGGCGTCAGGGCGGCGCGCTGGGGAGCCCTGGAGCCCGGGCCCGACCCAGCCAGGTCCGCTTGCCTAGACCCGGTCAACCCAGACCCCGCCACCCGCAGACCTCACCGCCCCAGTGTGACCCCATTCACCCGGCACCTCTAAGCCCCGTCCCGGAGTCTGCCCCCAAGCCCAGGATCACAGCCCGCCCAACGGCTCGCGGCTCGGGTCCCGCCGGACCTGCCCTGCCGTCTGAGGAGCCGGGCCAGGGCGGCCCCCAGCTCGGCCCACCCAGAAGTCTCACCCCTCGGGAACCCACCCTGAGCCGCGTCCACAGGCTCCCTCCTTCAGCTCCAGGTTCCGCCCTGAAGTCTCACCCTCAGGCCCCGCCCCAGCCCCGCCCCCGGCCCCGCCCCCATCCCGCACATTGGCCCGCGCTCTTGGGTCCCGGCTACCCCCACCCGGGTCGGCCTCCATCCGGGTCGGCCTTCCCCGGACCCCCACCACCTCCTGGGACCCTTCCGCCGCCCGGCCGTGGCTGGGCGGTGCCCCGCCCCCTTGCCACAGCTCACGGCTCCACCTGTCCCTGCAGCCAGCGGGACCCCTGCCCTGGGTGGGGCGCGAGGGCCGCGGGGGTCCCGGGCGCAGTCATACCTACCCGGCACGGCCCCAGAGGCCAGGACCAGCGCGGCCCCCAGAAGCAGCAGCAGTGGCGGCGGCCCCCGGCCCGGGCCCCCGCCCCCGGCTCGCCCCATGGCGCGGCGCCCCGACCGCTGTCCGCGGTCCGCCCGGCTGGCTGCGCCCTCGGCTCGCCCGGCCGCCGCGCCTCCCGCCCGTTCTGCGGACGCCTCAGCCCACGATGGGCAGCGCGAGGAGCCGCATGCCGCCGCCGCCGTCCGCCGCTGTCCCCGGCGCGCCGCGCCTCCCCGCCTCCCGCGCCGCCGCTGCCGCCGCTGCGCTCAGCGCCGCCCTCACCCCGCCCGCCGCGCCGGCCCCGCCGCACGTAGCGCTGACGCCGGCCCCTCGGTCCGCCTGCCAGGGGAACAGACAGACCCCTCGCTGGGGACTAGGAGACACATGGACTGGGAGCGCGGGGCAAGCGTACTTGCGCGGCGCGGCAAGCGGCGTTAGGCGACAGGTGCACGGGCGGGAGACCTGTGGGATGGGGCCACGGTCCTGCCCCAGGTGAACAGGCGCCACGGGGCCCCGACCCGGAGGAACCCACCCGCCACGCGGCAAGCATGGAGGCGGGGACGTCGCGGGCCCAGATACCCGCAAGGTCGGGGCGGGGCTCAGAAGAGACGCAGGGGGCGGAAGCAAGAGCCCCCACTGTGGAAACAAGCCAGGCCCGGGGCGCATGGAGCCTCTCGAATTTCTGCACCAATCCCGTGTTCCGGGCGGGAAGGCTCTCAGGGAGGTCTCCGGGTCTCCACCAGGGAGGGGCGGGCGTTGGCAGAGCCTGGCAAGGGGGCGAAGCCGACGGCCCAGGCTCTAATCGGATCAGACCTAATCCGTTCGCAACCAAAGCCACTAGCCCAGATTTCGCACAGCCAGGCCCGCCAGAACGCATCCCTGGAGCAAGGGGTGAGACCCTCCCTGGGACTGCGGCTACCTCGCCTTCCTTCTAGCCTCCTCCCGGCAGCCTGGGGAGTGGCCTTTAATCCTGGTCCCTTCTCCGGGATACGTCGTCCCCCAGGTGTCTCAGACCACCAAGACTCAGATTCCTAGGTAGACCAGGGGGGCCTAGATCCCCAGCCGGGCACACATGGACGCCTAGCTTTAGAGTATCTGTGGGGCCCATTCACAGCTTCAGGGCTCACAGGGCAACCCAAGACCACTCACCAGGAGGTCTGCTTAGTTGGGAGGAGGAACCGCAACCTAGTCACTTAGTTTATTCCCCCAAACTGACCGTCTACCCCTTAATGTGTTATTCACCCAAATGTGACAGTTCAGGGTATCAGCCCAAGGAGACAGGACAACTCCGGTATTTAAGAGACTCTCGGTCCCATTTCTGTCTTAGAGGACCAAGTAAGTGACCAAGATGGAGATTCCATCTCCTAATCTTTCTTATACATGTCTCCAGATGGAATTGCCTTGGTTCAACACCTGTTTCTCCACAGAATTATGGCTGCAGCCTATTTGCCTTGCCTAGCGTCTCTACTTCTCCTGCCTGGTAAACTCCTCATGCCAGAAAAGCTCAGTTCTTATCACCTTTCCCTTTATGAAGCCTCCTCAGCAGTTACACTTATGCCCATCATCTCATCTTACCTACAGTTAATCCTCACTGGACTGCAAGGCACTTGAGTGCACAGGGCTGGTAACAGAGGGAGGCTCCATATCAGACAGGCATAAATGAACGAATGGCAACCACCCACACCCAACCCATAACTGTGGTCTGGAGCTCCTTGAAAAAAGGGGTAAGGCTCTTTCACAGTTTCATGCTGCCTCCAGGGACCAAGTAAAATATGTTTGAAACAATAGCCTTCTCTAAACAGGGCACCTTAGGGCTTTGCACTCACCTCTTGGCCACAGAGGCAGCAACACACCCTTAATTGCCTCCAACCCATCTCGGCTTCCCTTGTGTGCAGCTTACCTCCTGTCACCTTTCACTGTATGTAGACTCTCTGTGTTCCTCTGCTTGTTTCCTCAACTCGGGTTGTGGCTGTCAGAATGGCCTACTTCCTCCTTCCCTTCCTGAGGTCGGTCTGTGTGGGAAGGCCTCATGGATGAGTTCCTTGATGTCTGGGGCATGACAACCACTCACACGTTTTCAACAGCATTTGATGGAGGAAGTTCTCCCACTCATTTTAAATATATTGTGTTAACTATTTAAGTATCTTCCCTTTCCTGGAGATGAAGTCTGCTAACACTTACTTCAATGTGGATTTTTTTTTTTTTTTTTTTTTTTTGCGACGGAGTCTTGCTCTGTCGCCCAGGCTAGAGTGCAATGGTGTGATATTGACTCACTCACTGCAACCTCTGCCTCCCGGGTTCAAGTGATTCTCCTGCCTCAGCCTCCTGAGTAGCTGGGATTACAGGCATGCCACGCCTGGCTAATTTTGTATTTTTTGTAGACACAGGATTTCTCCATGTTGGCTCAGACTGGTTTCGAACTCCAGGCCTCAGGTGATCCGCCCGCCTTGGCGTCCCAAAGTGCTGGGATTGCAGGCATGAGCCACCATGCCCTGCCCAATTTGGGATTTTAAATCAATTGTTGCTACTCAGTTTCGTTCTGATCTTCCCTAGTGGATCTCAATAGCAGTTTGAGAAGTGAGCATAGCACACTTGGTTGGGTAACACCTCCACAAGATGAATGGGAAAACTCAGCCAGTGGAATGTGATGGGAAGGGCAGGATTCAGCATCAGTGTGACTTTGAGTTAGCAACTTGTCTCTCATATGTGAAAGTGCTTGGTAACCAGAGTGTCAAATGAACATTTATTCTGAGCACAGGACTGTGGTAGGGTAGAAAAGAGACAGAAGATGTAGGAACCACAGAGTGAAAAAAAGGGAAACTGACGTCCTTATACCCATGTCCCCATATTTATGTCTCTTGCATCTGGGCATCAGGGATGTTTTATGTGGCAACAGTTTCTTCATGCCTCTGAGGTTCTTACTGGGTTGGCAGCCTGGCTCCAGGGCTCAGGTAGGCTCAAGGTCCATTGCCATGAAAGCAGCCAGCCTCCATCTGCATGAAAAGCCCCTGGTTTGACCAGGGGGCTGCAGTCCAGAGCAGGAGTGCTACAATTGCCATGGTTGGGGGCATAGCTGCGTGGACTGGAAGTTCCCGGCTTTAAGTCCTCAGTATTAACCATTAACATTGATATGGTTTGGATGTTTTATTCCCTCCAAATCTCATGCTGAAATGTGACATGCAGTGTTGGAGGTGGGCCTAGTGGGAGGTGTTTGGGCCATGGGGGTGGACTCCTCATGAATGGCTTGGTGCTCGAGGTAATGAGTTCTTGCTTCATGGGTTCATGTGAGATCTGGTTGTTTACATGAACCTAGTACCTCCTCTCGTCTCACTCCTGCTCTCACCATGTGATGCTGGCTCCCCTTTGTCTTCAGTCAAGATTGTAAGCTTCCTGAGGCCCTGACTGGAAGCAGATGCTGGCTCTATGTTGTGTACAGCCTGCAGAACCGTTAGCCAAACACACTCTTCCTTATAAATTACCCAATCTCAGGTATTCTTTTATAGCAACACAAACAGGCTAACACAAACATATTAATGAGTTTTTAGTTTTCCTTGTGCTAATGTGCCTAATTCTTCACAATCACACTACAAATATCTTGTCAGTCCTATTTTACACATCTGCAAATGGAGAGAATTAGCAATTTTGTCCAAGAGTACGCTAATGAAGTGGTAAGGACAGGATTTGAACAAAGACCCTGATTCCAAACCCTTTCGTTTCAATATGGAGGTTTTCATTCTTGCTTGAGAAATCAGGACACAGAGGTAGACTATCAATTGGCAGAACAGAGGACCTCCCTCCTCCCCTCCCCAACTCTCCTACCTTCACTTAGCCATTTAAGAAATAATGCCATGATCTCTTACCAGGGAACACAGCAACAAGACCAGACTCCTGGTTCTAGGCTGCATGGCAGTCTGCTCTGTGACCATTTTATGTGATGTGCCTCTTTACACCATCCCCAGAAAGGGAAGGGCTAAGAGGTAGGGGTCTGAGTTCTTTGTGCTGACCACCACCTCCGCACTGCAGAAAACTCTGGATTCTCAGTTGAGCAAGTGCTGTCATCTAAGGACATCACAACCTGAAGAAGGTGGTAATCTTGTTCAGGCAATGGGTCTGCAACCAGATGGGAAAGGCCTCTTGAATTTCATAACCCCAAAGCCAAACCAGCTGGGAGAAAGCCACATAGCACAAGCAAACACAGGGCCTCACCATGTGGAGAAACTTTTTTTTTTTTTTTTTTTTTTTTGAGAGTTTTGCTCTTGTTGCCCAGGCTGGAGTATAATGGCATGATCTTGGTTCACTGCAACCTCCACCTCCGGGGTTCAAGCAATTTTCCTGCTTCAGACTCCCGAGTAGCTGGGATTACAGGCATGCACCACCACACTGGGTAATTTTATATTTTTAGTGGAGATGGGGTTTTGCCATGTTGACCGGGCTGGTCTCGAACTCCTGACCTCAGGTGATCTGCCTGGCTGGGCCTCCCAAAGTACTGGGATTACAGGTGTGAGCCACTGCGCCCAGCCAAGCAACTGTTTGTCTGCAGAAGAGACCTGCTGCCTCAGCAGGTGACCTAAGCACTTCGCGGGCATCCTGTAGCTACTGTGGAATAAGCTGACTGCAAACAGGGATGCCACAGGAAACCCATCCATGTCTGGACCAAACCAGACACATCAATCAGCCTGTGCCGATTTGGTTGGATCCACCGTCTATCACCTGCTCAGTTCTGAAACTGCTACAGAAATCTGCTAGGGAGGATCAGAATGAAACTGCGTAGCTATTACCATCCAAGACTGTTCCCACTTCCTTACATTCTTCTGGACCAACTGCCCTGAGAGAGCACCTTAGATGGTAGATTGCCACAGAACCAGAGCAGGAGGCATTTTCCTTGTCACTTGTCTGAAGGTGGTTGTCACACTGTATTAAGGCACGGCTATTTTCCAGAGGCCTGCAAAAGCTCTATCCTAAGGGCAGGTGGGAGTATCTCCCCTGAAGGGTAAAGTTGCTGTCAGAATTAGTCAACTGGCTGCCCTCTATAGGTTAAAAGGGCATGGAAAGGTCTTTGGGGGCAGTGGTAGTAAAGATGACTACAATTCTGCGTGGCAGGCTAAGAGCAGGGGTTCCGTAAGAATTGGAACAGGGCTAGAGCTAGCTACAGTTGGTTTTGGAACCTGTTTAGTTTGATTCATAGCACCTTCTCTATCCCTTTAGTCACCCTTTGTGTATGACAGTGTTGCCTCAACTTTGTCCCAAGGACTTCAGGATCACAGGTGTATCCTAATGGCCAGAGTGCTGGCATGCCTAAAAACAAGCCACAGGGAAATGAAGCTGGGGGGAGGAGCTGCTCACAAGGAGATCCAACAAAGGAGGTTTGGGTCTGAAGGCAGGTAGCGCTTCCTTCAGGGATATACCTTTCCCATCCCATTCTGAAACGACCTCCTTAAATGGAGATAATCCATCAACAGGGAATTGAGGGTACTTTCACATTGTTTCCAGGAAGACACCCCCCTTTAATGGGAGCAAAAGAACTATGCTCCTGGAACTGTAGAAAGCAGGGGTTTTGTAATAAACAGTTACAGGCAGAGCGGTTTGCAGAGTACTCTCACAAACTGGCATTATATAGACAAAAGGGTGCTCTGGGTATTCAGATAGGTATTTTTCCAGAATGAAGGTCAACCCCTCAGGCTACCATATCCAGCAGGACAGAAATCATGGGAGACCACGCAATTCACAGACTATCCACATTGTCCACCCGGAAGTTGTCCCCAGGAAACTTTTTGAGAGTTTTGCTCCTGTTGCCCAGGCTGGAGTACAGTGGCGTGATCTCCAGCTCACCGCAACCTCCACCTCGTGGGTTCAAGCAATTCTCCTGCCTCAGCCTCCCGAGAAGCTGGGATTACAGGCATGTGCCACCACACCCGGCTAATTTTTTTATATTTTTAGTAGAGACGGGGTTTCTCCATGTTGGTCAGGGTGGTCTTGAACTCCCAACCTTGGGTGATCCACCCGCCTCGGCCTCCCAAAGTGCTGGGATTACAGGCATGAGCCACCACGCCCCACCTCCAGGAAACTCTTGATTGCATTTATTTTCTTTATGAACACTTGGAAGAATACAAAACATTTTTTTTTTAACCATTTATGGTCTTGTACCCCACCCCATTAGAATAAATGGCCTGGATGGCATAGGCCCTGCATACTGTATTCACAACTGCAATTTCACTGTATTAATTGACCAATGTCTGGCAAATAGTGGCTCCTCAAATGTTTACTGTATGAAACATCTCATACAATAAACTGTAAGGAACTGTAGGGATCTTGCTCTATCATACGACCTTCTTAACCACTAGCTCTCCAAGGTTGGTTCCTTGACCAGCTTCATCAGCATCTCCTGGGAACTTGTTAAAAATGCGAAATTGGGCTGTGCGGTGGCTCACGCCTGTAATCCCAGCACTTTGGGAGGCCGAGATGGGCAGATCACAAGGTCAGGAGATCAAGACCATCCTGGCCAACACAGCAAAACCCCGTCTCTACTAATAGTAAACAACCACAACAAATTAGCCAGGCGTGGTGGCGGGTGCCTATAGTCCCAGCTACTTGGGAGGCTGAGGCAGGAGAATGGCGGGAACCTAGGAGGCGAAGCTTGCAGCAGTGAGCCGAGATGGCGCCACTGCGCTCCAGCCTGGGCAACAGAGCGAGACTGTGTCTCAAAAAAACAAAAACAAAAACAAAAACAAGCAAAATTTGGTTGGGCGTGGTGGCTCTCGCCTGTGATCCCAGCACTTTGGGAGGTTAAGGCGGGAGGATCACTTGAGTCCAGGAGGTTAAGGCTGCAATGAGCTATGATCATGCCACTGTACTCTAGCCTGGGTGACAGAGCAAAACCCCATCTCTAAAAAAAAAATTTTTTGAGATGGAGTCTCACTGTCACCCAGGCTGGAGTGCAGTGGTGCGATCTCAGATCACTGCAACTTCCGCCTCCCGAGTAGCTGGGATTACAGGTGCATGCCACCATGTCTGGTTAATTTTTTGTTTTTACTAAAGACAGGGTTTCACCATGTTGGCCAGGCTGGTCTTAAACTCCTGACCTCAGGTGATCGGCCCACCTTGGCCTCCCAAAATGCAAGTGCTGGGATTACAGGCGTGAGCCACTGCACCCAGCCTAAACTATTCTTAATTGAATGTGGGGGAATTACTCCATGGTAAGGACCCAGGGAACCTATGTAAGACTAGTTGATCATGCATGTCCTCCAATATCCTAAAAATAATTCACACTCAAGTTTATAAACCAGTCTTTAGTTTGAATAAAGGATTAACCTTCCCCATCACCCTTGAGAAAGTACAGGAATCTGGTGAGACCCAGCTGGCTTTGGCTCTCTTTATTAGAGGCACACTTTTGTGAAGAGCAGGGCATTCATCTCATGGCAGACACAGAATCCTCTTCTTTTGCTTCACTGGATTTATGAGCATCCTGAAAACAATCACTTCTTTTTTCTGCACAGGGTTTATTGTCCTTAGAGTATGTCAAGGTTCACAGAACCTTCTGCCCTCAAGGCCTGCCTCCAACTTGGGACTGTCTAAACTGCATCCTGACAAACATTATCCCATTCACTAAGGAAAGCTATTTCTCACACCAGGAGGTGCCAGGATGTTGGCCATCATTTTTGGAGAACTTCCATTTTCACTTTGACCATGCAAATGAACACTGGGTGAGGTATGCTCAAAATGTATGTTCCTTACACATCATGCAGGTGGGCAGTCAGAAAGGAAGCCCGAGTCACAGAATTTTAACTGCCGACCAAACCAAGACAAGGCGGGGCCAAATGTTTAGGTTCTTCATAGGATATATGAAGAAACTGGTATATGAATGCAGAAAATGGGACTAGAATCCAGAAATGGTGTTCCATTTATTCACTGAAAAAGAGGGAGATTAGGCCTTCTTCATTCATTTTCTCCAATCTCGCCAAACTCCCTCCCCTCATTTTCTCCAAAATAACAACACACTGAGAAACATGTTTGTACAAAAACCACGTATTATTCCCCCCCCTTCACAAAATCAGGTGGCTGTGAATTACAGGAATAAAACCAGATCAAAGACATGAAAAGAAAAAGCCACCACTTATACTGAAATATAACAGTGTTAAGAATTCAGGTATTTTGTAGAATTATTATTATAGTAAAAATATTTCCACCTGGATCTTTTAAATTTGAAAGTGATCACATTAAAGACCTGAGGTTACAAGGGACCACAGTATGAACCAGAATTCCATTTTCCTTCTAGGACTCCAGGGGAACAGGTAAGTATTTGGAATGAGTTTCCTTTGGGAAAGACTGGCAGGAAGTAGGGAAAACCCTGGCCATTGTCAAAAGGCACTGGGGTCTTTCTGGAGCCAAATGCATTGGAACTAAACTCCAGTAGGAATAAACTCATTCCCATTTTCCACTCCCAAGAGTCTAGAACAAAAACAAAAGGACCAAGGTCTCCTCGGTTCCAGTATTCCAGTACTCTGATGGTGACCAGGGACACCTGGTTAGAGGCAAACCTGAGGGTTTGAAAGGCAAATCTCAATTGTGGTTTTATTTTTTTTTTTGCTTTCTGATATTAAGGAAAAAAGTTCCCTATACCCTCTCATATGTAAAGCTTTAGAAAATATATAGAAAAAGATATCCAAAAGATGTCCACCTTGCATTCTAAATAATGAAACTGCCACTTGAGAATGTGAAGTAAGAAAGCCAGGAGCTTTGGAAACCAAGCTCTACCAAAAACACCCTTTCCCCACACATGGAAGGACAGAAGGGAGGGAAGGACGAGAAAACCGGGAACTTTCAAGTCACTTATCAGCAGGGGTAAATACGAGCTCAAATTAAGGCATTTTTGTGGCTTGTCCTCTGGAATGGCATTCTACCCTCCCAGCCTGAGCACCCCAAACCTCAAAGCATGATGCTCTGACTGCCAAGTGAGTTCCTTGTTACCCTCAGCATCTCTTTGAAAACCCTGTGATAGATGGAATGTGAGATTCTCAGAAATGGAAGGGAGAAGGTACAAGGAACTAATATCCTGCTTCACTTTTCCCATCCCATCCTAACCTTAAAAGTACCGGTTCATGAAATTCTACTCCCTGGCTACTGTAACAAGAGGTAGTTTGGGGACTTGTACCCCCAGCCATCCTAACCAAGTTTCACGAGCTAAAACATTCAGCACTATCTACTTTTTTTTTTTTTTTTTTCTTGTAAAGGGTTTTTTAAAGAGGGAGAAAAAAAAATGCACACAAAGCAGTGAATAGTAGGCTAGACTCATTGCAGGGGTCATTACCCAAGACTCCTAACTTTCAAGGCTAGTTGAGGAAACTAAGGAATGCTTCCCAATATTACAACCCTCAAAGGTCAAATTGCCCCCAGAAAAACAAAACACTCACCCCCAATCCAATGAATCATCTGCATAGAAAACCAGAGCCAGCGGGCCTAGGGAAGGAGCGGATGTTTGTGCTCTCCTCTAGCACATACTAGTTCAGTGGTATGTTCTGCCAGGCAGTGTGGAGGCCCTCAGAGGCCTCACTAGGGAATAAAATCACTGAGGTTCTCCTTCCACATCTCTTTTAATTTTCACACATTTGTGTGTGGCAAAAGTCTCAAACTTTACCATCAGCACCATTCTTAGCTCAGAAAAGCAGAAATAAGGTCACTTATAATGCCTTAAGGTTTGTCCCCTGTGGCTATCCCCCTTCTGCCCATCACTATTTTTTGGTTCCTATTAACTTAGGGTGCTCTCCTTTAAAACAATAATAACAGAAATATAAAAAGATAATGATTATATAGCATTATCCATAGAAGCATAAGACAAAGCAAAAAACTGCAAGAGAGCAAAAATGATAAAGACATAGCATGCTAAAGTTGACAGGACCTGCAGAGAAACTGTCAGCTTACTCCCACACCAGGACAGGGGAGATGCAGGTTATTTTAAGGATGACCAGGGCACACTGTCACCACAGGTTTCCCCTTGAGTGTTGGCTGAGGACCCAACACAAAAAGTGTCAGAAGGAGGGGTGGTAAGAGGAGTGGGGAGGCACTGGACACGTGCTTGGAGCTGTGAGAAGAAAAACCCTGAAAGAAACCAAAGAAAGTTTGAGGAACACAAGTCTTGTCATCCCCACTCCAGCTCATGGTGGTGGGCGTGGATGTTCTCTGCATCTTCCAGGCTAAGGAGCAGCTGAGGCTGGTGGGCCAGGAGCAGGAGGCGGAGGGACCCCATCTGCAGGTGGTGGTGGCGGCGGCTGCTGCTGTGGTGGAGGGGGATCTGCAAACATATCCAAGAGTAACTCGTTATTGCTGGAAATACAAGGGACTTAGAGGAAAGAGCCTACTCAATGAAAAAAAGACACAGAAGTCATTTTCTTAGTGGCAGGCAACCAATGCACCCTCTGAGGCATTGATTCCACTGTGGTCTATGCAGGTCAATTCCTTCTGAATCTCCAGGGCGCTGCTCATGTTGCTTAGCCTAACCCTAGTGGCTGGGGAGTGGGAGGTGTCTGAATTTCCCCCACCCTCCTTCCAGGCCAACTCCTTCCACGAATTGTTCAGAAGTTAATTTTGATTTCATTGTATTTCAATGGTTCTAATTTTATTTCTTCAGTTAAATAATAAGCTCCTTCCTGGGACAGTTCTATGTCTTATTTTTCTTTCTCCCATAGTCCCTAGCCTAGCTGGGCACACAAGAGATTATCAATAAATTCTTGCTATTTAAATGTCTCCACCAGGGCCAGAGAGCTTCACTTGAGGCAGTTGCTGACAAACTGGATAGTCCAGGGAGGCCTCCACAGCTCCTGAACTGCAGTCCTTCGATTTTTGGCCCAAACTAGGTCATGTCCTGAAGGGAACAATTAGTATGAGTGTCTGGGACTCTTTCCTATGTCAACTTTAGCTGCTTTAGTGTACAAAGGAACCCTAGAGATCATTTAATCTGGGTTTTAAAAACCCCTAGATCTTGCCAGAATTGAAAACATATGAAACAAAGTGCAGCCTTGCTCACCAATCAATTCACCCAACTCTATGCCCAAGAGGTTTCTACCAAACCCTTAAGACTCTTCAAAGCATTTTGAAACTCACTGATCTAATCCCTTGTGTCATCTTTCAGTGGAGGAAATGAAGGGCTGAAGTGGAGAAGCAACTCATCCAGTGTGGCCTACCTAGTATCCTAGAACCAATTCACATGGCTCAGAATTCCCAGAGCACTGACTTATGGTAGGAACCAGGCAGCAGGTGGGAAGGTTCCACCTGAAACCCTCCACATTCTCAACGAGCTCTACTGAGGTCCCTTTGGGAAGGAATCCTGAAGTGCAAAACATGCGTGACCAGCAGGGCATGACAGTGGTAAATTGGTAAAGACCAGTGACACTACCTCTGCAACAGGGATGGAAAACTGGTCAACTCTCCTGACAGGCGGGTTCATTTATGTACGGTTTGCAGGGTGGCTTGGCAAACATTTTCTTGCCAAGAAAAAGAGGTACCAACTGTACTATACAACCTCTGACCACTAGCTTAAGGGAGGTAATTAAAAAAAAAATTGTTGTGATCTTATATACCTAGATAAATTAGTGTCTTTCTTTTGTGTATCTACTTTGTCCCAGACTCTGGGGGCCAGAGAAGAGTAAGACACGTCTCAGTCTGTGAAACCTCCCAGAGTATTACAGTGTACTTAAGGCACATCGTAGTCTCATGTAACCTATGGTAAGTTCTATATGCCTTCATGTAACATTTGCTAAGTTCTATCCAAGTTTTCATTTCTTGTTTTCCCAACTAAAGCTCCTACAGAGCAAGAATTCTTATGCTTCCTATCTCTCTGAACTATAAATAGTAGCTAAACTTTTGGCCACACGTGAACTTCTACATGAACCCAAGATTACAGATGTGGCTGGGGTACCCGACCCACTATTGGCTGCATTTCAGCATCATCCTCACTGGGAAGACCTTCTGGAGTAAAAGGCAGGCCAGGGTCTCTGAAACAACCCTCAGGCCGAGGCTGAAGCCGAGCAAGAGCCTATGGGAGAAATGACCTGGCCTCTAAACACAGCCTCAGACAACTATCACTTAGCAGCACCAGTGCTTTCTTCATTGAGCTTGCTGGGACTTCGTATTTCCTCTCAACACAGACCCCAAATACTACTTTCTTAGCCTACACAGCCACTACTAATACATCAAGAATGGCTACAAGAAACATATGTTATTCCAGCTCTAAACTCACTTCTTTTCTTTACACACATCACTTTTGAACCCTGTATCCACAAAAGGCTGCTGTAGGGAAAACCACCACCAGTAGCTCTACATGTCTGTTGAGAGTCATAATGAGACAGGCTTAAACAGAGGAATATCTTTTTGGCCCCAATGCCGACAGTGCATGCCATAAAGGCACAACCCTGATTAGAAGCATTTTGTCATCTGTGCACCTGTCCATCGGGGTGCCTAAGAACAAAGACTGAAAACTGGTCTTCTAGAAGCCACTGTCACAGACTGCATCATCCATGGACCTGCCAAATCTCGGGGAGAGAACAAAGCCTCCTTCCCTTATCTACAGCCCTCCAGAACAGACCCTGGGATAATGCATCCCCCTACCGTGTTACTTACACATGCCGTTAGGTGCTGTCAGGGATACCCGGGGTCCTAAGATGTTTCCTGGCATTGGAGGCATGCCAGGAGGGGTAGGGCCACTCCCAGAGGGGTGGATGTTGGCTGCAACAGCGGGAATCATGCGGCCTGGCATGTGCTGCCCGGGCATCATGGAACCTGGGCCTGGTATCTGACCTGTGGAGGGAGATTTAAAGTACTATAAGTATACTAGAAAGGGGTATAAGAAAGGGATCAACTTAAATCCAACTCCTAAATACAGATAAATATCCAACCTTCCAGAGGATCTGAAATACCAACAGAGCAATAATCTGTAATAATCTCTACGTCTAGCTTTTTGTATTCTGAGTTTTTTGGAGGAGGGTGTTAATGGGGGTAGATCTGTGGAATGACTGATTATTCTAAACACTGGCAAGAAGGTGGCTGTAAAAAGAAATGGCAAAGGTTCCCTAAAATAAAGCACTCACTCTGGTTAGTTTGGGTGAGCAGTAGATTGTCAAATGTCTTCCTGAGGATATACAATGCCAAGCACAGCCCACAGGGAATGGAGAGGACTTTAAAAGGAAGTCAGTAAGTAAAAGTCAGTAAAAGGACCACAACTCAGTCCAGATTGTGCTCCATGGCTTACAGGGAAGGTTTGTCTGAAAGGGTATTAGTACTGCGAAATCACCATTAAAAGGGGATTCTGATTTGAATCCCCAATTCCTGTCCACAACTATTTCTCCCATTAAAAGCCTCATGTATGATTAAAAAAAAAAAAAAAAAAAATTCCTTATAGAGGTTACTATGAAGCACTCGCCTGATAGACTCATATGGGAAAACACAGACAGCTCCATCTCTTCCTACCGTTTTCTCCCTTTCCCTTCCTTTCATTTCATTTCTTTTTTTTTTGACAGTCTCACTCTGTTGCCCAGGCTGGAGTGCAGTGGCATGACCTCAGCTCATTGCAACCTCCGCCTCCTGGGTTCAAGCAATTTTCGTGCCTCAGCCTCCCAAGTAGTTGGGATTACAGGTGCCCCACCAGGCCCAGCTATTTTTTTTGTATTTTTAGTAGGGACGGTTTTTTTTTTTTTTTTTTTTTTTGAGACAGAGTCTCGCTCTGTCACCCAGGTTGGAGTGCAAGTGGCACCATCTCTGCTCACCGCAAGCTCTGCCTCCCGGGTTCCCGCCATTCTCCTGCCTCAGCCTCCCGAGTAGCTGGGACTACAGGCGCTCGCCACCACGCTCGGCTAATTTTTTTTATTTTTAATAGAGACGGGGTTTCACCGAGTTAGCCAGGATGGTCTCGATCTCCTGACCTTGTGATCCGCCTGCCTCGGCCTCCCAAAGTGCTGGGATTACAGGCGTGAGCCACTGCGCCCGGCCGAGACAGGGTTTTGCCATGTTGCCCAGGCTGGTCTTGAACTCCTGAGCTCAGGCAGTATGACTGCCTCAGCCTCCCAAAGCGCTGGGATTACAGGCGTGAGCCACTCTTCCTATTGTTTTCTAATAATGACAGAAGACTCTACAGTATTCAATACTGTTGTTCAATACTGAGGGACATGAACACTAAAGGAATCATTTGAGAGATGAAAATCATATGAGAATCAATATAGTTTTTTTTCTTTAAATCCAGGGGCTTTACTATCTTTTTGTAAGGACAACTGTATGCAACTGAATATAGGTTAGAAGACAGTACCAAGACAGCTAGAAATAAGAATGCTTGATCTTGAAAAATGTGGAGATGGGACCATTTGATAACTAACTGGCAACTGAACACTGAAGGACAAGAACACTAAAATACCTCCTGTATTCGGTTTCACACTGAGCTTTCTGACCCTTTAGAATGTTTAGCCAACTTTTTCTGTAAAGAGCCAGATAGTAAATATTTTAGTCTTTGCCAGCCATATGGTCTCTGTCACAACTATTCAACTCTGCAATGTAAGCATGAAGGCAGTCACAGATGATACACAATAGACTGTGTTCTAATAAATACATCTTTATGAACTCTAAAAGGTTAATTTCACAAATTTTTCATGTGACATGAAACATTATTCTTCTTTTGATATCCCCCTCCAACCATTTAAACTATAAAAACCACTCTTAGCTTACAAACTGTATGAAAAACAATTGATGAGCCAGATTTTGACCTAGGCTGTAGGCGATTCCTGCTTTGGATATGATGGTAAATATTTACTAGTTCTTAAACCAAGGGATTTGGCTGCTGGGCTTGTTTTCTTTTGTTGAGAAAGAATTCTCTACTGAGGTTGGAGTGCAGTGGTGCAATCACAGGTCAGCTCACTGCAGCCTCAACAACTCAAACTCAAGTGATCCTCCTGCCTCAGTCTCTCAAGTAGCTGGAACTACAGGTGAGCATCACCATGCCTGGCTAGTTTTAAATTTTTTTATAGAGATGGGGTCTCACCATGTTTCCCAGGCTGGTAGTCTTGGTTTTTTTTTTTTTTTGAGACAGGGTCTCTCTCTGTCACCCAGGCTAGAGTGCAGTGACACGATTTCAGCTCACTGGAACCTCTGCTTCCTGGGTTCAAAGGATTCTCCTGCCTCAGCCTCCTACATAGTTGGGACTACAGGTGTGCACCACCATGCCCGGCTTTTTTTTTTCCTTTGGTATTTTCAGTAGAGACAGGGTTTCACTATGTTGGCCAGGCTGATCTCGAACTCCTGACCTCAAGTGATCCACCCACCTCAGGCTCCCAAAGTGCTGGGTTTGTAGGTATGAGCCACCGCACCCGGCCGTAGTCTTGGTTTTAAAGAGTAATAAATCAAGAAGAATAGTTTAATGGGCACAATCAAGGCTTATTTTATTTTATTTTTTTAGACAGAATCTTGCTCTGTCGCCATCTTGGCTCACTGCAACCTCTGCCTCCCAGGTTCAAGCAATTCTCCTGTCTCAGCCTCCCGAGTAGCCGGGATTACAGGTGTGCATCACCATACCTGGATAACTTTTGCATTTTCTGTAGAGACAGGGTTTCACCATGTTGCCCAGGCTGGTATCGAACTCCTGACCTCAAGAGATCTGCCTGCCTCAGCCTCCTAAAGTGTTGGGATTACAGGCGTGAGCCACCGTGCCTGGCCTGAAATTTTTTTATGTAGGACAAATTATATTCTCTACAGAATAAGAAAACAGAATCAATGTAGTTTTTCTTTAAATCTAGGGACTTTACTATCTATGTAAGGACAACTGTATGAAACTGAATATAGGTTAGAAGACAGTACTGAGACAGCTAGAAATAAGAATGCTTAATCTTGAAAAATTTGGAGATTGGACCAAATTAAAATACACAAAGCAGTATTGAAGATAATTCAAATAAAGACTCTCTGTCACTACAGAAAGAGGTCTATCTAAACAAAGACATACAAAGCTTCAAACCACACCCTGCCTATCTCCAGTGGCTGTTCCTTGACCCAAGAACCTAAGAGAGGAGCCCCTTACTTCAGGGGTGTCAATGAAGAGAACTACAATGAAGTATGAGAATTAGGAATAAGGGGCTGGGCACGGTGGTTCACGCCTGAGGTCAGGAGTTCATGACTAGCCTGACCAACATGGTGAAACCTCATCTCTACTAAAAATACTAAAATTAGCCAGGCATAGTGGCATGCTCCTGTAATCTCAGCTACTTGGGAGGCTGAGGCAGGAGAACTGCTTGAACCCCGAAGGCGGAGGTTGCAGTGAGCCATGATTGCACCACTGCACCCCAGCCTGGGTAACAAGAGTGAAACTCTGTCAAAAAAAAAAAAAAAAAAAAAAAAAGAATTAGGAATTAAGGTAGTCCAGTCTTCCAGGGACTACTTTTTAAAACAAAATACATCAACATTATGTCCCAGAATATACAGAATAGTGAGTTTTGGGCCCTCTGGCCCATCTTTCTGCACTCTATAATGTAACGCAAAGCCCGGCAGAGGAGTCTCAGAGATCCGCTTGCTGGAAAATAACTTGGTCAAATCACTTTGGCAAAACCAAGAGCAGCTGCTGAATCTACTCCTACGTGGACACTGCCACTAGGACCAACTGACCATCATTAATTTTTGTCTTTTTGTACTTGTGCCGTAGCTAGGATAGAAATAGGCAGTGTTGGAGAGTCTGCCAATCTAGGGATTGACTCAGAGATAAAAGGGACAAATGGCAAGAATACTACAAGGCATATGAACGATGAGTGCACATAAAGGAGTGAAAGGCAAATCAAGGAAAAACCATGGAAGGAGCAAGCCAAAAAAAATGAAGACTTTCCAGCTGATCAATAAAAATTTGTGAGTAACTTGGAATTGTGGATGAGATGTAAGTAAAGTGAAGGAAAGGGATTAGGGATAGGACTAATCCTAAAAACACCTGGGACAGCAGGGACCCAAGGACTCAGGCATCCTTGTGATGGGACTGTGAAGCCACATGCTTGTAGATCCACAAACCAATAAGAAATAACAGAAATCCTGGGTGCCTTGGCCCACCCCCAGGGAATATGCTGCAGGACAGCAGGTACACCTTGATAAGATCTGCATACCTACATCCCTACAACCCATCCTGACTCCTGCAGCCGCTCCTCTATTCTCCATCTCTGACCTGTTGTTGCAGGAATGTTACTACATAAGTGGAAGCACTGTTTGCAATGTTTTGGAATTGGCTTCTTTTTTCACTCCAGGTAATTTCTTGGAGAGTCACCGGTTGTGTATGCAGTCACGGGCTGTTCCTCTCAGTGCTGGGTGGTGCTCCCTGCTGTGGATGGACCACACACCTTAAAGAGGACATCCAGTGCTTCTCACTTTTTGGCTACTATGAATAAAGCTGCTAGAAAAGTTTGTGTATGGGTTAAGATTTTTTTTTAAAAAAAAAACACATGGCCAAGTGGGCGCGGTGGCTCACCACCTGTAATCCCAGTACTTTGGGAGGCCGAGGTGAGCAAATCACCTGAGGTCAGGAGTTCAAGATCAGCCTGGCCAACATGTTGAAACTCTGTCTCTAATAAAAATACAAAAAAATTAGCCAGATGTGGTGGCGGGCACCTGTAATCCCAGCTACTCTGAAGGCTGAGGCAGGAGAATCGCTTGAACTGGAGAGGCGGAGGTTGCAGTGAGCCGAGAACGAGCCATTGCACTCCAGCCTGGGCAACAAGAGTGAAATTTCGTCTCAAATAAAATAAATAAATAAATAAAATAAACACACAGCCAAGCCTAAGTTAAACAATCAGAAAATAATGTGAATATCACTCCCATTGTAACTGAGAGGTACCATTTATATGTAGCATCTACATAAATACCATACCCTTCTGTGGTACCTTACTATCTTTCATCTGTATTACACTGAGGCTTATAAAGGTTTTTTTGTTTTGTTGTTTTTTGAGACAAGAGTCTTGCTCTGTTGCCCAGGCTGGAGTACAGTGGGGCGATCTCGACTCACTGCAACCTCTGCCTCCCCAGTTCAAGTGAGTCTCCTGCCTCAGTCTCCTGAAGAGCTGAAACTATAGGCTCACGCCACCACGCCCAGTTAATTTTTGTATTTTTAGTAGAGACCGAGTTTCACCATGTTGGTCAGGAAGGTCTCAATCTCTAGACCTTGTGATCTGTCTGCCTTGGCCTCCCAAAGTGTTGGGATTACAGGTGTGAGCTACCAAGTCCGGCCAGGTTTTTTTTTTTTTTCCCCAAAACAAAAATAAAACAAAACTGCTGGGTCTGTCATGATTCAAAGGAAAAAGGGCTACATTAATTCAAAAAAGAGTCATGCATGTAGAACAAGGGGTGAGAACTTCAATAGTAAGGCTACAGAAGACTTAGTGAAAAGTTGTGAAGAGAAGATTGAACCTAATTTTTTGTGGGATGGAAAGCAATTTTTTAGAAAATGTTTAAGAGATGGGGTCTTGGCCATGTGCGGTGGCTCATGCCTCTAATTCCAGCACTTTGGGAGGCCAAGGTGGGTGGATCAAGGGGTCAGGAGTTCAAGACCAGTCTGGTCAAGATGGTGAAACCCCATGGTGGTTACAGGCATGGTGGCAGGCGCCTGTAATCTCAGCTACTCGGGAGGCTGAGGCAGGGAACTGCTTGGACCTGGGAGGCGGAGGTTGCAGTGAGCTGAGATCATGCCATTGCACTCCAGCCTGGGCGACAGAGTCAGACTCCGTCTCAAAAAGAAGAAGAAGAAGAAGAAAAAAAAAAGATGGGGTCTTGCTATGTTGCCGAGGCTGAACTAGACCTCCTGGGCTCACGTGATTCTCCTCCCTCAGCCTCCTCTGTAGCTGGGGTTACAGGTGCATGCCACCATGCCCAGCTAGGATAGAAAGCTTTAAGAAGGGATGCAGAGGAGTTAGTGCCTAGAGAGAGAAAAAGCGCTTTTGCAGAGAAGTATGGGCTGAATGTCAGGTTGATGAGATAGACAAGAATAGGAGATGGCACTCTGCAAGTTCCTTCTTTTTTTTTTTTTTTTTTAATAAAAGAGATGAGGTCTTGGTTGGGGGCGGTGGCTCATGCCTGTAATCCCGGCACTTTAGGAGGCTAAGGCGGGTGGATCATGAGGTCAGGTGTTTGAGACTAGCCTGACCAACGCGATGAAACCCCATCTCTACTAAAAATACAAAAATTAGCTGGGCATGGTGGCGCACACCTGTAATCCCAGCTACTCAGGAGGCTGAGGCAGGAGTTGCAGTGAGCTGAGCTGAGATTGCGCCACTGCACTCAAGCCTGGACGACAGAGCAAGACTCAGTCTCAAAAAAAAAAAAAAAAGAGATGAGGTCTTGCTCTGTCACCCAGGCTGGAGTACAGTGGTATGATCATAGCTCACTAAAGCAGTGAACTCCTGGGTTCAAGTGATGCCCCCACCTCAACTTCCTGAGTAGCTAGGATTACAGGTGTGCACTACTACGTCAGCTAGTTTATTTATTTAATTTTTTATTTTTTGAGACGGAGTCTCACTCTGTTGCCCAGGCTGGAGTGCAGTGGCGCAGTCTCCACTCACTGCAAGCTCCGCCTCGTGGGTTCACGCCATTCTCCCGCCTCAGCCTCCTGAGTAGCTGGGACTACAGACGCTCGCCACCACGCCTGGCTAATTTTTTGTATTTTTAGTAGAGATGGGTTTTCACCGTGTTAGCCAGGATGGTCTTGATCTCCTGACCGCGTGATCCGCCTGCCTCAGCCTCCCAAAGTGCTGGGATTGCAGGCGTTTGAGCTACCGCGGTCGGCCCATACCAGCTAATTTTTTATACAGATGGGGCCTTCTATGTTGCCCAGGCTGGTTTCAAACTCCTAGGCTCAATGATCCTCCTACCTCAGTCTCCTGAGTTGCTGAGACTATAAGTGTGAGCTACTGTGCCCAGCCGCAGGTTCCTTAAAAACAGGCATCCTGGGGATTGGTGACAGAGCAAGGAGGAAGGGTGAGCATGGAACTGAGATGGAGAATGAATTTGGGTTTGGTATCTGACTACTGGGAGTGTGAAGATGGGATGATGTGAAGAGGACACAGAACTTTTGCTTTGGGAACAGGAGATATAGGCTGGGCAGCCACACAATGAAATACAGAGGTATGTGTAAAGGGAAGAAGGTATAGAACTCCCAGAGTTTCAAATAGAGCAGTGGCAAACACAGAGACTTACTATTCTAAGATTCTCCACAAACTGTCAAAGGGGCAGTTTTTAAGGTAGTACTGTCCCAGCTTTGTTTTTAAGGTGGTACCTTTGTTTTTAAGGTGGTACTGTCCCAGCTCCCTTTTGGAGGCCCGTTTTTTGCTCTCTTCCTACCCCACATCACCTGCTAGGCCATTAATAAAAGCAATGCTTTGTTTTCCACACTCTAAATCACTACTAATGATTCTCTAATGGTATTCTAGGTGGTGTGAAGGGTGACAGGAGATGACTTCGTTGCTGCTGGAAACAGGAGGCCTACCCTGCAGACGAAAGAACACTCCTAATGGACTTGTTGTGAGAAAGGGAAGCCATATACTAGGAGAAATAATGCCGCCCGTGTTTATCAACAGGTACAGGTTGCTTCCTTCCACCAAGTCCGACCTGGACAGAGGCCTTAAACAAGTTAGGAAGAACATATTGCCACCCTTCACAGGTCTCCTCCTCTCTCTCTGAATCCCTGAGCTTTGGTTTCCTGAGACTTTATTGAATAAAGCTATGTATGTGGCCCGGCACAGTGGCTCACGCCTGTAATCCCAGTACTTTGGGAGGCTGAGGTCAGGAGTTCAAGACCAGCCTGGCCAACATAGTGAAACCTTGTCGCTACTAAAAATGCAAAAATCAGCTGTGTGTGGTGGTACATGCCTGTGGTCACAGCTACTCGGAAGGCTGAGGAGAAGATCGTTTGAACCTGGGAGGTGGAGAATGCAGTAAGCTGAGATCGCGCCACTGCACACTCCAGCCTGGGCGACAGAGAGACTCTGTCTCAAAAAAAAAAAAAAAAAAAAAAAGAGAGAGAGACACACACAGAGACAGAGACATAGAGAGGAGAAGGTGATGTAAAGATGAAGCAAAGAAAGACGTGGCCATAAGACAAGGAATGCTGCAAGCCACCAGAAGTTGGAAGAGACAAGGAACAGGATTCTTCCCTATACACCCTGGAAGGAGCATGGCTTTGCTGGATATTGGACCTGATTTCCCAGAAAGTAAGAATAAATTTCTCTTGTATTAAGTTATTATGACAGGCTGGGTGCAGTAGCTCATGCCTGTAATACCAGCACTTTGGGAGGCCAAGGAGGGTGGATCACCTGAGGTCAGAAGTTTGATACCAGCCTGGCCAACATGGTGAAACCCCGTCTCTACTAATAATACAACAATTAGCCAGGAGTGCATATGCCTGTAATCCCAGCTACTTGGGAAGCTGAGGCAGGAGAATCACTTGAACCCAGGAGGCGGAGGTTAGAGTTAGCAGAGATCACACCACTGAACTCCAGCCTGAACGACAAGAGCAAAACTCTTGTCTCAAAAAAATTATAGCAGCCTCAGGAAACTATGTAGGAAACATGTGGTATGCCTTAGGCACTGTACTTAAGAGTTTTATAAATGTTAACTCATTCAATCCCCATACAACACTATAAACCAGGCACTATTATCCCTGTGAAAGAAAGGGGAGGACACAAAGATTAAGTAGCCTGCCCAACGTCATAAAGCTGTAAATGAGGGAGCTCAGATCTGATGTAGGTACTCTGATTCTAGAGATGGTGCTTGCAGCCAGTATGCACCTCTGACAATCAAGGTCTGGGGGAGAGGGGTCTAACAGGTGCTCAGAGACAATGTGATGCAAACCCTGGTGTCACCAAACTGATTGACCTGTTATTTGCCCCATGCTCAGCTCCAGACAGAAATTACTTTCTGAACCAGCAATTCAGAGTGTATGTTCCAGCAGAGAAATCAACTATTCAAGAAACAATCTGGCAAAGAGGAGCATCACTGGCTGACTGACAAACGCCCATGAAGTGATGTCTACCTATCATGCACTGGGAAATGCCTGCAGGCTCTTGCTCTTAAGTCCAGTAGTACTATTTCCAAAGCTATCTTCTCAGTGGCAGTGGCCCATTTACCTATTTCCCTACATCTTTATGAATACAAGCTGGGATAGGGCAGCTTTAGGGTTTTCCAAGGCTGTTAGCCCAACAGATAAAAAACCTTTCTTTTCATTTATTATAAATTCTAAAGCCTTGTGGAAAAAATTCTTTATCCTATTGTCACAAACAAGGTCATAAAGCCGCTTGGATACAGGTGTTCTGAGTAGGAGAGGACAACAGCTTCTCAGCAGCAAAAATGAAGGTATAGAGGAAAAGCAATTTACTTCTGCTTATGGCACCTTGCAAAGACAAACATCTCGCAGGAAAGCAAAGGGTACTCTAAGAGTGAATGATGTCCCTTTGCTGTCCAGAGGTTCCTTCTGTCAGATGCTATGCAACTCAGCACTGGTGTACCTGGGGCAGTGGGTTTAGAGAAAAGACAGGAAAGGAGGTAAGAATAAGGCTGAGTAAGGGTCGACCATGCCAGGTGATGTGACAGTTATCTCTTTGAAGCCTCCAGGTTGTTAGGAAGATGATGGTAAGGGCCCAGTTTTGAGATAAGGAAACTAAGCCTCAGAGAAGCTATGTAATTTGGCCCAAAGTCACAATGAACAAGAGACTGAGCTGAGATTCAAATCCAGGTCATTCTGATCCTGAAGTCCATTCTCTTTTCCTTTACCCCACCGTCCTTTCGAAGGAGTAACTTTCCCCTTAGAAAAGGTAACTTCCAAGGATGAAATCTGAAATAGGTAGAATTTAAGAAGACTCAGGAGAAGACAAAATCAATTTCTCGTAAAGCAACCCTTGTCCTTACGAAACCTAAACATCCTTATGGTTTTTGTGGTGTCTTAATACAGGTCTCACCACTTTTAAATGAACAACAGTGTCTGAAGGCATTTCCATTAATTCTTACTAACATTAAGAGATCTGGGCCGGGCGTGGTGGCTCAAGCCTGTAATCCCAGCACTTTGGGAGGCCGACACAGGCGGATCACGAGGTCAGGAGATCGAGACCATCCTGGCTAACACGGTGAAACCCCGTTTCTACTAAAAAATACAAAAAACTAGCCGGGCGAGGTGGCGGGCGCCTATAGTCCCAGCTACTCGGGAGGCTGAGGCAGGAGAATGGTGTAAACCCGGGAGGCGGAGCTTGCAGTGAGCTGAGATCCGGCCACTGCACCCCAGCCTGGGAGACAGAGCAAGACTCCGTCTCAAAAAAAAAAAAAAAAAAGAGATCTGGCCCACACAAATCTGAAATGCATAGGAACAGGCCTTGGCAAACAAAGTAAAGGGTGTATGTCTTTTCCATTAAAAAAAAAAAAATCAGGTATTTTTTTCCCAACAGACAGGTGGAGGAAGAAAATGAGAGAGAGAGAGAGAGAGAGAGAGAGAGAGAGAGAGAGAGAGAGAGCGTGCGCATCAAAACAGCAGTATCAAAGCTTAGAATGGTGGCAGTCTGACCTACATACAAGCTTTTTTTCTTTTCTTTTTTTTTTTTAAACAGCAGGCATCTGAAGCCTGAAAAATTAAAAGGTTTGCTAAAATTAAGTTTAACTAGTAGAAAAATCCCTCATTCTCTTTCAGGTTTATTATATCTTTTACTAAAGCATTACACTCATGACACTTAATGGAATATTAGTAAAGTATCTTAATTTTATACTTTGGGTTGAGAAAGGAGGGTAGGAAAAGAAAGTTAATCTAGGAAAGGGAACCTGTGAATTTCCAGTCTTGAGCACATTTCATCAATCCATTTCTAACTGTCTATATAAGCCACATCCTCTGGCTGAGTCCCCTGGAGAACGGAAATAACAAAATCAGGGCCAAGTGAGGGGAAGCCCAGGCTCCTCAGAGACTGTGCCTTCCCCACAGCAGCTTCCTGGGGGTGCCTGTGACAGACTCTCTTTGTTGAAGACTGGGCCCTCACTGTTCTCTTTGTGAGGGTAACCTGCTACTCCGGAAAGTAGCATGGCAGCCTTGTTATCACATGATGCAAGTAGGACCAAAGGCACCGCAGATAATAAAATCTTGGCTGATGTGATGGGCTATTGCTTTTTTCTTTTTTTTTTTTTTTTTGAGACGGAGTCTCACTCTTGTGACCCAGGCTGGAGTGGTGCAGTGGTGTGATCTCGGCTCACTGCAACCTCTGCCTCCTGGGTTCAAGTGATTCTTCTGCCTCAGCCTCCTGTGTAGCTGGGATTACAGGTGTCTGCCACCATGGCCGACTAAGTTTTGTACTTTTAGTAGAGATGGGGTTTCGCCATGTTGCCCAGGCTGGTCCCAAACTCCTGACCTCGGGTGATCTGCCTACCTTGGCCTCCCAAAGTGCTAGGATTACAGATGTGAGCCACCACGCTCGGCCAGGCTATTGCTTTTCTTTTTCAGTGTGGGGTTGAGTCCAGGGGTGGGTTAGAAAGTGATAACTGGTTGTAATCCTTTCCTGAGCTTTATTTCTCATGAGGTACGGTTGTGTAAGTAGGTCTGAGGGGCTTAAAAAGCCAAGTGTAGCTGGGTGTGGTGGCACATGCCTGTAGTCCCGGCTACTCAGGTGGCTGAAGTGAGAGTATTGCTTGAGCCCAGGAATTCGAGGCTGCAGTGGGCCATGACTGCACAACTATACTCCAGGCTGGGCGACACAGCAAAACCCTGTCTCAAAAAAAAGTTTGTTTTTTTTTTTAAAGACAGGGTCTTGCTCTATCGCCCAGGCTGGAGTGCAGTGGCGCGATCTTGGCTCAACACAGCCTCGACCTCCTGGGCTCAAGTGATCCTTCTGCCTCAACCTCCCAAGTAGCTGAAACCACAGGCGCATGCCACCACACCCGGCAAATTTTTTTATTTTCGTAGAGACAGGGTTTCATCATGTTGCCTAGGTTGGTCTCGAACTCCTGAGCTCAAGCAATCTGCCTGCCTTGGCCTCCCAAAGTGCTGGGATTACAGGCGTGAGCCATCATTTCCAGCCCATTCTAGTTTTATCATTAGAATATCACTGTATTATGTCTGAGTTCTCATCAAATCAGACCAATTCTATTCTGATTTTCTAGGCACTTTCAAAAATTCTTACACTATTAATAATGATGAAACAATGAAAATATTTAAATCAAACATGTTCTTTCCCTCTGCTTACACACATCGAGCACACACAAAGGCTTCCCCAATGCAGGCAGCTGACTTAAGATCCATGAGGCAAGAATATTCAAGAGTGTCTCATTTATTACAAATGCCTAGGATGGGCTGGGCCTAGTGGCTCATGCCTGTAGTACCAGCACTTTGGGAGGCCAAGGCGAGAGGGACACTTGAGCTCAAGAGTTTGAGACCAACCTGGGCAACATAGTGAGACCTTGCCTCTACTAAAATACATCCCTGCCTATGGAGAGCAGAGATTACCACTATAATTATATACTAGATTTCTGTCATTTCCTTCGAACTTAATGATAGGTAATCTTCCTTTAAACATGTGCTAAAGTTCCTACAGTCCTGACCATCTCAACTTAAAGGAGATCCCGCCGGGTGCAGTGGCTCACACTTGTAATCCCAGCATTTTGGGAGGCCGAGGCGGGTGGATCACCTGAGGTCAGGAGCTGAAGACCAGCCTGGCCAACATGGTGAAACCCTGTCTCTACCAAAAATAAAAAAATTAGCTGGGCATGGTTGCAGGTGCCTGTAATCCCAGCTACTCGGGAGGCTGAGGCAGGAGAATTGCTTTAACCCGGGAGGCAGAGGTTGTGGTGAGCCAAGACTACAAAATTGCACTCCAGCCTGGGTGACAACAGCAAAACTCTGTCTCAAAAAAAAAACAAAAAAAACAAAAAAAAAAAACAAAAAACCGGAGATCCCAGGAAGTCAGAGGTGCCCTCCTGCTCGAGTAAGCAGCACACCTCAGCAAACAGCAGCCACCACCTGGGCCATTCTCCTCTATGGTTCCCCATGTGCTTTCATATTAACAGATACCATGGGCCAGGGTATGGTCAAGGGAATAACACACATGTGCTTAAGAATTGGTTTCTATTATGACTATTCACCTTTTGCCATCTGGAATGGCAGCCTTATAGGGAGAATCTTAATGTAGGCATCATTTGATATAATTTTATAGTTTAAATGAAAAGGAATGAAATGCAGTGCTGTGTATTTCATTAAGATCAACAAAACCTAAACAAACAGTACAGGTGGGGCCAACCTTCAGTTTCCATTTGCCAACTGGATACCAGAAACACTCTACTACAGATACTTCCCTTGTCTTTTTGTTTGGTAGGAAGAAACCAAGTTAGGACACTATAAGAGATAGGAACAAAATAATAAGAGCCAAGGAAGAGCAATAGAGGCATGCACACAGTCGTCTCTAAACAAAAATTACAAGCATTTGATGAATCAAAGGTAGGGGATGGGGCAGAGGGGCTGAAGGACTTACAGAGGGGTACAGGTACGAATTAAATGGCATATGTACAGGTACCAGCTTATACCAGTTACACTGAAACCTAGAAGTCCATAAGTGTTTGAGAGCCTAGCAGATTCATAATACCAAGCTGCTACTTTAACAGGCTCCACCACTAACTGATGGAGAGTTGTGTAGAGAAAAATTACATGTAACTTATCTGCATACTTATACAGAAGCCAGAGAGATGAAAAATTAACCACTTGGTAATAAACCTGCCTAGTCCCTGCACTCAGCATTTCCCCAACCTTACTGGCATTCAGAGGCTGATTATTCCCATCATGTATCATAAAGTCTAGTCAAATACCAAAGACAGCCAACTGACCCAGACAGTCTTCAGCTCCCAATGTAAGTTGTGGCCTGTTAACTTTTCTGGAACTTAGGAATCCTAAGTTGGAAGGACCTGCTCATAGTTCTTACCCTGTGGCAACTCAGAGACGAAAGCCATTCTGGCCCCAGAACGCTACGGACAATCTTACTTGTCCTGGTTTGAAAGTACTCTGTAGCTGACCTTTAGAATATGGTCTATCAGACCTACCTGTTAGAACCAGCTTTTTCTGAACCGATAACTTTAAAACAGCGTGTTTAATTTACTTTTTTTTTTTTTTTTTGAGATAGAGTCTCTCACTCTGTTGCCCAGACTGGAGTGCAGTGGCATGATCTCAGCTCACTGCAACCTCTGCCTCCTGGGTCCAAGCAATTGGGTCCATGCCTTGGCCTCCTGAGTAGCTGGAATTACAGGCGTGTGCCACCAGACCCGGCTAATTTTTCTGTTTTTAGTAGAGATGGGGTTTTGCCATGTTGGCCAGGCGCTGGTCTCGAACTCCTGGCCTCAAGTGATCCACCTGCCTTGGCTTCCCAAAGTGTTGGGATTACAGGCATGAGCCACTGCGCCCAGCCTAATTTGCTGTTGCTCTTAATTTTACTCTTTAACAGACTTAATTTTACATTCAAACTCCAAAGCAACGCAACAAAGGGATAATTTGGGAAAATTATTATCTTGAATTGCTGGAACTCTCACATACTGCTAGAGTGTAAACAGGCACCACCACTGTGCAAAAAGTTTGGCAGCATCTATTAATCTGAACATATGCATATCCTATGATCCACTCTTAGGTTCATAAATACTCAATTCTATACCTCAGGGATATATACAACAGAAATGTACCTATATATCTTATCAAAAGACATGTGCTCATGTATTTCACAACACCACAAACTATTCATAATAACTAAAATCCAGAAATCAGTCAAATGTCCAACAGGAGAACAGACTAGTAAATAATACAGCCACAGAACACTGTATAGCATACAGAAGGAACAAATGTACAACCACTAACAACAATGTGGATGCATCCCAGATACACAGTGTTGAGTGAAAGAAGCCAGACGTGGCCGGGCATGGTGGCTCAAGCTTGTAATCCCAACACTTTGGGAGGCAGAGGTGAGAGGACTGCTTGAGCCCAGGAGTTCAAGACCAGCCTGGGAAATATAGTGAGCCCATGCCTCTACAAAAAAATTTAAAAAGCAGTGGGGCGTGGTGGTGTGCACCTGTGGTCCCAACTACTCAAGAGGCTGAGGTGGGAGGTTGAGGCTGCAGTGAGCCTTGATGGTGTCCCTGCACTCTAGCCTGGGTGACAGAGTATGGTCCTGACAAAACAAAACAAAACAAAATAAAACAAAACAAAACAAGGAAAGCAGCCAGATATAATAAATATCATTGTGGTTACATTTAGATAACATTCAACCAGCCCAACTAGTCTACGGTGCTAGAAGTCAGGTGCTAGAAGGCGACTGAGTATGATGAGGGCCTCTGTGTGTTCGTTACACATGAATATTCTCTGTTAAAACTCATCAATTCTGTAAGTATAAAGGAAGTAAAAAAATTAAAAAAAAAACCCTCAGCTGAATATTTATGATTGTGCATTATCCAAAATGTACATTTTATTTCAATAAAAAGATCATAAGACTATCTTGTCATAGACTAAAAATAAAAAAAACCTCTCATCATGCACTGCACTCAATAATTCTTTCCTTTACAAATTCACTTTAGAAAAGTCTATTTTTGTGAGAAAGTAAAAAGATTAAAATGACCTATTTCTCTTCCAAAGACTATTTTTATGAACTCTAGTTTGCTGGCACTGCTTCACTAGAATAGCTGTATCTGAATCTGCTGTAAATCCCCTTAGTCTTCTGTCACGGGAGGCAGCACTGTGGCACTGGCCTCACTTTGCAATTAGATGGAGCTCAGTGTGAATCCTGGCTCCACCATGCAGCAAAGTTCTGTGGCCTTGCCATGCTTTGTAAGGTGAGAATGAAAAGTAAGTGAAAAGTAAATGAAAAGTAAGTGAAACAATGTGGGTAAGGGGCATGGCACACAAATACCTATTATCACCAAAATCTCATTTAGGGAAGAAAGTAGATGCACCTCTCTGCTCATCTTTTACAAACTAAATGCAGATGCTAGTGCTCCTTAGATGTTCTGTGAGATTTAATGTGAATATGATGCTTTAGCACCATTAAAAGCCAAATACCATGTAGCTACAGTAAACTTCCTCTTAAAAGTTTATCCCAGTATTTTAGAAACTGAATTTTTATTTATTTATTTATTTTTTAGAGACAAGGTCTCACTCTGTTGCCCAGGTTGGAGTACAATGGTGCAGTGTCATAATCACAGCTCACTTGCAACCTCAAACTCCTGGGTTCAAGTGATCCACCAACCTCAGCCTCCTGAGTAGCTAGGACTACAGGTATGTAGTGCCACCACACCTGGCTTTTTTTTGGTAGAGACAGCTTCTCTCTATATTGCCCATGCTGGTCTCAAATTCCTGGGTTCAAGCAATCCTCAAACCTTGGCCTCCCAAAGTGCTGGAATTAATGGTGTGAGCCACCAAGCCTGACCTAGGAATTTAATTTTTGAATAACTACTGTTTTTGAAAAATTACTTTGAGATCTGCACTCTGTTAAGCATTTGTATCTTTTGAAAGCTTAACCCTGGAGAAAATCAGATTCTATACAGAGAATTTAAGATCCACTCAAGTAGACAGAGAAGAAGACTGAGAAAGAAAGCATCTGGTTGTGAGCAGGGCAAACTTCTAAGGCTTTCTCCGCAAATGTCATTTAGAGTGGCAAGTCTGGTGATGGTAGTAAATCTCATGATTGCACATTAATCCTCTGAATGTGTCTAAACAAAAGCTTCCCAAAGTAAACTTAGCCCTGTTTTTCAGTAAAGCCAATAAAAACTACTAAAACTAAGGCCTAAAATATATTTTGGGTTGTGAATAAGTGTGTTGATAATACCATGACTTGGCCAGAGAATTTGCATCCCAACCCCAGAAGCACAAACTTTGGCTCTGGCTAAGCACTTAGTATATTACTGTTGATAAACAAACTATAAAAATCTTACAAGATGACTTTCACTAGACTAACAATACACAGCACACACTCACACATATTGCCCTCTAAGAAGAGAAGGAATGTGGGGTTGGGGGGTGAACTGGAATTAAAAGTACATCTTAGGTTTTAATGATGCTGGCAGTTAAGCTTGAAGGAACTATGAGTTCAACTTCCAAAATGGTTAAAATTTAGTAAATAATAGCCAACTCGAAACAGCTCTCACAAGCTACAAATGGGACAATTTAAGCATAAGAAAATGCCAAGCACAGTGGAACATGCCTATAATCCAGCTACTTCAAAAGCTGAGGCAGGGGGATTAATTGAAACCAGGAATTTGGGTCTAGTCTGGGCAACTCAGTGAGACCCAACGTCTTTTAAGAAGCAACACAAATAGTATCTATGATAGACTGAAACACACAAAATATTTAAAAACTTGTAATTTTACAATATTAAAAATATACACAAAAAAACCTTCACTGGTCACCTTTGGTGACTGGGGGGCAGCAACTCATTATACAGACAACCAATAGAGGGAAAATATGATGCATTTATCCAGGTTTTCCTATGAGAACTGATTTTCAGGGTAACTAATTGAGACACAGTCTCACTCTGTCACCCAGGCTGGAGTGCAATGGCGCAATCTTGGTTCACTGCAACCTCCACCTCCTAGGTTCAAGCAATTCTCATGCCTCAGCCTCCTGAGTAGCTGGGACTGCAGATGTGTACCACTATGCCTGGCTAATTTTTGTATTTTCAGTAGATATGGGGGTTCACCATTTTGGCCAAGCTGGTCTCGAACTCCTGACCTCAGGTGATCTGCCCACCTCGACCTCCCAAAGTGCTGGAATTACAGGCATGAACCATCATGCCCAGACTAAAATAGCTAATTCAGGAAGCAATTCTGAATGCTAAATTCTAAAACAATTAAGTTTAATGGGGATTTTTATAATGGATGAATCCAACTGATAACACCAGAACTACTGATCAATCTTAGTATCACAAAAAGAAAAACTGACATTACAAGAATGCCTGACCTCATAAGTTAATCTTGGCTGGGTGTGGTAGAGCTCATGCCTGTAATCCCTGGACTTTGGAAGTCCGAGGTGGGAGGATTGCTTGAGCCCAGGAGTTCAAGACCACCCTGGGCTACAAGGCGAAACCCTATCTTTATAAAAACATAACCAAAAATTAGTCAGGTGTAGTGGTGTGCGCCTGTAGTCACAGCTACTCAGGAGGTTGAGATGGGAGGACTGACTGAGCCTGGGGGGTTGAGGCTGCAGTGAGCCATGATCATGTCACTGATGTCACTGCACTCCAGCCTAGGCAACAGAGCAAGACAGTGTCTCCAAAAAAAAAAAAAAAAAAAAAGGTGAATTTGAATCTGATAAAATATCCAGAGCAATCCTCTGGTTTATAGGAAATGTGTGTTTGTGTGTAGGTGGGGTGGGGGTTAGGACATATGACATGACACTATGCACCTTTGGTGTATAATCAGGCATAGCCACATTGCAGAAAAACCCTGGTTTCTTCAACACATAAATGGCACAAAAAAGGGAAGGTGAATTATTACATAGATTTTTAAGAGACATGTCAACAAATGTGTGAATCTTAATTGAATACTGATTCAAACAAACTAAGCACTCAAAGATATTTAACGAAAGATATTAGGAATTATGGTTACTTTTGTTTGATGGTGATGATAGTTATGTTAAAGAGTAAGACTCCTTTGGCCGGGCGCGGTGGCTCAAGCCTGTAATCTCAGCACTTTGGGAGGCCGAGACAGGCGGATCATGAGGTCAGGAGATCGAGACCATCCTGGCTAAAATGGTGAAACCCCGTCTCTACTAAAAAATACAAAAAAAACTAGCCGGGCGAGGCGGCGGGCGCCTGTAGTCCCAGCTACTCGGGAGGCTGAGTCAGGAGAATGGCCTGAACCCGGGAGGCGGAGCTTGCAGTGAGCTGAGGTCTGGCCACTGCACTCCAGCCTGGGCGGCAGAGCGAGACTCTGTCTCAAAAAAAAAAAAAGAATAAGACTCCCACTGGTTAGAGATATATTTGAAGTCTATCTCATTTCCCAAAGTGAGGAGGAAAAGATAAAAACAGACTCGAAAATGTTGATAATTTTGAAGCTGTCCAATAGGTACATGGGGGATTATCATACTATATTCTCTCTACTTTATCTATGGTTGCAGATTTCTGTAACAAAAAGTAAAAGTGGCAGAAAGATGATGGTTGTTGAAACCAGGTCATGGGAGTTTGCTGTGTTACGTGTGTTTATCTTTGAAAATATCTACAAATTTTTTAAAGTATCAATAATCCAAAGATAAATTCTGAATGAACTCTGAGATATTACTGTCCATTCAGAGACCGACCTACTCAAAGAAAAGGCATCATACCAAGAGAAAAAGAACATGGAAGGCCTTATATGGCGATAACCCTAAATCTCACATGCCTACAATTTTCTAGATGACAATGAAAATTTTGAACAGTCTTCATGAGAAAACACCAACTGTGTGGTTGGCCTCAGTGATGCTCTGTGCCTCTGTAGTGACCAAAAGCTTTTTCCAAGAGCAGGGCCTTCCTCTTACCTGGCTGGGGTGGATGAGGTGGTGGCATCTGGTGGTGCATCAGAGGGTAAGGAGGGGGCTGTTGATGAGGCATCATGCCAGGGTGCCCTGCTGCTCCAAGTGGGGCCAGGCCAGGTCCTCCTGAGTGCTGGTGGGCCTGTTGAGGGTTCTGGCCATGCTGCTGCTGTTCCATTTGCTGTCGTGCTCGTAATTCAGCATACTTGAGTTGTTCCATGTGGAAGTTTTGGCGTTCAGTAAGCAACTGCTGCCTCTGTTGTTCTAGCTGTAAGCAAAGGAAGTGGAAGGGAAAAGACACCAGAAGAGGCTTTCAGGATTGGATAACACAAAGAACAACTACATAATGCCTGAATTCCTTCTATCCCATCACACTGACATCACCACCTCACTTCCTGCACCTTCTACAGTGAGAACAAAGGCGTTATTTGAGTAGCATATTTCCATTTGGACATCTGTTACCATGCAACGTCTTCTCCATGTTGAGTCTAAGTCTTTCCTTGTAATCTTCCTGCAGTAGGGCTACTGCTCTTTGGGCTCACTTGGACACATGTAATCCCCTCTATGTTTGGCAGGCCTTTAGATAACTAAAAATACTTCCTATGGCTGTCTGAGTCTTCCCCAGGTAAAATGAGCCTCTGTTGTCCTTGTAATAGTTCCTCAGATGTTAACATTTCAAGTTCCCCCAACTTCCTATGTGCTCTCTTTTGGATGTGATACTCTTTTGGTTATCATCTATTTTAGAACATAACACCAGAATTAAATTACTCTGCATGAGTTGATGTGGCCTTAGCTGCAAAGATATGCATTTCTCTATGTGGAACTTTGGCAGTGCCACTGCAAATCTTAGCTTTCAAGTACCCAAAATTATACTTGGTGACACATTCACGGAATATTTTAGTTGCCTATAAAAAAATCAGCATGAATCTTAGTTTAACGACTACAAGCATTTCAATATTCAAGATAATCTTTCTGGCACCCAAATGAGAATAAAGAGAAATACAATATTATATGTTTAGTTCAGAGAATGAAGCCTATCCTAAATTAATTTAATTCAGGGATGATAAAGAAAATCATGCAGGAAACCTGAACATGTAGGAAAATGAAAATCCAGATCTCTGAAAGTAGTATAAAAATCATAAGCATTAGGAGGGTTAATAAACCCACTTCTTTTCAATAATGTCTCCATCCCATCATTTTCATAGAAAAATCTGAGTCATTGGGAATCATTTTCTTGTGCGGTGTTGTCCAATACAGCAGTTACAAGCTACACACAGCTACTGAGCACCTGAAGTGTGGCTAACACGAAATGAGATGTGCTGTCAGTGATGCACAGTAAAATGTGAAGACTTAATATGAAAAATTGTTCATATAGGCCGGGCGCGGTGGCTCAAACCTGTAATCCCAGCACTTTGGGAGGCCGAGATGGGCGGATCACGAGGTCAGCAGATCGAGACCATCCTGGCTAACACGGTGAAACCCCGTCTCTACTAAAAAATACAAAAAACTAGCCGGGCAAGGCGGTGGGCGCCTGTAGTCCCAGCTACTCGGGAGGCTGAGGCAGGAGAATGGCGTAAACCTGGGAGGCGGAGCTTACAGTGAGCTGAGATCCGGCCACTGCACTCCAGCCTGGGCGACAGAGCGAGACTCCGTCTCAAAAAAAAAAAAGAAAAAAAAAAAAAAGAAAAATTGTTCACATAGATTACATATAGAAACAATGTATATATGTAGGTTTTACATATACTGAATTATGTAGAACATCATTTCACTTGTTTTTAATTTGGTTACTAGAAAATTTCAGTTATATATATGGCTCACATATTTCTGTCAGATAGCACTATTCTGATGCATTTAATAGGTTAGGGAAGTAGAACATTTTTGCTTTTGGGGGCAGCCAGTTCTGTGGATAAACACTACACACTATTATTTGCAAAAACTAGATGGAATAAGCATGAGAATTAGCCTAAGAATCTGGGCCTTTGGCAGAGGGCCAACTGGGGAAAATCCCTGTGAAATTGAGTGAGAAGCATCACTGGTTATAGGAGTAGCAACTAGGGTATTTCCATGGACAGATGGGGTGTGGAAAGACAGGCCATGAACACAGTATGAAGAAAAGACGCATGAGCAGGCGAAGAGGAGAACAAATAAAAAGAGTAAATGGTATAGCTTATGTCCTGGATTTTGGTAACTGGCTTGTAGACTTTCCTTAGGGAGAGGGAGATCTTCTGAAACAAAACATTTTGAGAGAGGTTGACGGTTACCAGGAACAAGCAAGACAGGGTTCTACTGGTCCTAATAGTCTAGTGTGGGCTCTTCATTTTCTGGGAAAGGTGATCTGAGGAGGGTAAAGCCTGGCCTGGTTCAGTTTCCTGTGTGCATGATGAGAAGGGAGCTGTAAGATATAAACAGCAAGAGAATCTTCTGGAAGTAAGACTAAACAGATTAGTAAGTAAGAGGCAAAATGATTATAAAAGGTGGGGTGGGAAATCTAAATATTCTGGCTACAGATCCTTGGTTTTGCTTTCTTCTTACCATTCTTTCTAGGAATTTAGGACTTGAATTTGCTTAGGAGGTAGCCAGAAAACGTCCTCTTATCTATGTTTTTGTTGAGTGACAACTGGTCTGAACAGCTTGGCTGTAGTCCTACCGTTATGTAAGAACTATGGAATTCAGGTCAAGATATGCTTTATAAGGAAGCTGAACTGCTACTGGAGGGAGCAGTGACTCTAAAAAGAAATTTTGGTCTCTGCATTCTCTAGCTGAATTTTGGGTTCTGTTTTTAACCAAACTAGTCTTTCTTTGGGGGCTTACCTTAATATCAAGGTATTATCTTTGGAAACAAAAAAAGAATCTACTAATAAGATGAGAGGGCCAAGCTGAGAAGAAAAAATTGGCCAATTTTCCTTGCCTACAACATGAGCTAGCCTGTATTATCCTCTTTATTTTCTGAGTTTCATCTGTCATTTTAAAACTTAGAAGGTAATTTAAAAAAAGTAATTAGAAGAATTAGAAAGGATAAGCGATTAAACACATACATAAACCTGAAAGAGAACCCAGTTTAAACCAAAAGTTCCAATGTGGGGCTAAACAGATCCTATGAGTTGAGAGCAATGTCCAAATAACAGGCTACCAGTTGGCTCCACAAGGGCCATGTCTGCTCTGGGGCAGACGCAGCAGAGCTTGCCACCATGTACTGGCCTCATTATGCAAATAAGATAACTTTTCTTGTTCTAGACATCTTATTTTTATTAAATCAAGTTGAAGACTGCATTCACTTTTGTGACAATCAGAAAGAATGTTAACTAGGAATTTTTGAGGGAAAATTGCCAGTACTGGTCATATTTTAAATGCACTTAACCAATGAACCAGTGATTAGGCATCTGGAAATACTGTCCTAAAATACCGTATGTATGCACGTGTAAGGATGGTCATCAAGGCATTCTTTTTGATGTTCAGTTACATAAGATAACCTGAATGGGGAAAAAAACAAGTTGCAATAAAAATATTTATAAGATAATCCAAGTATATAAAAATGACTTTGTGATCATGTATAAACACATTTAAAATGTTCTGAAAGATACAAACTATTAACAGTGATCATCCATAGAAATGAAACTGGGAGTAGGAGAACTTTTCTTTTTTTTTTTTTTTTTTTTTGAGACGGAGTCTCGCTCTGTCGCCCAGGCTAGAGTACAGTGGCCGCCTTCCAGGTTCAAGCGATTCTCCTCCCTCAGCCTCCCAAGTAGCTGGGATTACAGGGGCCCACCACCACAACCAGCTAATTTTTGTATTTTTAGTAAACATGGGGTTTCACCATGTTGGCCAGACTGGTCTTGAACTCGTGACCTCAGGCGATCCACCCGCGTTGGTCTCCTAAAGTGCACAGGCATGAGCCACCGCACCTGGCCAGAACTTTTTATTTATGATTTGAAAATTTAAAGTACACACATAAATATTTTTTAATAACAAAAAAATAGGCTCCAGCGAACCCAGTTTTTCATACAAGGCAGCCTATGGCCCTGCTCTGAAGACACATCCTGAGTCCCCACTTCCCCTGCTTTCAAAAACCCTGCCTTCCTCTCCCTCTTCACTGTATATGCATAAAGCAGCCGTATCCGAGCAAAATCTAACACAACAGAGCACTTTTCAACACCAAGACACCAAACACAGACACAGCTGCAAGTGCAGCTGAAGTTCACACAAAGCTCTTCTCCCTTCTATTTGCATAAAGCAGGGAGGGGGGTGGGAAAGAGTAAAAGACAGTGAGGGTCACAAAAATTTATCTATAATGCCAAGGACTGAAATACCAGCTGAGACTTGAAGCCTCAGAGCTAAAGTAAATAATCACACCTTCCTTTTCAATGCTTTGTATCAGTGATGAGAAATTCACTGAAGAAAACCCAAATCCTAAACAGACATATCCATCCCTTTTTATACCTGAGGTAAAAGAAAACAATGTAATTGCGTTTTGCTGCTTCCATGTGTACTTCTGGAAGCAGAAATCAAAAAAGGGAGCCTGCATCATTATTGTGGGCTGGTCATTTTATCTTTGTTGCAGTGTGCTTGCTTCATGAGGCCACATGTCTTTCTGCTTCAGAACTGAACCTGCTACTGGGTACAGCTTTCTAATCTCAAATAAAACTACCTTTAATGTAATAGCAAATGTTGAACAATAGATTCAATTGTATGACAAGCAGCACAGAGATGAATTACTACAAATACACAGAAAACAAAGTTAAATATAATTACCCTGGGACAGTATGAAATTCTTTTTTGCTGTTCTTTCTTCCTTAGTTTGTCATAAAATATAACAAACTTTTCCGATAGCCCATTATCTCTATCTTCAAAATCCATCCAGAACTTCACCATTTCTGTTAACTTTCATGGCTGACACCCTGGTCCGAGCCACCGTATCTCACATGCATTAACCTAACAGCCTCCACACCCAGTCTCCCTGATTCTGACCTTGCTGCCTTATAATTTATTCTCTCTACATAGTAGACAGAGTGATTCCTGATAAACTGTAAGGAAGATCACTTCAGTCCTCAACTCAAGGTCCCTCAATTATTCCACATTTTAGAGTAAAGCAAAAGGCCTCTGGACGGCTTTCAAGAATTTCTGTGACTTGGTCACCATGATCTCTTTGACTTTATCCTCCTAACTCCCTTGACTCATTTATGCTCCAGCCCACCCACCTACTCCCTTGTTTTGGAACATGTCAGTCATACTCCTGCCTCAGGGCCTCTGCACTGACTGTTTCCAGCACCTGGAAGTGCTTGCCCATCAACTGTCAGTTTCTCAATAAGGCCTAATCTGATGACACCACTCAAAACAGAAATCCCTTCCCTGCCACTCCTAATCTCCCCCGACTCAGCCCATAACATACACACAAAGTTTGTATGTATACCTATATATATGCAGCATATACCTTATTACTTATATAACTTCCTTAATTCACTCCTGATTTCAAAATATTTGAGATCCACCAAGGCAGAGATCTTTGCTGGGTTTTATTTACCACTGTATCCTCACTAGCTACATGCCTGGATGACAGCAGATGCTCAGTGAGTATTTGGCAAATGAACAAATAAATCATTTTATCCACCACAAAAACTATCAAGGCAGGCTGATTCTCCAGTCTCCTAAGCAATCATTCTTTTCATATTTCAAGAGCTGGACCTTTCTTACAAATCATTATCAGTCCTCCTCTTCCAGGAACCTTACCTTGATAATCTGAGCTGACCATGAGACCTCCCCTTTCTCTGAATTTTCATAGCCCCATCATCTCATTGTATTTGGTTTCGTGTCAATGTCTCATCCATCCTTTAACTTCCTTAAGTACAGAGTCTGGGTTTCTCACAGCTTTGAGTTCCCTAATAGTCCCTCTTTTCTGAAGGTAGACAGTTTCTTTTTTTTTTTTTAAAGACAGAGTTTTGCTCTTATTGACCAGCCTGGAGTGCAATGGAGCGATCACAGCTCACTGCAACCTCTGCCTCCTGGGTTCAAGGGATTCTCCTGCTTCAGCTTCCCTAACAGCTGGAATTACAGGCGCCCACCACCACGCCCACCTAATTTTTGTATTTTTAGTAGAGATGGGATTTCACCATATTGGCCAGGATGGTCTCGAGCTCCTGATATCACGTGATCCACCCGCTTCATCCTCCCAAAGTGCTGGGATTACAGGCGTGAACCACTGCACCCAGCCTCTGAAGGTATAAAATTTCTATACCTAGCCAAATGAACTTCAGAGACACAGACAATATTTAGTCCAAAAGGTATAAATGGAATCAGCTCATAGATCCATTCTCAATGGCCTGAGAGTGTCTTTTAAAAGAAAACATTTAAAAGAAAACATTTAAATGTAAACGGCTTATGTGGGGCCCAGGCTCTTCAATTCTCTCCAGGTAGTTCTAGTCTACAACACAACCCATGTCTGAAACCTGCTCTGTTGACTGCTGCTCAGTCTACAGACACAATGAGTGGTAGACTCACTGGCAGCTCAACACCTTCCCCTGAACTGGAGTGCTTTTCTCATGCCAATTCCCTGACAGACTCTATAACTTCCATAACTGCCTTTCCTTTAATATTAACGCTTTAAAATATGAGGAAGCTGGAATAGCTACTAATTATAGCTGAGTTCATGATACGTATAACAAATTGTGATTTTTTTTTTTTTTTTTTGAGACAGAATTTTGCTATTATCACCCAGGCTGGAGTACAATGGCATGATCTCTGCACGCTGTAACCTCTGCCTCCCGGGTTCAAGTGATTCTCCTGCCTCAGCCTCCCAAGTAGCTGGGATTATAGGTGCCCGCCATCACGCCCAGCTAATTTTTGCATTTTTAATAGAGACGGGGTTTCACCATGTTGACTAGGCTGGTCTCGAACCCCTGACCTCAGGTGATCCTCCCGCCTTGGTCTCCTGAAGTGCTGGGATTACAGGCATGAGCCACTATGCCTGGCCCTGAAATTTTTATATGATTACATCTAATTACAATTACTTAAGACTAAAAAGAACATCTGGCTTTAAGTCATCAGACAAAAAAAAAAGCTTTATATTTGACTGTGAGTCTTAATTTCTGAAACCCATTGCTATTTAAACAAAACCAAACGTTCCATTTAAGAAAACGTTATCCTAGGCCGGGCGCGGTGGCTCAAGCCTGTAATCCCAGCACTTTGGGAGGCCGAGACGGGCGGATCACGAGGTCAGGAGATCGAGACCATCCTGGCTAACACGGTGAAACCCCGTCTCTACTAAAAAATACAAAAAAAACTAGCCGGGCGAGGTGGCGGGCGCCTGTAGTCCCAGCTACTCAGGAGGCTGAGACAGGAGAATGGCGGGAACCCGGGAGGCGGAGCTTGCAGTGAGCTGAGATCCGGCCACTGCACTCCAGCCTGGGCGACAGAGCCAGACTCCGTCTCAAAAAAAAAAAAAAAAAAAAAAAAAAAAAAAGGAAAACGTTATCCTAAAGCTACTGCTTACTGAGTTAAGATGAGCAAGAGTGCACCCTAAAATGAACTGAGGCAGTGTGGGAGGTGGAGAGTTAGGTGCCTCTACTCCTAGCTGATCTATTCACTGTCTCGAGTATCAACTTTATTGATTCATAATAGAAGGATGACAGAAGCTGCATATATATCTCAGAGTCCCTAGGTTAAAATGAAATAGCAAAAGCTCATTTCTTTATAAATTATGAAGTACTAGATAAATACAGAGAACAGAACAAACAGGTTTGATATCTGGCTCTGTCATTTCTGACTCATGTAATCTGAGGTACACAACCTACCAGGTTCAAGCTCCAGTCTGGAATGTAAGAAGGGCTAATAAAGAAGTGGCTTATGTTGTCATCCGACATCACTGCTGGATTCTTGAATAAGGGGATTCAAAGCAAACATTATTTTCTTGCTTGTGGCTTCCTCACATAGTTTGCCGGGAAATAAACTGAGTAAATCCATTTAAAGTGCTTTGGCATAGTAACTGACCCAATAAATGCTCACAAGGCCAACAATAGCTTATGAATTTTTTTTTTTTTTTTTTTTTGAGATGGAGTCTCGCTCTCTCACCCAGGCTGGAGTGCAGTGGCGTGATCTCAGCTCACTGCAACCTCCGCCTCCCAGGTTCACGCCATTCTCCTGCCTCAGCCTCCCGAGTAGCTGGGACTACTGGTGCCTGCCACCACGCCCGGCTAATTTTTTTTATATGTTTAGTAGAGATGGGGTTTCACCGTGTTAGCCAGGACCTTGTGATCCACCCGCCTCGGCGTCCCAAAGCGCTGGGATTACAGGCGTGAGCCACTGTGCCCGGCCGGCTTATGAATCTTAAGAATTTTCTATATATTTGTTGATTACTGGTTTGCATAATGGGAGGCGTATATTTACCAAACACTATGTATGTGCTAGACACTGTGCCAAGGCATATGTCATACTTCTCTCAATTTTCAAAAGAATTCTGTGTGGAAATCATCAGTAGAAAAACATTCATAGCTTTGCTTCCCACAGGGAAGGATAGGATGTTAGTGCTAGGGTGAGAAAGAGGTTATGTCTTAATTATACACAAAATGAACGGGTGGCATTTTGAAGTTCAAATGACCCATTTTTGTTGGTCTGAGAACGAGTCTCTAAGCTGGTTGCCAACGATCCTGCTTTCTAATATTTACACCGTCTCCACTGAAAACTTTCACCTACCCCAGATCCAGAGTTGGTCTCTGCAACCAACAGGATGTGGCAGAACGGATGTGACTTGCATGTTTACATTATAAAGAACATTACAGCTCCCATTTTGGGTGATTTTTCATACTCTTAACTTTTCTGAATCGCTTAGAAACCATAGCAATTTATAACCAATACAGTTGGATTACTGACATTCACTCAGTAGGGATAGGGACTGTCTCAAAGAATTTTCCTGCCACAAACAGCTGACATTAAATGCTGATTAAGAAAATAATGGTTGGCCGGGTGCGGTGGCTCAAGCCTGTAATCGCAGCACTTTGGGAGGTCAAGATGGGCGGATCATGAGGTCAGGAGATCGAGACCATCCTGGCTAACATGGTGAAACCCCGTCTCTACTGAAAAATACAAAAAACTAGCCGGGCGAGGTGGCAGGTGCCTGTAGTCCCAGCTACTTGGGAGGCTGAGGCAGGAGAATGGTGTAAACCCAGGAGGCGGAGCTTGCAGTGAGCTGAGATCCGGCCACTGCACTCCAGCCTGGGCGACAGAGCAAGACTCCGTCTCAAAAAAACAAAAAACAAAAAACAAAATAACGGTCGACCATGAAAGAATTCAAGCATAGCAGCCTTGTGTATTGGGATGGAGTCTGGAGAGTATTTCTGCAACATTTTCAGCTGTGTTGTTTTATTCAGAAAATATTTATGAAATATTGTGTGTGATCTGATTAGAAAGCAACATTTGTTAAAAGTCAAAAAGCTGGACACAGCAGCTCATGTCTGTAACTCAAACCCCTTGGGAGGAGGAGGCAGGAGGATTGCTTGAGGCCAGGAGTTTGAGACCAGCCTGGGCAACATAGCAAGATCCTGTCTCTATTTAAAAAAAAAAAAAAAAAAAAAATTAGCTGGTCACAGTGTCTCATGCCCATAGTCCCAGCTGCTTGGGAGACTGAGGAGGGAGGATCATGTGAGTCCCAGGAGTTTGTGGCTGCAGTGAGCTATGACTGCACCACTATACTCCAGCCTGGGCAACAGAGTGAGCCCTATCCCCCCAAAAAAAAGTCAAAAGAGAAAAAATATTGAAGTTACATAATTTAAGCAGTTATTTAAAAAATATATACCACACAAGGAAACTTCTGCAGGCCTGAGAGAAGTGGAGCAGTTACACATTGCCCCTTGGTGTCTGGGGGCCAGTGGACAGAAGTGGAAAGGGGATACGAACTCTGCTATTCTTAGGGGACAGACAACGGGTGCATCAGAAGGTTTAAAAAACTGGGGGACCAGCAGGTTCATTCTTTGAAGACAAAGCAACTTAGTGCTGAGGAAAGAGCTCCTTGCCAAACTAGATATATTATTTAAGTGCTCAGGGTCGCCTCAATATTCAAGATTAATGGATCACTTACACTTTGCAAATGACAGCAAGACGTCTTGTTGCCAGTGGGATCTACCCAACCATCATTTGAATTCTGCATATACCAATAATCCACTCCACTATATTACAGCCCCCCTATTACTCCAGGTCCTCTAAGAAAATCCGTAAAATGTCAAAAGGGAAGCTTATAAGAGAAAGATAAACACAAAGACTCATCCCCCAAAGCTCCACCTGTAGGACATTTTCTCTGATAACTTCTCCCTCTCCCCATCTCCTGGGGATGCCTCCTTTCTGTTCCCATAGCACCATCTGTACAACTGCTGTACTATACAAGCATACTGTATTGTCATTATTTGTTGACTGTTTCTCCCATTAAAATAAGTCTTTAAGGGTGGATTACCCTTTCCACTTTCCCAACTACGCCAACAATGCTGGCACACACTCATTTAAGTAAGGGCCTCTGATGTGCTACTTCTGTGTTAAAAAAGACATCTGATTAAGTCCCTACCCTCAAAAAGTATACACTCTGGTACAGAAATGCGAACACATGAACTGGTGATTACAGTACAATTAAGTGCTTTGTGAGACTGCCATAGCAGTAAATGTGAAGGCCATGCCACCCATAGCTGAGGAATGCAGGAGGTAGGCAAAAAGTGGGGCAAAGGGCCTTCTTGGCCAGAGAAGCAGAAAGCAAACAGGTGGCAAGGAGAGTAAGGCTGTGAAGGAAGCCTGCATTTGGTCCAGCATACACAGAGGGTGACCGAGATGAAACAGAGGTCTCATGAGCTCCCAGGGCAGGAGAGGGTCAATGGTGTGAGAGATGCTTACATAGACAAAAGCTCAATGACAGATGTAGAGCATGGAGTGAGAGGCACAGTAAGTCTCTGATTAGGCTCCTTCCTAATCAGGGAACTGAGGGTGGGGTGGTATAGAGCTGGGGTAGGAGAGCTACTGAAGCAGCTTCTTCCTACTCATGGGGCCAGATGGTCTTAGGACAAAATGGATAGGGCTATAGTGACAGGTACTGGGCTGCTCATCATGAGGAGTTCAACAGAGGACTTGCTTGGGCCACTAAGAAACACTTTAAATAATGCAAGAAGATACTTAGGCAAATGTAAACAGTGATCCTAAAACGATCAGTATTCTGGAATAATTTCTTTTTAAAGTTCTACCATTTGGAGTCAGAATCTCATATGTAGATAAAAAAGTCAAAATAGTCAGAGGGAAAAAGCCCTAACTAAATGCTCAAATTTAGCCCATGCTTAGGGAGTCACTAATTCTTTCTCCAGTCAACTCAAAAAAATATATTTTTGGCCAGGTGCGGTGGCTCACGCCTGTAATCCTAGCACTTTGGGTGGCTGAGGCACGCAGATTGCCTGAGCTCAGGAGTTCGAGACCAGCCTGGGCAACACAGTGAAACCCTGTCTCTACTAAAAAAACAAAAAATTAGCTGGGCGTGGTGGTGCATGGCTATAATCCCAGCTACTCGGGAGACTAAGGCAGGAGAATCACTTGAACCTGGAAGGTGGAGGTTGTGGTGAGCTGAGATCGTGCCACTGCACTCCAGCCTGAGTGACACAGTAAGATTCCGTTTAAAAAAAAAAAAAAAAAATTGTTTTTTTTCCCACAAAGAGCTTACTTAATCTCTTTTTCTCTAGAACTTCTCCCAAGATAACCAATTTCTTACTTTCTATGACTTCCACTCTCACTTTTGGCCCTTTTCATAATTCTCTTGGCCCTGTTTGGGCCATGACCTTATGTCAAAAATTTCTGTTCCAGGGAATGCTAGGTACAAGACTCCAGATGGGCCTAATTTCAGTTACCATTCAGTATAGGAGAGGGAAGAGAAGTGTGAGAAAGCCCAAGGATGGATCTGAGGGAAGATAAGAGAAAATGTGGTTCCTAATTCAAGATGAGATTAAGTTCTACTTTCTAGTATTTATTTTGAAGAAGTCAAGGAATCAAGAAAATCTCTGAACACTTACATACTGCTGATGAGACCGTACATTAGTTCAGTGTGGAAAGCAGTTTGGAGGTTTCTCAAAGAAATAAAAATATTATTCAACTATATACTACTATTTAACCCAGTAATCCCATTACTGAGTATATACCCAAAAGAAAATAAATTGTTTGGCCGGGCATGGTGGCTCATGCCTGTAATCCCAGCCCTTTGGGAGGCTGAGGTGGGCAGATCATGGGGTCAAGAGATAGAGACCATCCTGGCCAACATGTGAAACTCCATCTCTACTAAAAATGCAAAAATTAGCTGGGCGTGGTGGCACGTGCCTGTAGTCCCAGCTACTATGGAGGCTGAGGTAGGGGAATTGCTTGAACCCGGGAGGCAGAGACTGCAGTGAGCTGAGATTGTGCCACTGCACTCCAGCCTGGCAACAGAAAGAAAAAAGACTCTGTCTCAGAAAGAAAAAAGGAAAATACATCAATTTACCAAACATGCACCTGCATGTGCATGCTTCCTGCAGCTCCATTCGCAATAGCAAAGATGTGAAATCAAACTAGGTGCCCATCAACAGTGGACTGGACAAAGAAAATGTGGTACATATACATTATGAAATACTACACAGCCATTAAAAAAAAAAGAATGAAATTATGTCCCTTGCACCACCATAGATTCAGCTGGAGGCCATTATTCTAAGTGAATTAACCCAGAAACAAAAAATGCCACATATTCTCAGCTTTTTTTTTTTTTTTTTTTTTTTAATTTTTTGAGACGGAGTCTCACTCTGTGGCCCGGGCTGGAGTGCAGTGGCCGGATCTCAGCTCACTGCAAGCTCCGCCTCCTGGGTTTATGCCATTCTCCTGCCTCAGTCTCCCGAGTAGCTGGGACTACAGGCACCCGCCACCTCGCCCGGCTAGTTTTTTGTATTTTTCAGTAGAGACGGGGTTTCACCGTGTTAGCCAGGATGGTCTCGATCTCCTGACCTCGTGATCCGCCCGTCTCGGCCTCCCAAAGTGCTGGGATTACACGCTTGAGCCACCGTGCCCGGCCATATTCTCAGTTTTAAGTAGGTGCTAAACACTGGGTATATACAGACATAAAGATGGAAACAATAGACAATGGTGACTCCAAAAGGGGAAGAGGAGAAAAGGGTGAAAGACCGAAAAGCTACATATTGGGTACTATGTTAACTATTTGGGTGACAGCTTCAATAGAAGCCTAAACCTAAGCATCATACAATATATCCATGTAACAAACCCACACAAGTACCTCTGAATCTGAAATAAAAATTAAAACTAAAAAAAAAAAAAAAAAAAGAAAAAAAGAAAAAATCCCTGAATCAGAAAATGGAGTTATGGGCCGGGCGCGGTGGCTCAAGCCTGTAATCCCAGCACTTTGGGAGGCCGAGACGGGTGGATCACAAGGTCAGGAGATCGAGACCATCCTGGCTAACACGGTGAAACCCCGTCTCTACTAAGAAATACAAAAAACTAGCCGGGCGAGGTGGCGGCACCTGTAGTCCCAGCTACTCGGGAGGCTGAGGCCGGAGAATGGCGTGAACCTGGGAGGCGGAGCTTGCAGTGAGCTGAGATCGGGCCACTGCACTTCAGCCTGGGCTACAGAGCGAGACTCCGTCTCAAAAAAAAAAAAAAAAAAAAAAAAAAAGAAAATGGAGTTATACAGTTTCTACTTTATTGGTAACAAGTAGGTAATGAAATAAAACTCTAAGTTTTGTAGAAGGAAGAATTTAATATCATCATGTATCTTCACAGCCAACATGTACAAGAAGCTGAGATTTAGAGAATTAGCTTTAGAAAGTTAACAGAGTACCTTCTACTTAACATCACTGGCTAATAATCCTTTTGAAATGGCAAATCAAACATAGGAAAAAGGACAGAAGTTAGCCATGGAGACCAAGAGAACAGGCTACCATTTATTTTACCTAACTTGTGTTTTGTGAAAAGTGACCAAGGTTTAATCATGAAAAAGCCACTATAAAATTCCAAATACTTACAGCTTCTTTCTCTCTGTCCATGATAGTTTCCAGCTCTTCAAAATGTCGAAGTTTGATCTCTAGTTTCTTCATTTGTGTCTCAACCAACAGAGCTACCAGGGACTTGATCTTTCTTTCTTCCACTGCAGCCAGGTGCTAAGGGTAAAGATCATTCAAGCTATTTAGGTAAACATTTGCTTAAAGAACATTAAGAAAATGCTGACAATATGCAAAGTGGAGATTATATAATTTACAATGGTACCCTATATGTCTCCTTTGTACGTTTCTACTAAACATTTATTTCAATCTAAAATAACGTCTCTGAATTTCTGGTCCTTAAACAGATAAACCAACCCTTAAAAGATTAAAGGAAATGCCTCATGTGGTAAACTACTACCTTCAAAAGGCCTATCAAGAAGGAGAGGGCAAACTAGGACCCTGATGGGCCAAAGATGAGGACAGGAGGTACTTTGCCACCTACCATCCCATCCTGGCACTCGGTCTGTCCCCTCACTATCCTTTCCTCCCTAAGACTTTTCCACGGGTGGGCAGGCAGGCAGGCAGGCAGTGATCTCCTCAGCACCTGACACTCTTACAAAAGCCTCTCCCTTCTCTTTGGTGAGCAGACCTCACGTGTGGAAACAAAAGGGAAAACAATATTTCACCTGTAATTCCAGGTCCAGATCCATAGCTGGAAAAATAAATACAGTACTAAACAGAAAGGTACTCTGGAAGACTACCACTCCTTTCCGCAAGACCGATGGTGACTCCTACTCATGCTTCTTGCCAACTCAACAGCACAAAGAGGAAGATGCCACATTACTTGTATCTGCTTAAGACCCTAACTACTAGCCAGTAATCAATCCCACCCTCTACAGACTTCCAAGAACTTCCCCAACAAACTCCCAGCACCATTTTTCATTCACTTTTATTATGCCTGCTGAATTTACGTGTTTATCTTGCTTCTGCACAAGGCTTAAAAAAAAAAAAAAAAAAAAGCAGCAGCAGCAGCAGGGTCATTAAAAAAAAAAAAAAAACCCTATGTTGCTCAGGCTGGCCTCCAACTCCTGGGCTGAAGTGATCCTTCTGCCTAAGCCTCCTGAGTAGCTGTGACATGCCACAGCTGTGCATGTCACAGTACGCATCTTCCCAAGGTCTTAAGAAACAGCATGAAGCGGCTACTTTACTGATCTCTTAATGATCTTAGGTTTCCTATAGAACCTAGGAGCAACCATGCAAGAGGAACTTAATATAGGCTTTTGGGAACTATGCTGAGACCTAACACTTAGACGAAAGCCTAGTTTTTTGTTCATCTACAGTTGAAAATAAAAACTGTAGTTTTACAGATATGGAGACCCATTTGCAGAAAGATTCAGAAATGTAGACAAGAGGTGACAATGAGGTTTTATAGCTATTAATGATCATGTGTGCCTCCCTAAACTACAATGAGCTACATCAATGACACCAAAACTTTAAACAATTATGTAACTCAAGCCATTATCACTGTACAATGTTATACAATTTATATTTTTGAACAAAAAAATTTATGTACATGATATAAACTGAAAAGTTACAAACAGGTATAAAATAAAAAGTAGGTCTCCTCACTTCTGTCAGCTATACATCAATAACTCTTCCTTTGAAGATAATAATGTTATCAATTTCTGGTCTTTTTATGAGAATGTGACTCCTAGAACTCAGCTGGTTTGAAAGAAAATGTTTGGTTTTTTTTTTTTTTTTTTTTTTTTTTTTTTTTTGAGATTTATGCAGGAACGGGGGGGGAGGGTGGTAGGTGGAAAGGGGGTCCTCAAGTGTTATTCATAAAATAATATGAAAATAGGGTCTTCAAGTATTATTCAATAAAATAATACGCAAATATTTCCTTTTAAAACTGCAGGTCACTGGTCAGCCGTGGTGGTTCACGCCTGCAACATCAGCACTTTGGGAAGCCTAGGTGGGCAGATCACATGAGATCAGGAGTTGGAGACCAGCATGGCCAACATAGCAAAAACCCTGTCTCTACTAAAAATAAAAAAAATTAGCTGGGCGTGGTGGTGCACATCTGTAATCCCAGTTACTTGGGAGGCTGAGGCATAAGAATCGCTTAAAGCCAGGAGACAGGCCGGGCGCGGTGGCTCAAGCCTGTAATCCCAGCACTTTGGGAGGCCGAGACGGGCGGATCACGAGGTCAGGAGATCGAGACCATCCTGGCTAACACCGTGAAACCCCGTCTCTACTAAAAATACAAAAAAAACTAGCCGGGCGAGGTGGCGGGCGCCTGTAGTCCCAGCTACTCCGGAGGCTGAGGCAGGAGAATGGCGTAAACCCGGGAGGCGGAGCTTGCAGTGAGCTGAGATCCGGCCACTGCACTCCAGCCCGGGCTACAGAGCGAGACTCCGTCTCAACAAAAAAAAAAAAAAAAAAAAAAAAGCCAGGAGACAGAGGTTGCAGTGAGCTGAGATCCCTCCACTGCACTCCAGCCTGGTGGCAGAGCAAGACTCCATCTCAAAAAAAAAAAAAAAAAAAAAAGCGGGTGGGCAGCAAGTATCAAAAAAATTAAAAAGATCCATAGCAAGAAACATTACTGAAGTTTTAAGAACACAAGACATAGACAATCCTACAAGCTTTTGGAAAGGCACCGTCCCAAAAAAACAGGTTACCCCAAAAATTGGACTGTATCAGACTTCTTAAGAGTAATATCAGATGTTGAAAATAATGGTAAAATGCCTTTCAACTCAGAGCTAATGAATTTCAAACTAGAATTTCCTGTACAGCAACCTGTAACAGTGTGAATATAGAACAGACATTCCTGAAATTAAGGACTAAAAAGTTCACTTCCTACACATGCTACTGAGGTATGTGTTCTAGCTCAAGTAATGTAATATCAGAAAAAGGTAAAAAGACCTTAGATTCAAAAGTCACAGACCCAACCTAAGAAAGAAACTCTGAGTTTATAGGGCAAGCAATGATTCAAAAATAAACTGAGGCTGGGCACAGAAGCTCATGCCTATGCCTATAATCCAAGCACTTTGAGAAGGTGGGTGGATCACAGAAGGCCAGGAGTTCAAAACCAGCCTGGCCAACATAGTAAAACCCTGTCTGTACTAAAAATACAAAACAAAACAAAACAAAAAAAACCATTAGCTGGATGTAGTGGCACACACTTGTAATCACAGGAGGCGGAGGCTGTGGTGAGCCAAGACCGCGCCACAGCACTCCAGCCTAGGCGACAGAGCAAGACACTTTCTCAGAAAATAAAATAAATTGAGACAAATGAAACAAGACTGGTAAGAACTTGATAACCAAAGCTAGATAATGTGTACACAGAGACTCATTTTACTACTTTGTCTACTTCTGTATATATTCTTTTTTTTTAATTTCTTTTTCTTTCTTTCTTTTTTTTAAAGACAGAATCTGGGCAGGTGCTATGGCTCATGCCTCTAATCCCAGCACTTCAGGAAGCCGAGGTGGGTGGATCACTCGAGGCTAGGAGTTTGATACCAACTTGGCCAACATGGCAAAATCCCTTCTTTATTTTTATTTTATTTTTACAATTTAAAAAAAGAAAGGAAAAAAGGAAAAAAGACCAGCCTCCCAAGTAGCTGGGACTACAGGCGCACACCACCACACCCAGCTAACTTGTATTTTTGGTAGAAACAGGGTTTTGCCAGGTTGCCCAGGCTAGTCTCAAACTCCTGAGCTCAAATGATCTGCCTGTCTCGGCCTCCCCAAGTGCTGGGATTACCGGCATGAGCCACCGTGCCCAGTCTACTTCTATATATATTTTAATACTTTCATAATAAAAGTTTAAAGGTGGGTTGGGGTAGGTCAACAAATGGAGCTGGGAAAACTGAATATCCAATACAAAAGAATGAATTTAGACTCCTATCTCACATCACTCACAAAAATTGACTTAGTGGATCACAGATCTAAATATAAAAGTATACAATAAAAAATTCTTAGAAGAAAAAACAAAGTATATCTAAATGATCTTAGGTTAAGCCAAAGATTTCGAGACATGTAAAGAGCACAAACAATAAAAGAGAAAATTAGGTTGGACCTCATCAAATTAAAAACATTTGTGTCACCAAGAAGTTCACTGAAAACATGCCAGTTGCAGTTGCCCACATCTGTAATTCCAGTGTTTTGGAAGGCTGAGGCAGGAGAATCGCTTGAGACCAGGAGTTTGAGACCAGGGCAACATGAGACCCCGTTCTACAAAAAAATAAAAAAAATTAGCCAGGAATGGTGGCACATTCCTATAGTCCCAGCTACTCAGGAGGCTGAGGAGGAAGGATCATGTGAGTCTGCGAGTTTGAGGCTGTAGTGAGCTGTGATCTTGCCACAGCATTTCCAGCCTAAGTGACAGAGCGAGCCCTGTATTTTTTTTTTTTCAGACAGAGTCTAGCTTTGTCGCCCAGGCTGGAGTGCAGTAGCGTAATCTCGACTCACTGTAACCTCCACCTTCCAGGTTCCAGTGACCCTCCTGCCGCAGTCTCCCGAATAGCTGGGATTACAGGCGCCCACCACCAAGCCCGGCTAATTTTTGTATTTTTAGTAGAGACATGATCTGCCTGCCTCAGCCTCCCAAAGTGATGCTCCCAAAGGGATGGGATTACAGGCGTGAGCCACTGTGCCTGGCGAAACCCCGTCTTTAAAAAAAAAAGAAAAGAAAGAAAGAAAAAGAAAAAAGAGACTAGTAAATGGCAGAGCTGGAACCAAAAATTTAAATTCCAAACCCAAAGGCCCATGAATTATTTTCCAGTGCAGCTTTGGAATAACTGATACTTCAGTGGATACTTTCCTGGGTAATTCTTAGAAGGGACTTGTGGTAGATTAAAGATAGCCACAAGTTCACTGGCCTTTATTTCATTAAGAGGCAGATCAAGACAGGCTCTCTGCCTTGCCCAGTAAAAATTAGTGGTAGCCTTTTCTAAGCCCAGGCCTTACAATCCTGGAAACTTTCATGTCCTGTTCTTGGAATGTTCTCTCTGGGAGTCTCAAGTTACCATGTACAAAGTATGATCACCCTGCTGGAAACACCACAAAGAGAAATTCTGAGACTACATGGAGCGGAAAAAAACCTCAGTTACCCCTGCCAAGGACTAGGATTCTAATGAAGCCGTCTCAGACCTACATAAACCTACCTATGAAGTTAAGACTGCTAAATGACTCAACTGATACATGAAGCAGAACTGCCCAGCTGTTTGGTGTTAAAATTTAACAAAATTATGAGATTTAATAAAATTGTTATGTTTTAAACTACTCAATTTTGCTATTGTAAAATAATTTGGTTATCTGGAAATGGGGAGCTTTTGTAACAGAAACCTAAAATGCTCCTCTTTGGCTTGGGGACCACATAGTGGGTGTTAGCTGAAAGGGCTTTAAGAAAACCATCAGTAGGTATGTAAAGAGAGGAAAACAGTATTGAAGGTTGAAGAAGTAGATCTTTATTATCTAGTAGCACAACTTTTGGAAACACCATCATCTCTAGTCATATGGAAATAGAAAGGGTAATTAATACACTTGAGGATATGGTTGGGGCATTTCCAGGCAGAATGGAAAAATTTTTTTTCTATTGTAAGCAGGTAGAAGAACATGGAAGTAAAGAAAAACTATTGGCCGGGCGCGGTGGCTCAAGCCTGTAATCCCAGCACTTTGGGAGGCCGAGACGGGCGGATCACGAGGTCAGGAGATCGAGACCATCCTGGCTAACACGGTGAAACCCCATCTCTACTAAAAAATACAAAAAACTAGCCGGGCGAGGTGGCGGGCGCCTATAGTCCCAGCTACTCGGGAGGCTGAGGCAGGAGAATGGCGTGAACCCGGGAGGCGGAGCTTGCAGTGAGCTGAGATCCAGCCACCGCACTCCAGCCTGGGTGACAGAGCGAGACTCCGTCTCAAAAAAAAAAAAAAAAAAAAGAAAAACTATTAGGTTTTCAGGCAGAATTTAGAGGAAATATAAAAAGCAGGGTTTGAATAAAACATTGTTTCTCATGTCTGGTTCCTTCCAGCAGAGTCTGAAGCTAAGAAATGGCTTTGGGAGAAAGATCCAATCCAGAGCACTACCAGCAAAGGATGACCTGAAGGTAAATAGCTCAAGGTGCAGCTATAAAGCTTTCTGAATGGTATTTATAGTAGGACTTCTAAGAGTCTTGAGTATATGCCTTAGACCTTTCTACTAGACATGAGGGCCTCTAAGCATCTTTTAGATGTTTTTTTGAGACAGGGTCTCACTGTCGCCCAGGATAAAGTGCACCGGTGAAATCACAGCTCGCAGTAACCTCAAACTCCTCGGCTCAAGAGATCCTCCTGCCTCAGCCTCCCGAGTAGGTAGGATTATAGGCATTACACGACCATGCATGGCCAACTTTTAAAAACTTTATTTGTAGAGACAGGGTCTCTCTCTGTTGCCCAGGTTGGTCTCTAACTCCTGGCCTCAAGCAATCCTCCCGCCTCAGCTTCCCAAAGTGCTGGGCTTATGGTGTGAGCCACTGTGCTGGGTCTAAACATCTTTACAGCATGTCTCCTATATATATATATTCTTTTATTGAGCTTCTTAGGTCTGGAAGTTAAAGTTTTCATCAAATTTGGAAAGTTTTCACACAGCCAATATTTATTTTTATTCTGCCTACATCACTCTTTCCTTTCTTTCTGAACTCCCATGTTTGGACACTTGACTTTTCCCACAATTTCCTAACCAAGCTCTTTATGATCTTTCAGGAATAACTGCCTCTGCTTTTGTTTTCTGCCTAGTTCATATCACTGTGCTGAAATATTTGTTTTTAACCACTGTCCCTAGTTTTAAACTAGTTTTCTGTGTCACCTCTACGAGTTCACCTCTCAATTTCTTTGTATCATCATTACTGAAGTTACAAATCTAAGATCCCTCCAACTAGACAAAAAGGGATCCAAAAATTAAGGGCTTTGTTCTCATAACATCTTAACTAAGACTAGGCAAAAATTGAGGGCTTTGTTCTCATAACATCTTAACTAAGACTAGGGCAAAAAGGGAACTATGTAGGCAAGAAAATATAGGTGTGGCTTTTGTCTAATGGGAATTACTTTTTTTTTTTTGAGACAGAGTCTCACTCTGTCCCCAGGCTGGAATGCAGTGGCGTGATCTCAGACCACTGAAACCTCCGCCTCCCAGGTTCAAGTGATTCTCATGCCTCAGCCTCCCAAGTAGCTGGGACTATAGGCACGTGTCACTACGACTGGCTTAATTTTTGTATTTTTAGTAGACATGGGGTTTCACCATGTTGGCCAGGCTGGTCTTGAACTCCTGACATCCCTCAAATGATCTGCCCACCTCAGCCTCCCAAAGTGGGGATTACATTTTAAACACAGAATTCCCACAAAGTTCTTAAAAAGGTATAATACCTTGAACTGAAGTAGAAAGAATATAAACTGGGCCTAAAAGTAGAATGCAGGCCAAGAAGCAAAACTCTGCTAATTTTTTAATGGAAAAGGAAAAAGACTCAGAAGAAAAAACTGAAAGCCCAGAGGGCCGAGTCAAACTGTGTGGAGAACAATTCTGCGAGTAGGACTGGGCCCTGATGAAGGAACTGGAAATGTGTGCCTGGCTAGATTTCAAATTTGCCATGAAGTATGACTGTTTTATGTCTTCAATTCAAACCCTCCTTGAACGGAGTGCAGTTAACCTTGATGTGTCTCACCCCTGTTATACTAGTGCAGAAAATCTTCAAATTACAGTATCAGCATTCAAGAAGCTGTAAATAGGTAAATAGGAATCACTCCTAAAGAGCCTCATCTGTACGTGGACCTGATTTACATAAGACTTCCAACCTCAACTTGATATGATAATGAGATAAAGTCATGAGAGATCTATTTTTCAGTGGGGGAAAGGTATACAATTTATGATAAGAGAGCAGACTGTGGTGGGTTAAGGTGGCACATCTTCTACCTTGAGCTGTGCTCTGTGTCCCCTTACCTTGAATTTGGACAGAACATTTCACCAGTAGAGTAGGGCAGAAATTATGCTGTGTCAGTTTGGGGCTCCAAGTCATAAGCCACTGGCAGATCCTCCTCCTTGCTGCTTGTGACATTCTTCTCTCAAAGTTCTAAGCTTTGTAAAAAGTCCAACTACTCCTGGAGACTACCTTACACCTGCTTCTTAGGAAGGATGTATAGAGAGTGATGGTAGCCATCTCAGCCTAGGCATAGGCATATAAATGAAGTTGTCTCTGGCCCTCTCTAATAGCCCAGCCATGAGGTAGTACTGAGTGACTCTGGTCAATGCGACATGGAGCACATTTTGCCAGCTAAGCCTGCCCAAGTTCCTCACTGCAGTATCATGACAGATAATAAAATGACTGAGGTTTTAAACGACTAACTTCAAGGGTAGTTACATAGTTTACATAGCAATAAATAACTGAAACAGGAATATAGCGGATGCTCAGATCATGGATTCTTGAAAGGTCTGGCAACAGTGATGACCAGGGTGTTTCAGGGAGAAGCTACAGGGAGAGGCCCAACCCTTCACATATTGGCTTTACAGAACCTGAGAAGAATGATGAGGTCTGGGATGGTGCCACAGAAGATACACGGCAGCAGTCCCCAACCTTTTTGGCAGCAGGGACAGGTTTCATGGAAAAGGGTGAAAGACAATTTTTCTACGGGGCAGGGTGGGGGTGGCGGGTGGTTTCAGGACGAAACTTTTACACTTCAGATCATCAGGCATTAGATTCTCACATGAAGCACACAACCTAGATCCCTCACATGCACAGTTCACAAAAGGGTTTGCACTCCTATGAGAATCTAATGCCACCACTGATCTGACAGGAGGCAAAACTCAGCAGTAATGCTTGCTATCACTCGCTCTGACACTCACCTCCCACTGTGTGGCCTAGCTCCTAACAAGCCACTGAGGTTGGGGATCCCTAATACATGGAACATAGAAGAAACAACCTGAGATAAGTGATTAATGAGAAGTAATAATCCAGCTAGAATAGGGTTGAGGCAAATTTTGCATTACAAAGCATGAATTCCAACAAGTAGAACAGAAATTACTTTCTATGTAGTCATACAAAAATGAAACTGAACAGGACTAACTGTAGGCAAAATGATCAAATGGGCTATTTTTTCCTTCTGTCTCTTCTCAATAGGATTATTAAGGTATGGTAACAATGATCAACATGCTTAGTGTAAATCAATTTCAATCAACCCTTGTCTGTTAAAGCCTTGTGACTAAAATATATAATGACAATTTTCACACCTCCAGAAAGAATTTCATGCTGGAAGCAGTGGCTGACACCGGTAATCCCAGCACATTGGGAGGCTGAGGTGGGAGGATTGCTTGGCACCAGGAGTTTAAGACCAGCCTGGGCAACATAGGGAGACCCCGCCTCTACAAAAAAATTTAAAATTAGCTGAGTGTGGTGGCACATGTCTGTGGAACCAGCTACTCGAGAGGCTGAGGTGAAAGGATCTCATTTGAGCCCAGGACATGAAGGCTACAGCGAGCCGTGATCACATCACCACATTCTAGCATGGGCGACAGAGCAAGACCCTGACAAAGCAAGCAAGCAAGCGAGTGAGAGAAAGAAAAAGAGAGAGAGGGAGAGAGAAAGAAAAAAGAAAGCAAGAATGAATGAAAGAGAGAGAGAGGAGAGAGAGAACGAAAAGAATGAGAAATTGCAGAAACAATGCATCAAGTTATGAGACGTTTCTGAGGGGTAAGAAAGAGTCTTCCCGTTGTCCCAGAGCTAATATCCAATTACCATGTTGCCACGAATACAAACCTACTTACGCCATTTTGGAAAACGTGGACATGGGGTGGTTTGTAGAATAAATCCAAAGGAAGTATCTGTGGTTTTAAGAAAATGTGATCTCTGCTTTCTTGGAAGAACTGAACCTACTATTGCTGACAAAAAGAGAACATGCTCTAATATGGTGGATTTACAGTTTATTCTGGCAATAGTTCTGGGGCCTTCCTTCTCCTCTAAGCCTAAAGACCCAGATGGTAAGGATCCAAAGCATCCAAACAATGGTACTTCTGCTTACACCCACACATCCCTCCTTTAGTTGAGACAATTCACAGCCTGTCAGTAGGTGCAGTGAAAAAATGGACATGCTCTTGAAGAACCTTTCAGGGGGCAATAATAGAAGCCATAAAGCATGCCACCTCATCTATTTAGGAGATAGATCTAGAATCTCTAATTATCACTCCACGTCTGTATGACAAAAGATTCTTACGGAAAACTTTTAATAACAAAGCTGTTTACAGACACAGAAGAAGAAAATGAGAATAAGAGAAACTTGGATTGGCTACATAAGTTAATATTAATTATAGTAATTTCAGTGGAATCCTTACCCCCCTAATTACCATGTAGTATGAAAATGATTATGTGTGCTATCAAATTTATCAGATCCAGCTGTAAGTGGCACTGAAAGGTTCACACGTGCCAAGTCGTGCAGCATGAGCATTTGTACACTTTCGTAACTCAGAGGGAAACCTAGGTGTTTTGAGTATGAAGATACGAGCTCCTAGTAAATAGAAGGAAGAGTGAATGATGATGAGGGAGTGAAAATTCAGTGACCTGGAGAGAAATTCTTCTTTGGACACCTTTTAAATTTTGTATGGAATAGTGAAGAGGCAGGCCAAATGATCCATAAAAGTAGTTTCTCTGCAGTGAAGGAGTCAGGCCATTGTAAGATAATCAGTAGTGCATACCAGGCAAATCTTTTGTGCCCAAAGTTGCTCATATTAACAGCTATGAGGCCAGAGGAAAACATCATGAAGCATTTGTGAAACTTTAAAAAAAATTCTTTTTTGTAGAGATAGAGTCTCACTATGCTGCACAGGCTGGTTCTGAACTCCTGAGCAAAAGTGATCCTCCTGCCTTGGCCTCCTAAAGTGCTGCAATTACATGTGTGAGCCACTGCACCCAGCCTCGTGAAACTTTTAAAAGGTAATCTACCATTTCAGTTCTTCCTATGGCAACATATACTGAAGCACAGCAGAGTGATAACAAGAGGAGACATTGGCCAGGTGAGGTGGCTCACACCTATAATCTTGACACATTGAGAGGTCAAGGTGGGCAAATCTCTTGAGCCCAAGAGCTCCAGACCAGCCTGGGTAACATGGCAAAACCCAGTCTCTACAAAAAAAAATTTTAAAAAGAGAAGAAATAATAGAAAGAAAAAACCATGCTCTGTAAGAAAAGAATGTCCGAAAAAGCTTAGATAGAGATAAAAGAATAAATTCTGTTTGGCAGAGCTACAAGAAACAGTTCAAGAAGGACAGGTAAGAAATGAGAGTTGAGAATTAAGTAGGGTCCTGATTATAGAAAAATCCTAAGTTCTCTACTAAAGAGTTTGAAATTGTAACCTGAGAGAGATAGGGAGGTTACTGAAGAAAGCAACATGCTCCTATTTGCATTTTTAAAGATTTCTGTGAATAATGTAGGATTCCATTTATATGAAGTGAAAAAAAAAAAGGATAAACTAATCTACAGTGTAATGAGACAGACTAGTGATTACTCTCCAGGGAACGCAAAGTAACTGGAATAAGAGGAAGCTTCTGGAGGGGCTGGTATGTTGTTTATTAAAATGGATGCTTGTGACATGGGTGGGCTCAGTTTGTCAAAAATTCACAAAGGTGCAGGCTTAAGTATGTCCATTTATTTGAATGTGAGTTATACTTAAGAACAAGTTAAAAAGCAAAAAGATTACACTGGCTGCAGGTTAGAGAATGGGACTGAGAAGACAGGCAAAAGATTAAGAGATGCTGACCTGAGTGGGCAGTTGAACATTAGCCAGTGATCTAAAGCACCATGAAGGATTTGCTGGCTGAATAGCTATGGAAAATGAAGGAACCAAGAATAAAAAATGAGCTGAGGTTGCAGGTTTGAAGACTGAGGAAGGGCACAAAGGAGAAAGCCCTCTCCACCTCTAGCTCCTCATTTATAAGGTGAGAGTCTGGGCACAGTGTCTCACACTTGTAATATCAGTACTTTGGGAGGCTGAGGCAGATGAATCACCTGAGGTCAGGAGTTCGAGACCAGCCTGACCAATGTGGTAAAACCCTGTCTCTACTAAAAATACAAAAGTTAGCCGGGTATAGTGGTGGGCGCCTGTAATCCCAGCTACTTGGGAGGCTGAGACAGGAGAATCGCTTGAACCTAGGAGGTGAAGGTTGCAGTGAGCCAAGATCACACCACTGCACTCCAGCCTGGGGGGTAGAGTGAGACTCTATCTCCAAAAAAAAAAAAAAAATAATAATAATAATAATCCTTAAGGTCTCTGAAACACCTAATGACAGTATTACAGTAAGAACTTAAACAGCTCAGAGACAAAGAGATGCCCAAACACTCCAGGGTAGCAGAAGACAGACTAAAAAAGATGTTTGCAATGAAAAAGCAAAACCAGACAAATGGTGAAAAAGAGTCAAGTTATATTAGCCGTCACTTAAGCAAGCATGTACCTTCCCAGAGGTGAGGGGGATGTAGGGGAGATAGAACAACTAAAATTAGCTCAAGAATCAGAAAGATCAGGAGATATCTTACTGATTCTTGAGCTAATTTTAATTATTAGGAAGTATTAGCTAGTTTTAGTTATTAGGAAAAAGGCAGGTAGTATGAATTTGTAGGACTTCAAGTTAGTATAATAACGATGATCAGCCAGGTAACTGTCTGGGTTGACTGAGCATTTGCTGCGGCCTGTAAACACCTCCCTAACCTCCATTGTCTCTATGTTAGATGGGTGGTCATTCAAAACAGTAATCTTGTAGTTTGAATTGGTTCATCATATCAGATTAAACACTTACAGAAGTAGTTCACAGTAGCTGAATGATCCAGGGAATTAAAGACTATGAAAAAGCATCTTTATTAAGAGATCAAAAACAGTTCAAAATAAAATGATGAGCAATGTTCTAGTAATCACTGTTTCTTGAAATGTGGTATCCTATAATGGAAGGAAACTACTTCTGAAGTAGAATGAAGAATAGGGGAAAAGATTTTTCAAAACTTTACATATTCATGTTTAGAATTACTTAAAATGTTAAATTAACACAGAGAGGAAAATAACATTCTCATGTCTTCTTAAATATGCTCTGCAGCTAATACTATAAATAGAAAAAACCACCCCCAGAAAAGCTGGCAAATTCAAGAAGAAAAAGAGCTATTTTAGGGTCTCTCTCTCCTTTCAGTCTGTAAGATCAGGGTGAAGTATTTAGGCAAGGAAACGGGTTTTTGTCTTGAATATCATAAATATTTCAATCTGATAGAAATTATTGGAACAATAGTCCAAGATAAGTTCTGCAGGCAAATTAAAAACAAAATGATAATCAGTTCCTTAAAGAGACTTCAAAATTTGCCTTCATTCTCTGTAGTCTTTACAAGGCTAAATGATACAATGAATGGAATGAAGGTCACCCTTTAGACTGGATCTACTATTTCTATCGCCCTCCTCCTTCCTGTGGATTTCTTAACCTAGAAATGCCATTCAAGCAAATAGTCATCTTCTATTGGGAGCAAAGCTCTTTATACTAAATGTTCCCAATTAACTAAAAACAATACGACCATTCATGCCTTAAGAGAGCACTGGAAAAGGGCTGTCAGGGGCAAACCTTGGCTTTGGTAGCCGCTGAGGCAAGAGCAGCTGCTGCGGCTGTGGCAACATTTCCTTCGGAAATTTCATGTTCTACTTTCTTCTTCCCAGTATCACTTTCTCTTTCTTTACACGTATCAGTGAGTTCTTTGTTCTCTTCAGTCTCCTTTTCTTCTGAAAATATCAGAAAGCTTTATTACTAGTGTGCCCAGTCTCGAAAATCCATCTTTCTCCTCACCTCCACCACCGTAACAAACTAGGACTGATGTGACAAAGAGATGTCAATGCTTTTTTCATTTCTTTTTTTTTTGAGACGGAGTCTCGCTCAGTTGCCCAGGCCGGAATGCAGTGTCGCGATCTTGGCTCGCTGCAAGCCTCCCGCGTTCACGCCATTCTCCTGCCTCAGCCTCCCAAGTAGCTGGGACTACAGGTGCCCGCCGTCACGCCCAGCTAATTTTTTGCATTTTTAGTATAGATGGGGTTTCACCGTGTTAGCCAGGATGGTCTCAATATCCTCAATACCCGCCTCGGCCTCCCAAAGTGCTGGGATTACAGGCGTGAGCCACCGCACCCGGCCAATGCTTTTTTCTTTTTAAGAGTTCTGTTGAGGCATTCCATGCATTTAGGTTTGCCTCTATTGGGGGACATGTTTTCTAAACAGTACAGTTGTTTTCCTATCATTTTGCTAAGTTCTATGTGGAGGTCCCTTGGATATATATATAAAGGAAAATTCAGGGGAACTAAGTCTAAAACCAACATACTTGCCCATCAGTCAATGAAATGCCCTAGGAACTCTAGGGTCTGTAGGAAATCAGAAGCTGACAACAGACTACTTCTGTAAGCCTGACAGGCATGATGGGGTGTATCAGCAACTGACACAGAAAATAAAATGGCAAGTCTGTGAGGTGACTTCAATACTGCTGAATAACTTGTTGTTCTACATATTAAAAGCACAGAGAAAAAGTGTAGCCACCAGCATTAGTATTAGTACCTATGTGATAAATGAAACTCAATTACATACTTACTGTTACATTAAGAAACAAACCCAAAATAAAGGGGAAATATTTCTATATAAACCACCTTCATTTCTCCAGTGCCTTTTACAGTTTCACATAAGAATATATAAGGAGTTTCCTCAAATTACCTGATTTGGTATCCTCACTCACTTCACTATCCTGTTCCTTTTCACTATTTTTTTCATTTTCTCCATCTTGTGCTTTATCACCTTCATCTGTTTCATTTTCCACTTTGTTTTCTGCCTGAAAGGGATACAAAGCAAGAGGACAGGCAGTGAGCAAAAAAACCCCAGACCTTTTTACGAGTAATTATCTTAGACTAGCAAAAGGTTCCAATATTTTTGGCAAGAAGTAGACTAGATTCAAAAGTGACTTGTAGAGAACAGCTGGAAAAAAACTAATAAATTCTGAGCAATACTTTCTACCACTTCAACACTTGAGTGCTCACAAGATATTCCTCCGAAGCACAGAGTCACTGCCCTCTCTGCATACTCTGCTGTAAAGCAAGGTTTACAATGCCCAAAGGAAAGTGAAGGGAATGAACTGATATTATTTGTTGACTAAAAACAGGCCAGGCCGGGTGCAGTGGCTCACACCTATAATTCCAGCACTTTGGGAGGCTGAGGCGGGCGGATCACCTGAGGTCAGTAGTTTGAGATCAGCTGGCCAACATGGTGAAACCCTGTCTCTGCTAAAAATACAAAAAAGAAATTAGCCGAGCATGGTGATGGGAACCTGTCATCCCAGGTACTCGGGAGACTGAGGCAGGAGAATCCCTTGAATGCCCGGGAGGCAGAGGTTGCAGTGACCCAAGATCACGCCATTGCACTCCAGCCTAGGCAGCAAGAGTGAGACTCCATCTCAAAAACCACCACCACCAGCCGGGCGCGGTGGCTCACGCCTGTAATCCCAGCACTTTGGGAGGCTGAGACGGGCGGATCACGAGGTCAGGAAATCGAAACCATCCTGGCTAACACGGTGAAACCTCGTTGTATTAAAAAAACAAAAAAATTAGCCGGGCATAGTGGTGGGCGCCTGTAGTCCCAGCTACTTGGGAGGCTGAGGCAGGAGAATGGTGTGAACCCGGGAGGGGGAGCTTGCAGTGAGCTGAGATCACACCACCGCACTCCAGCCTGAGGGACTGAGCAAGACTCCGTTTCAAAAAGAAAAAAAAGGAAAAAGAAAAAGGAAAAAAAACCCCACCACCACCACACACACGTGTGTGTGTGTGTGCGTGTACTTAATAATTACTGATTTAAAGAATTAAGAGCTTTTAAATTTTACACCATCAACAAAGAAGTTGAAATACTGCTGGAAAAGTTGACAAAGTCTTTTAATATAGCCATCTGCTAACAGTTTCAGGAAGAACCATGAGAGAACATCAGTGATCATGCTTTAGAAACTGAAAAAACTGCAACTGACTATCACTGACTTCATGAGGCTATATTGTTTGCTTAGAGGTAGGGTCCCCATACAGTGCCTAGGGTGGTTTCAAAGTCCTAGTGTCAAGTGATCCTCTAACCTTCCAAGTAGCTGGGACTACAAGTATGAGCCACCACACCCAGCTGAGATTATTATAGGAATTAAATGAAATAAACAATGTGAAGTACAAATACCATCTTTAGAATACTGCAGGAACTATAATCAATTTCATTATTACCCTCACCCTCCCCTTGACTATATACAATTTTAGAATACCACATGTAATCAAGACCTTCAATCCTGGCTTATATATATATTCACTCAAATAGTGACTGACTGCTCACTATGTGCAGTAAAAGCATTAGGAATACAAAGGCCCAGAGGCTGGGCGTGGTGGCTCATACCTATAATCCCAACACTTTGGGAAGCCAAGGAGGTGGATCACCTGAGGTCAGGAGTTTGAGACCAGCCTGGCCAACGTAGTGAAACCACGTCTCTACTAAAAATACAAAAATTAGCTGGATGTGGTGGTGCGTGGCTGTAATTCTAGCTACTTGGGAGGCTGAGGCAGGAGAATCACTTGAACTCAGAAAACGGAAGTTGCAGTGAGCCAAGGTTGCGCCACGGCATTCCAGCCTCGGTGACAGAGTGAGACTCTGTCTCCAAAAAAAAAAAAAAGGAATACAAAGGCCTACATCCTGACTTTTGTAACCTCCTGTTCTGCCACACCCATGATGCATTTACAGTCTCCTACAGAAGAGAGATTGAGCCACTAACACACTGGCTTTAGTGTCTCTCCTCCCCAACCAGTGTGAATCTTTGATTTTCTAACCTCTATTTCAATCTTTATATTTCTACCTACTCTTTAAAACCTACCTCAAATGTCATATTCTCATTAATTATTTTCTAAAGATTCTTCAGCAGGCAGTTAGCCCTCATAGGAAATCACTTATTATTCTGTCATTCTCTTCTGGCACAAGTATAGGACTCAAACCTTACAATTCGATATTCACAAGAACCACAACTTTTTTGTTGTTGTTGCTGAGACGGAGTCTCACTCTGTTGCACGGGCTGGAGTGCAGTGGCACGATCTCGGCTCACTGCAAGCTCCACCTCCCGGGTTCACACCATTCTCCTGCCTCAGCCTCCTGAGTAGCTGGGACTACAGGCGCCTACCACCACACCTGGCTAATTTTTTTGTATTTTTAGTAGAGATGGGGTCTCACCATGTTAGCCTGGATGGTCTCGATCTCTTGGCCTTGTGATCCGCCCACCTCAGCCTCCCAAAGTGCTGGGATTACAGGCGTGAGCCACTGAGCCTGGCCAAGAACAACTTTTGTATTCATATTCCCAACTTGCGTATTCATATTCCCTCTTCTTTTGTGGGAAATTTGTATTCCTTCTTCTTCTAATACAATGAAATTAGATGTTTAAAATATAAAAGAAGAGGATAGGGAGTGAATATACCTTCTCCCCAGTGAATAAATGAAAAATGTCCCATATTATATCTTGTGAGAACTATATCTTAAACCAGCAAAGTCCAAGTAGCAGATAGAATTACTTACAGTTCCCTAAGAGGGACTCAAAAACACCAAAAAAACAAACCATTATGCTCCAAAAGGCATGCTATCTGTGGTTTTACTGCTGTGAGACTTTACCTTTTCAGGCTGCTGACCATCAGGGTCGGCTTCCATTTTTTCCTCTTCAGCTCCTTCTACAAGTAAAAGAATAAAAACAAGTACTCCAATGTTGAAAAAGGTAAAACTATTATACAACTGTAAGCATGTCTGAAATACAAATATACACAGTAATACATACGAATATAGCCATACAGTCAGGCACAAAACACACTATATGATAAAGTTCAAAAACACGTAAAAAGTAATCTATGGTGTCAGAACTCAGAACAGTGGCTAACAGGGGGAAGAGGTGAGTTATACAGAAAGCAGGTTCAGTGGGGAAATGGGAGGTCCTAGGGTGCTGGTACTTCTCTGTTTCTAGGTCTGGAATTTGTAGAAATGAACTAGGCTGTCTGCTTATGATTTTCGATTTTCTGTATGTATTAAAATATAAAGGCAAAATAAAAATAATTCATTATTATTTAACAGATGCTTGACAAGTATATATTTTGACTCAGGTACTGGGGGAAACACTGCTGACCCAGATATTCACTGAAATCTCAAGAGGATAACATTTTGGCTAGACAGGACACAAACCAACAAGTCCAGCACAGTATAACAGAGGCACGTATCAACAAATTACAAGAGAAAATTATTTCACATATGAGAAAATTATTAATTTTCTATAATTTTAGGAACCTAATAAACTAATGTCAAACTATATAAGCAGCCAGGCATGGTTGCTCATGCCTGTAATCCCAGCACTTTGGGAGGCTGAGGCGACTGGATCACGAGGTCAGGAGTTCGAGACCAGCCTGGCCAACTTGATGAAACCCTGTCTCTACTAAAAATACAAAAAAATTAGCCAGGTGCGGTGGTATGCACCTATAGCCCTAGCTACTCGGAGTCTGAGGCAGGAGAATTGTTTGAACCAAGGAGGCGGAGGTTGCGGTGAGCCGAGATTGCAACACTGCGCTCCAGCCTAGGAGACAGAGCGAGACTAACAAACAAAAAAACAGACCAACCGGCCGGGCGCGGTGGCTCCAGCCTGTAATCCCAGCACTTTGGGAGGCCGAGGCGGGCGGATCACGAGGTCAGGAGATCGAGACCATCCTGGCTAACACGGTGAAACCCTGTCTCTACTAAAAAATACAAAAAACTAGCCGGGCGCGGTGGCGGGCGCCTGTAGTCCCAGCTACTCGGGAGGCTGAGGCAGGAGAATGGCGTGAAACCGGGAGGCTGAGCTTGCAGTGAGCCGAGATCCGGCCACTGCACTCCAGCCTGGGCGGCAGAGCGAGACTCCGTCTCAAAAAAAAACAAAAACAAAAAAAAAACAGACCAACCAACCGTATAAGCAAAAACTGAGAATGGCAGGGAAGAAACAAAGACAAACATCATCATAAAGGATTTGAACACACCTCTCAATAAGATATAGAGCAGATATGAACACAGAAAAACGGTACAAATGTACATATGCTGAATTCTACATCCACCAATTAGGCAATAATACACATTAATTTCAAGCTCACACAACATTTTAAACATAGTGATTACCAATTAGGTCACAAAGTTTTGAGTCCTCACAAATTTCAAATAACCACTATCATACAGATCAATTTATCCAATCACAATGCAAAGAAATCAGATACTTAAAATATAAAAATAAACTTCTCTATGCATGGAAACTCAATTGTGGGAAGTAAAAGTAGTTATTACAGAGAATGTAAAGTCTTAGGTTTAAATCAGAAAAGAAATAAAGGCTCAAAGTATATGAGCTCTATGTCCTTTATGATATAGCAGAAAAAGAAAACAATCTAGAAGATAGGGAGGAAAAAAAAAAACAGAAAAAAAATACACTAGAGATTTAGAAAAATATACGAGAATTAATATTCCCAAATGTTGGTTCTTTGAAATGATTAATAAAAATGATAAATGTAACTGATCAAGAAAAGAGAGAGATGGCATAAACAAACTATATGAGGAATGGAAGAAAGATCATGACAGAACAAGGTCAAAAAGGAAGTGATAATATATTCTGAATAACTTTATTCCAAGTAAAATTTAAAACTTAGATCAAATGGGAAAATTACTAAAAATTTATTTTTATCAAACTGATTCCAGAAGACAAAGAAGTCCTGAATTGTCTTTATATTAGTTAGAAAAACTGAAATAACTATAAAACTTAAAAATACACTAGTCCAGATGTTTTATACTGGGAAATTCTACCAAACTCTTAGGGAAAAGATGATTACAATCTTACATAATCTTTCCTAGAGTATAGAAAAAGAAGGAATTCCCCTACCTCAGTCTATGATACCAGTATAACTTTGATTCACAAATCAAATAGGGATAATGGGTAAGAAATATTAGAGGCTAGGCTAAATCTCATTTGTAATCACAAATGAAAAACTAAGCAAATTATATGAAAACAGAATAGAGCAATGTGTTAAAAAAGAAAACCTATACTAGACAGAGTAATATGAAGGATGACTTAATATTAGTACTCTACAAACCTATTTAATTAAATGCATGTAAAGTATCTGACAAAACTCAGTATTGTCCATTATAAGCTCCTGGAAAATTAAGGCTACAAAGAAGGTTCCTGATCTCCAAAAGGCTGTTCTCAAAAATCCTACAACAAATAACATTATTCACTGAAAGATGCCAACAGTATTCTCTATATAAAATTAAAAGCAAGATAAGAATACAAATATTACTATTTCCCTTCAATATTGTCATACAGGCCAAAGCCAACACAGTTAATTAAGAAAAAATCTTAGGCTGGCCATAGTGGCTCATGCCTCTAATCCCAGCACTTTGGGAGGCCAAGGTGGGTGAATCACTTGAGTCAAGGAGTTTGAGACCAGCCTGGGCAACACTGTGAAACCCCGTGTCTACAAAATATACAAAAACTAGCCAGGCATGGTGATAAGCACCTGATCTCAACTACTCAGGAAGTTGAGGGAGGAGGATCGCCTGAGCCTAGGAGGTCAAGACTGAAGTGAGCTGAGACCTTGCCACTGCACTCCAGCCTGGACGACAGAGTAATACCCTGTTTCAAAGGAAAAAAGAAAGAAAAAAGGAAAGCTGAAAAGATATGCAGAGAGTAAAACTGTCTACATACAAAAATCTGCAGAAAACTTATTAGAAATAATGATAGGGTTTTGGAAGGGAGTGAGTTATAAAATTACCATATAAAACCAACTGCTACATTTTGATATGTTAACAAAAAAAAATCTAAAGACACATGAAAAAATAAAACTTGAATGTTATCTTAAACAAGACACAAAAAGCACTTAGGATAAAAATGACAAACAACACTTTTAAAAAATTACTCTTATGTATATTTTTAAGAGAAACGGTCTCCCTCTGTAATGCAGGTTGAAGTGCAGTGGTGAGATCACAGCTCACTGCAGCCTCAAACTCCTGGGCTCAACTGATCCACCCACCTCAGCCTCTTCAGTAGCTGGGATTACAGGCGTGCACCACTGTGTCTGGCTAATTTTGTTTATTTTTTGATAGAGATGGTGGTTTCACTATAATGCACAGGCTAGTCTTAACTCATAGCCCTAAGCAATCCAACCACTTCTGCCTCTCAGAGTGCTGGGATTACAGATGTGAGCTATCGCATCCATCCCTGAAACATATAACTATTAAAATCAAGGACTTCTCTTCATTAAAAGACTCCAAAAGAAAGAAGAAAGAAGTACCATGTAGTGTAGTAACTTGCAAAAGATTAGTACATAAGGCTGGGCGCGGTGGCTCAAGCCTGTAATCCCAGCACTTTGGGAGGCCGAGACGGGTGGATCACGAGGTCAGGAGATCGAGACCATCCTGGCGAACACGGTGAAACCCCGTCTCTGCTAAAAAATACAAAAAACTAGCCGGGCGAGATGGTGGGCGCCTGTAATCCCAGTTACTTGGGAGGCTGAGGCAGGAGAATGGCGTAAAACCCCGGAGGTGGAGCTTGCAGTGAGCTGAGATCCGGCCACTGCACTCCAGCCCAGGCGACAGAGCGAGACTCCGTCTCAAAAAAAAAAAAAAAAAAAAAAAAAGATTAGTACATAAGATCTATACAGAAAAAGACAAATACTCTACACAAAAGTAAGGAAGTCAGGAAGAGTTGCTTTACAGGAGTACATATGACCAATAAATATAAGAAAAGATATTAGGTTTTGCCCAGTGCAGTGGCTCAGACCTGTAATCCCAACACTTTGGGAGGCCAAGGCAGGTGGATCACTTGAGGTCAGGAGTTCGAGACCAGCCTGGCCAACATGGTGAAACCCCGTCTCTACTAAAAGTACAAAAATTACTGGGTGTGGTGGCGCATGCTGGTAATACCAGCTACTCAGGAGGCTGAGGCAGGAGAATGGCTTGAACCCAGGAGGTAGAGGCTGCAGCGAACCAACATCGCGCCTCTGCACTCCAGCCTGGGCAACAGGGCGAGACTTTGTCTCAAAAAAAAGAGAGATACCTAATATAAGACCACGAAGAAATGTCATTTTACACCTGCTAGATCAGCAGAGTCTAACACCAGAAAGGACTGGATCAAGTGTTGCTGCCTGAAATATAAAACAGCACATACACTTTGGAAAAAAAAACTGAAATTTCCAGCCCACGTATGGTGGCTCATGCCTATAATCCCAGCAATTTGGGAGGCAGAGGCAGGAGGATCACCTGAGTCCAGGAGTTTGAGACCACTCTAGGCAATGTAGTCAGACTCTGTCTCTATCAAAAAAGCAAACAAACAGACAAAAAGCAATTAGCCACGCATGATGGTACATGCCTGTAGTCCCAGCTACTCAGGAGGACTGCTGAGCCTGGGAAGTTGAGGCTGCAAAGAGCTATGATCACCCCACTGTACTTCAGTTTGGGTGGCAGAGCGAGACCCTGTCTGAAAGTAAGCAAACAAACAAAAAAACTGGAATTTCCTAAAATGTTGTTACTCATAGAACCAGTCCACAACAAAATAACGATTTGAGCAAGACGTGTTCAAAGTTCAATATTCAAGAACGTTCACTACTCTTCCTTCACTGACAAATTCATCTGATGAAAAAGTGACAAATGACATAGACAGCAAGCTTAGTGATGCAAGCTCCTTATCTTGGCGTGTCGGCTGGTCGATCAACCACACTTTGAGTAGCACCGCATCTAAGAGACATCCTGTGCATGTGCACTGTGAGGCATATACAAGACAGTACATGCATGTGTAACACAGAAACCACTGGATACAACCCAAACTGCTCATTCAATAACAGAATGGATAATTAAACTGGATTAGAATCACACAAGAGGATTTTACAGCAGTGAAAACAAACAGCTACATGCATAATGTAACCACATGAATAAATCTTAAAAACATAATATGGAGTGAACAACAACAAAAAATCAAGTTTCAGAAGTCTGACACGGTCACTTAGAGATCCAAGAAAAAAATAAAGTCTGAATATACCATGTTTTATAAACTTTAAAAAAAAAATTACATGTCACATAGTGCTTAAGTACATTTATGTTTGTGATAAAAGTTATTTTCACAGTACTTAGAATAACTCAAAATTCAAGATGCTTAGTGCTGGGAAAGGGAAAGTGAGAGAAGATATGGGAGGAACAGACTGATTCAAATTACTGGTAATGTTCTAATACTTAGTTCAAATGAAATATATAACCTGCATTAAGACACATTGTAATATAATAATGAAGAGAGATGAACAAAAAACTAAACAACTAAATGCAGATGGGATTATAAAAAACCACAAAATGCAAGGCATGGGTGGCTCATGCCTATAATCCCAGCACTTTGGAAGGCTGATGTGGGAGGACTGCGGCCAGCAATTCAAGACCAGCCTAAGCAACAAAGCGAGACTCCATCTCTACAAAAAAATTAAAAATTAGCTGGGCATCGTGATACATACCTGTGGTCCTGGTTACTTGGGAGGCCGAGGAGAAAGGACTGCTTGAGCCCAAAAGTGCAAGGCTACAGTGAGCAATGATTGCCACTGCACTCCAGCCTGGGTGACACAGGGAGACCTTGTCTCTAAACAAATAAAAATTAAGGGCCGGGCACGGTGGCTCAAGCCTGTAATCCCAGCACTTTGGGAGGTCGAGACGGGCGGATCACGAGGTCAGGAAATCGAGACCATCCTGGCTAACACAGTGAAACCCCGTCTCTACTAAAAAATACAAAAAAAAAAAAAACAAAAAACTAGCCAGGCGAGGTGGCAGATGCCTGTAGTCCCAGCTACTTGGGAGGCTGAGGCAGGAGAATGGTGTAAACCTGGGAGGCGGAGCTTGCAGTGAGCTGAGATCTGGCCACTGCACTCCAGCCTGGGCGACAGAGTGAGACTCCGTCTCAAAAAAAAAAAAAAAAAAAAAGGCTGGGCGCAGTGGCTCATGCCTATAAAGCCCAGTACTTTCAGAGGCAGGGGTAGGACAGCTTGAGGTCAAGAGTTTGAGACCAGCCTGGTCAATATAGTAAAAGCCCATCTCCACACAGAAAAAAAATTTAAAAAAAAAAAAAAAAAATTAGCTGAGCACAGCAGCATATACCTGTAGTCCCAGGTACCTGGGAGGCTGAAGCAGGAGGATCACTTGGGCCTAGGTGTTTGAGGCTGCAATAAGCTATGACTATACCTCTGTGTACTTCCGCCTAGGTGACAGAACAAGACACTGTCTCAAAAGAAAAATTTTTTTTTGAAATGGAGTCTCGCTCTATCACCCAGGTGGGAGTGCAGTAACATGCTCTCAGCTTACTGAAACCTCTGTCTTCCAGGTTCAAGCAATTCTCATGCCTCAGCCTCCTGACTAGCTGGGATTACAGGTGTCAGCCACCAGGCCTGGTTAATTTTTGTACTTTTAGTAGAGACAGAGTTTCACCATGTTGGCCAGGCTGGTCTCGAACTCCTGACCTCAAGTGATCCACCCGCCTCAGCCTCCAAAAGTGCTGGGATTATTGGCAAGAGGCCACGGTGCCCGGCCAATAATAACTTTTTTAAAAACTAAAAATTTTAAAAGGTTGGTTTTATACAAATAGGAAACAAGGATGAGATTAATTTCTGTATTTCTCAGTATCTTTATTAACTGTATCATCCTCTTGGTATTCCATGAAATGGCAAGGTAGGGGAGTCAACCCAATCTTGACTTTCTTCGCTCTCTCACCTTCCAGTAGCAATTAGTCAATAATTTCTATCAACTCTATCAGTGAAAATATCTCAGGCTGGGCGTGGTGGTTCACTAGGAATTTGAGAACAGTCTGTGTAACAAAGTGAGACCCTGTCTCTACAAAAAATTAGCTAGACGTAGTGCTGCATGCCTAGGGTCCCATCTACAAAGGAGGCTGTGAAAGAAGGTTGCTTGAACCCAGAAGGTCTCTTGATCCTAGGTCAAGCCTGCACTGAGCTGTGTTCAAGCCCCTGCACTTTAGCCTGGGTGACAGAGTGAGACCCTGTCTCCAAAACAAAACAAAACAAGACAAAAAACAACCCTCAAATATGCAGCCATACAGTGAATATGAGCAGACATTAGATGAAGATAAAGGTTCAACCTTCTTAAAATGAGTAAAACTGAAGTTAAATAAAACTGAAATAAAAATGACAGTAGCCTTAGGCTACCTGGGAGGCTGAGAAGGCAGGAGGATGGCTTGGGCCTAAGAGTTTGAGGGTACAGCAGGGTATCATTGTGCCACTGCCCTCCACACCGGGTGACAGAGTAAGAACTTGTTTATTAAAAACAAACAAACTTCACGTTACTTTTAAAATTTCTTTCTAATCCCGTGACAGATTAAGTACAAATTACTTGTAAATAAATACGCATTAGGTCACCTTGACTGAGTTAGCTTAGAGACTGAATAAGTATAATGTGGGAGAAATGCAATATGATTTTTTTCTCACAAAGATATCTGCTTTTGAAATGACTACCCACCATCTGTAGGTCCACATTCCAAAAGGATGACACACCCACTTTCTGTATTGGTAAGGCAAGCCAAATTTGAAATCAATTCTTTAATTAGCTATGATTCCAAGATAAAGTTACATAATATTAATAGCTATTTACATGGTAATAGCACAGTTAGAGACAGACTCTCTATAAGTGAAAAAATCCAGAGACAATGCTCAGGTCTTTGTTTTGGTTTTTAAGATGGGGTCTCGCTGTGTTGCTCAGGTCCACCTGACTCGGACTTTTAAGGTGATGTCTGTTAAGCATTTAATGGTAGGGCCAGGTGTGGTGGCTCACACCTGTAACCCCAGCACTTTGGGAGGCCGAGGTGTGGGGATTCTTGAGGAGGTCAGGAATAGCCTGGGCAACAGAGCAAGACCCTGTCTCTAAAAAAATAAAATAAAGAATTTAATGGTGTGTTGTCCATCTCTCAAGATGCTATGTGGAACAGTATGTAAAGCAATTTCTATTCCACAAAATATTTGTTTAAATCTGCTATGTCTTCTTGAAAAAAGAAAAAGTCTCTCTTTGGTCTAAATTCTGGTCTGATTCATAAACCCTTAGGAGGCTGCAGCCTCTCCATGAATCTCATGTCATTTTGTTGTGGTTGATAAACCAACAGGTTAAAAATCCTTCCCCAAAAACATGTAACCTGACCCATATCTGCAGCGTTAAAGAGGATTAAACAACTTAAACAAGAAGGCATATAACTTAAACTAGTGGGTCATGTGCCAAAGACATTCTAGTAATAACATGGCTAGGAAAAACAGTATGAAAAAAGGTCTAATAACTATTTCCTAACAGGTTGAAAGAACTGGGAGAGGCATACTGGAGAAGAGATTTAAATGTTTGCCACATAGCTGCCTTTAATGTAAGCATGTAATAATCAGGCACTATGACTATTTGGCAGGAACCACCCTCCATTTTCTGCACTTCATTTGTAAACTGCCAGCAGTTATTTTCAAAAACAGACTGAATCATGCTACTTCTATTTTCTGATGACTTCCTAATATCTGCAAGGTAAGAACCCTTCAAAATCAATCCCACAGCCATCTCCAGAGCTGCATGCACTTGACCAGAGTACCTGCTCCCCACAGACCTCTTGGCAATCATTCCAGAATATGCCACCTACATTCCTTTTTTTTCCCCTTACTTGTTCTTGTATAAAAGGTCACATCCTTTGTGAAGACTTCCCTAAAGGACCCAAGCAAAACTAATAGTGTTTCTTCTGCATGAGCCTCTACTTAAAGTCAAAACTATTTTCATAGTAACATTAAGATGTTATTTGCCTTTGCATTCTCATTCTCACACAGATTTAGAGTCTGACATTTTAGAGGCTGCATGATGCACAATGAAATGATCAGTCAGATAGCGAAAACAATGCACTCGTGAATTCTTTCAAAAGTTCCTCAGTCTTGATTTATATTACAGATGGTACCTGACTTATAATGGTTTGACTTGTGGCATTTCAACTTTACAATGGTGCAAAAGCGATATGCATTCGGTTGAAACCATAATCTGAATACCCATATGATCATTCTGCTTTTCATTTTTGATGTAATACTCAGTAAATTACACGAGACATTCAATATGTTAGTAGACTTTGTGTTACATGATTTTGACCAACTGTAGGCTAATGTAGATGTTCTGAGCATGCTGAAGGTAGGCTAGGCTAAGTTACGTTTGGTAGGTTAGGTGTATTAAATGCATTTTTGACATATTTTCAACTTATAATGGGTTTATCAGAACATAATCCCATTGAAAGCCAAGAACCATCTGTATAGCAAACATCAACAAACATAATCCATATAAACTGAAGCATCTGGGGTTCTCCTAGATATTTTTTCAGAGTATAAAGGAGTCCTGAGACCAAAAACTTGGAGAACTTACAGTCTCATAGATTTCTGTCTTGTCAAAAGCAGAATGAAGCACATGGCAGGAACCCAGTCAATACTTCTGTGAGACTGATCACGTCACTCCCTATATTTAACTGCAAGGATTTCATAAAGCCAGCAATACACAGCCCAAGCTCACAACCTTTGGCATCACAAATCTCTATAACCTAGCTACAACCTACCTTTGTAGCCTATTCTTTCTACGTTCTTATTTGAACTTTGTATTGTGGCCAATCTAGTTTATTTCCCATTCTCTAAATAACTTCTCATTTCTGTTTCTGTGACTTCAATCACATTGTTTTACAGAATCAAATACTTTCTCGAATCTGCTCAGTGACATTCTAAACCTCTTTTACTTTTTTTTGAGACAGAGTCTCACTCTGTTTGCCCAGGCTGGAGTGCAGTGGCACGACCTTAGCTCACTGCAGCCTTTGCCTCCTGGGTTCAAGTGATTCTTATGCCTCAGCCTCCCAGGCTGCTGAGATTATAGCGATGCGCCACCACACCCGGCTAACTTTTGTATTTTTAGTCGAGATGGAGTTTCACCGTGTTACGCAGGCTGGTCTCCAACCCCTGACCTGAGGTGATCTGTGTAACTCAGCCTCCCAAAGTGCTGGGATTACAGTCATGAGCCACCGCGCCCAGCCTTCTAAACCTCTTTTTCTACGTTCAGCTCAAATACTACTTTCTTTGTGAAGCATTCCTCCATCAAAAATTACACGATGCCTTTTAAGAATTCTTTTTTTATTTTTTAAGAGATAGAGTCTTGTTTGGTCACCCAGGCTGGAGTACGGTGGCAGAAGCAGACCTCACTGCAACCTCAAACTTCTGGGCTTAAGCAATCCTTCCATCTCTGCCTCCCAAGTAGCTGGGACAACAAGTGTGCATCACCATATCTGGCTAGGTTTTTTTCTTTTTGTAGAGACGAGGTCTCACTATATTATGTTGCCCAGACTAGTCTCAAACTCCTTAGCCCAAATGATTCTCCCACCTCGGCTTCCCAAAGTGGTGGGATTACAGTCATGAGCCACCACACCTGGCTCCTGTATAATAATTCTTACAGCCCTTCCTATGTAGAGTTTTCCATGAACAAATAATACTATACTTCATTTTATCGCCAACACCCCAAATGCTGAAATTATTTTTTTCATGTATGTGTAGCACAAAAAAATAGCTTCAATTGGTAGAGGGTATTAACTGTATGTCGCATGACATGACTTGCCCACAGCAAGAGGCATATATCAAATACCCAAAATGCCTAATTTGATGAAACAATCTCCCAAAGGCAGACAGTTATATTTTGTAACAAAAGTCAATTTCTTCCTGAAAATATACATCCTACTACCTAATAAATATGAGGAAAGTCACGTAAATCCTAGTCAGTCCTTAGAAATTAAATGTCCAATTATGAGCTATTCAGAAGTTTGAGTATATATTTCAATATGTTTTTACAATACTTGAAAGAGCCTTTTAAATATAACAAAGAGAAAGCAGCCCATTCCACATGATGTAAGTCTGATGATCAAATATGGTTCCACATTTTTCTTACATGCATTGGCCTAGGGTATTTTCACACATGGTGTTTTAGAAGTGCCTGACTTTAAAAATAATGTTATGGAAATCCTCATGGTGAGAAGAGTGAGGCTACTTATAAGCTATGAATAGTATCTGAGGCGAGAATTCTAACAGTCATTTCTGGGCTATATGTTCTTAGAAAGTTACTTCTTCAGTATTATTTATTGTCAGGATTATCTTAATCTCATAATGTCTAGACTAGTCCTTAACCTTCTTAAAAACTAGGAATGATTAGTTGGGTAAACACAGAGCTGTGACAACTGGCTCAAGATGTACTCATTGGAAACCTGTATTCCATAGGTTATTAAGGAGCTCAGTAGACAATCTACTCATTGACATATTTTTAAAAACTCTGATTATTCTATTTGTGATTAAATTTCACCAAAAGTCATCAACTTGCAAGGAAAACACTTCAATTAACCTAATCCCTCAAAATCTGTCCAAACCAGAATTGAGATGCAGACAGTAAATCCACTCAGTAGCAAAAGAAATGAAATTAATACTTGAGATCAGGAAATACAAATGACGGTAACAACAAAAGGTTTTTGACAAACCCTTGACTAGCCCTTGAATGTACAAGTACATTCCAACTCTCTTGAGGGAAAGCGCTGGTGTCCTAAAAAGGGACTAAAATCATTGTGTTAAATAACTGATTTAGGAAAGTGTCCTTATCCTTAGGAAATATATGGTGGACTATTTAGGCTACAAAGAATCATCATGTCTTCAAATTACTTTGAAGTAATTCAGGCTGGGTGCGGTAACTCACGCCTGTAATCCCAGCACTTTGGGAGGGCGAGGCGGGCAGATCTTGAGGTCAGGAGATCGAGATCATCCTGGCTAACACGGTAAAATCCCATCTCTACTAAAAATACAAAAAATTAGCCGGGAGTAGTGGCGGGCACCTGTAGTCCCAGCTACTGGGAGGATGAGGCAGGAGAATGGTAAGAACCCAGGAGGCAGAGCTTGCAGTGAGCGGAGATCGTGCCACTGCACTCTAGCCTGGGTGACAGAGCGAGACTCCGTTTCAAATAATAATAATAATAATAATAATAATTCAAGAAAAAGAACATTTATTTAGAAGGCTAAATATCAAAAAGTTGAACCTAACTAGTAGGTATACAAGATTTCACTGTGCTATCCTATCAATGTATCAGTATGTTTGCTATAAGTATCAGTATGTTTGCTATAAGTAAATTATAAGATAGGCAATTTTGTTTAGTTTCCAAGTCATGTAAAAGAATATCTACCTGTAATCCTAGCAAAACACAGGCATAAAATGTGGCCTTGGGTTGAGCGCAGTGGCTCATGCCTGTAATCCCAGCACTTTGAGAGGCCAAGGAGGGATGATGGCTTCAGCTCAAGAGTTTGAGACTAGTCTAAGCAACATAGTGAGACCCTGTCTCTACAATAACTAAAATAAGTAGCCCAGGATGGTAGTGCACACCTGTAGTCCCAGCTACTTGGAGGCAGAACTGGGAGATCACTTGAGCCCGGGAGGTCAAGGCTGTAGTGAGTCATGATCATGCCACTGTATCCAGCCTGGGAGACATAGCAAGACCCTGTCTCTTTAAAAAATAAAAATAAAAACATAAAGAAAAATTTAATAAAATCTTTAATAGAGCTTTCTAATAAAAGCCTTAGTTATGTAGTGAAGAAAATTTTCTTTGAAAATCATATATATGTTATCTAAATAATAAATCAATTTAATGACTTCCACATGGGAGTATATTCTCAATTGAACAGTTAGAGTAAGACTTGAAAAAATATAGGTCAGACTCAGGCCAGGCGTGGTGGCTCACACTTGTAATCCCAGCACTTTGGGAGGCTGAGGCAGGCAGACTGTTGGAGTCCAGGAGTTTGAGACCGGCCTAGGCAACATGGCAAAACCCCGCCTCTATAAAAAAACAAAAAAATCTAGGTGTGGTGATGCACCCCTATGGTCCCAGCTATTCGGGAGGCTGAGCTGGGAGAATCACCTGAGCCCAGGATGCAGAGGTTGCAGTGAGCCAAGATTGTGCCACTGCACTCCAGTCTAGGCAACAGAGTGAAACCCTGTCTCAAATACATATGTCAGATTCTGACATTCTTTTGGTCAAACTGCTCCACTTCCTCCACTTTACATAAAGTAAACATCACAATAATCCACAAATTACCTTAACATCTCATATCCTCCCCTCCCCCACCAATCGAGCTATTATGACTTTACAAGAGCCTCCTTGCTGTTCTTCAAGTATGCCAGGTACCTCCTACCCAGAGGGCTTTACACTGGCTTCTCCCAATACTGGGAACACTCTTACACTGCATGTCTACATAGCACTCTTGCTCACCTTATTTACATCTTCGCTCAAAAGTCACTTTCTCAATGAGACTTTCCCTGATCATTTAAAATTGTAATCCCCACACTTTACTCATATTCTTGCAACCCTGCTTTGCTTTTCACAATAGCACATCAGCCAACATACTCTTCATAAATAATTACATCTATACACGCTAAGTTTTACTTATTTGATTAGATTGCTGTCAATCTTACACTCGATAAATATAAAACATAAAGGGGAGAAATTTTGGTTTACTTTACCAGTATCCTAGCATCTAGAACACAAAGAAATGATGTGACAATATGATACACTGAGTTTGATTTTTTGTGATTATGTCCAAGAAAGCTTCTCTGGCACAGGCTCATGCACTGAATGACACTGACTGAATTTTGGTGTAAGGTTTTTGGTTTTTATTTGAGACAGGGTCTCGCTTAGTCACGTAGGCTGGAATGCAGTGGTGTGGATCACAGCTCACTGTAGCTTGGGCTCAAATGATCCTCTCACCTTGTGTTCCTGAGTAGCTAGGACTAAAGGTTTGCACCACCATGCTCAGCTAATTTTTTTATTTCTATTTTTTTGTACAGATGGGGTCTTGCTATGTTGACCAGGCTGGTCTCTATATCCTAGCCTAAAGCAATCCTCCTGCCTGCCAGGCAGGAGGATTAGAGAGATTTAGGTTAAATTTCTGGTTCAGATACACACCTATGTAACCTCTCCATGCCTCAGTTTACTTGCTTTTGCCAAAAAAAAAAAAAAAAAAAAGTTACTTCCTCCAAAGGATTCTCCTAAAAAGAAACTCAAAGGTCTCCCAAAGAAACCAAGGTTGCTAGGTACTTTAGTCTTGTTTCAAATCTCAGTAAACTAGAAATGGCTAAATTTGCAGCCTATTTCATAGCCACTAATGCTCTATGGTATCATCTACCAAAATATGTTTTCAAAACATACATGTAAAAACACATCCCTCATTTGGCAAAGTACACAAATCTCACTGACTCAAAACATTTAGGAAATTAAGACCCAGGCTTCATTAGTCCCAGGTTTTTCCAGCCTATGCTGGGTACTGTCTGATGGTGCAGAATCAGGAAAGAAGAACAGAGAAGTGACTTGGCCTGCTAAATTCAGTCTTCATATAAAAAAAGAAAATAAGTTAATTTCAAACTAAGAATTATAGATACTCTCAAATTACTTTTAAATCAAAGAGCTGGTACTCTAGGTGTAACAATGTTAAGAAGAATTAAAACAATAATTTGCGCAGAGGGCTGGTATCTTAGTCCATTTTGTGGCGCTATAAAAGCATATCTGAAACTAGGTAACTTACAAAGAAAAAGGGTTTATTTAGCTCACAGTTCCACAGACTTAGAAATTCAAGGGCATGGCCCTGATTCCTAGCAAAGGATTTTATTCTGTGTCCCAACAGGGCAGAGGAGGTCAAAGGAGAAGCAGACAGGTGTAAAGAAGAGAAACCTGAGGAGGGTCCTGAAATTATAATAACCCACTCTGAGGGGAATGAATCCATTACTAGGAGAACTAATCCAATTCCCCAAGAGTGAGAATGGAAACTCATTCACTACTACAAAAATAGCACCAAGCCATTTATGAAGGATCTGCCTCCACAACCCAAACACCTCCCAACACCATCACATTAGGGATCAAAGTTCAACACAAGTTTTGGCGAGGACAAACAAACCATATCCAAACCCCAGCAGCAGGGATGAGAGGCTTCATTAATCTGAAAAAATGTTTCTGTATAAGCAAAATGAGATGGCTAGACTGGCACTTAATTCAAACAAAGTAGAAAGAACAACAGGGGTAGGCCCTATGCAAACTCATAAAAAATGGTAAGATTTGAGACTTGAAAGGACCTCACTGATATCCACTTGAACTGCCAAGAATGGAGCACTAGGTGTTCAGATGGTATGTTCTGGAGAGCAATAGCTAGCAATTTTAATTTTTACTTCCTATTATCTTTATTTTAAGAATAAATGAAAAAGAATAGCCAAGAATGGTGTCATGTGCCTGTAGTTCCAACTACTTGTGAGGCTGAGGTGGGAGAATCACTTGAGCCTGGGAGGTACAGATTGCAATGAGCTATGATCATGCCACTGTACTCCAGCCTGAGTGACAAAGCAAGACACTGTCTTAAAAAATAATAATAATACGCCAGGCACAGTGGCCCACGCCTGTAATCCCAGCCCTTTGGGAGGCTGAGGCAGGCAGATCACTTGAGGTCAGGAGTTGGAGACCAACCTGGCCAACATGGTGCAACCCCGTCTCTACCCAAAATACAAAAATCAGCCAGGTGCTGTGACACACACATGTAATTCCAGCTACTCGGGAGGCTGAGACAGGAGAATCGCTTGAATCTGGGAGGTAGAGGTTGGAGTGAGTTGAGATCACACCACCATACTGCAGCCTGGGTGACAGAGCGAGACTCCATCTCCAAAAATAAACAAACAAACAAACAAACAAACAGACAAATGAAAATCATTGTATCTAAAGCACAGTGTATATAAATTTCATACAGGTGAGATAAAGATGGAAATAATTAGGCAGAATGACACCTATAATTCTTTAATCAGCAGACATACACAGTTTCACAATGAAAGAAAAGAAAAATATTAATGAACAATGTAAAACATGCTGGGAATATACTGGAAGGCAGGAGAATTGCTTGAACCCGGGAGGCGGAGGTTGCAGTGAGCCGAGATCACGCCACTGCACTCCAGCCTGGGTGACAGTGAAAGACTCCATTTCAAAAAAAAAACAGCCTTTCATATAAGGGCACTTCCATTTGAGAAGCTGTACTACATATAAAGCTGCTTTATTAAGTGCACTTCTCTTTAAGACTGATTAAAGAGAAACAGGTAATTAAGTCCTTAATAGCAAAAATGTCTCCTTTCTGACATCATAAAACAGCACTAGTAAACGATACATTACAGAAAGTATCTAATAATACCTTTTCTTCTACAGATGAGACAATTCAGAGCTAACCAGCAAAGGTAAACTGCTTTTGAAAGTCCTATGGCTATGAAGGGTAGAAACAAAGGTAGAATCTAAGTTTCAACTTCTCAAATACAATGATGACAATGCAGTCTGTAAGAATCACTTTTGATACCAAGAAACAAAGAGACTGAAAGTAACAAGACAGAAAAGTGATTCAGTGTAAACAGAAACCAGGCCCTGCCCCGTGGCTCACACCTGTAATCCCAGCACTTTAGGAGGCAGACGTGGGTGGATCACTTGAGCCAAGGAGTTCGAGACCAGCCTGGGAAATATGGTGAAACCCCGTCTCTACTAAAAATACAAAAATTAGCAGGGCACAGCGGTATGTGCCTGTAGTCCCAGCTACCCGAGAGGCTAAAGCAGGAGGATCACATGAGTTCAGGAGGTGGAGGCTGAGGTTGCAGTAAGCCAAGATCATGCCACTAAACTCTAGCCTGGGCAACAGAGGCAGACTCCATCTCAACAACAACAACAAAAAAAGTAAACAGAAACCTAACAGCATCTGAAATAGTATACTAATATCAGATAAGATAGACTTTAAGACACAAAATGTTATATAAGACAAAAAGGACATTTTATAAAGATAAAAGGTTCAATACAACAAAAAGATGTAACAATTATAAACATATAAGCAACAACGGAGTCTCTAAATATATAAAGCAAAAACAGAACTGAAGGAATAATTCAACAATAATAGTTGGAGATTTCAATACCCCACTTTCAATGAAGGAGAGAACTATGCAAAAGATAAACAAGGAAGTAGACAACTTGAACGACCCTATCCAATAAGAACAGAAAACATATTTTTCTCAAATGCACAAAGAACGTTGTCTGGAATAGACCACATGTTAGGCAACAAAACAAGTCTTAATTTAAAAATACGGAAATCACACAAATTACCTTCTCTGATTACAATGAAATGTAACTAAAAATCAGTAAAAGAAGAAAATCTTTAAAGTTTACATATTTATGAAAATTCACAATAACATCCTCTTAAATAGCCAATGAGTCAAAGAAGAAATCACAACAGAAATTACAAAGTACAGGGGCTGGGCTCAGTGGCTCATGCCTGTAATCCCAGCACTTTGGGAGGCCAAGGCAGGTGGATCACCTGAGGTCAGGAGTTCGAGATGAGCCTGGCCAACATAGTGAAATCCCATCTCTACTTAAAAAAACAAAACAAAACAAAAAAAAACCACACATACAACAAAAAAAATAAGCCAGGAGTGGTGGTGGGTGCCTGTAATCCCAGGTACTTGGGATTACAGGAGGCTGAGGCAAGAGAATGGCTTGAACCCAGGAGGCAGAGGTTGCAGTGAGCCAAGATCGCACCACTGCACTTCAGCCTGGGCAACAAGTGTGAAACTCCATCTCAAAAAAAAAAAAAGAAAGAAAGAAAGAAAAGAAAAGAAAAGAAAAGAAAAGAAAAAATTACAAAGTACTTTGAGAAGAACAGAAACATAAATAAATATATCAAAACTTATGGAATGTCACAAAAGCAGTACTGAGGGAAATTCATAGAGCTGTAAACACCTACATTACTAAATAAGATCTCAAATAACATACACTATCTTAAAACAACTAGGGAAAAAAAGCAAATTTAACCCAAAGCAAGCAGAAGGAAAAAATGAAGATTAGAGTGGAGAGAAATTATAGAACAGAAAAACAAAGAATCAATGAAACAAAAAAGCTGGTTCTTTGAAGAGACAAAATTGACAAGCCTTTACCTGGACTGACTTTAAAACAAGAAAAGCAAGTGGATGAAATTACTATAATCAGTAATGAAAATGAGGACATTACTATTGACAGTTATGAGAGAACACTATGAACTTAAAAAGATAGCTTTGAGATATAATTCACATAATATAGAATTCACCAATTTATTGAGATGTAATTCATATAATATAAAATTCACCCATTGAAGGAGTACAATTCAATGAAATTTAGCATATCAACAGATACGTGCAACCATCCCTATGGTAAAATTTAAAACATTTTCATTACTTCAAAGAGGTATCCTTTCGCAATCAACCCCAAATCCTCCATTCCACCTATGCAGAGCAACCATTAATCTACTTTGTTTTTATAGATTTCCCTCTTCAGGACTTTTCTTATAAATGCAATCATATAGTATATTGGCTATTTTCACTGGCTTTTCACTTACCAAATGTTTCCAAATTCATCCATGATGTGGCATATGTCAATACTTCATTCCTTTTTATAGCCAAGTAACATTCCATTGTATGGATATACTACATTTTGCTTATCACACATCAGATGATGGACATTCCAGTTGTTTCCCCTTTTTGTTGTTATAAATTTTTTGCCAACAAATTAAGATAGTCTACACGAAACGAATAAATTCCTATAAGACACAAACTACCAAAACTGACTCATTAAGAAATGTTTAAATCTCAGTAGAATTATAACGAGTTAAGAGACAGAATCAGGGCTGGGTGCGGTGGCTCACACCGGTAATCCCAACACTTTGGGAGGCCGAGGCGGGTGGTTCACAAGATCAGGAGATCAAGACCAGCCTGGCCAACACAGTGAAACCCCGTCTCTACTAAAATACAAAAATTAGCCAGGTGTGGTGGCACGCACCTGTAGTCCCAGCTACTGCAGGGGCTGAGGCGGAAGAATTGCTTGAACCCAGGAGGCAGAGGTTGCAGTGAGCCAAGACCACACCACTGCACTCCAATCTGGGTGACAGAGTGAGACACCGTCTCAAAAAAAAAAAAAAAAAGAAAAGAAAAAAAAGAAAAAGAGAGAATCGGTAATCAAGAAAGTAAGAAAAGCCCAGGACGTGATGGCTTTACCAGTAAATATTACCAAATGCTTAAAGAAGAATTAACTCCAAAGCTCCTCAAACTTTTCTTAAAAAAAAAAAAAAAAAAAAAAAAAGAACAATTCCTAACTTATTCTTTGAGGCTGGTATTACCTTAATACCAAAACTAGACAAAGATATCACAGAAAAAAAAACTACAAACAATCTATGAATACAGATGCAAAAATCTTCAACAAAACACTAGCAAACTGAATCTGATAGCATGTTAAATGGATTATTTACAAAGGCCAAGTTGGATTTATCAAAAAACAACAACAAAAAAAAGGGAGGGTGGTTCAACATGTGAGAATCAATTACAGAATAAACTAAAACTTTGGACTGCAGTTGATGATGATGTGTTAAAGTAGGTTTATCAACAAATGTACCACTCTGGTATGGGATATTGATCGTCGTGGGGGAAACTGTGCATGTGGGGGGTAGTCAGGTGGTATGCAGGAACTCCGTAATGTCTACCAAATTTTGCTATGAACCTAAAACTGCTCTAAAACATAAAGTCTACTAAGAAAAAAAAAAAAACGGGGAGGTGGGGCATGAATCTGAGTAGGTATTTCCCAAAGAAGACATAAAAATGGCCAATAAACACATGATATTCAAGATTATTAATCATCAATGCAAATACAAACCCCAACATCAAACCACTAGACTGGCTATTAAAGGTAAAAATAGAAAAATAAGTATTGACAAGGATGTGAAGAACTTAGAAATGTCATACATTATGGGTAGGAACATAAAATGGTATAGCCACTATGAAAAACAGGCTGGCAGTTTCTCAAAAAGGTAAACAAAATTACCATGTAACTCAGCAATTCTACCCCTAGGTATATACCCAATCAAAAGAAGTGAAAACCCTCTGTTCACAAAAAAGCTTGTATATAAGTGTTCATAGCAGCATTTTTCATAGTAGTGTAAAAGTGGAAACAAAATGTCCATGAATTGACAGATAAATATAATTGGGTATATGACAGATAAATATAATTGGTTATATCCACCCAAAGAAATAGTCAGCACTGACAAGAATGAGGTACTGATGGATGCTACAACATGGATGAACCTTGAAAACATGCTAAGTCAAAGAAGCAGACACAAAAGGCCACATATTACATGATTCTGTTTATATTAAATGTCCAGAATAGGCAAACCCATAGAGACAGAAAGCAGATTGTTAGTGGGTACCACAGCTGAAGAGCAAAAGGACTGGGGAGTGACTGCTTAATAAGTATGTGATTTCCTGTTGGGATGAGGAAAATGTTCTGGAATTAGATAGTGGTGATAGACACACAGCATTGTAAATAGAGCAGAAGCTATTATACTTTTAAGCAGTTAAAATGAGGAATTTTATGTTACAGGATTTTCTCCTCAGCTAAGAAAACCCACAAAACAATGAACTGAAACCCATTCAGCAACATATAAATTAACATAATCATAAGTCATTTCTTTTTTTTCACCTACAGTTCCATCCATCTTTCAGTATTCTTCTATCTGTCTATTCAAAACCTGGATCTACAAACAGTAACCAGATAATTCACAACTGTAATACCATTAACAATTACAAGACAATTTTTTTAGTTCTAGCTACCAAAAGAAACAGACAAGAGAAAACAAATCATGTACTAATCTTAAAAGACAAGTTTATACTGATCATTGTACTCACTTTTTAGTGCAGGTAAACCCAATTACTTGAGTAAGCTGACAGGAATACAAACATATATTAACCCTGTCCCTTGAAAGCAGCAGTGACTCACCAAGCTTCTCTGGCTCATCGGGCCCTGTGCCCGCAATGCAGCTGCTCTCCAGGCCGTAGGTGGGATCCACTTTCCCAGAGGCTCGTGCTGCTTCTTGTACTTTCTTGACATGAGCTTCAACCAATTCCAGCGGTACCTCCTCCCGGACCCGAGAAAACTCCTCTGGTTCAAGAATAAAAATGGAACAGCAATCTAACTTTGCACAAAAATTTGCTTCAGTGTAAAACCACCATCGGGAAACCCAACACAATATTATTGTCTTAGGTGTAGCAACCTCTTCAGGCTCTCAGTCCCTCTACACCAGCAAAATGAGAGGACTAAATGAGATTTAAAAAAATAATAATAATGAAATTCTATGGCTCTACATTTTATCCTACACATCACAGAGCCTTGATATAAGAGATCTTTCAACTCATACCAGCAATAATCAAAACTGCTGTCCATATTTTAACTTTGCTTACTAGATTAATAAATCAAAAAAACAAAAACAGCAAGGATTAAACACCCATAAAACCAAGAAAGAGTTCTATGATGTGACGAAGTTCTAGTTATAATTAATGTGTAACCCATGAATATCAAATGACTTCCTTTGCTAGTTATACCAAATTATAAATTAATCACAAAATATACAATAAAAAACCCCTGTCCCTCCAATTCCTAAAGCTCTTAATTTTAAGACGCATTACTTAAAAATTTTGTAATACTTCCACAAAGAATATGGTATCTTTCACAGGTAATATCTGATTTTTGTTATTTACATTAAAAGAAATGAATGTAATGGCTGGTAATATTCAAATTGAGATAAACTGAGTTTTTCTGTTGAGGAGATGGTTTAGGGACGTCCGTACCCAAAGCCGCTTTTGCTGCAGCAGATGCCACGCGAGGGTCCACCACAGATGCCAAAAAAGCAACAGTACTCATGACTGGATTTCCTGACTGACTAAAGGGGACAGGCTGGTAAGCCAAAGGCCCAAGGGAAGCATCTGAATTCTCAAGGTATGGGTCCTCAATGGGAAGTCTCAAAAAGTGGAGGATGCATTCATCCTGAGTACGACTTCCAACATGTTCCGACACTTTGTTCCAATCATCCTTATACATCTCCAGGGCCTAAAACAGAAAAAACAGATGCTTTAATGTCCGGTAACAAGAAAGTAATGTGTAATATTAGAAGTTCTTTATATAGCTTTTTTTAAAAAAAAATTAATGCAAATAGTTAAGCATAAATAGAAAGATTTGATGGCTTTCTTTATATTATTTTCAATCAGGCAAGAAAAATAAATAAAAGACATGCATACTATAAAGAAAGAAGTATTCCAAGCATGGTGGCTCACGCCTGTAATCCCAGCACTTTGGGAGGCATATCACCTGAGGTCAGGAGTTCGAGATCAGCCTGGCCAATGACACGGTGAAACTCCATCTCTACTAAAAATACAAAAATTAGCCGGGCATGGTGGTGTGTGCCTGTACTCCCAGCTACTCAGGAGGCTGAGGTACAAGAATCGCTTGAACCCAGGAGGCAGAGGTTGCAGTGAGCCGAGATTGCATCACTGCACTCCAGCCTGGGCGGTAAGAGTGATAGAAAGAAAGAAAACAGGGAAGGATGGGAGGGAGGGAGGGAGAGAGGAAGGGCTGATATTTTTACTAATATAGACAGACATGACTGTTTATATAGAAAATTCCAAGGAAGCTATAAAAAAAAGTACTAAAACTAAACAGCTGAGCAAAGTCAAAGGATAGAAGGGCAATAAACTCAACTATATATCCATATATAATAGCAATGAAAAATTTTAAACATGAAGAAAAAAAGTATTTAAAGTAATATAAAAACTGGGTGTGGGGGCACACATCTGTAGTCCCAGCTACTCAGGGGGCTCAGGCGAGAGGATCTCTTCAGCCCAGGAGTTCAAGGCTAGCCTGACAAACACAGCAAGACCCTGTCTTAAATAGCATAATTAAATACTTAGGAGGAGGAATAAACATAATAAAGAATGTATAAGAGTAACAGACTGGAATGAGTAAAACATGAGAGAACTAAAAGACCCAAATAAAATAACGAAGAGATATATTGTGTTCATTCACCAGAAGTCTCAGTATTAAGATGTCAATTATTTCCAAGTAGAACTTTAGATTCAATACAATTCCAGTCAAACTCCAAGTAGGCTTCTTTTTAGTAGAAATTGATAAACTGATTCTAAAATTTATAAACCACATACATTTCTAGTTGTATAATTTATTATTTTTTTCAGAGAAAATCCTGAAAGAAACCAACAAAAAGTTTAAAAGGAGTCTCCGAGGGAAAAATGGATAGAACAGTAGAAAGAAAACCACAACTATGTGGTGCTAAGAAAGTTGAGGAATTAATTGGATAACAAGAATTTATTTAGTGGCATACTGAAGTTGCTACTCTAACACCATTCTCTCCAGGACCATGGTTCTCAATGAAGAGTAATTTTTGCCCCCTTGAGGACATTGGCAATGTCTGCAAACATTCTGGTGGACCCAACTGGGGAAGTGCTGCTGGTATCTAAGAACAAGGAGGGGCCATATATGCTGTAAAACATATATGAACCCTCCACTCCAACAACAACAAAACTAGCCCAAATGTCAATATTGAATGCTCCAACTGAAAAACCTTGCATTAGAGCCTAATTTGCTGATCTACACTGTGAGATTGAGTTTTCTATAACAATAGTTGTCTCCATGTTTTACTTTTTCAGTTAATTATTTTACTTCAAAGTTTGTTTGTTATTTTTTAATTTTTAGAGATGGGTTCTCACTATATTGCCCAGGATGGTCACGGACTTCTGAATTCAAACAATCTTCCCACCTCAGCCTCCCAAAGTGCTGAGATTACAGGTGTGAAATACTGTGCCTGGCCATCAATTAATTCTTAACTCTGGGTTCCAACTGCTGCTCAGGCTTTCATTTCTGCTGGAATGATATAGGACTTCTCAAAACCCAAGCCAGCAAACGGTCTGAGTCATTAAATCCCTTGAAACACTAGGCTAATTCTAGGTTTCCTCTGGATATTCAGTGACCTCTGGATATTCAGTAACCTCAAGTAGTTTGAGAAGGAATTACTTTTTGAAAGACCCAGATTGTAAGAAAAAAGAAAAATAAATCTATCTCACGCAGGTCCATGGAAGTAGAAATATATCTACTGGGGCTGTATTATGTTTCTAATTATAAATAGGGATTTTCTAGGCATGCTCTATCACGCCCTTTTCCAATGAAGTTTATATTTTAAAAATATTTTTTCATGTTCCTTTCGCCAGGGAACAATAAGAAAGTTCACCAAGTTTTTTTTCCAGAATAAAGGTGGAGTTGGGGAACCTTCTGAGATACAAAATCCAAGCAAGAATCAGCATCCAGAAGAGCACAGAGTGGAGAATCAGTAAATGTCTGAGCCTGGGAACTGAGAGTAATGTTAGTAAGAGAGGAAAATAAAGAGATGTTTTGAAAAGAGAATACACTGGCCAGGAAGGAGAATGATTCAATTAAAGGTTCAATTAAAGGTTTTTAGTAAGTATCTTATAATACTACAAAACAGCTTCATTCATTCAATTAAAGGTTTTTAGTAAGTATCTTATAATACTACAAAACAGCTTTATTCATCCTGGCATAACCCAGGTTCAGGTCTTCATCATCACTCAACCTGGATACGTTCTCTCTCTCTCTCTCTTTTTTTTTTAGAGACACGGTCTTGCTATATTGCCCAGGCTGCTGTCCAACTTCTGGCCTCAAGTGATCCTTCCATCTCGGCCTCATAAATTGATTCTTATAATTACCTTTTTATACTTAATTTCATCCTTCTCCAAGCTGCTAGAGTGAAATATGTTTTACGTAAAACACTCTTTCTCTCCTGCCTAAAACTATTTCATTATGTGTCATTATCTTATGAAACTAAGCCAAACATGATCAGGACACTGCCTACTTCTCTCACCCTATTCCCTACTCTTTTTGTTTCAAGAATACACAGGTCCCACTGATATATTCCTACTAGGTATTGTGCCTATGAACCATTTGTTCTGCACTGGAAACATCATGTTTTAGGACCAACACAGCTATACCATTCCCAGAAGGCTGCTCATTGTCTTATCTACCTGGTCTGTTTGCAAAGCAACTCCTCTGTACAGCTCTTGTGCTCTGGACATACCTCTAATCATAAAGTTGGGAATTCTGCATTCAAGCTTTGTGTTTTATCTTCCTCTGTCACCTAGTAGACTATGAATTCCTTAAAGGTACAGACTATGTCCTATAGATCTCAACATGCAGTGTCTGTCATAGTGTCCGACACACAATACCTAATAAAGTTTACTGAACTCAAACCACAGGAAACTGAACTAAACCAAAAAAGAAATCTGACTTTGCTAAGGCTCTCAAATGTAAAAAGGCTATTTTTTAATTAAAAAAAAAAAAAAAGGCTTCTCCTAAACCAAGCTTATCCAACCTGCGGCCTGCAGCCCGCATGTGGCCCAGGATGGCGCTGAATGTGACCCATACAAATTCATAAACTTTCTTAAAACACTATGAGATTTTCTGGGGGATTTTTTTCTTTTAAGCTCATCAGCTATTGTTAGTGTTAGTGTATTTTATGTGTGGTCCAAGACGGTTCTTCCAGTGTGGCCCAGGGAAGCCAAAAGATTGAACATCTCTGTCCTTAAGAAAAGTTTTTTAATAGAAGATTTACTATTCCTCTTAGTGTAGTTCAAAAGTACATAGAATGAAATATTTCCTGGGTTGCGTATCAAGAAAAAGTATGTAAAGTGCATGCACACTGTGAGGAAATCTTGCATGTTGGTTACTAAATATCTTCTAATGCTATGTTTCCTGTAATTTAGCTGGCATAAAAAAATGAGAGAAGGCTGGGCGCGGTGGCTCACGCCTGTAATCCCAGCACTCTGGGAGGCCAAGGCGGGACGATAACAAGGTCAGGAGATCAAGACCATCCTGGCTAACATGGTGAAACCCTGTCTCTACTAAAACTACAAAAAAAGTAGCCGGGCTTGGTGGCGGGCGCCTGTAGTCCCAGCTACTTGGGAGGCTGAGACAGGAGAATAGGGTGAACCCGGGAGGCAGAGCTTGCAGTGAGCCAAGATCATGCCACTGCACTCCAGCCTGGGTGACAGAGTGAGACTCCGGTTCAAAAAAGAAAAAAGAGAGAAACTCTTATAGTGATACATAAATGTTAATAAATTATAAGTTTTATTTCCAGGTATAGCCTTTATGTCTATTAATTATCTAAGGGAAAATAAATAGCATGAGAAAGCAAAGCATACATGACAAACACTAGAGTTATCAAGGGAGAATCAGTGAGCTTACAAATTCAAGTCTTGTCACTTTAAAGCCCAGGAATAATTACAAATGAACAGGAAGAATAGTGCAATCAGTTGTGGACTTAAAAGAAACTGTGAAGGCCAGGCGCGGTGGCTTGTGCCTGTAATCCCAGCACTTTGGGAGTCTGAGGCGGGCAGATCACGAAGTCAAGAGATCGAGACCATCCTGGCCAACATGGTGAAACCCTGTGTCTTGTGAAAATAACAAAAATTAGCTGGGCGTGGTGGTACGTGTCTGTAGTCCCAGCTACTGGGGAGGCTGAGGCAGGAGAATCGCATGATCCCAGGAGGCAGAGGTTGCAGTGAGCCGAGATCATACCACTGCACTCCAGCATGGAAGACAGAGTGAGACTCCGTCTCAAAGAAAAAAGAAACTGTGTACCCAGCACAGTGGCTTACATCTGTAATCCAAGCACTTTGGGAGGCTGAGGCAGGAGGATCACTAGAGACCTGGAGTTCAAGACCAGCTTGGGCAGCGTAGCAAAACCCTGCCTCTATATTAAATAAGTATGTGCAAAAATATATAGATATGTATGTACATATATATTAATTTGAAAAAAAATTTTTGATCGCCTTAATCACTGTGGAATAGAGTGGCTCCATTATCTCTCTTTCCTTCTGATGCCCTGATTCTAACAACAGAATTTCAAACTTCCATAAAGACTGTGGTGGTCTTTTGTAGCTTCTTTTTGTTGTTGTGCTATTTTGTTTTTTCACCTCAAACTTCAGACTTTATATGCCTACTCATTCTAATGACACATTTTCAAGTAGAAATTCCCCATACCTTTTTACAACTGAAGTCTTATTCAAACAAGCCGTCGTCATCTCGATCTTACAGAGTAATTTCTTTTTAAAAAGTTAATATAAAATCTTACATTATCCTTCATTTCTACCAATTAAAGATCTTTCTTTTTCAAACTGCATTCCTTCATCTATTGTATACATTCCATTTTGACTATTTCCAAAACTGAAATGTTGCCTCCAATATTTACAATAAGATAACAAAGAAATGAACATGACCAGATATTAACCTTTAGCATTTACTCAAAAACTGTGCTTTGATAAAAGACTTTATGAAACAAGGTCTTTTAAAAATCAAAGCGGTGGGCTCAAGAATACAAAAAATATTTGGAATGCTTCCTGTGTGGTATATTTGTTTAATAAAATAGTATGCCAGCCTGAGCAACATGCTGAAACCCCATCTCTATTAAAAATACAAAAAAAACTAGCCAGGCATGGTGGTGCACACCTGTAGTCCCAGCTACTCGAGAGGCTGAGCTGGGAGGATCGCCTGAGCTCGGCAAATTGAGGCTGCAGTGGACTGAGATTGTGCTACTGCACACTAGCATGGGGGAAGGGAGTAAAACCCTGTCGGGGGGGGGGGGGGGGGAGTACGAAGCTATTTTGAAAACAGCAAACCCCACTGAGTCTACCAGATTTATCAACGTATTAGAAAGAGACGATATTTGATTATAAATCCATTTAAAAATACTCATGTGACTTCATATTCTTAAGCTATTGAGTATCTCTAAATAAACTATATAAATGGAAGATGTTAGAGGTAAACACTGATGTGGAGAAGTCTTTTATTTCTCTTTGTGTAATCGCAAACAATTACTGTTGACTGAATTGTAAGTTTAAAAGAAAAATCAAACACTGCACAGATTCCACCTGCAAGAGAGAAAATGCACTATTGTGTAAGAATACTGTGGTTTTCCTGGATGTTTTGTTTTTTGGTTTTTTTTGAGACGGAGTCTCGCTCTGTTGCCCAGGCTGCAGTGCAGTGGCGTGATCTCTGCTCACTGCAAGCTCCGCCTCCCGGGTTCACGCCATTCTCCTGCCTCAGCCTCCCAAGTAGCTGAGACTACAGGCGCCTGCCACCACGCCTGGCTAATTTTTTGTATTTTTAGTAGAGACGGAGTTTCACTGTGTTAGCCAGGATGGTCTCGATCTCCTGACCTCGTGATCCGCCCGCCTTGACCTCCCAAAGTGCTGGGATTACAGGCGTGAGCCACCCCACCGGATGTCTTTAAACAGTAGTTCAGTTATTCTTACCTCACTTTTACTACCTACTAATCTTAAATGTGAAAAAGGAGAAAAGTTTCAGCGTCAATGTGCAGCAAGAAAAAGAACAATTGTTGTCCCAGTCATTGTTATATAACTTACTTTCTCTCCAGAGCCCAAAGATTCCAAAATAGCAATACAAGTGTTTTTATAGTCACCCACAAGTACTGAAAACACGATTCATTTTAATTAATATTAAAATCTAGTAGACATGGCTATACAAAATAGTCCTGAAATTAAAAGTGAGTCAGTCAGTACCATAGGAAAGATAGTTAAATAAATAAGAAAAAAGTGAGTCAGCAAAGCTCTCTGCATATCACTGATACTGAATGGGCATATGAGAACATATTAAAGTAGAGGCAAAAGAACACACAACTAGGGATCGTTTTGATTTTGATCACAACAGAGAAAGACAAGGTTTGGGGGAGAAGGAGAAAACAGCAAGAAAAAGTAAAAGAGGAATGCAAAAAAGAAATGAAAATAGTTTGATGCACCAAGGATACTTCTACAGTAATTACAACAATTGGAACAACCTGAAAAACCAAATCAAAGCAGTACAGCAATCAAAATGTCACCAAGTCCACTCTACGTGGTCTGGGAACCCAGAGGGCACCAGGCTCTTTTAGGACTGTGATGTCAAACAATTTCCTTGATAATACTAAGGCACTACTGTCTTTTTCATTATGTCGACGTCTGCATTCATGGTGCAAAAGGAGAGGCAACATCTTAGCATAAATCCAGGCAATGAAACCAATTGTCTTAGTAGTCACTTTATTCCTAATTGTCACACACTCACAACTTATTTTGTTGTGAGTGTGTGACAATTATGAATTAGCTTCACTTAAACATCCTCGATGAATCTATAAAAATTATCAATTTAATCGTCTAAATATCTAAAAATAACTCCACGGTTTTAAAATTCTGTACTATCAATGGGAGATACAGAAAAGGATTTAAGTATCAACTATCAAAGCATGATGGCTGTTCTAAAGGAAAACACATGTGTGATTGAGTTTTGAGCTCCAGTGGACACTTTTTAAAACAGAATACTAAAGGTGAATTTAAAATGCTAGTCACAGGCCAGGCACAGTGGTTCATGCCTTAGTTCCAGAACTTTGGGAGGCCAAGGTGGAAGGATTTCTTGAGTCCAGGAGTTTGAGACCAGCCTGGACAACATGGTGAAAGCCCACTGCTACAAAAAATACAAAAATTAGCCAGGCGTGGTGGCACATGCCTGTAGTCCCAGCTATTCAGGACTAAAGGTAAGAGGATCGCCTGAGCCTGGGAGGTAGAGGCTGCACTGAGCCATGATCAGGCCACTGCACTCCAGCCTGGGTGACAGAGCAAGACCCTGCCTCCAAATAAAACAAAACAAAATAAAATGCTAGTCATAGAATCTTAGCACACATCCCATATGCATTAATCTGCTTACCTCCAAGAGTAGAAGGGTCTCCTGTTCAGTCCATTCTCTTCCAGCACTAGCACCTTTACTCTAAGGAAACAAAATCAGAAATTTTTTGCTCATTTTTAAAGTTGAATATGGAGCTCAGTAGAATTACTTTCCACGCTCAGGTGACTGTGCTATACAAACTATCAACGTAAGTCTTTGACTAACAGGAATAAAACACTTTAAGGAGCCTAAACTTCTAAAAGAAATGCTGGCTTATTTCAAAGACTGGCTGGCCACGGTGGCTCACGCCTGTAATCCCAGCATTTGGGAGGGCAAGGTGGGTGGATCACTTGAGGTCAGAGTTCTAGACCAGCCAGGCCAACACCATGAAACCCCATCTCTACTAAAAATACAAAAATTAGTCGGGTGTGGTGGTTCTTGCCTATAGTCCCAGCTGCTCCGGTGACTGAGGCAGGAGAACCCAGGAGGCAGAGGTTGCAGTGAGCCAAGATCGCGCCACTGCACTCCAGCCTTGGCAACAGAGCGAGACTCCATCTCAAAAAAACACAAAAACAAAAACCAAAAAAGACTTCCTGCTGTCAAACAAGGACCCATAACTATTTGGATATGTTATTTCTATTATTTTGATACTTAACAGTATCTTTAGCAAGCTAAAAAGGCATATTAATTTACTGCATACCATAAATCAGCTGTAATACACAAACATAACACACATCTTGGTAATAACTTAAAGACAGTACTTCTTCCAGGATTCAAGGATCAGATGTACTACAGACATAAAACACTGACAGGTTCTTGATTCCAACTGCAGTAAGTCTATACTATCTCATTTTAAAACACCTCTCAAATATAAAAGAACCTCCAAGTGAGTCCGTAAACTCAAAATCACCTTTTCCATGTGAGTCCCTTATAGTTTATGATTCATGTGACAATGTGAGTATAAGAAAAGTGAGACTGGCTTGTGTAAAAACTACAATTTAATTGATTAATTTATATTTCTTGATCTGCATACCCTGCTGCATTCACTCATCTTCAGGAGACTTGATTTGTAGTATAGCTGATATTATCATGCAGCTATAAACATTACTAATTCAAAATATACATTCTAACGTATTTCCCTCTCTCAAAGCTCTATTTTGAGAGATTACCATTTAATAAATAAACATTTCTACAATCCGTGATTTTCCTGTATATGTCAATAGTTTCTCAGTTTAGATAATTAAATCTCTTAGTGCAATAGTGCTACACACTGCATGAAAAAATTAAATTCTGTATGAAGGAAGAAAGAAAAAACAAAAATAAAACAACAACAACAAAATTAAACCCTGATTTGCTACATCTCTGGGGCATTCAATTCATAGCATTCTGACACACCCTGTTCACTTGCAAAAAGAAAAAACAAATAATGCATCAAAAATAAGTAGTCTTTTAACTAAAGAATAAAAACAGTTGACCTAAGCATTGCAGAATTAATAATTAAACTCCTACAGTATGGCTTTGTGAGAAAGAAAAGATGCCTGTATCTATAACACAGAATATACAGCTGAGATCCCCAAGGATTACTTTAAGATAACCAAAGGTTCTTTTAAAAAACCAAAATCCGAGGTAATCACCAATCAGATTTGGAGCACCAAGAAGAACAAAATTCATTAACATCTAATCTAAATTCTGAAGAAACAAAACCTGAGCAAACATAAGGAAGATCTCTACAACCTAGACCCAGACATTTATTTATAGGGAAGGTCCTCAACAACCATCTCTCCACTTCTCAGCCACAAAGTGTAGAAAGAATTTTTTCTGCCCCACAGACTTAAGTCAATGTTTCTTCCTCTTCTTTTTTTTTTTTTTTTTTTTTTTAAGATGGAATCTTGCTCTGTCGCCCAGGCTGGAGTGCACTAGCGTGATCTCAGCTCACTGCAACCTCTTCCTCCTGGGTTCAAGCGACTCTTGAGCTTCAGCCTCCTGAGTAGCTGGAATTACAGGCGCCCGCCACCATGTCTGGCTAGTTTTTGTATTTTTTTTTTTTAGTAGAGACGGGGTTTCACCATGCCCAGCCTGTTTCCTCTCTTGATAACAACTGGCTCTACAACATAAGCCTCATCAGAGCCCACAAAATGATTGCTGAAGCTTCCATATGATTAAAAAAAAATTTTTTTTTTATTAGGCTGGGCCTGGTGGCTCATGTTTGTATTCCTAGCACTCTGGAAGGTCAAAAAAGGTGGATCACTGGAGCTCAGGAGTTCAAGACCAACCAGGACAACACAGTGAGATGTCCTCTCTTTAAAAAAATACAAATACAAAAAAGCTGGGTGTGGTGGCTCATGCCTGTAATCCTAGGACTTTGGGAGGCTGAAGCAGGAGGATCACCTGAGGTCAGGAGTTTGAGACCAGCCTGACCAACATGGTGAAACCCCATCTCTACTAAAAATACAAAAATTAGCTGGGCGTGGTGGCACGTGCCTGTAGTCCCAGCTACTTGTGAGACTGAGGCAGGAGAAACGGTTGAACCCGGGAGGCACAGGTTGCAGGGAGCTGAGACTGCACCACTGCATTCCAGCTTGCGCAAGAGAGCGAGACTCTGTCTCCAAAAAAAAAAAAAAAAAAAAAGCCCAGGCCCAGAGGCTCACGCCTGTAATCTGAGCACACTGGGTGCCCAAGGTGGGAGGATAACCTGAGGTCAGGAGTTCAAGACCAGCCTAGTCAACATGGAGACACCCTGTCTCTACTAAAAATATAAAAATTAGCCAGGTGTGGTGGCACACACCTGTAATCCCAGCTATTTGGGAGGCTGAGGCAGGAAAATCACTTGAACCACAGAGGTGGAGGTTGCAGTGAGCCAAGATCGCCCCACTTCATTCCAGCCTGGGAGAAAAGGGCAAACTCAGTCTCAAAAAAAAAAAAATTCTTTTGTATTTCTGAAGGTATGATACATATACAATAAAATACACAAATTAGTATAAAACTTGATACAATTTAACTTATATGACAATGTAATAATACTCAAATCAAAACCCAAAAGGCTCCCTCCTTTAAACCTCAAATTGATAGCCACTCACAAAAGTATATACTAGTCTTTTACACAAAAGTATATACTAATCTATACTTACAGAAGTATACACTCACAAAAGTATATACTAGTCTTACAGAAGTATATACACTCACAAAAGTATATACTTACAGAAGTAAGTATAGACTAGTATATACTTTCTGTAACCATAGGTTAGTTTTTCTTGGATCTGAATTTTATATTAACAAAAACAGGCGTGAGCCACCGTGCCTGGCCAGAAGATGTCTTTTATACTGACTCACATGTTGACCTTTTTTCTAGCACTCTTTATTCTTCCATTAGATCCAGTCAGGTCCCAAAATGTTGTGTCAAATTATAGTTTACCCCAAATCAGGACTTTTGTCATGTTTCCAAATAATGTAAACTTTTTAACAATTTATTCAATTTAATCTCCTTCTGCCTTTCTGCCATTCTTATAATTTCTACCATTATAAATCCCAAATATTATTGTTTAAACTATCTGTATTACTTTATATTTAACCACATAGATTACCCTTTTCTCTGCTCCTTATTCCTTCATGGAGTCATGTGCTTTCATCTGGGATCATTATCCTTTATGCTGAAGACATTCCTTTACTTTTCTTAGACTGTGTGCTAGTGATAACTTTTCTACATTAAGAATGCCTACAAACGTCTTTATTTCACGTTCAATTTTGAAAGTAGTATCTACTGGATACAGAATTCCAGAGAGATATTTTTTCTTTTACAATTTAAAAATGTTATTGTATTTGTCCTTTGACTTTAATCATTTTTGTTGAAAAGTCAGCTATCGGTTTTATTATTATTCTTTTGAATTTAGTATGTTCTTCTCTACCCTTATCCCCACCCTCCATGTCTGCTTTTAAGATGTTAGTTTTTAAGAGATTAAGCATAAAGTACCCGAGTGTGGTTTTCTCTATATATAAATCTGGATCTGTTCTTTTTGTGTGTGTTTTTCAGTAGAGGCAAGGCTTCTCTTGAACTCCTGGCCTCAGGCAACCCTACTGCCCTGGTCTCCCAAAGTGTTGAGCCCGGCCTGGCTCTGTCTTTCTTGTTTTTTGAGTTGGTATCTTTTAATTTGTTCCAACATCTTTTTGGCCATTATATATTCAAGTATCACTCCTCCTTCATTCGTTCTCTTATGGGTCTCTAATGACAAACATTAATTCTTTGGACTCTATCATTCTTTTTTCTTTTTCTTCTTCTAATAATAGAGACACACAGTCTTGCTATATTGTCCAGGCTGGTCTCAAACTCCAGAGCTCAAGGGATCCTCCTGCCTTGGCCTCCCAAAGTGCTGAAATTACAGGTGTGAGCCACCATGTCCAGCCTGAACTGTATCTCACGTATCTTTTCCACTCTCCTCTCTGTCCTGGCCCCTCCCTACCTCAATCCAATTTCTTTTTCTCTTGGTACTTCAGTTTCAATATATCCACTAATTTGTCTCTGAGTTCACTAACCTGTCTTCTGCTGTATGCAGTCTGTTGTTAAACCTATCAAATAATTTCAAGTATACTTTTCAGTTCTAAAATATTCATGATTCTTTTTACAGATTCCAATTCTCTCTTCAAATTCTCCATTTTCCCATCGAATTTCTCTAATAGTGTTATTTTTAAAATACCTATCTACTAAGTCATATGGGAATATAAAAGGTAAGATAAATCATAATTGTTTTTAAAAATACCATCAGATTTGAGTAGAAAGCTCATCAGATGTATCTTAGAAGGACTAAGATGTGCTGGATTGTAGCCTGCATGTGATTAGAAAAAAAATCCTTACCTTTGCTAATGTTTTCTTGGAGTAAATATCAGTACGTAGACCAAAGTTCTGCAAATCAATTGGTTTTTCCTTGTTTTTCTCAGGAAAATTTAGCATCTGTTGAGCAGCAGGAACCTGAGTCAAATAAATGATAAACGGCTGAGTTAGCCTCTTTAAAGTCAAGAGGGTAAACGTTTTTTAAAATTTGTTTAGGCCGGGCGCGGTGGCTCATGCCTGTAATCCCAGCACTTCGGGAGGCCGAGGCGGGCGGATCACAAGGTCAGGAGCTCAAGACCAGCCTGACCAAAATGGTGAAACCCCGTCTCTACTAAAAATACAAAAATTAGCTGGGCATTGTGGCATGTGACTATAATCCCAGCTACTCAGGAGACTGAGGCAGTAGAATTGCTTATAACCCGGAGGCGGAAATTGCAGTGAGCCAAGATCATGCCACTACACTCCAGCCTGGGGAGCAGAGACAGACTCTGTCTCAAAAAAAAAAAAAAAAAAAAAGGTTAATATTGGAACTTAAGCCACTCTTGGTGGATTTCCTACGAAAAACAATAAATACCCACACTTCTACACTATACTTCTAACAAAAATTCAACATACAAGTTACATTTTGGTGTCCCTTTAAGTCCAGAAAGGATAACAAATTTTCATTACTATATTCTATTTCACAATGGAACAAAATTTATACCTTAGGTTCCTGTGAATCCAACTTAATGCTATACAGAATTTGTCTGACATAATCTGTTTGATAATGTATATATGGATGTCCACTTTACAAATCTTAGGACAAGTTATAAAGATTTCTTTGCTTCACGTTTCTAGAACACAGACTGAAGGAAGGGAAAGAAGATTTTGCATCATCTGCTTACTTATGTGTGTCTTTTTGATGACAGAAGGATAAAGGGAGTTATGCATATAAAAGTAAATTAATAATTTGATAGACTAAGGCATTGGGTTTTGGGATTGGTGGTACAGCATTAACTTAAACACTATATATTCTTTTGGACTGTAATATTTACAGTACACCAAAACACACATACAAACAAGCATCAAAGAAACAGCACTAACAACAGCATTCCTAAATAGATATGCTATAAACAGACATTTGTTACTATTCAGGTCTGATGAAAAGTCAACATTAATTTACCTGAGGTGATCGAAGATGCAGAGGCACAAGCCCAGAGGGAGTATCAGCTAATACATTAAAATGAGGAGTAGGAGGAGGTCCCATTGCCATGGGTCTACTTTCTGGGTCAACTTGGTAATTAACGAGTCCCCACTGCTCTAAAAAGGCATGGACCCTAAAGAATAAAGCTCGGAAAGTTAAAATCTAAAGAATCAATTTCATGTGCTTTATTATCATCCTTACACCATTAAAAAACAGAAACAATAAAACAAGTAAATGTGCTCAGCAGGCTATCAAACACCACAAATTACTTGACAGATTTTGTTCGTTATGTAGGGAACAATTTCTACAAGCCACAAATAATGTTGATAACACAGCACCCCCCAAACCTATTACAAAGTTTAATCATTTAAATCACAGAAATGAGAGCACAAATACGCATTTAGGTCCATGGTAATAAAAGAACCCACACACAGACCAAATACACACATAGAAAAAATCCACATTTTTCTTGACAGAGTCTCGCTCTGTCTCTCAGGCTGGAGTGCAATGGTGCAATCTCAGCTCACTGCAACCTACTCCGCCTCCTCAGTTCAAGCGATTCTCCTGCCTCAGCCTCCCAAGTAGCTGAGAGTACAGGTGCCCGTCACCATGCCCAGCTAATGTTTGGTATTTTTAGTAGAAACAGGCTTTCTCCATGTTGGCCAGGCTGGTCTCGAACTCCTGACCTCAGGTGATCCACCCACCTCGGCCTCCCAAAGTGCTGGGATTACAGGTGTGAGCCACTGTACCTGGCGGGTTTTTTTTTGTTTTTTTTTTTGGCAGAGCTAGGGCGCAGAGTTTATCCACTCCCAACCTGAATCTACTCCTTCCCTGGTTATTTTATGATTTGACTAAAAAAATTAAAATGTGAACTGTAAAATCTAGAAAACTAAATTAAATATTTATCTTACTTATTTTATTTTTTTGAGACACAATCTCGCTCTGTCGCCCAGGCTGGAATGCAGTGGGACAATCTCAGCTCACTGCAATCTCTGCCTCCTGAATTCTCCTGCCTCAGCCTCCCCAATAGCTAAGATTACAGTCATGTGCCACCACGCTCGGCTAATTTTTATATTTTTAGTAGAGAAGGGGTTTCGCCATGTCGGCCAGGCTCGAACTCCTGACCTCAGGTGATCCGCCCGCCTTGGCTTCTCCAAGTGCTGGGAATATAGGCGTAAGCCACTGCACCCAGCCTAAATTAAATATTTTAAATTTTCAACCTCTAATGCTGAACACAGTGCTCACGCCTGCAATCACAATACTTCAGGAGACCGAGGCAGGAGAATTGCTTGAGGCCAGGAGATTGAGACCAGCCTTGGCAACATTATGAAATCCCATCTCGACAATAAAATTAAATTAATAAAATAAAATAAAAATAAAATAAATTGAATGAAATGAAAGGAAACAAAATATAATCCACCCCTAAATGACACAACTAAAATTAGGTGTTTTACCCAGTTGAAACAACCAGTTTAATATGACAGCAAAGCATAAGTAAATTCCTACAGTTAAATGTCTCAGAAAAAGTCAAACATTTTACCTCATCACAGCACACACATCTCCAGTCAAGTTCCTCCGACAAGCAGTGCTAGTTAAATACTCTTGGGGGTTTAGGCGATACGTGTCAATCATAAAATTTCGATATGCCAAGTATCTAAAAAGCAATGGCAAAATTCATAAGGTGGACACGTATCCTTTCAGAAACAATGTTACTCAGAAACTCAAAAATCTTCAGATTCCTTAGAAATACAATAAATTAAGACAAGAGCATAAAAAAACGGTGATATTATATTGCATATTAAGTTATGAGTGAATTTAGAACCACAAATATGCAAAACAACTGTTTACTAATGTATAATAACAAGTAATGTAACGACATTCATGTGAAGTAACATAAATTCAAACTTGGTCATGGTGGTAGTTAACTGCAGAATTTGAAACTAACACATGGTTACATAGGCTATCTGCCTCACTACCACATATCTATACTTTACTGTGTGCAGGGCACTGTTATAAGCAATGTATGTCTGACAACTGAATCCTCATAATCGCTCCATATTGCAGGTAGGGTCTGCTATCATCCCATCTATGGGTGAGGAAACAAATACTGAGTTGTTAGAGAATTTGTCCTAGCCACAGGGTTGGTAATTGATGGAGCCAGAATTCATCGCACCCAGTGTGGTGGCTCTTCAATCTATGCTCTCAACCTCTGTTGCCTATCACTTCTGTATTTCAAATGTGGCACGTGGATTTGGCTCTGAAAATAGCTATGTAACTTCTCGTGGCAGTTCTTTAAGGGAGATCATGGCTGGGCAATAAGTAGAATCCATGAGACCAAATCCAGAAAAGAACATACGAAAATGGAGAGAGAAACTGAGATTCTGTTACAGCAGATTCCAATGACTTCTGTCACAAAATACAGTACTTAATAACAAGAGTGTTAAGGACTTTGAGACCTAGCAACTGTTCTTGGCACACAAGAAAAACAAAACTCAGGCAGCCAAGATCATGCCACTGCACTCCAGCCCGTGTGACGGAATGACTTTGTCCCCCCGCCACAAAAAAAAAAAAAAAAAAAAAAAAATCAACAGATTATACCCTGATTAATACATGGGAGCGTATCTACAGTACTGAAAGGTGTGTACTTATATATAGGGACAAGTGTTCCAGAAGTATATACTGATGAATCATCAGGGAAAGACAAAAAGTACTTTCTGCTAAACTTCTTCCTTCCAATAAGAGTTTCTCTATTTCCAATGCAAAAGCACAAAAATCCTTTATGTAATTAAGCTTAATTCACATGTAGCTATATCACCATGTCTCTCTTTTAATTAGCACTCATGCATCAGGAAGATAAAGATTCATTTTCTCCTGGATGAATAGAAACAATCCATAACATACATGCACACACAAGCTGAAAGTTGTTAGGACAGACCGGGCGTGGTGGCTCACGCCTATAATCCTAGCACTTTGAGAGGCTGAGGCAAGTGGATCACTTGAGGTCAGGAGTTCGAGACCAGTCTGGCCAACATGGTGAAACCCCATCTCTACTAAAAATACAAAAATTAGCCAGGTGTGGTGGTGCATGCCCGTAGTCCCAGCTACTTGGGAGGCTGAGGCAGGAGAATAGCTTGAACCCAGGAGGTGGTGGCTGAAGCAAGCCAAGATTGCAACACTGTACCCCAAGTCTGAGCGACAGAGTGAGACTCCATCTCAATAAAAAAAAAAAAAAAAAAAAAAGGGTAAGTTGTGAGATAAGCCTGAATTCATTATAGTAAAAATTGGTTTAAAATCCAAACTTAAACTCCAAGAGCTGATGTCCATACAGTTCAAGGTTTAGAAATAAAAGAATACCCTAGGCAACATGGTGAAACCCCCATCTCCGCCAAAAAATAGATAGATAGATAGACAGACAGAGAGACAGACAGACAGACAGATAGATAGATATCAGCCAGGTGTGGTGACATGTGCCTGTTCTCCCAGCTACTGAAGAGGCTGAGGTGGGAGGATCCTTTCAGTCCAGAAGGCAGAGATTGCTGTGAGCCAAGATCATGACACCGCACACCAGCCTGGGCAACAGAGACCCTGTCTCAAAAAAACACGAATGAAAAACCCCCAAAAAACAAAAAACAAAACTAGATACAATTTCCTTTGTACCATGGAATGCTATACAAATGAGATATGAACACTGTTCTGAAAGGAGTATTTGCAAACTTCCAAGAATCAGCAATAAGAAACTCAGGTGGATGCTTGAAGAGGCCCTACCACACACAGGCAAATAAACAAGTTTTCTAAAACACTGGCCTCACATTTCTGGAGTCTTGGATTTGTTTTTTCCATTGAAGAACTCAGGAAGAGCACGCCGTTCAATCACATGAATACTGAAAAGAAGAAGGAAAAAAAAAGGTTAGGAGCCTTCTTTTTAAAAGAATAAAATCATTAAGTATTCTAAGTAAAAGTGATGAATCCAAAACCTCAGTACCGCTTGCCAAAATTAATTGGCTTACACTAGTTTCTATGTATTAACGGCATACAAGAAAGTTAAGGAAAGCCTTCTCTTTCTTATTCCCAATACTTACTGTAGTTTTCCTATTCCCATAACCAAACTAAAAAACTACTATCGACACACTGAAAACTATACATTTTATTATTTTTTGACATAATACATCATAACTAGATAAGAAGCCACAAGATACGAAGAATTCTTTGAAAAATGTTGACAATAACAAAGTAGCTGGCATGGCATGGCAACAAACTGATGAAACAAATGACCAGAATAGACAATAAATTTGCAAGTCTCAGCTTCTCAGGCTGTTAACATAAATGAGCCTCTGTCCAGCCCTCAGAAACACTGTGATAAATTACTTTTTAGTTTTTAGTTTTGGTGGAGGTGCTGGGGAGATAAATTAATTTTTAAAAATTTTCAGTATCAATTGCTTTTAATAATATCATAGAAGTACATTTTAACAATATATACAAATGCTAATAATTTTATGAAATGTTACAGGTCATAAGCAAAGATCAGGTAAAATGATCAGGCCTAACGGTATAAAAATGAACCAACTGTATATCTAGCACAAAGTTTCTGCTGCTAATACAAGTGTCATCTTCCTGATGACATTTTAAGTTTCTCAGTGGCTTTCCAGATATGCAACATGTAAGTATTGGTTGCATAGCAAAGAGCAAATCGATGGTCTGGGAATATAACTCAAATTATTCACTCTTTGAGTATTTGGTAACATTTAAATTAAACTGGATTTGCACGGTAAAATACTATAAATACAATGAATTACCTGCAAACTTCTAGAAAAACAATTTCTAAGATGAATTAATGCTATATAAATATATATAATGACTTCTAAAAGAATAACCGTAAGGAACTAATTACATAATTCTAATATAACTCCCAATGTTTTCATTGTTACAGGTTAGGAAGAGCCCACTTTAAAAAAAATTCTGTTTATCTTTGGAATGTGTTTGTGTTTTTTTGTTTGTTTTGTTGTTGTTGAGACAGAGTCTTGCTCTGTCACCCTGGCTAGAGTGCAGTGATGTGATGTAAAGACATCCGTGAACCCGGGAGGGGGAGGCTGCAGTGAGCTGAGATCACACCACTGCACTCCAGCCAGGGCGACAGAGCAAGACTCTGTCTCAACAAAAAAACAAACAAAAAAAAAACATAAACACATTCCAAAGATAAAAATCACTTTCCATCTCCCTTCGTCAAAGGTGACAGTAATTTCTGACGAGGAACATGGGCAGAAAGGCACAACCTGATTTGAAGGAAAGTTCTTGTACTGCTCAGTACCATGCTCACAGATGAAGTGGTCACTCACCAGTTATAATCAAACCATGATGCATAACTAGGAATAATAATGTGATTAGTCTGCTCTGTCACATTATCTTCCCCAGGGTCAATTGATCGACTCTGATCACCTTTGGCAGGATCTTCATCTTCCTACAGAAAAGAAGACAAAGTGGAAAGAAAGAAAGAACTACAGATATCTATCTATCTATCTATCTATCTATCTATCTATCTATCTATCTATCTATCTATCTATCGATACATATGTATCTATATATAACATCTCTCACACTTTAGTTGTTAGATTAAATAAAATGAAGCTCCCTGATTCAATCAGATATCCGAAAAACAAATTTCAAGTAAAAACAACCTTTCACAGTATTTAAGGTTTAAGGTACAAGGTAGCCAGCTGACAGATAAGGTTTTGTTGCTCATTTATGATAATGAGGGAACCAATGCAGAGAAGGTAGGTCTCTCATAATAAGATTAACAAGTTGATTTAAGAAAGTCTGTTTCAATGCACAGGACTTCAGACTAAATAAATAACTCATAACCTAGATCTCATTCCATAACAGCTTGCTTCTTCCTTGCCCAGTTTTACTTAATCTAAAGTAAATGTTTACTTGATATACATTCTTATCGCATACATTTAAACGTATTTTAAATACGTTTTTTGATACTGAAATGTTCTCCAATTTTCTCTCTGTGGTGATTTTATTATTTGTAACCTTATGAAATTGTTTTCTATTAAAAAAACAAATTATGGGCTGGGCAAGGTGTCTCACGCCTGTAATTCCAACACTTGGGAGACTGAGGCAGGAGGATCACTTGAGACCAAAAGATCAGGACCAGCCTGGGCAACACAGTCAGACTTTGTCTCTACTAAAAATTTAGAAATTAGCTGGACATAGTGGTGCATGCCTGCAGTCCCAGCTACTTGAGAGACTGAAGTCAGGAGGACTGCTTGAGCATAGGAGGTCAAGGCTGCAGTGAGCTGTGTTTCCACCACTGCACAGCACTCCAGCCTAGGCAAGACCCTGTCTCAAAAAAATAAAATAAGCAAAAACCCAAATTTTAAATCAGTTTTCTTTTACAATGGTTCCAAAATTTAATTTCTACCTTTAACTTAATTCAACCTAAATTTCCTGTTCAGTATCTGAAATGACGATCTAGTGTACTACCTATAAACTTAACAGTTTCTATAAGAATAGTAAAAAGGAATAAATTTAAAGCTGAAAACACCAAGGACTCTAGTTATTACTTAAATGATATCGAATACAAACGTGATAATAACGATGACAAGGGTAACAAATTTTATTTCCCAAATCACAGAAGCTAGCAAAAAATATTCTCAAGGCTGACCTCTTTTTATTATGGCTTTAGTTAATACATTTTTGTGGCATAGACTTTACAAATCATTTAGGACACAAAATATTTTCCTTACTCAGAAAAAACAGGAAGAGGCTGGCATTGCAATTAATGAAGGACAACAGTATAAGTTGTAATGACCTCAATCAGAAAACAATAAGGAGGATGACATTCTGGGAGACTGCTTTAGAGACAATACCTTTAATCCTTTTAAGCTATATAAACGACTGGTACATGGCTTCAAATCCTCTTATCTTTGGCATTAAAATGAAGGAATTTGACTTTCCTTTTTAGCTGGGACCACAGGCAGATGTCACCACACCAAGCTAATTTTTTAAGTTTTTGGAGATGCAGGGTATCCCCATGTTGTGCTGGCTGGTTTTCAACTCCTGGGCTAAAAGTGATTCTCCCACCTGGCCTCTCAAAGAACTAGGATTACATACATAGCCACTGCACTCAACACTTTACATTAAAAAAAGACAGAGTGTCTTGCACTGTCGCCCAGGCTAGAGCACAGTGGCAGAATTTTGGCTCACGCCAGCATAGAATTCCTAACCTCAAGAAATCCTCCCATCTCAGCTTTCCAAGATGCTGAGGTTATAGGTGCCAGTCACTATTTACTTTAAATAATATCTTTTTGCACAAGTAATGTTCATTAATAAGTGGCTCTTTGACTAAGTAACTTTTATTTTTGTTTTTTCAAATCATAGCACATCAGGGACACTAGAAGGGAGGATGAAAATTTCCTCTAAGTAAAATCTTGGGGTCCAAGAAAGTCAAGTATTTTGCCAAGTGCAGTGGTTGTCACCTGAAATCCCATCACTTTGGGAGGCTGAGGCAGGCAGACTGCTTGAGCCCAGCTGTTCGCAACCAGCCTGGGCAACATAGAAAAACTCCATCTCTACAAAAAATAAAAAAATTAGTTGGGTGTAGTGGTGCACACAAGTAGTCTCAGCTACTCGGGAGGCTGAGGTGGGAGAGGGATCACCTGAGCCCAGGAGGTCAAGGTTACGGTGAGCTGACAGCCTGTCTCAAAACAAAAAACTAACAAAAACACCTTCCAGAAATGGTTCTTATGCTGTATTTGTTTTCCTTGGGGGGAAAACTAAAAAAAAAAAAAAAAAAAGAAAAGAAAAAAGAAAAAAGAAAAATTCAAAAACCAGAAGGGCCTCATAGTCCAAAAATTGGGCTACGTACAATTCAGTGCTTCTACTGTTCGGTACACAGGACCCTTAGAGAAGCTCTCTCACAACAGGCTTAACTGAATGTTACCTTTCCTCCTGCTGTGACTGTTTCTTCATCCTGCTCATCTGCAAAACCAAAACACACAATTCATTTTCAAAACAGGTAAATGTTCTTTGGGTTATTTGGAAAATTAATGGTGTAAGAACTGATACTGGACAAAGAAAAGGAATGAAATAGAGCATTATAAAAGCAAAATCACTCTGAATAATTCACTAAATTAGAATTTTACACAGAATCACAGACGTAATTAGAAATTCAAAGCAAAGATCATTAAAAATTTCAAACAGTAGGGAATTTAATTACTACTTGAGCTAATATCATAGTCATGATCTTAGTAACAGATACAGGACTTGATTATGATTCTTGTCTCCTGGGTTTTGCTAAAATAACAACATTTTAGGTTCCAAAAGAATTGAGTAAAGAATGATGAATAAAAAAACAAGTGATAACCAATCCCTTAAAAATCTTAGTAAGACAATGCCTTCTGAGGATACAGGGCTCAGCATGAGAGAAAGCCCAGGTAAAATTTATAAACTAGACAGTTGATTTCCACAGTGAAAAGCAAAACTGCCAGTACAGAATAGGAAAGAGGTAGTATTAAAGAACAACAAATTACGTTATTATATGCCTGTAATATTTAAGCTTTTTATGACTACTGTGACAGTTGGCACTAGGTAAGGCATGATGAAGTTCAAAAAGAACATGGGATGCTGGGTGCAGCAGTGCACATCTACAGTCCCAGCTACTCTGGAGACAGAAGTGGGAGAATCACTCAAGGCCAGGAGTCCAAGTCTAGCCTAGGCAACAGAGCAAGATCTTATCTCTTATTTAAAAAAAAAAAGGGGGGTAGGGTGTGGTCGCTCACAGCTATTATACCAACACTTTTGGTGGCTGGTATGGGATATAGCAAAAATAAACAGAAATTTATCAGATTTTGAAAAATGCTATACAAAGAATAAACATAAATATATTAGAGAGGAAGTGGGTAGGCGGACACTTCAGAGCAAGTAAAGAGGTATCTCTGAAAAGTTGGCCTTTAAGTTGAAATGTTAAGAGATGAGAAAGACAAGGTAATTATTCCACAAAAAGGAAAGAACCAAATCAAAGGGCCTCCAGTTGGATTGGTTTGGTGACTTCACAAAACAGAAAGCCACTATGAAAACACATAAAGGCTGAGCAAAATAGACAAACCACAACAGCAAGTGCAGTGATACAAAGCACTGGCAGGAAACGTAAGACAGACCAGGACCGAAATCGGGGTTCTGCAAAATATTTGGAAAGAGGTTACTGAACTTCTTTAAATCTCCATTTCCTCACCAATAAAACAAAACAGTTTAATAGTGAAGTGCAAACACATGTAGAACAAGATCTGACAACTACTCATGCCACCCAGAGATGGACATGGTGGCTTAATGTGTGAGTTAGTCACAAATACTTGCTAACAAGGAATAGGCGATTCTGGATGTGAAAAAAATACTGTATTAATTACCAGTAGGAGTTCTGCAGCTCTGCATAGTGACTATTTTTATCTAGGAAGTAACTAACAGAAAGAAATCTAGGTAAGGCTGCCAAAAACAAACACTTGGTCCATTGGACAATGGTAAACCATAGGATAACCAACCTCTTACTAGAAACTATTAGTTTGACTTAATAATCTCTCCCATTACTCAAATTACACATTTTTAGTCTGACAAATTTCATTCCCCAAGGTAGTCTTGGTACTCAGTGGAAAGATATGTCTGATAATACTAAATTAGCTGATCCCTAAATGGTAATATTCAATAAATGTTCTCTTCCTTCTTTCAGATGTGAGAAAATATGCTCCACACCAAACAATTGAATCCTTCAGAGACCTGAAGAATGAAAGACCTATATTTGACGAGGTAGCATATAAGGCAGAACACAGAGCAGTTAAAACAACAGCTCTGGTCAGGCACGGTGGCTCACGCCTGTAATCCCAGCACTTTGGGAGGCTGAGGTGGGTGGGTCGCCTGAGGTCAGAATTTCAAGATCAGCCTGGCCAACATGGTGAAACCTTGTCTCTACTAAAAATACAAAAATTAGCCGGGCATGGTGGCAGGTGCCTGTAATCCCAGCTAGCTGGGAGGCTGAGGTAGGAGAATCACCTGAACCTGGGAAGTGGAGGTTGAAATGAGCCGAGATCACACTACTGCACTCCAGCCTGGGTGACAAGAGCTAGACTTCGTCTCAAAACAAAAAACAAAATACAACAGCTCTGAGAACAAAAATTTACAGTTGATGGATCACTATCCAAAATACCCACTCATATCTGCCATCAATAGTAATTGTAATTGCCTAGCGCGAAAGCTCACACCTGTAATCCCAGCACTTTGGGAGACTGAGGTGGGTGGATCACCTGAGGTCAGGAGTTCGAGATCAGTCTGGCCAACCTGGTGAAACCCCATCTCTACTAATAATACAAAAATTAGCTGGGCATGGTGGCACGTGCCTGTAGTCCCAGCTACTCGGAGCTGAGGCAGGAGAATCACTTGAACCCGGGAGGAGGAGGTTGCAGTGAGCCAAGATCGTGCCACTGCACTCCAGCCTTGGTAACAGACCGAGACTCCATCTCAGAAAATAATAATGACTGCAATTTATTCAAATACAGAATTCCTTAATTAGAAGATAGAATTGACGTCTCATTTTCTAAAAAAGGAGATCTTGAAAATCCCTTTCACGTTTAAAATTCCATAAAGTCAAACATTTAGTATATACTGAAAACATTAGGTTCTCCTTTACAAGTGAATAAAAGAAATCAAGGCTATTGTCTCATCCACAACTCTCCAGAACAAAGATGTTTAAAACTACCCCTATTTAATTTTTAAAGAGAACAAGTGATTATACTTTTCTCTATTTTCCTGCAAAATCACTCAAGAATTACACCTTACTTGTGAAAATGTACTCTAAGACTTGGAAATACTAGGAAAAGATGATGTCATTCTCATTTCATACTGCTTAGAAACTTTAATTTGGCTTACAAAGTATTAACACTCCACAGATTTTTGTTCTAATACAATATCAATTTGCATACTATGTTACAAAAACAATTCTTTCAGCGACATTTGAAAAAGCACTTTAATTAGAACTATTTCGTTAAAACTCATATTCATATTCAATTATAATATTACCACCTTTGCTAGTTTGTAGAAAAATATGCTCCAACAGGGGGAGATCACTAAGAATGGCAACAATGGATCACAGGAAATTAACTTTCCTACAACAGTAGCTACCCAAATCATAATGACACTAAGAGTAAGCCACAGCTAATATCCTGCAGTGGTTAAGCACAAGTCTCACTTAAGAAAGGAGTATCGGCCAGTCACGGCGGCTCACGCCTGTAATCCCAGCACTTTGGGAGGCCGAGACAGGCAGATCATGAGGTCAGGAGTTCGAGACAGGCCTGATCAACATGGTGAAACCCCGTCTCTACTAAAAATACAAAAATTAGCTGGGCGTGGTGGCGCGTGCCTGTAATCCCAGCTACTCAGGAGGCTGAAGCAGGAGAATTGCTTAAACCCAGGAGGCAGAGTTCGCAGAGAGCCGAGGTCGTGCCACTGCACTCTACCCTGGGCAACAGAGCGAGATTCTGTCTCAAGAAAAAAAAAAGAAAAGGAGTGTATCAAGCTGGGCATGGTGGTATGTGCCTACAATCCAAACTACTTGGAAGACTAAGGTGGGAAAATCGCTGGAGCCCAGACGTTTAAAGCTGTGGTGGTCTACATTACGCCACTCACTCCAGGTTACCAACAGAACAAGACCTTGTCTCTAAAAAACAGATAAAAATAAAGAAAGAATAGACTATCAAAGGAGATGACATATTCAAGAGAGAAAGCACAGACCATTGTATATATATTTTGGGGGGGGGGTGCTTACCTAGATCCGCTACAGTTCCTCCTTTAACAGGTGTATTTTCACTATCTTTCTTTAGGTTCACTAGAAAAGCAAAAGAGTTATGTTTATGTGGGAAAGTTGTACTTCTTTTTAGAAAGAAAACAGAATAGGACACGATTAAATGACATGCATCTCACTACAACTGCGACACAATTCAATATTTTCAGGTAAAAATCATAAGTCCACATATGAAATATTTAGTAGACTATATTCTAATTACCCAAGCACTATGTATTTTCATCATAAAAGTAAACAATACAAAATACTCAACAAAACATGAAAATAATCTTTCAACTGCTTCCACAAAGTTTTTTTATTGAAGTTTATGATGCATTTGTTTTGATTCTCACTTATATTCCATTCATTCATTTAAAAAAAAATTAAGGAAGAACTAATACCTTTTCAGTTTGTTTTGAGACAGGGACACAGTCTGTCGCCCAGGCTTGAGTGCAGTGGTGCGATCATGGCTCACCACAGCCTTGACCTCCCAGGCTCAAGCAATCCTTTGATCTCAGGCTCCCAAGGAATTACACTATGGGCACATGCCACCATACCTAGATAACTTTTTTATTTTTTATAGAAACATGGTTTCACCACGTTGCCTAGGCTAGTCTCGAACTCCTGAGCTCATGCAATCCACTCACATCAGCCTCCCAAAATGCCGGGATCACAGACATGAGCCACTGCGTCTGGCCAAACAAATCTTTTATACATCCATATAGACGTCAAAATATATCCTGAGGGTTTTTTAACTCTATGTAAATGTTATGAATACTGTGCTTAGTTCTTAGCACTGACCTTTCCACGTAAGAACTTTGAGTTACATTACATTTCTTTCATTTTTACAAGTTCACTGTGTCCATGGGTGGATGTAAGTTAACTGGCCCTACATTTGTGGAAACCATGTTTATTTTGAATATTTCACTGTTCAAAAACATTCTTTTGTAATTATCATTGTGGGCACATGTAATTATTTAAGATAAATTCTAAAAATAAAACACTGCAACTAAAGGTACACATTTTAAAATTTTAAAAACACAGTCAAGACCGGGTGAAATGGCTCATGCCTGTATTCCCAGCACTTTGGGACGTTGAGGCAGGTGTATCATTTGAGGTCAGGAGTCTGAGACCAGCCTGGCCAACATGGTGAAATTCCGTCTATACTAAAATACAAAAACTAGCTTGACATGGTGGTGTGCATCTGTAATCCCAGCTACTCAGGATGCTGAGGCAAGAGAATCACTTGACCTGGGAGGTGGAGGTTGCAATGAGTGAGACTGCGCCACTGCATTCCAGCCTGGACAATACAGCGAGACTCAGATTCAAAAAGAACAAAAAACAACAACAAAAAAAATACAGCCAAATTGCGTTAAACATCTTCATTAATTTACACTTTCCATCAACAGCATTTGATAGTACTCATTCTTCAAAACTTTCACACTTTTCCATCTACCTTTTAGGTTTTAAAAATCTTATTGATGAAAACAGTGATCTGAAGAACTTGCCTATCTTTAAGTGACCATCTGTTCACACACTTCTTGGCCATGTATTTCTAACAAGTTACCAATCTGACATAATCAACAGTAAATACTTAGTCTAAGGGGTTCAGACTCTTTATACATTTTTAGTATTCTAGTCCTTTGTTATATGGGTAAATACTTCATCCCCCACCCCAAAAAAAACCTGTTTAAAGTGCTAAATTTCTTGTATTTTAACCTCAACTAGTTAACAGTGATTCTAAATATATTTGATGAGCTAAACACATAGTAACAGAAAAAAATGTGTGCCCATAAAATTCTTATGTTGAAACCCAACTGTAGTGTCCTGGCATTTAGAAGTGAGGCCTTTGGAAAATAATTAAGTCAGGAGGATAGGCCCCTCAAGAATGAGATTAATGCCCTTATAACTGGGTGTAGTGGCTCATGCTTGTAAGTCCTAGCTACTAGGGAGGCTGAGGCAGGAGAAACGCTTGAGCCTAGGAGGTGAAGGCTGTATGAGTTATGATTGCACAGCTGTATTCCAGTCTGGGTGGCAATGCAAGTATGCACTTTTAAATAATTAATTTTATGTTATGTGAAGTATATCTCAATTAAAACAATGCTATATTATGCATAAAATCATACACTGGAAAACTGAATGCCTGTTTTCTACTTCACCCTCAGCATCTGTCCCTATAGTGGTTGAATAAAAGTTACTTTGTCATCCAGGCACAGTGGCTCATGCTTGTAATCCCAGAACTTTGGAAGGACAAGGCAGGTGGATCACCAAAGGTCAGGAGTTCCGACCAGCCTGGCCAACATGGTGAAACCCTGTCTCTACTAAAAATACAAAACTTAGCTGGGCATGGTGGAAGGCACCTGTAATCCCAGCTACTAGGGAGGCTGAAGCAGGAGAATCACATGAACCTGGCAGAGGTTGCAGTGAGCAGAGACTGTGCACTCCAGCCTGGGCAACAGAGCAAGACTGTCTCAAAAAAAAAAAAAAAAAAAAAAAAAAAGGTCAGGCGCAGTGGCTCACACCTATAAACCTATAATCCCAGCACTTTAGGAGGCTGAGGTGTGCAGATCACTTGAGGTCAGGAGTTAGAAGACCAGCCTGGGCAACACACTGAAACTCTATCTCTAATAAAAATACAAAAATTAGCCAGACATAGTGGTGCACTTCTGTAATTCCAGCTACTCGGGAAGCTGAGGCAGGAGAATCACTTGAACTCAAGAGGCGGAGGTTGCAGTGAGCCGAGATCATGCCACTGCACTCCAGACTGGGTGACTGGGCAAGATGCCGTCTCAAAAAAAAAAAAAAAAAAAAGGGCCAGGCGAGGCGGTTCATGCCTATAATCAGCACTTTGGGAGGCCGAGGCGGGTGGATCACCTGAGATCAGAAGTTCGAGACCAGCCTGGCCAACATGGCAAAACCCCGTCTCTACTAAAAATACAAAAACACTGGCCAAGCATGGTGGCGGGCACCTGTAATCTCAGCTACTCAGGAGGTTGAGGCAGGACAATCACTAGAATCCTGGGGGCTGAGGTTGCAGTGAGCTGAGATCACACCACTGCACTCCAACCTGGGCAACAGAGCCCAGACTCTGTCTCAGAAACAAAACAAACAAACAAATTTATACAACACTAGACTCAAAAACTGTACAACACATGTCCTTTTCAAGTAGTACAAGCAAACGTTCACCAAAATAAACTATATGCTGTGTAATAAAACAAGTATGAATAATTTTTTTTATTTTTGAGACAGAGCTTTGCTCTTGTTGCCCAGGCTGGAGTGCAATGGCGCAATCTCGGCTCAATGCAACCTCCACCTCCCGGGTTCAAGTGATTCTCCTGCCTCAGCCTCCTGAGTAGCTGGGACTACAGGCGCCCGCCACCACACCCGGCTAATTTTTTGTGTGTGTTTTTAGTAGAGATGGGGTTTCACCATGTTGTCCAGGCTGGTCTAGAACTCCTGACCTCAGGTGATCCATCCGCCTCGGCCTCCCGAAGTGCTGGGATTACAGGCATGGGATTACAGGCCGTGCCTGGCCAAGTGTGAATAAATTTCAAAAGACTAGATTTTCAGTGAATGATTTTGGGTTTTTTTGAATCAGGGTCTCACTCCTTAGCCCAGGCTGTAGTCCACTGGTGCGATCATGGCTCACTGAAGCCTCAATGTCCTTGGTTTCCAGCAATCCTCTCACTGAACAGCTAGGACTACGGGGAAAGACCACCATGTCCAGCTCTGCCATAGATTTTAATTAGGAATTAACTATAAAATAAGCCAGACATGGTAGCTTGCACTTTAGGAGGCTGAGGCAGGCAGATTGCTTGAGCTCAGGAGTTTGAGACCAGTTTGGGCAATATGGCAAGACCGTGTCTCTACAATGAATAAAAATTAGGCAAACGTGGTGGTGAGCACCTGTATCCCAGCTAAAACGAGAGGCTGAGGTGGGAGGATCACTTGAGTGAGCAGTGAGTCATGACTGTACCAATGCACTCCAGCCTGGGCGACAGAGCGAGAGACCCTGACTTTTTTTTTTAAATTCCAGGAATGCAAAGTTGATTCAACCACTACAAAAATCATACAATGTAATTAAATAATATTAACTGATTAAAAGGAGAAATATCATTACATCAGTGGATATTGAAGAATGGTATCAAAATTTGGCATTCATTCATAAAAACTCACAAAAATCCAGGAAGAAAGCTTCTTGAAATTGATGAAACATCTATTGTGTGATATCACACGTCATGGTAAAATATAAATGTGTTCTTTCGAAGACAGAGAAAAAAGCAAAATGTCTGCTTTCTAAACCGCTATTAAAATTATAGTGGAGGTATAACGTAATTGGAGGTTTGTGTAACAGAAAATCCTAAGAAATCTACAAAAAAGTGCCAGAATACATGATTTTTTAAAAAGCAACAGAATACACGGTCAAAAATTAAGGAATATTAATTCTCTTTCTACATACTAGCAAAACATAAGTGGAAAATTTTAAACTTTCAGTAACAAAAAAAATTGAGATATAAATTTAACAAAATGTGAAAGACCTCATAATAAAACAGACAAAACACAGAAGAAGAAAAATTACATTAAACGCTGGTGCTAAGACTTACATGGAAAAGCTAAGAGCTATAATAGCAAAAACAATATTGAAAAATGTGAACAAAAGTTGAAGTTTACTCAATTTCAATACTTACTAAAAAAACTATAATAACTCAGGCCCTGTGGTATTAAGTACAATGAGATGGTTAGAATAGAATACTGAATCTAAATGTAGACATGTGTGATGATTTTCAACAAAGGCATCAAAATAGTTCAATGTGAGAAGTAGTGTCTTTTCAGCAAATGGTGTACAAACAACTAAATACCTATGTGGGGAATAAAATAATCTTCGACCCGTAATTCATAACATCCTCAAAATCAACTTTAAATTGGGTCACAGACCTAACTATAAAAGCAGAAGGCATAAGCCTTCTGCAAGAACACACAGAAAAACACATTTACAACACTAACGTAGGCAAAAAATTTCTTAGGACACAAGAAGTTAAGAGCACCTGTCCTCCAAAAAAAAAAAAGTGTTAAGAAAATGAAAATCCAAGCAACTGTGAATAGGGGCTTGAACTGGTTATACTTAAATTCAGAAAAATCAAATGCTTGAATGGTGTAATTTATAAATTCACTAGAGAACAGAAAACCAATAAAAAGGACAACTACCAATTCTCCTGCTTATTTTTTTTTATCCTTTAATCCCTCCATCTGGATGTCAAGAACTGCTTGGGACACTTTCCTTGCCATCTTTGTCACCTTTAGCCATAGTGCTTTAGCCTTCGACCGGACAACACACCATCAGCTGAGTGCAAAATACAGACAGACCAATGCTGATGAGCCTAGCTTCTCCTGGTATTCTTAACTGTCCTGTATGTATATACATATGTATATACATATATACACCCAGTGCCCATCTTATACATATGTATATTGTCCTATATGTCTATACATATGTATATTTCCTATATGTGTGTGTATATATAAGGTATATACATACATATGCATATTGCCCTACATGTATATACCTATGTATATATACATATACACCCAGTACCCATCTTAATTATTTATCAATTGCTCTGTCTTTAGTGCCATATAAACCATATAGTCTTCTTTATCAATTGCTCTGTTTAGTGCCATATAAACCATATAATCTTCTCCTATTTTTAACCGTATACTTTCTGAGTTTTAGTAACTCATCTTACTTTTAGATCCAGATGGCTTCCTATATTTTACAAATTTCTCAACAATGTACAAATGTACAAATAATGTTCTGGTTTTTCCTAGGCTTTTTATAATACTCTTTTCTGTCACTGCATAAGTTTAGCACAGGAGAGATAGTTATATGCTTCATATACATCTTAATCTAAATCCTAGATTTTTTTTCTTTTTCATTATTTTTCATGCTCACAGAATAGTAAAATAAAAAAGAGATACCTTATAATTTACTACAATCCTTCATCTTAGGCCGTTTTGAAGAAATTGTAATTCAGCTTCTAATAACCAGAAAAAGTTCTAATTCCTCCAGTTATTTCAATAAAGTATATTTAAAAAAAAACACTAATAACTTTAATGACTTAGTTTCTAGTTCCCAAATTTTAAATCTCCACTTTCTAGATTCCAGTGAAATTCTATAAACTCAGATGATTAGTATGAGAGTTATAATTCACCAACTGATATATATAGTCATATATATAGTCTCTTATTTACAAGCTGTACCCACAAAGATGGGTGGAGAAGGCTAATAAATCATAAAACGCCAATCATAGGTCTTTACTTTATAAAGTATGCTAGAGCTTATTTTTTTTAAATCTAATCACTGGCTCACTGAGGACACAAACATTTAATGATCAATAAAAAATACCTTATCAATATTTAAAGAACATTTTGGCTTTTTTATGTTTGTTGTTTTTGTTTTTGAGACTGAGTCTCACTCTGTCGCCTAGGCTGGAGTGCAGTGGTATGATCTCAGCTCATTGCAACCTCCGCCTCCTGGGTTCAAATGATTCTTCTACCTCAGCCTCCAGAGTAGCTGGAAATACAGGCGTGCCACTGTGCCTGGCTAATTTCTGTATTTTTAGTACAGATGGGGTTTCACCACGTTGGCCAGGCTGGTCTTGAACTCTTGACCTCAAGTGATCCCCCTGCTTTGGTCTCCCCAAGTACTGGGGTTACAGGTATAAGCTACCATGCCCAGCCCACTTTGAATTTAATTACATTGAATAGAAGTCAGGTCAGAATTTACATAACTGGTAACTAAGGTTCATCACACTTAGAAGAAATTCATTACTGGAGATCTTCAAATTTGCATTCACATAAAGCATTCCCTAGAGATTTCAATAAGTTAAACTGTATATAAGTACATACTCCACTTTTTCATATGAATATGATTCTGTTGCAATTTAAAAACCATTAATTTTAAAACATTCCTAAATTTAAAGTTGTTTTTGGTCGCTGTAAGTTTTCTCAATAAACAAAGAGTAGGGCCGGGCGCAGTGGCTCACGCCTGTAATCCCAGCACTATGGAAGGCCGAGGCGGGCAGATCACAAGGTCAGGAGATCGAGACCATCCTGGCTAACACGGTGAACCCCAGTCTCTACTAAAAACTTCAAAAAATCAGCCGGGTGCGGTGGTGGGCGCCTGTAGTCCCAGCTACTCGGGAGGCTGAGGCAGGAGAATGGAGTGAACCCGGGAGGCGGAGCTTGCAGTGAGCTGAGATCGCGCCACTGCACTCCAGCCTGGGCGACCAAGAGAGACTCCGTCTCAAAAAAAAAAAAAAAAGAGTAAAACTACTCAAATGATTACAGAACATTCAAAAATGATATCCATAAAAGGGATAATCTATTCATACTTGAAAGTCGAGAACTGTGGACCCACAGCAAGCAATGACTCATCCCATGGTATTGCTGAGAATGACTAAATTACATCTAACACTCTCATGCAGAATAATACAAACCATTTTTGGGAAGTACTACTTCTTCTATATTGGGTACAGGTGTTGGGTCTTCCATATCCTTGGTTAGATCTTCTTGTTCGTCTTCCTCTTTCTGACTTCTGCGCTTCCCATAAAGGCTAGCTTGGCTAAAACATACAAGGTATATGAAATATAAACAAGATTGATTATTGCTACTTATAGCAAACAGTTTCTGAGGCTGCACACCTTCATTATTTGTAGAATATATGCTCAAGATCACTTTAAAAGACAAACAGTAGGTCGGTCGCAGTGGCTCATGCCTGTAATCCCAGCATTTTGGGAGGCTGAGGCAGGTGGATCACTGAGGCCAGGAGTTTGAGACCAGCCTCGCCAACATGGCGAATCCCTGTCTCTACTAAAAATACAAAAATAAGCCAGGCATGGTGGCAGGCGCCTGTAATCCCACCTGCTCAGCAGGCTGAGGCAGGAGAATTGCTTGAACCCAGAAGGTGGAGGCTGGAGTGAGCTGAGATGTCGCCAGTGCACTCCCACCTGGGTGACAGAGGGAGACTCTATCTAAAAGAATTTTTAAAAATAAAAAAGGCAACATTAAAAAAAAAATTAGATAACTTCCCCCAAATTACATCTAACCAGCCAATAAAACAAAAATAAAAGTTAACAGGCATAAAAAATGGGCAAAAAATCCTACTAGACAATTGCTGGCACTATCACAAAAGGGACTTAAATTAGTGTAATAAAAGAAGAACTGCTAAGGAAATATGATATATTCTAAGATTATAAGCAATCACATATGTGATCAAAGATATGTACCATTGTGTTTTAATGGCCATTTTATCATCCAAATATCAGGAATGGCAAGTAGAATCCTTAAACATAGTACTAAATCTACCGTATAAAATCATCCACTGCTCTTGCACCAAAAATTCAATCAAATCATTATTAATTTTTAAAACTAATAAATGCCAGGGGGGCTCAAAAAAATAAACCCAGTAATGATTCTTTACCTTTAGGGATTACAAGGGATATACAACAGAAATCCTTACCTCACATAACAGGATTCACAGAAACACAGAGAAATACAATAGAAGTAGTATATTTCAGCGCAGAGAAATGAATAAAAGTACCAAGAAAATACATCATAGAGAGGTTGTAAGGACTGAAGATTAGAGTTAAGCTGAACCTTGAGAATTGTTTAACAATTCACTAAGAGGTAAGGGCTGGGTGTGGTGGCTCATGCCTGTAATCCAAGAGCAAGGGAAGGCCAGGAGTTCGAGACTAGCCTCGGAAACAGAGCGAGACCCCATCTCTACCAAAAAACAAAAAATTTAAATTTTGAGACAGGGTCTCACTTTGTTGTCCAAGCTGGAATGCAGTGGTGCAATCACAGGTCACTACATCCTTGAACTCCTGGGCTCAAGTAATCCTCCTTCCTCAGGCTCCTGAGTAGCTGAGGCTATAAGTGCACACCATCATGCCCAGACTATTTTTCTTTCTTTAATTTATTCTAGATACAGGGTTTCACTATGTTGTCTCAGGTGATGTCAAACTTAAGCGATCCTCCTACCTTGGCCTCCCAAAGTTCTGGGATTACAGGCATGAACCATGGCTCCTGGCCCAAAAAGTTTTGTTTTGTTTTCTTTTGTTTTGGTGGGGGCGGAGGGAGGAGACAGTCTTGCTCTGTTGCCCAGGCTGGAGAGAAGTGGCATGAATCTCAGCTCACTGCAACCTTTGCCTTCTCAGGTTCAAGCAATTCTCACGCCTCAGCCTCCCCAGTAGCTTGGATTACAAGGGTGCACAACCACGCCCGGCTAATTTTTTTTGTATTTTTAGTAAAGATGGGGTTTCACTATGTTGCTCAGGCTGGTCTCTAACTCCTGAGCTCAGGCAATCTGTCCACCTCAGTCTCCCGAAGTGCTAGGATGACAGGCATGGACTATTGCACCCAGCCTCCAAAAAGTTTTTAATGCTAAGCCAGGCATGGTGGCATGCACCTGTAGTCCTAGCCACTGAGGAGGATTGCTTGACCTCAGGATTTTAAGGTTACATGATTGCACCACTGCACTCCAGCCTTTATTCTGCACCCTGAATATTCTGCATTGTCTTTTTTTAATGATTATTTATTTATTCTTCAGCAGATGTTATTATACTAATTTAAGCCCCTAATTTATTTGTTATTTTTATTTTTTTCTGCCAAAGAGCAAGATCTTGTCTGGCAAAAATAAATAAATGAAATATTAAAAAAAAAGACAATGCTTCAGGATGCAGAATAATGGCCAAAAGGTATAAGAAAAGAAAAACACACTTGCTTTGGGAAGTACTGCATAGCAATCTAAAGTGCACTGTGAAGTGAGAGTGGAAATGGAGAAAAAGCTGACTGAAACAGCATGCTGGGCCAGCCTGAGTTCTACAGTGCAGAAAGAATGTTCAAAGTTCCCTTTGAGGGATGACATATTGGCTTAGGTTAGAATAGGATACATAAAGTAAAAGTGTTTTCCAAATAAAAATCACATGAGTTTTTTTGTTTGTTTGTTTTTGTTCTTGTTTTTTTTTTTCTTTTTCTTTGAGACGGAGTCTTGCTCTGTCACCCAGGCTAGAGTACAGTGGCGTGATCTCAGCTCACTGCAAGCTCCGCCTCCCAGGTTCACGCCATTCTCCTGCCTCAGCCTCCCCCGAGCAGCTGGGACTATGCCCGGCTAATTTTTTTTTGTATTTTTAGTAGAGACTGGGTTTCACTGTGTTAGCTAGGATGGTTTCCATCTTCTGACCTCGTGATTCACCCATCTCGGCCTCCCAAAATGCTGGGATTACAAGCATGAGCCACCGTACTCAGCCTTTATTTTTTTTTAAACAAAAGGAAGGAAAGTACACTTGGAAGAGGGCTAAGCAGGCAACTTGAAAGACAAGTGCTACATGATGATTTTTTAAAAGCCTATAAACCTAAAGGCAGCAGAGAGATAAAATACTTAAAGGGGAAGAAAACATACAATGCAGATGAATGAAACAAAAGTTGGGAAAACAGATTTCAAAATATTTTCTAATTATATTTTCAACATAATTCTAAGGAGAAACGTAAAATGAGAAAAGGTGTGGTCATTACAAGGCAAATGTATTCCATTAAAGTACATGCATACATATATTTTAGAGAACTCAATCTGGTATGCGTTATATTCAAAGTAGAGGGTACATGTCACCACTGTGAGCCTCAAGCCTCCTAGGGATCACATCTCGGTTCAGTAACCACTGGTGTCCCGGCACCCCATTTTATCTCATCATAGTTGACAGTGCCCTCCCTGCAGAGATCTCATGTAGCTCCAAAATCTCTGAACAGCAACAGCAACATTCAGACTAGAAATGTAAGAAATAGGCTAGGTGTGGTAGCTCATGCAAATAATCCCAACACTTTGGGAGGCCGTGGTGGAAGGACTGCTTGAGACCAGGAGTTTGAGACCAGTCTGGGTAACAAGGAGAGAAAACATCTCTACAAAATATACAAAAATTAGCTGAGTGTGGTACTGCGCACCTGTAGTCTCAGCTACTCAAGAGGCTGAAGTAGGAGAATTGCCTGAGCCCAGGGGATAGAGGTTGCAATGGGCTGAGATCACACCACTGTGCTCCAGTCTGGGCAACAGAGCAAGACACTGTCTCAAAAAAAAGATGAAATGTTAAATATATATAAAAGGAATGTATGCCAGGCACGGTGGCTCATGCCTGTAATCCCAGCACTTTGGGAGGCTGAGGCGGGTGGATCATGAGGTCAGGAGATTGAGACCATCCTGACCAACATGGTGAAACTCTGTCTCTACTAAAAATACAAAAAAATTAGCTGAGCGTGGTGGCGCGAGCCTGTACTCCCAGCTACTTGGGAGGTTGAGGCAGGAGAATCGCTTGAATTTGGGAGGCGGAGGTTGCAGTGAGCTGAGATTGCGCCACTGCACTTGAGTCTGGCAACAGAGTGAGACTCCATCTCCAAAAAAAAAAAAAAAAAAAAAAAAAAAAACCTGTAAAAAATAAAGTTACCCCATAAACAGCTAATGAAAAATCTATTTTTATAATTTCAATTTTCATGTCATAATACAAATGGGCTCAAAAACTAAGTTTTTAAAGGTTTTTTGATGACTGTAACTTGCTTAACAATATATGAAACTAAGAGGTTTTTAAATGCACCTAAAGACTTCTATTAGTAAGAGTGTTGTCATAACTACCCTTCAGGAAGTAATATGATTCAAGGAATCTTCTGGGAACAGAAATGCTAACTAGGGTAGGGAGGAAAGTCTATATAAGGAAACTGCAGGAGAGATGATGTCAATTGTACCTTTACACTTCAATCAACATCCAAAAAGTTGACTGTCACATGAAAATAATCAATTTACAGACCATAATTATCTTGCTAAGTTTAAACTATAAAAATTATAATAAAAATATTTTAAGCTATGCAAACCAGAAATTATGTATCTTAATATATACCAATTATTAACTACCATATACCATTTATTAAGTGTGTATTTAAGGCCAGGCAATGTGCAAAGGCTTTAAAGTCTCATTTAACCCTCAAAACAATCTATTCAGTAGAAATCATAATCCTCATTCAACCAAAGCTCACTAAGTACAAAAGTTGTACTGCCATGCTTTGCCGAACATCAAGCAGCCACATATTCACCTCTTCTATGAGTACATTTTGTCACAAATGGGACAAATGGTAAAATCAGAAAAGGAGACACTGAACTTGGTGAATATAATGTCTTAAACTCCTTACCAGCCATGCTTCTCAATACATACTTAGATATCAAAAAAAAAAAATCCAAGTGATTTTCCAGGCTCAGCCTCCCAAGCCTCATAAATCCAACAGCCAGTTCCACATCTCCTTGTGTAGAACGTCTAACAAGCATTCCAAACCTAACATTCAAACAGGCGTGCACCACCACGCCCAGTTAATTTTTATATTTTTTAGTAGAGATGAGATTTCACCATGTTGGCCAGGCTGGTTTTGAACTCCTGACCTCAGTTGATCTGCCTGCCTTGGCCTCCCAAAGTGCTGGGATTATAGGTGTAAGCCACCACATCCGGCCTGTTTTAATGCCCTTTGAATCATGTAATCGTTCTTACCTTTTTTTTTGAGACGGAGTCTCGCTCTGTCGCCCAGGCTGGAGTGCAGTGGCCGCATCTCAGCTCACTGCAAGCTCCGCCTCCTGGGTCTACGCCATTCTCCTGCCTCAGCCTCCCGAGTAGCTGGGACTACAGGCGCCCGCCACCTCACCCGGCTAGTTTTTTGTATTTTTTAGTAGAGACGGGGTTTCACCATATTAGCCAGGCTGGTCTCGATCTCCTGACCTTGTGATCCGCCCGTCTCGGCCTCCCAAAGTGCTGGGATTACAGGCTTGAGCCACCGCGCCCGGCCACGTTCTTACCCTTTCTTGCCACTTTTCTTCCGTGATTCTGTTGGTGTCGGAGGGGGAGGCGAAGGCGAATGTTTCCTCTTTCGAGCATTAGCTGATGCTTTTCTATCTCTTCTTTCTGGACTTCTGACTGGCTAGGAAGAAGTAAATGGAAATAAATATCAGCTATCTTTGCTCCTCAGTTTCTACAAATCCTTGGCAAAAGGTGAGTCTCCACATACAAAGACAAGAGCATATCCTTAGTTCAGAGCAAATGAAAAGAATATCATTAATCATCCAGGAACACCAGTAATCAAGAAACTTTCCCTGACCTTTCAGGTGATATATATCATCAATGGAAGTATCAGCTATCAGTTATTCAAACTATGCTATAATAGACATGCTGAAACCCTGCACAACTAAAAACTGGTACTGTTCACATTCTATGTTTTGAGGTGGGAAATGTATTTCAATAACTACTGGAAAAATATGAAATACACTCTATTAAACTGACAAAATACAAAGACAGGCCAAATGATCCTGTGAAAATGTAGCATTATAGGAATTATTCTTAATCTCTAAAACAAATAGAAGATAACTTTATGTTATAAGAAATGTTAAGCAAGATGGCAACATAATTTAGAAGTCAACGTCTGGCCGGGCACGGTGGCTCAAGCTTGTAACCCCAGCACTCTGGGAGGCCGAGATGGGCGGATCACGAGGTCAGGAAATTGAGACCATCCTGGCTAATATGGTGAAACCCCGTCTCTACTAAAAAATACCAAAAAAAAACTTGGTGGCGCCTGCAGTCCCAGCTACTTGGGAGGCTGGGGCAGGAGAATGGCGTAAACCCAGGAGGCAGAGCTTGCAGTGAGCTGAGATCGGGCCACTGTACTCCAGCCTGGGTGACAGAGTGAGACTCAGTCTCAAAAAAAAAAAAAAAAAAGAAGTCAAGGTCTAGGGCCGGGTGCCATGGCTCATGCCTGTAATCCCAGCACTTTGGGAAGCCGAGGTGGTAAGATCACTTGAGGCAAGAGGCAAGGAGTTCAAGACCAACCTGTCCAACACAGGGAAACCCCATCTCTACTAAAAATACAAAAAATTAGCGGGCTATGGTGAAGCATGCCTGTACTCCCTGCTACTCAGGAGGCTGAGATATGAGAACTGCTTGAACCCAGTAGGCGAAGGTTGCACTGAGTCGTGATCATGTCACTGTACTCCAGTCTGGGTGACAGAGCAAGACTCTGTCTCCAAGAAGGAAAAAAAAAGTCAACCTTTATAAGTAAAAACTATCCCGGTTTGCAGATGATACAATTTTATACATAAAAAAAGCTACCAGACCTAATGAACAAGTTCAGGAAAGTTGCAAGACCTAAGATCAACATACAAAAGCAAGCCTGCAAACAGTAACTACCAATTTAATAAAACAGACTATCATAAAGAAAAAAACACCTAAATGATCAGTACTAGATTAGGTAAAAGCATGAAAGGCATAAGTAAATAACCTAAAATTAAAACATCAATTAGGCTGGTCATGGTGGCTCACACCTGTAATCCCAGCACTTCGGGAGGCCGAGGCGGGGGGAATGCTTGAGCCCAGGAGTTCAAGACCAGCCTGGGAAACATAGTAAGACCTTGTCTCTACAAAAACAAACAAACAAAAAGTTAGCTGGGTTTAGGGGTGTGCGTCTGTCACCCGAATTACTCAGAATACTGAGCCGGGAGGATAGCTTATGCTCAGGAGGTCAAGGTCACAGTGTGCTATAATCGCGCCACCACACTTCAGCGTAGGTGACAGAATGAGATTCTGTCTCACGCCAAAATGAAAAAAATCCATGAACTAAATGTTAATTTTCTCTGTTGCCATCCTATTCCTTTCAACTGCATTTCCATTGAGAAGCTCCATGGCATCAAACTGAGAACCTTGAACACCTTATGAGTATGTAATAGCAGTTTGAAAAAAATCTAAAGGATATACACCTTTGAATGATACAATAAATCTGAAGTTGAATTTTTTTCTTTTTTTTTCTGAGACAGGGTCTCACTCTTGACACCCAGGTTGGAGTGCAGTGGCATGATCTCAGCTCACTGCAACCTTCACCACCCGAGTTCAAGCGACTATGGATCACTGCAGCCTTAACTTCCTGGGCTCAATTGATCCCCCTCACCTCAGTCTCTCAAGTGGCTGGGACTTCAGTTGCGCACCACCAAGCCCAGCTAATTTTTGTATCTTTTGCAGAGACAGGGTCTTGCCATGTTGCCCAGGCTAGTCTCAGACTCCTGCGCTCAAGCACTCCACCTACCCTGGCCTCCCAAAGTACTGGAATTACAGGCGTGAGCCACCATGCCCAACCCTAAATTTTTAAACAAATATCCTTTTTTTTTTTTTTTTTTTTTTTTTTTTTTTGAGATGGAGTCTCGCTCTGTCGCCCAGGCTGGAGTGCAGTGGCCGGATCTCAGCTCACTGCAAGCTCCGCCTCCCGGGTTTACGCCATTCTCCTGCCTCAGCCTCCGGAGTAGCTGGGACTACAGGCGCCCGCCACCTCGCCCGGCTAGTTTTTTGTATTTTTTAGTAGAGACGGGGTTTCACCGTGTTAGCCAGGATGGTCTCGATCTCCTGACCTCGTGATCTGCCCGTCTCGGCCTCCCAAAGTGCTGGGATTACAGGCTTGAGCCACCGCACCCGGCCCAAATATCCATTTTTATATAACCTCCTAAAAATAAATGAATAAACAAACTAAATCAGAACAGAAATGGGTATGAACTGGTCGGTTAAAGAATGTAATGTAGAAACTGGAATATTCCTAATGACAAAAAAGCCTTCAATTAAAATATATTAAGGGAAAGCAAATATGTAAGTGTATCTTCTGGAAGGGTTAAAATAAGAGAATATGGAAGAGTCATCAGCACCATAAGACTGGTGGAAAAAAAAAATTTGACGAGTCCAATTCCAAAACAAACAAGAACCAACTGCAAGTAAAAAGGTATGACAAAGACTCAACTGTAAAACATTTTTCTCTTCTCTTTTTTTTTCTCTAATTTTTTTTTTTTTTTTTTTTTTTTTTGAGACGGAGTCTCGCTGTGTCTCCCAGGCTGGAGTGCAGTGGCGCGATCTCGGCTCACTGCAGGCTCCGCCTCCCGGGTTCACGCCATTCTCCCGCCTCAGCCTCCGAGTAGCTGGGACTACAGGCGCCCGCCACCACGCCCGGCTAATTTTTTGTATTTTTAGTAGAGACGGGGTTTCACCGTGTTAGCCAGGATGGTCTTGATCTCCTAACCTCGTGATCCGCCCGTCTCGGCCTCCCAAAGTGCTGGGATTACAGGCTTGAGCCACCGCGCCCGGCCTTTTTTCTCTAATTTTTTTTATCATTTGAAGAGACGAGGTCTTGCTACATTGCCCAGACTGGTCTCAAACTTCTGGGCTCAAACAATCCTCCCACCTCGGCCTCCGTAACTGCTGGGATTACAGGTGTGAGTCGCTGGGCCCAGCCATTTAACATTTTTGTTTCCTAATATTTTTCCTAAAAATTGGCAAGGCATGGTGGCTCATACCTGTAATCCCAGCACTTTGGAAGGCCAAGGCTGGTGGATCAACTGAGGTCAGAAGTTCAAGATCAGCCTGGCCAAGATAGTGAAACCCCATCTCTACTGAAAATACAAAAATTAGCCAGGTGTGGTGGCATGTGCCTGTAATCCCAGGTACTTGGGAAGCTGAGGCAGGAGAATCACTTGAACCCAGGAGGCAGAGACTGCATTCAGCCAAGATCGTTCCACTGCACTACAGCCTGGGCAACAGAATGAGACCCCGTGTCAAGAAAAAAAAAAAAATTAATGTGAAAAACAGTAAGGTTTTCATAGTAAAGTCACAGCACTGAAATAGGTATGAAAGAACTGTACTCTGCATGTCAGTGGTTCAAAGAATATCCATCTCTAAGATGTTTCAACAAAGTAAAACAGGCCAGGCGCAGTGGCTCAGGCCTGTAATCCCAACACTTTGGGAGGCCGAGGCGGGCGGATCACCTGAGATTAAGAGTTCAAGACCAGCCTGGCCAACATGGTGAAACCCCATTTCTACTAAAAATACAAAAATTAGGCAGGTGTGGTGGCGCGTGCCTGTAGTCCCAGTTACTTGGGAGGCTGAGGCAGGAGGATCGCTTGAACCCAGGAGGTGGAGGTTGCAGAGAGCCAAGATCACACCACTGCACTCCAGCCTGGGCAACAGAGTGAGAATCTGTCTCAAACAAACAAACAAACAAATAAATAAAGTCAAACAATACCCCAGGAAAAGGAACCAGAAGTCTCTAAAGCTACCACAAATCCAATACTAACACCCCTTCTTCTCAGTGTCAAATTGTCTTCTAGTGACACCTACCGCACGAGTTGTGCCTTCCACAAGTTGTGCCTTACAAGGAATCACGGGTAAATATCTAAGCGACTGAACTTCTCAAAGGATTAAATGATATAAAATGTCAAATCATCCACCCTCAGAAAAGCGGATTGAACTATAACTGTTAAGATGTTTAAGGCCTGTACTTTACACTACCTACCATCTGTGGATTAACAGTTATTTAAGAATATTAAACAGGTCGGGCATTGTGGCTCATGCCTGTAATCCCAGCACTTTGAGAGGCCAAGGCATGTCACCTGACGTCAGGAGTTGGAGACCAGCCTAGCCAACATGGAGAAACCCTGTCTCTACTAAAAATGCAAAACTTAGCCAGATGTGGTGGCAAACGCCTATAAACCCAGCTACTTGGGAGGCTTGAGGCAGGAGAATCGCTTCAACCCAGGAAGCAGAGGTTGCAGTGAGCCGAGATTGTGCTACTGCACTCTAGCCTGGCCAACAGAGCAAGACTTTGTCTCAAAAAATATATACACATATTAAACAAAATGAGTTTTCCATAGGAAAACCAACGGCTACATTAAATTCTGCTGTGATGATATTGCACTTCAGATCTAGTGGGCAAAATCAGCTATACCACTATCCTTCTGCATGGGCCACTTTAAATCTTAATAACCTTTTAAGATTTTCATACCCCTTTTTGGGAGGTTATTAGCTTCTGAGATGGCTGTTACAGCCACTTAGGAATTTTCACCTGATGGCACATCAGCCATCAGGTAGATGTGAAAGTTCCTAAGTGGTTTGTATATGACAATTTATTGATGAAGATTTAGTAACATTTAGGCCAAGAAGACAGACTTAACGGTGAGAAATCATGCCAAAGAAAATACCTCTTCATTCTTGGTTGAAATCCGCTGACGAAAACTCACAGGCTTCCTATTTTCATCCACCTCATAATCCTCCTCATTCATCCATTCATTGAAAATATCAGTGTCCAAAATCCATTTCACATGAACCTAAAACCGTATCAAATCATGAATATCTACATAAATAACAAAATCACTCAAGGTTTTAAAGTATTGAAAAGGAAACACGCTGATTTATTTTCAAAGCCTCAAATGCATAAAACACATTAATAACGTAATACTACTAATGATATATGAGGTATACTCTGGAGCCTAGTTTCCTTCCTAACAATGTGATACCATAGTAAGTAATCATTCCCAGTCTTAAACTTCTGACACTATAATCTACAGGGCAATAAATGTCTAAAAATCCTTCAGTAGTACTTCGCAACATTACATGGTTCATGAGTCATATGGCTTACTCCTTTACTATTAGATGACAGTATAATTTCAACATTTAATTTCCAAAAATAGTTAAAAATAGAAAAATCTGGAAGAAGAGTACAAAGTAGTGCTTTTGTTTTGGACTACTCTTGCAACCTGTACAATTAATTTTTTTGTTTTGAGACGGGGTCTTGTTACAAAGGCTGGAGTGAAGTGGTGCAATCATGGCTCACTGCAGCCTCAACCTCCTCAGCTCAAGCAATCCTCCTGCCTCAGCCTTCTAAGTATGTAGCTAGGACTATAGGGCACTTGACATTATGCTCAGATAATTTTTTTTTTGGTAGCTCAGGCTGGTCAAGCAATCCTCCTGCCTTAGCCTCCCAAAGTGCTGTTATTACAGGTATGAGTCACCATGCCCCACAAAGTTTAAATTACTTCCACTTCAAAAGCTGACTAACAAGTCAGTGTATGGACTCTTACTACATTATGGTAGAAATGATTAATAAAGTGAGTCTACATCATTCTAAAAGTCACACAGGCACTGCTTCCAAGCTTTCCAAATGACATCATCAGTGATGTTCAACTCTACTCCTCACACTCCTCTCTCACAAACCACAATCTGACCTGCCTTTGGATTCTCCTCAAACATCAAGCACTGCAGACATCTCATCTAAGACCTAGATAATAAAGTCTTCGTAGCCATGCATATCTTGTAAATGGATGACAGGAAAGGGAAACCAACATTCTGTATCTCCTTAGAGAGACTGCTTAGAAAACAGCTGAGAAGAGCTATTAGATTATTATAATAATTTTTTTTGGCCGGGCACGATGGCTTACACTTATAATCCCAGCACTTCAGGAGACCGAGGCAGGCGGATCACCTGAGGTCAGGAGTTTGAGGCCAGTCTGACCAACCTGGTAAAACTCCGTCTCTACTAAAAATATGAAAATTAACCAAACATAGTAGCGTGTGCCTGTAGTCCCAGCTACTTGGGAGGCTGACGCACGAGAATCACTCGAACCCGGGAGGCAGAGGTTGCAGTAAGCCAAGATCACACCACTTCACTCTAGCCTGGGCGACAGATGAGACGCCATCTCAAAAAAACAACAAAAAAAGAGATTATTATAAGATTTTTTTTTTTAAATCATTTACCTTCCATGGCTTTTCTGGAATTGGTGGATCTTCAATTTCAGCATCAACATCATTACTATGGACCCAAGTATCATAGCTATAAAGGAACAGAAAAGAGAAAAACAAATTAGAGTCAAAGGTAATTTACTAGAAAGACTTTTACAAATAGTAAGAACATATTTTAGAAATACTACTAAAATCCCAGCCTGGTCAATATGGTGAAACTGCGTCTCTACCAAAAAATACAAAAATTAGCTGGGCATGGTAGGACGTGCCTGCAGTCCCCGCCACCCAGGAAGCTGAGGTGGAAGAATCGCTTGAACCCAGGAGGCAGAGGTTGCAGTGAGCCGAGATCATGCCACTGCACTTCAGTCTGGACAACAGAGTGAGACCCCATCTCGAAACAAAACAAAACAAAACAAAAAACTAAAAGAAATACTACTAAAATCTATTAATAGCAACTTATTAGACACTTTTCTCCTTACTATTCTGCCAAGAAAGCTCCTCTGTAGAGGTCACCAGTATATAACGTATATATTGCTAAACCCGAAGTTGAAGACTAAGACCAAAAAATTTTAAACAGCTGCTTGCTCTTTCCTCAAAGCATTTCCCACACTTGGCCACCAAGAAAGTACTATATCACCTAATAGTCCTTATATTCACCAGCCTCTCTTCAAGTTTCCATGCCAGTTTCTGGTCTTAGTCCCAAACGTCTTCAACCTTCAAAAGTTCCGAGATTCAGTTTTTGGAAAAATCCTTCTCCCCTGCTAATTTCATTCCTTCCTATAACTTTAAATACACACTGATGACTTCAAATTTTATGTCAGCACTCTCCCATGTATTCTGAACTCATAAATCCAACAGCCAGTTCCACATCTCCTTGTGTAGAACGTCTAACAAGCATTCCAAACCTAACACTCAAAGCTCAACTTGCAATGCTACCCTGGCCCCAGCGATGTACTCTAGCCAATCATTTCCACTTCAGTAATGGCAACTTTATCTTTCCTGCTGTTCAGGCCAAAATCATTGCAAACAGCCTTGATTCCATTCTCAAGCACATCCTGTAATCAAACCAACTGCAAATGTGACCAGCTCTAACTTCAAAAGTATGTCTAGAATCCATCTAATTCTTACTCCTCCACTCTGCTCAATGGTTTTCCGGCTTCTGCCATTGGTCTCTTGGTCTCTCAAGAGTTAATTTTTCACATAGCAACCATAGTGATCTTTTTGAAAACTAAGTCAGTCCACATCACTCCACTGATCCAACCCTTCCAACAGCTCTCACCCAATGAGAGTGAAAGAAAAAAACCTAATGATGGCTTGCCATGGCTTCAAGATCTGATTATCTGATGGAGACGCTGACCCCATCTCCTGCTCTTCTCTCCTTACTCATGTTATATTTGAGTCACACAGGCTTTGATAACATTATTCCAACATACCCTACTAAGCCTGCATACACTCTACACAGACTGGTCCCTCACTGCCGAGATATACATATAGCTTAGTCTCTCATTTCTTCACATCTCTTTGCTCAAGGAGCCTCTTTATCAACAAGCTCTAAGTTAATGACATAAATCAGGCCACCTACTCCAACAAAATCATAAAATAAGCATAACATTTTTCACCAAAATAAAACACTGTGAATATCACTATACTGACCAGTAAACTATGAAACCAAATGACATCTAGTATGATGACAAACATCAGCTTCCTTTTAGTCACCATTCAGAAGTCAGTTCAAAAGCATATAGAACCTGGCCAGGTGCAGTGGCTCACGCCTGTAATGCCAGCACTTTGAGAGGCCGAGGGGGTGGATCACCTGAGGTCAGGAGTTCAAGATCAGCCTGGCCAACATGGTGAAATCTCGTTTCTATTAAAAAATACAAAAATTAGCAGGGCGTTGTGGTGGGCGCCTATAGTCTCCACTACATGGGAGGCTGATTCAGGAGAATAGCATGAACCTGGGAGGCGGAGGTTGCAGTGAGCTTAGATCACACACACGACTGCACTCCAGCCTGGGTGAGAGTGAGACTCTGCCTCAAAAAAAAAAAACAAAAAACTCAATCTTATACTCTTCCAGTCTTGATTAGAAATCCAAATGTGGGCAGAAGTGAGGGCACAGGCCATAGTTAATTTTTAAAAGGTAAATTAACAAGACCCCTTGAGAAGACAAGACCTGAGCCAGCTGCCACATCTTAATTTGATACATAAAAGGTGAGCAAACAGGCTACTGTCTTAAAATGTGTTACAAATGTGTTATTTTGGAATTTATACCAACTCTATACTTATGTAGCTTGTCATCATAAATTTAAGTTTCCACTGAAGTGTTTCAAAGGGCAAACTGCTTTCCTATCATAGTTGCTGAGATATTAAAAGGTGTTTTTGGATGCAAGGACTACTGACTTGAAGCCTTTAGACTGAAGTGCTTTACAGAAAGCACTTATTCAAATGATGTTTTAAAAATAAGCTGGGCCTACTGACATACACTTGTAGTCCCAGCTAGTAAGGAGGCAGAAGAATCCCTTGAGCCCAGGAATTTGAGGCCAGTGTGGGCAACATATTTTTTAAAAGTAAAAACTAATCCTTAGGGGACGGGAAGTTATTCACTTAAATTTGTCAATTATGGTTCACACGAGACTGATTACAAAGGTGACTTGATTTAGTTGTAATTAACTCGAACTACATAAAAAGACGGCATATACTCTTAAAATGTTGAATGAATCTAAAGACAAACTTCCTTCTTTTAAAAATATAATTACAAGTAAAATAAACTTAAATAGATTAACAGAAACAATGCAAAACCTGACGTTTTGTTTCCTGATAAAGAACACACATATATGCAACAGTCTTGTTCCTCCCCAATTAAAATGGAATCTGATTAACCTCTAGATCCGGCTACCAATTTAAGGGAAATACAGAGAACAGAGTAATCCATTCAAATAAACCACAGTGCTGCCACTGAAAAACTCCATACTGTGGTAAACAAAACATGACAAACCAACTGGTTTCTTAAAACCAGTAAGGTTTTAAGAAAGGGGAGGTCATGAAGACAGAAGAAAAACCTATACAACTATAAATTAGAAAAGTACTTAAATACACCAACTAATCCCAACAGGTAGATTTTATCTAAATTCTAATTCAAACAACTATCAATCAATCAAATGTGTCATTTAATTGACAACATTGACTGGATTTTTATTTTTATTTGAGACAGGGTCTCGCTCTGTTGCCCAGGCTACAGTGCAGTGGCATGAACTCAGCTCACTGCAGCCTCAACCTCTGGGGCTCAAGTAATCCTCCCACCTCAGCCCCATCCCAAGTATCTGGGACTACAGGCACATATCACCACGACTGGCTAATTTTTGTATTTTTTGTAGAGACAAGGTTTCACCACGTTGTCCAAGTTGGTCTAGAACTCCTGGCCTCAAGTGATCCTCCCACCTCAGACTCCCAAAGTGCTGGGATTACAGGCATGAGCCATCGTGCCCAGTCATGATATTTTATATTAAAGAACTGTTTGGGGTTAAGATGACAATGGTATTATTACTTTGAACTGTTTGAGGCCAGGAGGTTGAGACCAGCCTAAACAACACACAGAGACCACCCCCCAACCAAAAATTAAAAAACAAGGCACCTATGGGTGGCACGTGCCTGTAGTGCCAGCCTCTAGGGAGGCTGAGGTGGGAGGATCACTTGAGTTGTCTTCATGCCACCGCACTGCAGCCTGGGTAACAGAGCATGACCTTGTCTCCAAAAAAAAAAAAAAAGTCCAGGCATGGTGGCTCACACCTATAATCCCAGCACTTTGGGAGGCCAAGGTGGGTGGATCACCTGAGGTCAGGAGTTTTCAAGACCAGCCTAGCCAACGTGGCAAAACCTCATCTCTACTAAAAATACAAAAATTAGCCAGGTGTGGTGGCTTGCGTCTATAATCCCAGCTACGCAGGAGGCTGAGGCATGAGAATCGCTAGAAGCAGGGAGGCGGAGCCAAGATTGTGCCACTGCACTCCAGCCTGGGAGACAGAGTAAGACTCCATTTCAAAAAAATTTTAAAAAAGAGAGAATGTATTTCTTTTTAAACACATAATAAAATACTTATGATTCAAATGGTGTTTGGGATTTGCTATAAAAAACATGAGAAGACGAGAAGTAGATAGAAGTAGAGGTTAAAAAAAAGTGGGGGTGGTGGCGAGGGATAAAAGACTACAAATAAGGTGCAGTGTATACTGCTTGGGTGATGGGTGCACCAAATCACCATTAAAGAATTTACTCACGTAACCAGATATCACCTGTACCCCAATAACTTATGAGAAAATAAAATAAAAACATAAAAATTAAGCAGGTGAAAGAAGACTGACTAGACCTGTAGAAACCACAATGAAAATCTCCACTTTACTTGACAAGAATGAAATGAATACTAAAGCTGCTCTACTATAGGTTTAGAAAAATAAAGTATAAGGAATGTTATCCCTATTTCCATGTGCACTATGCAGGCATTAATATTAAATAATTTTTATTTAATAAATAAAAAAAAATTTTTTTTTTGAGACAAGAGTCTCGCTCTGTCTCCCAGGCTGGACTGCAGTGGCGTGATCTCGGCTCACGGCAAGCTCCGCTTCCCGGGTTCACGCCATTCTCGTGCCTAAGCCTCCAGAGTAGCTGGGACTACAGGCACCCGCCACCACGCCCGGCTAATTTTTTTGTATTTTTAGTAGAGACCGGGTTTCACCATGTTAGCCAGTATGGTCTCGATCTCCCGACCTCATGATCCGCCTGCCTCAGCCTCCCAAAGTGCTGGGATTACAGGCATGAGCCATCACGCCTGGCCCCACTATTTTCACTAATATCTAGCTCTTGTTTATAATACTCGTTATACACACTATAGATACTGAAACCAGTATGGGTTATAACATGTAAAGCCACAACAGTACTAGGCAAATACATTTCTGATGAGAAGAAAAACTCAATTTTCGACATAAATTAATTTCATCCTTAATGGTTTGGCATGAGTAGTTTTTGAAAAAAGCAAACTGATCAGACTGGACGTGGTGGCTCACACCTGTAATCCCAGCACTTTGGGAAGCCAACGCAGGTGGATCACCTGAGGTCAGGAGTTCAAGACTAGTCTGATCAGCATGGTGAAACCCGGTCTTTACTAAAAATACAAAAATTAGCCAGGCATGGTGAGGCACACCTGTAATCCCCGCTACTAGGAAGGATGGAGGCAGGAGAATCACTTGAACCTGGGAGGTGAAGGTTGCAGTGAGCCAAGACTGTGCCATTGCACTCCAGCCTGGGTAACAGAACGGGACTCTGTCTCAAAAAAATTTAATCAGTAATAAACACTAGAAAAAATTCTTTATTTGTTGAAGACAGAGTGAGACTCTGTCACCAAGGATGGAGTGCAGTGGCATGATCTCGGCTCAGTGCAACCTCCGTTTCCCAGGTTCAAGTGATTCTCATGCCTCAGACACCTGAGTAGTTGGGATTACAGGCGTGTGCTACCATGTCTGGTTAACTTTTTATAGTTTTAGTAGAGACGGAGGTTCACCATGTTGGCCAGGCTGGTCTTGAACTCCTGACCTCACATGATCCACCCACCGTGGCCTCTCCAAGGGCTGCAATTACAGGCATGTGCCACCGTGCCCTGTAAAATTCATTTCTTAAAAGAAACAAATATAAATTAGCAACCTAATACCACACAGACTTTCTCGGCAAATACATAAAAGACACCAGGTTTTTTGGGTTTTTTTTTTTTTTTGAGACGGAGTCTTACTCCGTCGCCCAGGCTGGAGTGCAATGGCGCAATCTCAACTCACTGCAACATCTGCCTCCCGGGTTCAAGCAATTCTCCTGTCTCAGCCTCCCGAGTAGCTGGGATTACGCCCAACACCACGCCTGGCTAATTTTTTTTATTTTTAGTAGAGATGGGGTTTCACTATGTTGGCCAGGCTGGTCTCGAGCTGCTGACCTCATGATCCACCTGCCTTCGCCTCCCCCAAAGCGCTGTGATTACAGACGTGAGTCATCACGCCCAGCGCTGATATCGATTTTTTTTCAAAGATAAATAAAGCCATTTATGGCTTATTCATTCATGATTTAATGGTGATCTCATTAAATTCTGTACCTTAAGAAAATAGTCAATGAAAGACTCTGGAAGAGTCTGAAAGACTACACACAAATCAACAAATTGTCACTATTCAGAAAATAAAACTATAAATAAATGTGCCTTCCTTTCACAGAAATCTTTATACCAGGTCTCACAGCAAATGAACATTACCTGTCTGGGTAAAAGCCCCAATGCACTAACACTTGCTTGTCTTTTCTCATCACCGGTCTCAACCATTCTTCTGAAAGAGAAAAAGAAAAAAATTTTACTCAAACTGACAAAATAATGAAGAAACTATTATTTTTAGCCTTAATTTTTACTAAGATGTTTTAGTTTGCTAATGAACAACATTTTTCCAACATGCCATTGCTGGTTTAGAAAGAAAAAGTTTTCAAATTGAGTACTATCGGCCGGGCGCGGTGGCTCACGCCTGTAATCCCAGCACTTTGGGAGGCCGAGGCGGGCGGATCACAAGGTCAGGAGATCGAGACCACAGTGAAACCCCGTCTCTACTAAAAATACAAAAAATTAGCCGGGCGCGGTTGTGGGCGCCTGTAGTCCCAGCTACTCGGGAGGCTGAGGCAGCAGAATGGCGTGAACCCGGGAGGCGGAGCTTGCAGTGAGCCGAGATCGCGCCACTGCACTCCAGCCTGGGCGACAGAGCGAGACTCCGTCTCAAAAAAAAAAAAAAAAAAAATTGAGTACTATCTACCAGATTAAAGGGAAATTTCTCAGTCTTTCAGACTTACCAAACTGTAGATCTACTATCCATCACTCTTGACAAAACCAATTATCCACTGTGGTAAAATACTCCCATCCCATTCTCCTGCCAGCCTCCCCTCTCTCTTCTACCCAAGTAATAATCATCATATTATTTAATGCTTCACTTCCCATGGTGAACCTCTCATCCCTCTTTCTGTGAGGCTTAGCAATTATTACACATCTTTCCAGATGTAAACTGTACTTCATCTCATTGATGAAAGTTTTACTAACTACTCTGCTTCCTCTAGATTCCCTTTTTCTGATGTTCTGTAAGTTATACAGTGCTACATCAAAGTTTTTATCAAAAATACTATTTTTACTATTCTTTACTGCCTCATACCTATTAATTTAGCCCTCCCAACAAGAGTGTAAGCAATGTGATTACATATTGTAGACTTTTTTTTCAAGTTTCCTTTCCAAAGATAAGTGCAAATTACACAATAAAGTGATTTTCATTCTAATCATAGTTAAATTACCTCCACATTTCAACAATGGTTATCATGTGCTTCTTTGGTAGTCTGAATTTAGCTTAGAAAATGTATGCCTAATAGCAAGAGAGAAGTTCTGAAGCAAGCCCCCTTAAAGCCCAAGAAAGAGGGAAAAAAAAAAAAAAAAAACCACCAGACCTTAGTAAATTAGCCAAGTAAAAATTACTTTCCAGTGCTGGTTTTAACAAGATATAGCCTTGTTTTCACTGAATAAAGCCATGAAGCCCCTACACCTGTGCTGTTTTTAAAGTATACAATGACTCACCTAACCATCTCAAAAGAAAGTGAAAGGGGGCCAGGTGTGGTGGTTCAAGCCTGTAATCCCAGCACTTTTGGAGGCAGGGGCAGGAAGATCACTTGAGCCCAGGAGTTCAAGACCAGCCTGGGCAACAAAGTAAGATTCGGTCACTTAAAAAATTTAAAAGTAAAAATAGCTAGGCATGGTGGTGTGCATCTATACTCCCAGCTACTCAGGAGGCTGAGGCAGGAAGATCACTTGAGCATTATAGTTTGAGGCTGCAGTGAGCTATTAATAAGTGCACTCTTGCTCTTCAGGCTGGGCAAGAGTGAGTCCCCACCTCAAAACAAAAGGTGAAAATGACAGAATCAGGTCCTGTTCCCTAACCTGGTAACTCAACATGGCAGAGGAAAAAAGAAAAGAAGGGGCCAGAGGATCTTTCTAAATCCCCACTACCTAAACTACCTGTCCTGTCCTGTTAAGAGTGTCTTGGTGGTATTCTGACTAGTAAAAGCTGACTTTCAGAATACTGATTATCTTGTCAAAGACTATGTACTTTAATGAGAAAAACAAGAAAACATATCTTTCCTAACCACAGCTGACTTTGATACAAATTTTGACTTTTTTTTCTTTTTTGAGATGGAGTTTCACTCTTGTTGCCCAGGCTGGAGTGCAATGGTGTGATCTCGGCTCACCGCAAACTCTGCCTCCGAGGTTCAAGCGATTCTCCCGCCTCAGCCTCCCAAGTAGCTGGGATTACAGGCACGCGCCACCACGCCTGACTAATTTTTTTTATTTTTAGTAGAGACAGGGTTTCTCCATGTTGGTCAGGCTGGTCTCAAACTCCTGACCTCAGGTGAACTATCACCTTGGCCTCCCAAAGTGCTGGGATTACAGGCGTGAGCCACTGTGCCCGGCCAAAAAAATTTTTGATTTTTATCAAGGCAATTTTTTTTGGTTTTTTTTGTTTTGTTTTGAGACAGAGTCTCGCTCTGTAGCCCAGGCTGGAATGCAGTGGCGCAATCTCGACCTCGGCTCACTGCAAGCTCCGCCTCCCGGGTTCACACCATTCTCCTGCCTCAGCCTCCTGAGTAGCTGGGACTACAGGCGCCCGCCACCATGCCCAGCTAATTTTTTTTATTTTTAGTAGAGACAGGGTTTCACTGTGGTCTCGACCTCCTGACCTCGTGATCTGCCCGCCTCGGCCTCCCAAAGTGCTGGGATTACAAGCGTGAGCCACCGGGCCCGGCCAAGACAATTTTTTTAATTGTCTTTGAAAAATTTCCTAATAGCAGAAACAACAAGAGGTGTGAGATGTAAACTCACTCTCTTCCCAGGTATTATAAATTTATACCCAAGAATTAATTTATAGAAGTATGGCTGAATGACAAGAGTAAGGCCAATGCCACTGAAAGATGAATTACTTACATATCCCAAAAGAAGGGAAAGAACATACCATGCAGAGCCACTGCAGAGGCATCACAATAGTCAAGAGGTAGAAGACAGGAACAAGGGGAAGCCTAAGCCAAAGCCTGTATTGGGGTTTCCATAGAAAAGGTGACACGGGGCAGAGTAAACAGTTTAGGGTAGGGATGGCTGAATAATTCCAAGAAACATTGGGGCACAGAGGTTGTCTCTAATTGCCTAGTACCTCACCCTGGAATGATTTAGAAAAGGGGAAATATTGGTTTGGTGTGTGAGTTAGATAAGAAGATGGTTACAGCTACATACTCAGATTGGTTGGTTTACATATGAAAGATGTGCTCCTAGAGAAGTTATTATCTTTAGAAATTAGCTAGCCCTCAAAAGGGCAATCTCTCCCCAGGGCATCAAATGCCAGAGCAACACAAATACAGAAAATAAAAATATACAGTTAATATAATAATTAGTATAATATAAAATACAGTTAATAATTAGCATATCATACAGTTAATATAATAATTAACTGAAATTAGCTTAGCTAGAAGAACAGAATTGGGTTTTTTTGTTGGGTTTTTGTTTTTTTTTTTGAGACGGAGTCTCACTCAGGAGGCTGAGGCAGGAGAATCACTTGAACCCGGGAGGCGGAGGTTGCAGTGAGCTGAGATCACACCACTGCACTCTAGCCTGGGTGACAGAGCAAAGACTCCGTCTCAAAAAAAATTTTTTTTTTAAATTCCACTGTATGTATATGCCACATTTTGTTTATCCATTCATCTAATTATTTTAACTTAGGTTTTAGATATTTTCCTCTTTTACCAATAGGAATCTTCTTTTTTTTTTTTTTTTGTAAGAGAGAGTTTCGCTCTTATTACCCAGGCTGGCGTGCAATGGCACAATCTCAACTCACTGCAACCTCCGCCTCCCAGGTTCAAGCGATTCTCCTGCCTCAGCCTCCCGAGTAGCCAGAATTACAGATACCTGCCACCATTCCCGGTTAAATTTTTGTCGTTTTAGTAGAGACCAGGTTTCACCATGTTGGTCAGGCTGATCTTGCACTCCTGACCTCAGGTGATCCACCTGCCTCAGCCTCCCAGAAAGCTGGGATTACAGGCCTGAGCCACAGCGCCAGGCCTTGTTTTTTAAGACATAAGATTTCACTATGTTGCCCAGGTTGGAGTGCAATGGCTATACACAGGCACAATTATCACACACCACAGCCTCAAACTCCTGACCTCAAGTGATCCTCCCACCTCAGCCTCCAGAGGAGCTGAATACAGGCACATACAACCACACCTGGATTTAACCACCTTATTAGTCCGTTTTTTTTTTTTTTTGAGATGGAGTCTCCTTCTGTCGCCCAGGCTGGAGTGCAGTGGCGAGATCTTGGTTCATTGCAACCTCCGCATCCCAGGTTCAAGTGATTCTCCTGCCTCAGCCTCCCAAGTAGCTGGGGTTACAGACAGGTGCGAGCACACCCGGCTAATTTTTGGTATTTTTAGTAGAGATGGGGTTTCACCATTTTGGTCAGGCCGATCTCAAACTCCTGACCTCAAGTGATCCACCTGCCTTGGCCTCCAGAAGTGCTAGAATTACAGGCATGAGACACCACATCTGGGCCTTATTAGTCTTTCATAAGAACCACTTGACATTGCTGAATATCTCACTAATGTGTATTTTCTACATCATTGATTTTTGCTCTTTTATTATTTCCTTTTTTCATTAGGTTTAATTTGGTGGTGTTTTTCTAATTTCTTGAGAAAGATGTTTGGACCACTGATTTCTAACCTTTCTCTTTTCCTAATATAAAGAAATAAATGTTCCTCTAGGCACAGCTTCTACTACATCTTTTAAAAGTTAATGTTGGCCGGGTGCAGTAGCTCACACCTGTAAACCCAGCACTTTGGGAGGCCAAGGTGGGCGGATCACAAGGTCAAGAGATCAAAACCATCCTGGCCAACACGGTGAAACCCCATCTCTAATAAAAATACAAATATTAGTTGGGCATGGTGGCGGCCGCCTGTATTCCCAGCTACTCAGGAGGCTGAAGCAGGAGGATCTCTTGAACCCGGGAGGTGGAAGTGGCAGTGAGCTGAGATCACGCCACTACACTCCAGCCTGGGCAACAGAGACTCCATCTTAAAAACAAAACAAAACAAAACAAAAACAAATAAAAAGCTGGTTATTCTGTTTAAGACTTTGAGGATATGACATAAAATCCATATGGTATGATGTATGAGCTTATCCGTTCACAACGCAAAACCAACTTACCATCATCTTGTGAGGAAGAATATGGGTAAATGTGGTGGGAAGCTTTTGACTTCTCATCCGTAAATGTTCCCTGGAAAGCAAATGAACAAAAACCACAAAAATAAAGCACATGGCAAATGAACTATGGGATCCCAGATACAAATTCCATACAAATTCTAAATGCATGGTTTTACTTATAGACTTTATTTAAAAAGTATTGCTTATTTTTAGTCAAATAAAAAAAATAGTGATTAACAACAATAAACCAAGAAATTGTCTACACAGTTTAGACTGCTGTATAGAAAAAGTAATTCGAGCATCTATTAGCTAGTTCTCTACAGATCTCTCTCTCTCTGGGTACCCATATCAGTAATATGGGTACTACTAATTCTTTTTTTTTTTTTCCTGAAATGAAGTCTTGCTCTGTCACCCAGGCTGGAGTGTGTGGCAACACGATCTTGGCTCACTGCAACCTTCTCCATCTCCTGGGTTCAAACAATTCTCCTGCCTCAGCCTCCTGAGTAGCTGGAATTACAGGCACCTGCCACCACACCTGGCTACTTTTTCTACTTTTAGTAGAGAGGGGGTTTCACCATGTTGGTCAGGCTGGTCTTGAACTCCTGACCTTAGGTGAGCCGCCTGCCTTGGCCTTCCAAAGTTCTGGGATTACAGGTGTAAGCCACTGTGTCTAGCCAGGTACTACTACTTCTTAAAATTACTTCCAAGGTCATCACAAATTATCATTATTTAAAGTGAATCAATGCAGTTTCTGGCCTTGAGCCATAAGCTAGGACTCTGTGCAAGCATAACACAGAAATATTGTCAAGTTCAGTTTCAGACCACTGTGATAAAGCATTACAAAATTAGTTGCACAAATTTAGTTTCCTGACGTATATAAAAGTTACATTTATGGCCAGGTGTGCTGGCTCATGTCTGTAATCCTGGCACTGTGGGAGACTGAGCCAGGTGGATCACTTGAGGTCAGGAGTTCGAGACCAGAGTGGCCAACACGGTGAAACCACGTCTCTACTAAAAATACAAAAATTAGCTGGTGTGGTGGCACATGCCTGTAATCCCAGCTATTCCGGAGGCTGAGGCAGAAGAATCACTTGAGCCCCGGAGGCAGAGCTTGCAGTGAGCCAAGATGGCACCACTAGCTTGGGGGACAAAGTGAGACTCTGTCTCAAAAAAATAAAAAATAAGTTACATTTAGGCCAGGCGCAGCTGCTCACACCTGTAATCCCAGCACTTTGGAAGGCTGAAGTGAAAGGATCACTTGAGCCTAGGAGTTGAAGACTAGTCTGGGCAACACGGTGAGACCTTGTCTCAAATTTAAAAATTAGCCAGGCAGGCTGGGCGCGGTGGCTCAAGCCTGTAATCCCAGCACTTTTGGAGGCCGAGACAGGCGGATCACGAGGTCAGGAGATTGAGACCATCCTGGCTAACACGGTGAAATCCCGTCTCTACTAAAAAATACAAAAAAAAAAAAAAAAAAAACTAGCTAGGCGAGGTGGCAGGCGCCTGTAGTCCCAGCTACTTGGGAGGCTGAGGCAGGAGAATGGCGTAAACCCGGGAGGCGAAGCTTGCAGTGAGCTGAGATCCAGCCACTGCACCCCAGCCTGGGTGACAGAGCGAGACTCTGTCTCAAAAAAAAAAAAAAAAAAAAAAAAAAAAAAAAGCCAGGCAATAATGCCTGTAGTCCCAGCTACTCAGGAGGTGAAGTGGGAGGATCACTTGAGCCCAGGAGTTCAAGGTTGCAGTGAACTATGATTATGCCACTGTACGTTAGCTTGGGCAAGAGAGTGAGAGAGACCCTGTCTCTCAAAACAAAAATAAAAAGTTATGTTTACACGGTTTTAGAAAACAACGTATATACCTTAATTTAAAAATATTTTATTGCTCAAAAATGCTAACAATCACAGCCGGACCCAGTGGCTCACGCCTGTAATCCCAGCACTTTGGGAGGTCGAGGTGGGTGGATCGCCTGAGGTCAGAAGTTCGAGACCAGCCTGGCCAACATGGTGAAAACTGTGTCCACTAAAAATACAAAAAATGAGCTGGGTGTGGTGGCAGGTGCCTATAATCCCAGCTACTCAGGAGACTGAGGCAGGAGAATCCCTTGAACCCCGGAGGCAGAGGTTGCAGCGAGCCGAGATCACGCCATTGCACTCCAGCCTGGACAACAAGAGCAAAATGCCACCTCAAAGAAAAAAAAAAAAATGCTAACAATCATCTGAGACTTAAGCAAATCAGTCTTTTTGCTGATAGAGGATACTGCCTCAATGATGCTGGCAGCTGACTGATCAGGGTGGTGGTTGCTGAGGGTTAAGGTGGCTGTGGCAATTTCTTAAGATAAGTCAACAGTAAAGTTTGTCACATTAATTGACTACTTTCACAAACGATTTCTCTGTAGCATGTGATGCTGACAGCATTTTACACACAGTAGAATTTCTTTCAAAACCCTGCTGTTTGCTTTATCAAGTAAATTTATGTAATATTTAAAATCCTTTGTTCTCATTTCAACAATGTTAACAGCAATTATGCCAGGAGTAGATTCCATGTCAAGAAAGCACTTTGTTCATCCATAAGGAACAACTCTTCCATATGTTCAAGTTTGGTCATAAGATCATGGCAATTCAGTCACATGTTCCGGCTTCAATTCAAATTCTAGTTCTCTTATTTGAACCACGTCTGTAGCTAAAGTCTTTAACCCCTCAAAGTCAACCATGAGGGTCAGAATCCACGTCTTCACAACTTCTGTTACTGTTGATATTGTGACCTCTGATGAATCACATGTGTTCTTAGTGGCATCTAGAATGATGAATCTGTTCCAGAAGATTTTCAATTTACTTTGCCCAGATCCATCATACGAACCATTAACTATAGCAGCTATATCTTTACAAAATGTATTCCTTAAATAACAAGACTTGAAAGTCGAATTTCTCCTTAAAACATGGCTGCAGAATGGAAGTTGTGTTACTATGCATGGAAATAACATTAATTTCCTTGTACATCTCCAATAGAGACTTTGGTGACTAGGTGACTGTCAATGAGCAGTGGTATTTCAAAAGAAATTGTTTTTCCTGAGCAGCAGGTCTCTACAGTGGGCTTAAAGTATTCAGTAAATCATACTGTAAATAGATGTGCTGTCATCTAGGCTTTGCAGTTTGTTATGGAGCACAGGCAAAGAAGATGTAGCATTATCTATACGGCCTTTGGATTATAAGAACTGCAAATGACCATTGGCTTTAACTTACAGTCACCAACTGCATTAAGCCCCAAACAGCCTGGCTGAAGCTTTAAAGCCAGGCATTGACTTCTCTAACTATGACATCTTATAAATATGATGCATAGCATCTTATAAATAAGACGCTAAATAGCATCTTATTTTAATAGAAGACTATCATTTACATTGAATATATGTTGTTTGGTGTAGCCAGCTTCACCAATTATCTTTGCTCAATCTTCTGGATAACTTGCTGCAGATTCTACATTAGCACTTGTTGCTTCACCTTGTATTTTTATGTTCTGAAAATGGCTTCTTTCCTTAAACCTCATTAAGCAACCTCTGCTACCTTCAAACGTTCCTTCTGCAGCTTCCTCACCTCTCTCAGCCTTCACAGAATTGAAGAGAGTTAGTCCTTTGTTCTGGATTAGAATTTAGCTTAAGGAAATGTTGGGCTGCTTTGATCTCCTATTCAGACCACTGAAGCTTTCTCAGTATCAGCAATAAGCATGTTTTGCACCGTATCATCTGCATGTTCACTAGAGTTCCACTTTTAATTTCCTTCAAAAACTTTTCCTTTGCATTAAAAACTTGGTTGTTTGGCTTAAGAAGCCAAGTTCTCACCTTATCTTGGCTTTTGTCATGCCTTCCTCACTAAACTAAATCACGACTAGCTTTTGATTTAAAGTGACAGATAAGCAATTCTTCCTTTGACTTGACCAGCTAGAGGTCATTGTAGGGTTATTAATTGGCCTAATTTTAATACTTGTGGGTCTCAGGGACGAGGTAGAGAGAGGAATAGCCAGTCAGTGGAGAAGTCAGAACACATATATTTATCAATTAACTTCACCATCTTCTATGGGTGTTGTGCTAAACCAAAGCAATTAAAATAATATCAAATAGCATCTATCACAGATCACCATAACATATACAATAATACTAAAAAAGTAAGCCAGGAGTGGTGGCTCACACCTGTAATCCCAGGACTTTGGGACGCCAAGCCGGGGAGGATCACAAGGTCAGGAGTTCAAGACCAGCCTGGCCAACATGGTGAAACTCCGTATCTACTAAAAATACAAAAATTAGCTGGACGTGGTGGCGGGTGCCTGTAATACCAGCTACTCGGGACGCTGAGGCAGAGAACTGCTTGAACCCAGGAGGTGGAGGATGCAGTGAGCTGAGATCGCACCACTGCACTCCAGCCTGGGTGACAAAACAAACAAACAAACAACTAAAAAAGTTTGAAATATTGTGAGAATTACCAAAATGTGATACAGAGACACAATGTGAGCACATGCTATTGGGAAAATGGCACCAACAGACTCGCTTGACACAGTTTCCACAAACCTTCCATTTAAAAAAAGGAGTGGGGGGGAGTGTGTGCTGCAGGGTGGGTTCCGTGGCTCATGCCTGTAATCCCAGCATTTTGGGAGACCGAGGCGGCAGGGAGAATCTCTTGAGGCCAGGAGCTTGAGATCAGCCTAGGCAAGACCATGTCTCTTCAAAAATAAAACTAAAATAGCCAGGTGCAGTGGAGCACACCTGTTGTTAAAAAAAGAAAAACAACAAGGCCGGGCAAGGTGGCTCATGACTGTAATCTCAGCACTTTGGGCAGATCACAAAGTCAGGAGTTCGAGACCAGCCTGTCCAATATGGTGAAACCCTGTCTCTACTAAAAAATACAAAAATTAGCAGGGCATAGTGGCACATGCCTGTAGTCCCAGCTACCTGGGAGGCTAAGGTAGGAGAATCGCTTGAACCCGGGGATTGGAGTTTGCAGTGAGCTGAGATCACGCCACTGCACTCCAGCCTGGGAGACAGAGTGAGACTCTGTCTCAAACAAAGAAACAAAAAAGAACAACAACAAAAAAGAAACAAAGTAATAACAATAACACCTATATCATTAGAATTCTTTACAACTGAATTAACAAATACAATGAATTAAGGCATTAGGAACACTGAAGGTACTCAATCAATGTGAGCTGTTGGTTCATTTACTTATCATCTTGTAGAGGTTTTGCCTTGTTACCCAGGCTGGTTTTGAACTCCTGGGCTTAAGCAATCTGGCTGCCTTGGCCTCTCAAAGTGCTGGGACTACAGGCGTGAGCCACGGTGCCCAGCCTGTTAATTCATTTAAAATGCTTACACATAAAGGCCTGATCATCAAATCAATGAAGGTACTATTATTATGACCTATTAAGGTCTCTTTCCTAAGATTCTAAGAAGCCAGTTAGACCTCTGCATCTCTCTGGAGGGTATCCCTAGAAAACAATCACTAAGGCAGGTTTCATCAAAAATATAACAGCTAAGGCCGGGCGCAGTGGCTCATGCCTGTAATCCCAGCTCTTTGGGAGGCCGAGGCAGGCGGATCACAAGGTCAGGAGACCGAGACTAATACAGTGAAACCCTGTCTCTACTAAAAATACAAAAAAAAAAAATTAGCCAGGCAAGGTGGCATGCATCTGTAGTCCCAGTTACTCGGGAGGCTGAGGCAGGAGAATGGCTTGAACCCGGGAGGCAGAGCTTGCAGTGAGCCGAGATCGCACCACTGCACTAAAGCGTGGGTGACAGAGCGAGACTCCACCTCAAAAAAAAAATATATATATATATCTCTCTCTCTCTATATATATATATATAAAACAGCTAAATATTCAGCATAAATTGTAGGACAATACATAAAATGTTTCCAGTACAACCTGGTAGCAAAAAGGGTAGGTAATTTCAGGTTCAAGGCAAGAAACAGCAATCAATTTGTTCCACTCCTGTCCTGGTAACATTCCACATATAAACTGCATTTGACAGTCAATCCAATAAAAAGATATTCCAAAAGAGAGAGGTTTAAGGGATCTGTTCAAAGCCATAATACTAGTAAAAAAAGGAACTGGACTTCAGATTGCTCAATGTGATAAAATAATTATATTACCTTACACTTTGAGATATCATATATAAAAGAAAGAATGTACTCAATCTTTAATTGTATGCAGTACTAGAAACATTAACTTTCAGAACATGCAAGATATTTTACTAAATGCTAAAACATAATTCAATTGGTAATCTCTTTTGCAGCAGGAAAAAAAGACATTTCATGAGGCTTCTCAACCAATTCTAAGGATACATAAAACTCTGTCACACAAGGAATGTTTCAGAAAACTATCTTCTACATAAGTCTCCTCAGCTAGATTACTATGTGATGGGCTTAATTACAGTTTAGTCACGTGTAATCGTAAACTTACATGTAGTAAATACCCAAAGTCTCAGCCTAAAAGGAAGTCAGAAGAAGAAGGCTAAGATATCAGAAGACAGTACTAGTACATGTGTATCAAGACAAAGTAAGCTTGAGGGGGCAGAATTTTTCTGAGACACAGTCTCGCTCTGTCACCAGGCTGGAGTACAGTGGCGCCATCTCAGCTCACTGCAACCTACACTCCTGGGTTCAAGCAATTCTCCTGACTCAGCCTCCCCAGTAGCTGGGACTACAGAGGCGCGTCACCATGCCCAGCTAATTTTTAGTAGAGACGAGTTTCACCATGTTGACCAGGATGGTCTCGATCTCTTGACCTTGTGATCCACCCGCCTTGGCCTCTCAAAGTACTGGGATTACAGGCATGAGCCACCACGCCTGGCCATCAATTGCTTTTTTTTAAATAATGTATGTAACAGAATACATAAAATGCGGGGTTAAGGGAGACAGGATTACTTGAAAGTAATATGTCATTTCTTCCTACCAATTATGTTACCAACTCTATTTGACTTTATAATCTCTGTGATGTAGATAGAGCTCTGTGATATAGAATACATTGGTCTCCTTAGGTCTATGTAAGCACACTTCACAATAAGACTAAAGACTCCATACCAATGACTTTATTAAATGCTACTCTAGGCTAAAAGCTAAAGATGAGTGGAGAGAAAAAAAACACTGCTACTTTAAGAACTCAAAAAGAGGCCAGGTATGGTGGCTCACACCTATAATCAATCCTAATACTTTGGGAGGGCGAGGCTAGAGGATGACTTGAGGCCAGGAATTCAAGACCAGCCTGGGAACATAGTGAGAAATCATCGTGGCCGGGCACGGTGGCTCATGCCTGTAATCCCAGCTCTTTGGGAGGCTGAGGTGGGCAGATCACTTGAGGTAAGGAGTTCGAGACCAGGCTCACCAACATGGCAAAACCCCATCTCTACGAAAAATACAAAAATTAGCCAGGCATGGTGGCACACACCTGTAGTCCCAGCAATTCTGGAGACTGAGGCACATGAATCACTTGAACCTCGGAGACAGAGGATGCAATGAACCGGGATCGCATCACTGTACTCCAGCCTGGGCGACAACACAAGACTCTCTCAACAACAACAAAAAAAAAACCACACACACACACAAAAACTGGAAGATCTCTTGAGCCCGGGAGTCTAAAGCTACAGTGAGCAAGGATGCTAGGACAGCGCCACTGCACTCCAGCCTGGGCAACACAGTGACACCTCACCTCTAAAAAGAGAAATAAAAACTCAAGAAAAAAATTTATTTTGATGTAAATATATCAAGAAATCCAAAGCATTACTATGGTTGACATTTATTAGAGGCTTACAATTACAAAATGAAGTGATCGTGTCTATTATTATCTAAAGTGATTGTGTCTATTACCTGATGTCGTTTGATGATATCTTTCAATTTGTTAGCCAACTTCAGATCAATGTCTGGAATGAGGTAGATGTTGGGTCTGGTCAAACAATTGTTCTGAGGATGAAAAGAACAGACTTTCAAATTCTCTTGGTTTTGAAATAATATCACATTATTTATGTAATACACAAACCACCCCCAGATAACCTTTTCTGCCACAAAAAATATTGAGAAGCATGACCTAAAGAAATTCAGCAGCTTTTTCATTAAGATACCACACCAGATTGCCAGATTAATCCTCCTCCCCAATTTTACCCAAATTTACTTTAATGGTCTAATGTAGTGTTTTTAGCTATGGAAGGGGATTACAGTTAATCTTAAAAATAGCAATGACAAAACATGTATGTTGACTCCCCAAATCATGAAAAAAACTCTCACCCAACAAACAAAACATATCCAATTGTTTCCCTAGCTAAGAATCTGTGAGACAAACAACTTTCACATATTAAGTTAACAGTAATATCTAACTGAATTTTTGCCAGCTACCTCTCCCCAGGAAGGTTAATTTAGTGATCACCATAAATTATTAAACAATGAACATATTAGGAAACACAAATAAGGACATTAAGCATTCTTTTTTCCAGGTTATAATATAGTTAGAGAAATAATATGTGTATTTATGGTACAACCATGGAACAAACCCAAAGAAAATATTCAGTCAAGTGAACAGTAGGATGGAAGAGTGCTTAAACCAAATAAAATGAAGGCAGGCCGGACTCGGTGGTTCATGCCTGTAATCCCAGAACTTTGGAAGGCCAAGCAGGCAAATCACTTGAATTCATGAATTCGAAACCAGCCTGGTCAACACAGCAAAACTCCACCTCTACAAAATATACAAAAAATTAGCCAGGTGTGATAGCGTGTGCTTGTAGTCCCAGCTACAGGGGAGGCTGAGGTGGGAGGATCACTTGAGCCCGAGAGTTCAAAGCTGCAGTGAGCCTAGCTATGACCGCACCACTGCACTCCAGCCTGGGTGACAGAGTGAGACCCTGTCTCAAAGAAAATAAAAATAAAATAAAGGCAAGTCAAACAATACATTAGGTAAAATTAATGAAGAAAATTATAAATTATTTCACCATAAATTTTAATAGTCTTAAAGACAAGATTAATCATAGCTCTAATCCCCAAACACCCATAAAAATAATAAAACAATACCTTTCAGAACATTTTCTTCCTTTGTTCTTTTGGCAATCCAATAAAGCCAATCTGTTTTTGTTTTGTTTTGTTTTTGAGACGTAGTCTCGCTCTGCTGCCTAGGCTGGAGTGCAGTGGCGCAATCTTGGTTCACTGCAAGCTCCGCCTCCTGGGTTCACGTCATTCTCCTGCCTCAACTTCCTAGGTAGCTGGGACTACAGGTACTCACCACCACACACAGCTAAATTTTTGTATTTTTTTTTTTTTTTTAGTAGAGACGAGGTTTCACCATGTTAGCCAGGATAGTCTCGATCTCCTGACCTCGTGATTTGGGAGGCCTGCCTCAGCCTCCCAAAGTGCTGGGATTACAGGCGTGAGCCACTGCGCCCGGCCCGCCAATCTTAAAACTGAAAATATATTAAAGGCAAACTTTTTAAATAACCTGTTTCCAAGTTACCTGCACCAATGTTTTTTCAATGTTCATAAACATTTCCACATTACGATCCATTCGGGATGGGTTCTGTAGGTCAAACCTCCGCCTAAAAAAAAGGAAAAACCCTAGTTAATTTGTCTCCCACCTTAAACACAAATGAAAACTTGGTTTTAGAATTCGATGCAAATGAGTTAGAAAGATTTGGAAATTAAAATAACACTCTACAAAACGTGTGAGATATTCTCTCAGTAATATAAGAATACACAGTATCAACACCCTTATAAAAGAGATATTAAGATCCACCTCAGTGAAAATGAAGTATCAATTCCATGACATATCTATCTAATTTTCCTTAAATCTAAGACATCTTACATCTTACAGAAAAGTAGTTCACAGATCCATGCTGGGTACAGTGGCTGACGCCTGCAATCCCAGCACTTTGGGAGGTGAGGCGGGCGGATCACAAGGTCAGGAGTTCAAGACCAGCCTGGCCAACATGGTGAAATCCCATCTCTACTAAAAATACAAAAATTAGCTGGGCATGGTGGAGCACGCCTGTAATCCCAGCTACTCTGGAGGCTGAGGCAGGAGAATCGCTTGAACCCGAGAGGCAGAGGTTGCAGTGAGCCAGGATCATGCCACTGAACTCTAGCCTGGTGACAGAGCAAGACTCCGTCTCAAAAAAAAAAAAAAAAAAAAAAAAAAAATCATTTGTTCAAATTCAGCAGTATCTGTGTTCTCTTAGATAAAGGAAAGCATCTTGGGTATTTAATTCTGATACAGCTGTAAGACGTGATTTAAACAGACAAGGTTTCTCCAAATAAAATTTTTAACTGGCCACAGTAACAGTCAAGAGCAGAGACTATCCCTTAATCTGAAATCACTTGATTGCTGGGGGTATACCAAACCCGCAAGTATGAATAACAAGCACTGTTTTCCTAAATGTGGTAAAACTGATGTATTTACCTTTACTTGAAACTCTTCTCCAATGTCTCTTTACATTAAGTTCCCAAGCATGTCACCTCCATGTGGTTAAATCTTTACAAAGTCTAACGCCTGTTTCTCCTTATTTTTTATTCAATACCTACTTTGTTTTTGCTCTGTTTTAGTTCTTTTAACACTAACATCCAGGAGAGGAGTAGAGCTTAGTGACTGAAAGTAAGGATTGTGGAAAACTACATTAGTCTTGAGCAATTTGTTAACCCAAGGATTGACTGCTTCATAAATGTAATAGCCTACTGTGGGTTTTTGTGAAGGTTAAATGAGGTATATACTACAACAGTGCTTAAATTTAATATAAAGTAACTGATCAATAAATGTTAGCTATAGTTATAATTTTTGTTTTTGGAGGCAAAGTCTCACTGTGTCATCTAGGCTGGAAAGGTCTGGTGCAGTAAGAGCTCCCTGTAACCTTGAACTCCTGGGCTCAGGGGACACTCCCACCTCAACCTCAGCCTTGAGTAGCTGGGTCCACAGGCACCAGCCATCATACCCAGGTAATTGTTTTTTATTTTTATTTTTGTAAAGCCAAAGGTCTCACTATGTTGGTCCAAACTGGTCTCAAATTCCTGAGCTCAAGCAATCCTCCTGCCTCAGTCTCCCAAAGTACTGACATTACAGAGGTGAACCAACACGCCTGGCCCAGTTATAATTTTCTTAATCATTACCAGATACTACCTAGCATTAGGCAGTCTGAGTCCAGAGCTCATACGCTTAACTCACATGTCATGCTATTTTATCCTGGAGATGTTCCCCACACTTCCAATCTTTCTTTTTAAACTCTATAGCCTTTCCAGGATGTTACTACCCACTCAATGGGCCTGACACTATCACTTCCAGAATCAGTCCCCAAGTCACTTGCTCTATGAAGCTAAGCCTATCTTCTATGTTGTTGTTGTTTTAAATGGAGTCCCACTCTGTTGCCCAGGCTGGAATGCAGTGGTGTGATCTCGATTTACCACAACCTCTGCTTCCTGGATTCAAGCGATTCTCCTGCCTCAGCCTCCCGAGTAGCTGGGATTACAGGCATGCTCCATGACACCCAGTTATTTTGTATTTTTAGTAGAGACAGGGTTTCACCATGTCAGCCAGGCTGAACTCGAACTCCTGACCTCAGGTGATCACATGCTTCGGTCTCCCAAAGTGCTGGAATTACAGATGTGAGCCACCACACCTGGCCATCTTTCATGTTTTTTTCTTTTCTTCTTTCTTTAATAAAGATGGGGTCTTGCTATGTTGGCTAGGTTAGTCTTGAACTTCTGGCCTTAAGTGATTCTTCTGCCTCAGCCTCCCAAAGTGCTCGGATTATAGGTGTGAGCTACCACACCTGATCCTACTAGGATGTTTGCCACCCTTTTGGGGTACAGCATATTAGACCATCCTGTGGGGATGGTCTCCAGGGTAGTCTAGCTTGCTGTCATCATACAAAGCTCCTTATTTAAGACCAGCTTTAGCAACTTCCCCACAAAACTGTTTGGCTGTATTGTTGTCTTGCACTTGGCTCAGTGCATTTTTGTTTTTCCCTTTAGAAGTTTCCTTCTGAAGCCCTTTTACACAACTTCTATGGAATAAACTCTTCACCTGGGATCCATCCAGTGTTAAAGAGTCTGATTAGGCTGGGCACAGTGGCTCACGCCTGTAATTCCAGCACTTTGGGAGGCCGAGGTGGGCGGATCACGAGGTCAGGAGATCAAGACTATCCTGGCTAACAGTGAAACACTGTCTCTACTAAAAATACAAAAAAAAATTAGCTGGGCGTGGTGGCAAGCAACTGTAGGCCCAGCTACTCAGGAGGATGAAGTAGGAGAATGGTGTGAACCCAGGAGGCAGAGCTTGCAGTGAGCCAGACTGCAACATTGCACTCCAGCCTAAGCAACAGAGTGACACTCGGTCTCAAAAAAAAAACCAGACTATTTTTATTCGGACCATTTTCTTTCTTTCTTTCTTTCTTTCTTTTTTAAAGACAGAGTCTTGCTAGTCTTGCTCTGTTGCTAGGCTGGAATGCAGTGGCGCGATCTTGGCTCACTGCAACCTCCGCCTCCCAGGTTCAAGTGATTCCCCTGCCCCAGCCTCCCAAGTACCTGGGACTACAGGCATGCACCACCATGCCCAGCTAATTTTTTGTATTTTAGTAGAGACGGGGTTTCACCATGTTAGCCAGGATGGTCTTGATCTTCTGACCTCGTGATCCACCCACCTTGGCCTCCCAAAGTGCTGGGATTACAGGTGTGAGCCACCGTGCCCGGCCCTATTCGGACCATTTTCTAGAGGTAGCCCTAAATATACTCACAAGAGGCAATAAAACTGGAGGAATACAGTTAGTAGAGGAACTTTTTAAAAATTTTCTATTTTTATTTAATATATATATTTTAATAGACTCTTGCTCTGTCATCCAGGCTGGACTGCAGCAGTTCAGTCATAGCTCACTGTAGGTAGCCTTGCATTCCTGGGGTCAAGCAGTCCTCTCGGCTCAGCCTACCGAGGAGCTTGAACTACAGGTACATGCTACCTTTCTGGGGTAGTATTTTAAAATTTCTTCAAGAGACAGGGCTTCTCTATGTTGCCCAGGCTGGTCGCCAACTCCTGGGCCCAAGCGAACCTTTCACCTTGGCTTCCCACCAGCCCGTAATTCCTTTTGACACACAATGCATATTTACTGCCTTAGATTGAAAGGCTACAGCAAGATATTGCCCAGTAGATTGACAAAAGGAAACAATGCAGAAGACTTTTATATTAATGAGTAAACCCTCAACTGAGAGCTTGCATTTACAGTTTAAATGGCCAAAGATTTAAAAAGTCAGAAAGGCGGGACGCAGTGGCTCACTCCTGTAATCTCAGCACTTTGGGAGGCCTATGCGGGCGGATCATGGGGGCGAGAAATAAGAGACTATCTTGGTCAACATGGTGAAACCCTGTCTCTACTAAAACATAATTAGCCAGGCATGGTGGCGTGTACCTACAGTCCCAGCTACTTGGGAGGCTAAGGCAAGGGAATAGCTTGAACCTGGGAGATGGAGGTTGCAGTGAGCTTAGATGGCGCCTATGCACTCTGTACTGGCGACAGAGCAAGACTCGGTCTCAAAAAAAAAAAAAAAAAAAAAAAAAAATGCCAGGCACAGTGGCTCACGCCTGTAATCCCAGCACTTTGGGAGGCCGAGACAGGCAGATCATAAGGTCAGGAGATCAAGACCATCCTGGCTAACACAGTGAAACCCCCGTCTCTACTAAAAATACAAAAAAATTAGCCGGGCGTGGTGGCGGGCACCTGTAGTCCCAGCTACTCGGGAGGCTGAGGTAGAAGAATGGCGTGAACCCGGGAGGCGGAGCTTGCAGTAAGCCGAGATCATGCCACTGCACTCCAGCCTGGGCAACACAGCGAGACCTTGTCTCAAAAAAAAAAAAAAAAGTCAGAAAAGGAAAATGTATTTATTTGCTTTTCTCTAAAGGACTGTGATAACATAGGGCAAGAATATCTCTTTCCAGTTGATTTTGTTTTTTTTTTTTTTCTAGAGCCCTCCTATGGGATTCTTCTAGAACCTAGTACTAGTCAGATGGATTTGTAAGGAATTAGAGATACTCAACTTGAAATAAGAAACATAATACAAATGTAACACAACTGGCAAAATCATCTTTCAATAAAATGGTACTCATTTATAGTTCCACTAAGAATGTATTATGCTTTCTCCCTCTCAGTAGCCAACTATGTACTTATTTTTATTTTACATTACCTCACCTTTTAATCTTTGTCAATCTGCGATAGATTTTAAAATATTTAATGATTATAGTTTTTGTGGTTTTTTTTTTTAATTGACAGGGAGTTTCATGCTTGTTGCCCAGGACGGAGTGCAACAGTGAGATCTCGGCTCATTGCAAGCTCCACCTCCCGGGTTCAAGTGATTCTCCTGCCTCAGGCTCCCGAGTAGCTGGGATTACAGGCACCCGCCACGATACCCGGCTAATTTTTTGTATTCTTAGTAGAGACGAGGTTTCACCATTTTGGCCAGCCTGGTCGGTCTCCAACTCCTGATCTCAGGTGATCCACCCGCCTCGGCTTCCCAAAGTGCTGGGATTACAGGCGTGAGCCACCACGCCGGTCTAATGATTATAGTTCTAATTTGCATTCCTCTTTCGGGTTGAAGCTTGAACACCTTTCTGCATTATTAGAAAGCAAAACTTAATTTAAACATTCTTGGTAAATTCAAGATAGTGTTCCAGCTCGCTGGGTGACAAAGCAGGACTCCATCTCAAAAAAAAAAAAAAATGGGCTGGGCGCGGTGGCTCAAGCCTGTAATCCCAGCACTTTGGGAGGCCGAGACGGGCGGATCACTAGGTCAGGAGATCGAGACCATCCTGGCGAACACGGTGAAACCCCGTCTCTACTAAAAAATACAAAAAACTAGCCGGGCGGGGCGGCGGGCTCCTGTAGTCCCAGCTACTCGGGAGGCTGAGGCAGGAGAATGGCGTAAACCCGGGGGGCGGAGCTTGCAGTGAGCTGAGATCCGGCCACTGCACTCCAGCCCGGGCGACAGAGCCAGACTCCGTCTCAAAAAAAAAAAAAAAAAAAAAAAAAAAAATTTAACAATCTCTTTAGAACTGTAGGGAAAAATAAACAACATCCTAATCTCTGGGCACGTGGGCACTAAAGTCAATTCTCTATTACTTAATTGAACTTGGTATTTAATCTCTCCTTTGGGAGATCTGTTTGGATTTCCATGAATAGGTCAAACTTGTTATCCTTCAGTTACATATAACTACAATTCAAATCTATACAAAGTTTTATCCTTCAGGAGAAAAACCATTAATAAGACACTCATTGATTTTGCCTATTTAGAAACATCCAGAAAGATCAAACTTAAAATTTCAATTCTGTAATTTCTCTTTTTTTTTTTTTTTTTTTTTGACACAGGGTCTCTGTCACCCAGGCTGGAGTGCAGTGGTGCAATCTTGGTTCACTGCAGCCTCTACATCCTGGGCTCAAGTGATCCTCCCACCTCAGCCTCCCAAGTAGCTGGGACTACAGGCATGTGCCACCATACCCAGCTAATTTTTCTACTTTTTGTAGAGGCTGAGTTTTCCCATGTTGCCTGGGCTGGGTTCAAACTCCTGGGCTCAAGCAATCTGCCTACCTCAGCCTCCCAAAGTGCTGGGATTACAGGCATGAGCCACAACAGCTGGCCAATTCTGTAATATTAATATGTACAGTCTCTTCACAAATATGCTAGCAATTACCAGGTATTCCCATTCAACCTCATATGCATGACATTAGAGCTTCATGCCATTAGCGACTAAAACAAAGACTACTGAGAAGTAAGAAAGCAGAACCACAATGAAAGAAGAAGAAAATAGTGCTTGCCATAATAACGAAACCAGCAAACTTTGGACCTAAAGCCAGAAATGCAACCTAGACCGTGAGGTTCAATTAAAGAACACACACAGGCCAGGCGCGGTGGCTCACGCCTGTAATCCCAGCACTTTGGGAGGCCGAGGCGGGCGGATCACAAGGTCAGGAGATCGAGACCACGGTGAAAACCCGTCTCTACTAAAAATACAAAAAATTAGCCGGGCGCGGTTGTGGGCGCCTGTAGTCCCAGCTACTCGGGAGGCTGAGGCAGGAGAATGGCGTGAACCCGGGAGGCGGAGCTTGCAGTGAGCCGAGATCGTGCCACTGCACTCCAGCCTGGGCTGGGCGACAGAGCGAGACTCCGTCTCAAAAAAAAAAAAAGAACAAAAAAAAGAACAAAAAAAAAAGAACACACACAAGGTTCTGAGAGGCATGTTAGGCATGGGGCAAGTCAGGGCATGGTCAGAATGACAGGTCAGCATTCAGATATCCAAACAGAGTGGGGAAGTTACTAACATATGCACTCACTTCAAGTGTGAGGCACAAGAGATGAGAGAAGGTACACACTGAAACTGGATACATAACTATACCTGAAAGGAAATAATTGTGGCACAATCTGCATTAAGAGACTTGGAAAAATTCTTATTCCTGACAATGCTAACCCTATCCTTTACGTCTTTTTTAGCCCCACTTTTAATTTTAAGGAAATCGTATTACATATGTATCTCTCTCTTTTTTTTCTTGAGACGGAGTCTCGCTCTGTTGACAGGCTGGAATGCAGTGGCGCGATCCCGGCTCACTGCAACCTCCACCTCCCGGGTTCAAGCAATTCTCCTGCCTCAGCCTCCCAAGTAGCTGGGACTACAGGCGCATGCCACCATGCCCAGATAATTTTTGCATTTTTAGTAGAGACGAGGTTTCACTATGTTGGCCAGGATGGTCTCTGACTCCTGATCTCGTGATCAGACCACCCTGGCCTCCCAAAGTGCTAGGATTACAGGTGCAAGCCACTGTGCCCGACCTGTATTATACATATCTTTCTAAACTACTGCAAGTGATTTCAGATAAAAATATTTCACTGTGGCCGGGCACGGTGACTCAAGCCTGTAATCCTAGCACTTTGGGAGGCCAAGGCAGGCAGATCACCTGAGGTCAGGAGTTCAAGACCAGCCTGGCCAACATGGAGAAACCCGGTCTCTACTAAAAATACAAAAATTAGCCATGTGTGGTGGCAGGCACCTGTAATCTCAGCTACTCAGGAGGGTGAGGCAGGAGATTCGCTTGAACCCGGGAGGTAGAGGTTGCAGTGAGCCGAGATTACACCACTGTACTCCAGCCTGGGTGACAGAGCGAGATTCTGTCTCAAAAAAAATTTTTTTTTCATTGTGCAGAAACTATAGACACAAAGCAAGTTCCACAATACGTGACCTGTGAAAAATCATATCACTTTGGAATTCTGTCCTTAAGTGTCTAGGTCAGGACTTGTGATAGAAGCTGAACAAGAACCAGGGACAGAAAGAGTTCCAACCGGGAACCCAGAGTCAAGAGTAGGGAACAAACCATCTCTACGAGTACTGAAACATGCCGTTGGTCCTAGATCAGGGAATAATACCCTCGTGAGAGGTCCAACATCAGAGCTAGACACAGAACTGGAAAACAGAGAGCTACCTCTGAAAACAAAAACAAAAAAGACTCATGCTTTTAGTCAATATCTTTTTTTTTTTTGAGACAGAGTCTTGCTCTGTTGCCCAGGCAAGAGTGCAGTGGCGCAATCTCAGCTCACTGCAACCTCCGTCTCCCGGGTTCGAGTGATTCTCCTGTCTCAGCCACGTGAGTACCTGGGATTACAAGTGCCCACCACCAAGTCTGGCTAATTTATTTTGTATTTTTAGTAGAGACGGGGTTTCGCCATGATGGCCAGTCTGGACCCGAACTCCTGACCTCAGGTGATCCAAATCAACGTCTATTCAACACCATCCATATATAAAAAGTTTCAGTAAATACACGTTAGTTTATATGTCCTATTTACTATATAAATAATTTAATTGCACACTTGTCCTTATTGTTGATCTAAATATTTATTTGCACTTCCCAGCCATAAAGTATGGGGTTAGCTTAACTTTGAAAGTAAAATATATAAATTACATGTGTATTCTCCTGGAAAGATGCTAAGCTTATAAACTGCGCACAGCTAACTCAACTGAAAATACCAAACAATTTCAAGACAATATACTCCACTCCCCCAACCCTACCCTGTGAAGTATGTCCCTGACAACCCCACAGATCAGGACCATCATCGTCAAACATCACTAGTCCCAGCAACTGATGGAAACCCCAGAGTTCAAGGGGAAAAAAAAGAAATAGTACCAAGAGAGACAGCTAGAAAAGGGGAAAAGACTGAAGGGAGCAAAATGGCAGGAACATCTGCAGGGATTCTCAATCTATCTCCAACACTGATCTAGGCAAAGATATGTATTTCTCCTTTTATCACTGTCCTGAGGATAGCAAAATGGAACACTCTTGAAGGCCTAGCTAACTTGATCTCTTAAAACTGCTATCTGGCCAGGCACGGTGGCTCACACCTGTAATCCTAGAACCTTGGGAGGCCAAGGAAGGTGGATCACCTGAGGTCAGGAGTTTGAGACCAGCCTGGCCAACATGGTGAAACTCCATCTCTACTAAAAATGCAAAAATTAGCTGGGTGCATGGTGGCAGGTGCCTGTAATCCCAGTCACTCAAGAGGCTGAGGCAGGAGAATCACTCGAACCTGGGGGCAAAGGTTGCAGTGAGCCAAGATCGCACCACTTCACTCCAGCCTGGGCGAAAGAGCGCAACTAAGTCTCAAAAAAACAAAACAAACAAAAATACTATCTATCCACTTCAAACATAATGTATGAGTTCATTATACACATTTACACATTTCCTGGCAAGCCTACCTTCTAATTTGCTAATAATGTATACCTGTTACTATAAAAATCAAATATAAGAAATCACACTGGGCGCAGTGGCTCACACCTGTAATCCCAGCACTTTGGGAGGCTGAGACGGGCAGATCATGAGGTCAGGAGATCAAGACCACCCTGGCTAACACGGTGAAACCCCGTGTTAGCTAAAAATGAAAAAATACAAAAAATACTAAAACATCAGCCAGGCGTGGTGGTGGGTGCCTGTAGTCCCACCTACTCGGGAGGCTGAGGCAGTAGAATGGGGTGAACCCGGGAGGTGGAGCTTGCAGTGAGCTGAGATCACGACACTGCACTCCAGCCTGGGCGACAGAGCGAGGCTCTGTCTCAAAAAAAAAAAAAAAAAAAGAAATCACTTGCCTAATAAATACATGGTTGTGGCCAGGTGCAGAGGCTCATCCCTGTAATCCCAGCACTTTGGGAGGCTGAGGTGGGTGGATTGCTTGAGGCCAGGAGTTCGAGACCAGCCTGAACAACATGGCAAAACCCTGTTTCCACTAAAAATAGAAAAATTAGCCAGGCATGGTGGTACATGCCTGTAGTCCCAGCTACTCAGGAGGCTGGGGCATGAGAATTGGTCGAAATCTGAGAGGCGGAGGATGCAGTGACCTGAGATTGCACCACTGCACTTCTAGCCTTGCTGACAGCCTTGGTCCTATTTTTAAGACCCTGTCTCAAAAATAAGTAAGTAAATACATACATGGTTGGTTGATATTTTTCTTGGATGTAGAAACAAGGTAAATTAGGGCTCTTGGTAAAACACATTAATCATAATGTGCTTACAGAATTTTCTAACACAAGGAAATAGGACTTAAAAGTAAACAACTTAAGATCAAAACATGCAAACAAATACAAAAACTTACCATCCCTGTTCATTTTTATACTTGTAAGCAGACCCAAGAATGTGACATAAGGTGCCTCCAGCTTTGAAATCCATGAAACACTTTGCCTAAAAATGATACAAATTACACATGAGAAAAATAAAGCTTCTGACAAAATTACTCATGTCTGAATCCTAAGTTTTATAAATTCAAAGATATAAACACATATTAATTAAACAACCTCCTTAAATATCTTCTTGAATAAACTGAGGAATCAATAAGTTTTTCTAAAAGTCGATTAGGCTGGGCATGGAGGCTCATGCCTGTAATCCCAACACTCTGGGAGCATAAGGCAGGAGGATCACTTGAGCCCAGGAGTTCAAGACCAGTCTGGCAACATAGGGAGATTCAGTCTCTAGAAAAAAATTTTAAAAATTAGCTGTGCATTGTGGCACATGCCTGTAATCCTATCCAGGAGGCTGAGGTGGGAGGACACTTGAGTCTGAGAGGTTGAGCCTGCAGTGAGCCCTGATCGCCCTACTGCACTCCAGCCTGGACGACAGAGTGAGATGCAGTCTCAAGAAAAATGGAATGAAATAAAATAAACTGAATTCAAACTACTTTCTGGTAGCAAGTACAGTGGCTCACACCTATAGTCACAGCTACTTGGGAGGCTGAGATGAAAGAATCACTTGAGCACAGGAATTCAAAACCAGCCTAGACAGTATAGCAAGACCTCATATCCCTCCCAAAAGAATTCCTTTTAAATTCCATAAACATACTATAATTTGAGTAAATAGTCTGTCAAAAGAAAGATTTTAAAAAGCTAAATTTAGGCCAGGAGCAGTTTGTTGTTGTTGTTGTTTTTTCTGAGACAGGGTTTCGCTTTTGTTGCCCAGGCTGGAGTGCAATGGTGCTATCTCGGCTCACTGCAACCTCTGCCTCCCAGGTTCAAGTGATTCTCTTGCCTCAGCCTCCTAAATAGCTGGGATTACAGGCATGCGTGACCACGCTCGGCTAATTTTGTATTTTTAGTAGAGACAGGGTTTCTCTATGTTGGCCAGGCTGGTCTCGAACTCCTGACCTCAAGTGATCTGCCCGCCTCAGCCTCCCAAAGTGCTGTGATTACAGGCGTGAGCCATCGCGCCTAGCTACACACCAGTAATTCTAACATTTTGAGACACCAAGGTTGAAAGAATCACTTGAGCGCAGGAGTCTGAGACCAGCTTGGGCAACACAGTGAGATCCCACCTCTACAAAAAGTTTAATCCCAGCATTTGGCAGGCCGAGGCGGGCAGATGGCTTTAGCACAGGAGTTCAAGACCAGCCTGGGCAACATGGTGAAACCCTGTCTCAACAAAAAATGCAAAAGAAATTACCCAGGCATGGGGGGAGTGTGCCTGTAGTCCCAGCTACTGGGAGGCTGAGGTAGGAGGATGGCTTGAACCTGGGAGGCAAAGGTTGGAGTGACCTGAGACCACGCCCTTATACTCCAGCCTGGGCAACAAAGCCAGAACTTGTCTCAAAAAAATACAAATACAAATACAAATACAAATATAAATATAAATATAAATATAAAAATTAGCTGGGCATGGTGGCACATGCCTGTAGTGTCCCACCTACGCAGGAGGCTGAGGTGGGAGGATTGCATGAGCATGGGAAGTTGAGCTATAGGGAACTGTGATGGTGACAAATCCAGGCTGAGTGACAGAGTGTGACCTTATCTCAAAAAAAATTTTTTTAATAAAAAAGGTAAATCAAAATGTTCCAAAAGAAAACACCTATAACCCCAGTACTCTGGCTGAGAAAGAAGGCAGGGAGGAAGAGAGGAGTGCTTGAAGACAGGAGTTCTGAGGCCAGCCTGGGCAAGGAAGTGAAACTTTGCCACAAGAAAAAAAAAAAGGAAACAAAAAAATAAATATAGAGATAGTAAGAGTTTTTCATCTTATAGATTCTTGACTATAAATTATACAAAAATTAGGCCAGGCGTGGTGGTTCACGCCTGTAATCCCAGCACTTTGGAAAGCCAAAGCGGGTGGATCATGTGAGGTGAGGAGTTTTCCACCAGCATGGCCAACACGGTGAAGCCCCATCTCTACTAAAAATACAAAAACTACCTAGGTGTGGTGGCGGGCGCCTGTAATACCAGCTACTCGGGAGGCTGAGGCAGGAGAATCACTTGAACCCGGGAGGCAGAGGTTGCCAAGAGCACACCACTGCACTCCAGCCTGGGCAACATAGTGAGACTGTCTCAACAAAAAAATAAAAATAAAAACATAAATTATACAAAAATTGTAAGTGAACACTTTTATTATACTTATTTTTTTTTCTGAGACAGGTTCTCAACTGTGTCGCTCAGGCTGGAGTACAGCAACGTGATCATGGCTCACTGCAGCCTCTGCCTCCCGGGTTCAAGGAATTCTCATATCTCAGCCTCCCACGTAGTTGGGATTACAAGCGAGTGCCAATACGCCCAGCTAATTTTTTTTGGTTTTTGCATATTTAAAAGACAAAGTTTTGTCATATTGGCCAAGCTGATCTCAAACTCTTGACCTCAAGTGATCCGCCCACCTTGGCCTCCCAAAGTGCTGGGATTACCGGCATAAGCCACCACACCTAGCCTATTATGATATTTTAATGACCATAAAAACGTGGTGTAACTATATAAAACTATATTTAACTAATAGCTAAAATCCATGCCACAATTCAAGAGATCTGTGCTTTATGGATTAAAAATATAGCTCAAATTAAATGAAATGGTGAATAATTTCCACATTATGAAGGTATAAGCAATATAAACTGAGCATCAGATAGGCGAAATAGGATGAAGTGTTATTAGAAACACCCATGCATTTTTTTCTTTAAAAACTATTACTACAAAATAATATACTACAAAGAACCACATGGTATCAAACATTAAAAAAAGAGACAAAAAGCAGAATGGTGGTTGCCAAGGAAAGAGGGACAAGGAATGGAAGTCATTGTTTAATACATACAGAAGTGAGCATAGTTTCTCCATCCCATAATCCCAAACCTTTGGGAGGCTGAGGCAGGAGGATCACTTGAGCCCAAGAGTAGAAGACCAACCTGGACAACATAGTGAGACCCCACCTCTGTTAAAAAAAAAAAAATAGTAATAAATAAAAAATAAAAAGTATCCTGTAATCCCAGCACTTTGGGAGATCGAGTTGGGAGGCTGAGGTGGGAGAATCACTTAAGCAAGGGAGGCAGAGGTTGCAGTGAGCTGAGATCATGCCATTGCACTCCAGCCTGGGCAACAAGAGCAACACTCCGTCTCAAAAAAAAATTAAGAAGAATCATTAAGATCCCTTAGATCACTTGATGTCAGAAGTTCGGGACAAGAGTGGCCAACATGGTGAAATCCCATCTCTACCAAAAAATATAAAAATTAGCAGGGCGAGGTGGCACGCGCCTGTAGTCCCAGCTACTTGGAAGGCTGATGTGGGAAAATCACTTGAACCTGGGAGGCGGAGGTTGAAGTGAGCTGACGTCACACCACTGTAATAGAGTGAGACCCTATCTCAAAAAACAAATGAAAATCATTAAAATGGCATATTTTGTCATAGATATTAGAACATAATTAAATATAAATAAAATTTAAAAAAATAAATAGGCTCAGGCCTATAAAACCCGCACTTTGGGAGGCCAACGAGGCAGGATCACGAGACCAGTAGTTCAAGACCATCCTGCGCAACATACCGAAACCTCATCTATAAAATAAAATAAACTATAAAACAAAAATGAACCATGTGTGGCGGCACATGCCTGTGGCCCCAGCAACTCAGGAGGCTGAGGTAAATGGGTTGCTTGAGCCTGGGAAGTTGAGGTTACAGTGAGCTGTGACCACACCACTGCACTTCAGCCTGGATGACAAAGTGAGACCCTTTAACCAAATAATTACACACACACACACAGGGGGAGAGAGAGAGAGAGAGAGAGAGAACGCGACAGAGAGACAGAGAGGCGGCGGAGAGAGGGACAGAGGGAGGGGCAGGCAAATAATCAATCAGCTGGGCACAGTGGCTCAAGCCTATAATCCCAGCACTTTGGGAGGATGAGGCAGGTGGATCACTTGAGGTCAGGAGTTTAAGACCAGCCTGGCCAACATGGTGAAACCCAGTCTCTACTAAAAATACAAAAATTAAGGCCAGGCGCTGTGGCTCACACCTGTAATCCCAGCACTTTGGGAGGCTGAGGCGGACAGATCACCTAAGGTTGAGAGTTCGAGACCAGCCTGACAAACAGGGAGAAACCCCATCTCTAATAAAAACACAAAACATTGGCCAGGCATGGTGGCACCTGTAATCCCAGCTACTAGGGAGGCTGAGGCAGAAGAAGTGATTGAACCCGGGAGGCAGAGGTTGCAGTGAGCCGAGATCGCACTATTGCACTCCAGCCTGGGCAACAAGAGCAAAACTCCGTCTCAAAAAAAAAAAAAAAAAAAAAAAATTAAGAAGAATCATTAAGATCCCTTAGAGTTCTTCCAAATTAAGCTGATACACTCTCCAAGTCAATCTGGTTATTCTGTGCTTTTTAAATATGCAGCTTTTCTGATCTCCTACTATTTTGGCCAACTCTATACCCAATACATCCCAAATGCTACATTATAATGTCCTTAAAAAAAAAAAAAAAAAAAAAAAAAAAAAAAAAAAGGCCAGGCGCAGTGGCTCACACCTGTAATCCCAGCACTCTGGGAGGCTGAGGCGGGCAGATCACAAGGTCAGGAGATCGAGACCATTCTGTCTAGCATGGTGAAAGCCCGTCTCCACTAAAAATATAAAAAATTAGCCAGGTGTGGTGGAGGGTGCCTGTAGTCCCAGCTACTCAGGAGGCTGAGGCAGGAGAATGGCGGAGGGAGGTGGAGGTTGCAGTGAGCCAAGATCATGCCACTGCACTCCAGTCTGGGCAACAGAGCAAGACTTCATCTTAAAAAAAAAAAAAAAAAAAAAAAAAAGTACATTTGGGTGCAATTCTTATCCACTGATAACATTTTATCTTTGAAAATCCTGTAGTGCTGACATCTCAAAATAGACTAATGTAGGCTGGGCATGGTGGCTCACGTGAATAATCCTAACACTTTGGGAGGCCAAGGCGGGCGGATCACGAGGTCAAGAGATCAAGACCATCCTGGCCAACATGGTGAAACCACATCTCTACTAAAAATACAAAAATTAGCTGGGCATGGTGGCACACGCCTGTAGTCCCAGCTCCTTGGGAGGCTGAGGCAGAAGAATCGCCTGAACCCGAAAGCCAGAGGATGAAGTGAGCCAAGATCGCGCCAGGGCACTCCAGCCTAGCGACAAACAAGACTCCATCTCAAAAAAAAAAATAAATAAATAAATAAATAAATAAATAGACTAATGTAATAGGTGGGTATCTACTACAGTAGAATGAGACTTACTTCTCCTACACAAAGCCTCCCCTTAATCCTCAGATTGATCTAAAATGTTCTCCTCAAACCATGCCTGTAATCACTATTGCACCTCAGCATAATACTGACATGACTGATTCACATATTTTATGTGGGATATGAACTCCTTGTGGACAGGAACAGTGCTTATTCAAATCTATCACCGACATTCAGCAATGTGCCACCTGATAACATAGGTAATCTGAATTTTCTCAATAGTTCAACTATATTGACACCACTTAAAATGAGAGATCCATGCTACTCAGAAATATATACTGAGCAGGCCATAACAATAAAACATCTGTATAAATAATTTAAGGTCAATTTCTCAACAGATATTAAATTTGAAAAATGAAATCATTACCAAATATACACTTAAGACAAACTTTTTTTTTGAGACTGAGTCTCGCTCTTGTCACTAGGCTGGAGTGCAGTGGCGCAATCTGGGCTCATTACAACCTCCGCCTCCCAGGTTCAAGTGATTGTCCTGCCTCAGTCTCCTGAACAGCTGGGATTACAGACACGTGCCACCACACCAGGCTTATTTTTGTATTTTTAGTAGAGATAGGGTTTCACCAGGTTGGCCAGGCTGGTCTTGAATTCCTGACCTTAGGTGATCCACCCACCTCAGCCTCCCAAAGTGCTGGGATTAACAGCGTGAGCCACCGTGCCAGGCTAACAAAGTAACTTTTATTCAACCACTACAGGGGCAGATGCTGAGAATGAGGTAGAAAACAGATGGCCAGGCACGGTGGTTCATGCCTATAATCCCAACACTTTGGGAGGCCAAGGCAGGCTGATCATGAGGTCAGGAGTTCAAGACCAGCCTGGCCAATATGGTGAAACTCCATCTTTACTAAAAATCACAAATTAGCTGGGTGTGGCGGCAGACGCCTGTAATCCCAGCTACTTGGGAGGCTGAGGCAGAAGAATCGCTTGAACCCAGGAGGCGGAGGTTGCAGTGAGCTGAGATCACACCATTGCACTCCAGCTTGGGCAACAGAGCAAGACTCCGTCTCAAAAAAAAAAAAAAAAAGAAAACTGACATTCAATTTTCCAGTGGTAAAATATACATAAAAGCAGTGTAATTCCAGCACTTTGGGAGACCACAGTAGGAAGATTTCTTGAGCCCAGGAGTTCAAGACCCACCTGGGTAACATAGGGAGACCTTGTCTATATTATTTAAAAATAAAAATAAAAAGGAATAGACAGAACTCACGAACCTATCAAAGGTATTAGTTCCAACAACGAAGTTCAACAAGATAAAAACCTCGGTCAGGCACAGTAGCTCACGCCTATAATCCCAGCACTTTGGGAGGCCGAGGAGGGCAGATCACGAGGTCAGGAGTTCAAGACAAGCCTAATCAACATGGTGAAACACCATTACTACTAAAAACACAAAAAAATTCGCAGGACATGGTGGCACACACCTGTAATCCCAGCTACTCAGGAGGCTTGTGAACCCGGGAGGCAGAGGTTGCAGTGAACCAAGATTGTACCTCTGTACTCCAGCCTGGGTGACAGAGCCAGATTCCATCTCAAAAACAACAACAACAACAACAACAACAACAACAAAAAAACAAACTTCTACAGATGTGGCAGAATAAAATGATACTGGCGGGGCAAGGTCTATCCATATATCAAGGATTCTTACGGCTTGCACACAAATGGATTTGGGATAGAAATGGACTTGGGATTGGCTCATAAAGCTCAGCAGCACAATCACCCAAATGAAAACATGAGAAACCAAAGTCAGGTAATGGAAAGTTGAAGATGGGGACAAGAAACTTCTTAGAGACATTCACTGCACCTTGACTGTATCTCCCATTCCAGCACCATCCTATAAACCCCAGTGCTGAAGAGGCCCTGCCGTAATTCATAGTGAGTATGGTTCTTAAACATTTCCTAAATGAAAAGCACAGGATGTTAGAGTAAATACTTGTTAATTCGTATCGGAAAATCTAAAGAATAAAAAGGTAGCCAGATGCAGTGGCTCGCACCTGTATAATTCTAACACGTTGAGAGGCCAAGACAGGAGGATCACTTAAGGCCAGGAGTACAAGAACAGCCTGAGCAACATAACAGAGCAAAACTCTGTCTCTAGAAAATAATTAAAATAAAATTAGCCGGGCATGTAGGATGCACCTCCCAGCTACCCAATAGGCTGAGTCAGGAGGGCTAGCTGAGCCTAGGGCTAGCTGCGGCAAACCATGATCATAGTCCTGTCTGAAAAAAACAAACATAAAAAAAGTAGCAAAAACTGAAATTTCCAGAGCTAGCAAAATGATGCCTTACATGAGTATCTCAACAGCTGAACACTCTAATTAGAGACTCTGGGGGTCAAAGTCATCTCTAACAGGCTGCCTCTACTCTCAACTGTGTGACCCAATTGCTTTTAATAAACAATTCTATCCCTGGCTGACTCTATTGGAAATTTAATCTGATCTTATTCTGGATATATGTAAGTGGTCTCATCCTACTTATTCGTAGCCCACCTAACATCTTGCTGAGCTTAATGAAACTTAGAAAAGATAGGCCGAGCGCGGTGGCTCAAGCCTGTAATCCCAGCACTTTGGGAGGCCAAGACGGGCGGATCACGAGGTCAGGAGATCGAGACCATCCTGGCTAACACGGTGAAACCCCGTCTCTACTAAAAAATACAAAAAACTAGCCGGGCGAGGTGGCGGGCGCCTGTAGTCCCAGCTACTCGGGAGGCCGAGGCAGGAGAATGGCGTAAACCCGGGAGGCGGAGCTTGCAGTGAGCTGAGATCCGGCCACTGCACTCCAACCTGGGCGACAAAGCAAGACTCCGTCTCAAAAAAAAAAAAAAAAAGAAACTTAGAAAAGATAAATCTAGGCCAGGCACGGTGGCTCACGCCTGTAATCCCAACACTTTGGGAGTCCGAGGCGGGCGGGTCATGAGGTGAGTTTGAGACCATCCTGGCCAACATGGTAAAACCCCATCTCTACTAAAAATACAAAAATTAGTTGGACGTGGTGGCACACACCTGTAGTCCCAGGTACTCGGGAGGCTGAGGTAAGAGAATCACTCGAACCCAGGAGGTGGAGGTTGCAGTGAGCCAAGAACACGCCACTGCACTCCAGCCTGGGCAATAGAGCAAGACTCCATCTCCAAAATAAAAAATGAAAAGATAAATCTACTACAATAATTTGTGCCATTAACCCTTATTTCTTTACTTATTCATAAAAGACAAAGTAGGCCGGGTGCGATGGCTCACGCCTGTAAACTGAGCACTCTGGGAGGCCGGGGGGGGCGGCGGGGTGGCAGACCACCTGAGGTCAGGAGTTCAAGACCAGCCTGGCCATAGTGAAACCCTGTCTCTTATAAAAATACAAAGAATTAACCAACCAGGCATGGTGATGCGCGCCTGTAATCCCAGCTACTTGGGAGGCTGAGGCAGGAGAATCGCCTGAACCCGGGAGGTGGAGGTTGCAGTGAGCCGAGATTGCACCATTGCACTCCAGTCTGGGCAACAAGAGCAAAACTCCATCTCAAAAAAAAATTAAAAAAAAAAAAAAAAAAAAAGACAAAGTAGTGCTAACGACTGGTAAAAAACGTGTGTTTCTATGAAAGGAGTGTACACATTTATAACACTATGTTTAGGTCTATCAGTCAATAAATGACTGTGCCAGAAAAGGGATGTGAAGTAGTAAATAAGCAGAGAATGTGTCCAAAAAACCAAGAGAGTTCACAGGAAATCACAAAGTCATCCTCACACCTTGAAAACGGTCGAGAGAAAAAAAAACACATCATTTAAATTCCAGAATTCTTATACCTCACAAAGTAAAATGACATACATCAAAAATTCCATACATTTACTTATCTATTAAACTTATTTGGAAATTGTATTATTATCAGCACCTCTAATGATAGGTCATTGCTACTGTAACAGTCTTGGAGACAACAAAAAGTACTAGCACTGATACCAATCACTGAGAATTTACCATGAAGCACTTTTGACTTATTTCCTCATTTACTTGTCACAACAATCACACGAACTTTACTTTTTTTTTTATGACACAGAGTCTTGCTCTGTCGCCAGACTGGAGTGCACTGGTGCAATCTCAGCTCGCTGCAACCTCCGCCTCCCAGGTTCAAGCAATTCTCCTGCCTCAGCCTCCTGAGCAGCTGGGACTGCAGGCGCGTGCCACCACACCCAGCTAATTTTTGTATTTTTAGCAGAGACAGGGTTTCACCATGTTGGTCAGGATGGTCTCGATCTCTTGACGTCGTGATTCATCCGCCTCGGCCTCCCAAAGTATTAAAATTACAGGCATGAGCCACGGCGCCTGGCCTGAACTTTGTTCTTTTACACCAATTTTACAAGTGAAAAAAGTGTTGCTGGCTCCAGCAATATTGTAGACTAAACAACTATTACACACTACCACTAACATGTAGAAATATTGGGTAAATGTAACAGACATTATTTTAAATGAGCAGCTGAATTCCTAGAAAGAAAGCAAATCAAAGGGAGGAAAAAAAAGAAACAACTAAACGTCAAAGTGGTAATCACGCAAGGTAAAAAATACAACCCTAGGCTAGGCACAGTGCCCCATGCCTATAATGCCAGAACTTTGGGAGGCCAAGACAAGCAGACCACTGTAGGTCAAGAGTTGAAGACCAGCCTAGCCTAGCCAACATGGTGAAACCCCATCTCTATTAAAAATAGAAAAATTAGCCAGGCACGGTGGCAGGCACTTATAATCCCAGCTACTTGGTAAGCTGAGACAGGAGAATAGCTTGAACCCAGGAGGCAGAGGCTGCAGTGAGCCGAGACTGTGCCACTGCACTCCAGCCTGGATGACAGAGCAAGACTCTGTCTCAAAAATAAATAAATAAATAAAAATTAGCTGGGCACGGTTATACATGTCTGTAATCCCAGCTACTCAGGAGGCTGAGGCAGGAGAACTCGTTGAACCCAGATGGTGGAGGTTGCAGTCAGCCAAGATCGCACCACTGCACTCCAGTCTGAGTGAGAGTCTGCCTCAAAAACTAAATTAACTAACTAAATAAAAAATGAATTTTTTTTTAAATTGCACTTTTTTAAAAAAATTATCATGTAAATTTTAATTACATTAAAATGTAAGATAGGCCAGGCGCGGTGCCTCATGCCTGCAATCCCAGCACTTTGGGAGGTCAATGCGGGCAGATGACAAGATCAGGAGTTTCAGACCACCCTAGCCAATGTGGTTAAACTCCGTCTCTACTAAAAATACAAAAAATCGGTGGGGTGCGGTGGCTCACACCTGTAATCCCAGCACTTCAGGAGGCCAAGGCGGGTGGATCATGAGGTCAGAAGATCGAGACCATCCTGGCTAACACGGTGAAACCCCATCTCTACTAAAAATACAAAAACTTAGCCGGGCGTGGTGGCAGGCGCCTATAGTCCCAGCTACTCGGGAGGCTGAGGCAGGAGAATGGCGTGAACCCGGGAGGCGGAGCTTCCAGTGAGCTGAGATCGCACCACTGCACTCCAGCCTGGGCAACAGAGCGAGACACTGTCTCAAAAAAAAAAAAAAAAAATAGGCCAGGAGCAGTGGCTCATGCCTGTAATCCCAGCACTTTGGGAGGCTGAGGCAAGTGGATCGCAAGGTCAGGAGTTTGAGACCAGCCTGGCCAACATGGTGAACTCTGTCTCTACTAAAAATACAGAAATTAGCCAGGTGTGGTGGCAGGCACCTGTAATCCCAGCTACTCTGAAGGCTGAGGCAAGGGACTCGCTTGAACCCAGGAGGCAGAGGTTGCGATGAGCCGAAATGGTGCCACTGCACTCCAGCCTGGGTGACAGAGCCAGAATCCATCTTAAAAAAAAAAAAAAAAAAAAAAAGCTGGGCGTGGTGGCAGGCGTCTGAAAACCCAGTTACTCGGGAGGCTGAGGCAGCAGAATCATTTGAACCCAGGAGGCACAGGTTGCAGTGAGCTGAGATCGCGCCATTTTCCAGCCTGGGCGACTGGGCAAGACTCCATCTCAAAAAAATTATAATAAATAAATAAAAAATAAAGCTTCTGGAAGAAAATACAATAGAATATATACATGACTTTACAAAAGGCAAAGATTTCTGGCCGGGCGTGGTGGCTCATGCCTGTAATCCTACCACTCTGGGAGGCCAAGGCAGGCAGATCACTTGAGGTCAGGAGTTCGAGATCAGCCTGACCAACATGGAGAAACCCCGTCTCTACTAAAAAGACAAAATCAGCCAGGCGTGGTGGTGCATGCCTGTAATTCCAGCTACAAGAGGCTGAGGCAGGAGAATCGCTTGAATCCGGGAGGCGAAGGTTGCAATGAGCTGAGATCGTGCCATTGCACTCCAGCCTGGGCAACAAGAGCGATACTCCGTCTCAAAAAAAAAAGGCAAAGATTTCTATAAGAACACAAAAAGTATTAACAATACAGAAAAATTTTCCTAAATTGTTCTGTACCAGGAAACGGAAAATGATGGTCCACTGATCAAATGCAGTCCACTCTTGTTTTCGCAGATAAAGTTTAACGAAAGCAAATTCACACTCATTCATGTATTTTTTTGTGGCTACTTTCACACAATAGCAGCAAAAGTGAGTACTTGCATCACAAACCACATGACCCAAAAAGCCCAAAATATCCGGCATTTTACAGAAAAAGTTTACCGTTTCCTGCTGTATATTACAATTACAAACCTCTGGTCATCAAAGGACATCATTATGAGAGTAAAAACATAAACTATTGCCGGGCGCAGTGGCTCAAGCCTGTAATCCCAGCACTTTGGGAGGCCGAGGCGGGTGGATCACGAGGTCAGGAGATCGAGACTATCCTGGCTAACATGGTGAAACCCCGTCTCTACTAAAAATACAAAAAACTAGCCGGGCGTGGTGGCGGGCGCCTGTAGTCTCAGCTACTTGGGAGGCTGAGGCGGGAGAATGGCGTGAACCCGGGAGGCGGAGCTTGCAGTGAGCCGAGATCACGCCACTGCACTCCAGCCTGGGAGACACAGCGAGACTCCGTCTCAAAAAAAAAAAAAAAAAAAAGACATAAACTATTAAGCGGGAGAAGAGATCTGTAATAAATATTTCTGACCAATGAACCATATCCAGAATACCTAAGAAAAATTCAGCCAGGTATGGTGGCTTACACCTGTAATCCCAGCACTTTGGAACACTGAACTGGGAGAATCGCTTGAGCCCAAGAGTTTGAGATCAGCCTAGGAAACAAGGTGAGACTGTCTCCACAAAAAAACAGAAAAAATTATCCAGGTGTGGTGGTGCACACTGGTAGTCCCAGCTACTCGAGAGGCTAAGGTGGGAAGATCCTCTGAGCCCAGGAGTCTGAGGCCGCAGTTAGCTATGATCAAGCCAATGTACTCCAGCCTGGGTCATTAGGCCAGACCCCGTTTCAAAAAAGAAAAAAAGAAAAAGAGAGAAAGATGAATGTGCAAATTTTTAAACAGGCAAACAGGTACTTCTCAAGAAAGGATAGACAAGTGGTCAATAAATAAAAGTTGCTCACATTAATTATTAGCAACTAGAAAATAATGCATTATAACCACATTTGGGAGGCCGAGGCGGGCAGATCACGAGGTCAGGAGATCGAGACCATCCTGGCTAACACAGTGAAACCCCGTCTCTACTAAAAAATACAAAAAACTAGCCGGGCAAGGTGGCAGGCGCCTGTAGTCCCAGTGCTACTCGGGAGGCTGAGACAGGAGAATGATGTAAACCCAGGAGGCGGAGCTTGCAGTGAGCTGAGATCCGGCCACTGCACTCCAGCCTGGGCGACAGAGCGAGACTCTGTCTCAAAAAAAAAAAAAAAGATTCCAAGGGTTGGTGAGAAAGTAGAAAATCAGAATGCTCAGCTGGGCGTGGTGGCTCATGCCTGTAATCTCTGCACTGTGGGAGGCCAAGGCAGGCGGATCACAAGGTCAGGAGATCGAGACCATCCTGGCTAACACGTGAAACTGGTGAACCCCCATCTCTACTAAAAATACAAAAACTTAGCCGGGCGTGGCACCATGTACCTATAGTCCCAGCTACTCGGGAGGCTAAGGCAGGAGAATGGCATGAACCCTGGAGGCGGAGCTTGCAGTAAGCCGAGATCCTACCACTGCACTCCACCCTGGGCGACACAGCGAGACTCCATCTCAAAAAAAAAAAAAGAAAAGAAAATCAGAATGCTCATACACTGTTTGTGGGAATATAAATCAGTAGAACCGCTGTGGAAAACTGTTTAGCAACATCTGCTAAAGCTGACCAACCTATAACGTAGCAAGTAAACTCTCAAGAACATAACCAAAAGAAATATCTATGTTGAGCAAAAGAAATATATAAAAATATTCACAGCAGCACTATTTATAATAGCTCTAAGCTGCAAATTACCTCAAAAGCCTATCAATGACAGAATGAATAAAAAAAATTGTGGTATATTCCCACAACAGAATACTATACAGCAACTGTTAGCAAATCATGAAACAGCTATCGAAAAATAACAAGGGTCTCACTGTGTCACCCAGGCTGGACTGCAATGGAATGATCACTACTCACTGCAGCCTCCAACTCCTGGGCTCAAGTGATCCTCCCACCTCAGCCTCCTAAGTAGCTCCAACCACAGGAGTTTGCCACCATGCTAACACTAATATTTTAATATTCTGTAGAGATGTGGTCTCACTATCTAACCCAGGCTGGTCTTGAACTCCTGGGCTCAAGCAATCTTCCCACTTCAGCCTTCCAAAATAAAATAGCCACACGTGGTAGTATATGCCTAGGTTAAGACAAGAAGATTGCTTAAGCCCTAGAGGTCGAGGTTGCAGTGAGCTGTGTTCATTTGGGACACCACTCCAACCTGGTAACACAACAGGGTACCATCTCAAAAAATAAAAATTGGCCGGGCACGGTGGCTCAAGCCTGTAATCCCAGCACTTTGGGAGGCCGAGACGGGCGGATCACGAGGTCAGGAGATCGAGACCAGCCTGGCTAACACGGTGAAACCCCGTCTCTACTAAAAATACAAAAAACTAGCCGGGCAAGGTGGCGGGCGCCTGTAGTCCCAGCTATTTGGGAGGCTGAGGCAGGAGAATGGCGTAAACCTGGGAGGCAGAGCTTGTAGTGAGCTGAGATCCGGCCACTGCACTCCAGCCTGGGTGACAGAGCGAGACTCTGTCTCAAAAAAATAAATAAATAAATAAAAATAAAAATTAAAGTTTTACCAGTACACACCCCTACTCATTATGTATTGCATGTATATATACTCATTTATGTATCGTATATAGCTGCTTTCATACTACATTGAGCAGCTGTGACAGAGTCCACACAGCCTATAGGCCTAAAACATTTACTATCTAAAATATTTACTATCTGTCCCTTTATTTAATTAATTAATTTATTTATTTAGAAACAGGGTGTTGGCTGGGCACGGTGGCTCACGCCTGTAATCCTACACTTTGCAAGGCCGAGGCGGATGGATCACTCGAGGTCAGGAGTTTGAGACCAGCCTGGCTAACATGGTGAAACCCCTTCTCTACTATAAATACAAAATTAGCCAGGTGTGGTAGCGCATGCCTGTAATCCCAGCTACTCAGGAGGCTGAGGCAGGAGAATCGCTTGAACCCAGGAGGTGGAGGTTGCAGTGAGCCAAGATCGCACCATTACACTCCAGCCTGGGCAACAAGAGCGAAATTCTGACTCAAAAAAAAGGAGGAGAAATAGGTTGCCACTCTGTCGCACAGGCTGGAGTGCAGTGGTGCAATCTCAGCTCACTACAACCTTCGCCACCTAGCTCAAGCAATCCTCCCACCTCAGCCTCCCAGATAGCTGGGACTACAGGGGGGGCCCTCCCAAATGACCAGCTAATTTTGGTATTTTTTGTAGAGACCAGCTTTTGCCATGTTATCCAGGCTGGTCTTGAACTCCTGGACTCAAGTGATCCACCCACCTCGGCCTCCCAAAATGCTGGAATTATGGGAGTGAGCCACAGCATGCGGCACACTCTGTCCCTTTAAGAAAAAATTTAGCTGGGCGTGGTGGCTCACGCCTGTAATCCCAGAACTTTGGGAGACCATGACAGGCGGATCACCTAAGATCAGGAGTTCAAGACCAGTCTGGCCAACATGGTGAAACCTCCTCTCTACTAAAAATACAAAAAAATCAGCCGGGTGTGCTGGCGGGTGCTTGTAATCCCAGCTACTTGGGAGGCTGACGCGGGAGAATCGCCTGAACTCGGAAGGTGGAGGTTGCAGTGAGCTAAGATCACACCATTGCACTCCAGCCTGGGCAACAAAAGCGAGACTCCGTCTCAAAAAAAAAAAAAAAGAAAGAAAAAAGAAAAAATTTATCAGCCCGTACACAACAATGAGAATAAACAAATTACGACTATAAGCAATAGCACACAAAAATTTGAGGCTGGGCATAGTGGCTCATGCCTGAAATCCCAGCACTTTGGGAGGCCAAGACGGGCGGATCACTTGAGGCCAGGAGTTCGAGACCAGCATAGCTAACATGGTGAAACCCCATCTCTACCAAAAGCACAAAGTATCAGCTAGACATGGTGGTGCATACCTGTTAATCAGTTACTTTAGAGGCTGAGGCATGAGAATCGCATGACCTCAGAAGGCAGAGATTGCAGTGAGCCAAGATCCTACCACTGCACTCCAGCCTGGGCGACACAGACTGTCTCAAAAGAAAAAAAACCAAAAACTTTTTTTTAAATGTAATATTTGTCTGCATGCTTCAAAAATGTTAAGTCATGGGCCAGAGAGAGTGGTTCATACCTGTAATCTCAGCACTTTGAGAGGCCAAGGCTGGCAGTTACCTGAGGTCAGGAGTTGGAGACCAGCCTGGCCAACATGGTGAAATCCAGTTTCTACTAAAAATACAAACATTAGCTGGGCGTCGTGGCACATGCCTGTAATCCCAGCTACTGGGGAGGCTGAGGCAGGAGAATCATTTGAACCCAGGAAGTGGAGATTGCAGTGAGCCAAGATCGTGCTACTGCACTCCAGCCTGGGCAACAGAGCAATACTCTGTCTCAAAAAACAACCACCAAAAAAATGTAAGTAATGACAAACAAATGTCAGTCAGCTGGGCATGGTGGCTCAAAGCAGCAATCCCAGTACTTTGGAAGGCCAAGGCAGAAGGACTTCTTCAGTTCAAGAGTTCAAAACCAGCCTGGGTAACACAGTGAGACCCTGTCTCTATCAAATTAAAAATTAAAAAATTTGGCCAGGCGTTGTGGCTCACACCTGTAATCGCAGCACTTTGGGAGGCCAAGGCAGGCAGATCACTTGAGGTCAGTAGCTCGAGACCAGCCTAGCCAACATGGTAAAGCCCCATCTCTACTAAAAATACAAAAATTAGCTGGGTGTAGTGGTGCACACCTGTAATCCCAGCTACTCAGGAGGCTAAGACAGAAGAACCCGGGAAGGGGAGGCTGCAGTGAGCTGAAATTGTGTTACTGCACTCCAGACTGGGTGACAGAGCAAGACTCTGTCTTAGAAAAGAAAAGAAAAGAAGAGAAAAGCCAAGCCAGGCATGGTGGAATGTGTCTGTGGTCCCAGCCACTCAGGAGGCTGAGGCAGGTGGATCAGTTGAGCCCTGGAGGTAAGGGCTGCAGTGAGCTATGACCACACCACTGTACTTCAGCCTGGGTGACAGAGTGAGGCAGTATCTCAGAAAAAAAAAGGAAAAGAAAAAAACAGGCTGAATTATCTCAAATTAAATAAGACTAAAAATACATACCTAAATAAAATATGTGGTGTTGGTGTGGATCTTATAAAGGACATTTTTGAGATAACTGGCGAAATGTGTAGATAGATTATATGGTAAATAACAGTATTATATCAAAGCCACTCTCCTAAATTTGATCACTATATTTGCCAGGATAAAGCCCATGTTCTACAGAGATCTGTGCCTCAGTCTCAAGTCTCTCAAGCTATTCCCTCCCTGCTAGATTGGACTTGATGGATGATGACAACTCAAGTGACTATGACTGGTGATTTCTTTCACGTAAATCCATCCTTTTATTCTTCCTTCCAAGACCTATATGCTAATCTCTGCATTCTCCCTCATCCATTCCACAAAGTCCTAGAATCAGCATGATTTTGGCAAAACAATACCATTCTCACATACAGATCATAAAATGTTCAGTAAGAGAGATCATAACATTTGCCAAATTCGATAGTTTTCTCCTATTTCTTTTTTTTTTTTTTTCTCGAGACAGAGTCTCACTCTGCTGCCCAGGCTGGAGTGCAGCACAATCCTGGCTCACTGCAACCTCTGCCTCCAGGGTTCAAGCGATTCTCCCGCTTCAGCATCCTGAGTAGCTGGGATTTTTTTGTATTTTTAGTAGAGACAGGATCTCACAAGGTTGGCCAGCCTGGTCTAGAACTCCTGATTTCAGGTGATCCACCAGCCCCAGCCTCCCAAAGTGCTGGGATTACAGGCGTGAGCTACCGCGCTCAGCTTGTTTTCTCCTGTTTCTTTGCCACAGAACATTTTAGAAACTCAAAGAGGTCTATTAGGAAAAATTGTTCAAAGTGAAACTTGAAGACAACAGATTCTTCTTAGCCCTCTGCATTTACTCCTCACTTCCCTCTTCTCAGATGCTACAGGTACTCCCCAGGAAATAATTATAAAACCAGTGATAAAGTCCAACTCCAACTGTAAGCCCCTTCTTGTTAACTTCATGTTCCAAATGATTTATTCAATCAAATGAAAACAGACTGTTAAAGAGACAGTCCTCCAACTCCCACCCTTTCCATTACACCAGACTGATTCAGTTTGTGAGAATTCCTGCCATGAGGTCAGTCATACTGGGGAGAAATTCCAAGGTGTCAGAAAGAGATAGCTTATGAACTGTGACTCATCTAAAACATCCCAAAATATATTACCCAGTTCAGTCACACCACCACATTTGGCTATGACAACATTTTTTGCTCAGTGTATTTACAGGTATTCCACCAAATCACATAACAATTGAAAACAAATTTAGAAAACGTTGAATGAGGCTAGGCACAGTGGCTCCCAGAACTTGGGGAGGCTGAGACGGGCGGATCACCTGCGGTCAGGAGTTTGGTATCAGCCGGGCCAACATGGTGAAATCCTGTCGCTACTAAAAATATAAAAATTAGCCAGGGGTGGCCGGGTGCAGTGGCTCATGCCTGTAATTCCAGCACTTTGGGGGGCCAAGGCGAGCAGATCACAAGGTCAGGAGATCGAGACCATCCTGGCTAACACGGTGAAACTCCATCTCTACTAAAAATACAAAAAATTAGCCAGGTAGTCCCAGCTACTCAGGAGGCTGAGGCAGGAGAATTCCTTGAACCCAGGAGGCGGAGGTTGCAGTGAGCCAAGATCACGCCACTACACTCTCGCCTGGGCAACAGGGCAAGACTCCATCTCAAAAAAAAAAAAGAGAAAATGTTCAACGATAGTCCCCTTAAAATGGGTGTATCTGTCCCCTCAATGCATCTCCTTCTTCAAGAGTAATAATCCTTCTTTTCCTTTTTTTTATTTTTTAATCTTTTTTGGAGACAGGGTCTCACTTTGTTGCCCAGGCTAGTCTCAAGTTCCTGGGCTCAAGCGATCCTCCTGCCTCAGCCTCCCAAAACGTTAGGATTACAGGAATGAGCCTGGCCCTTCTGGGTCAACACTTTCAGAGGAGAAGGCGAGAGGATCACTTGAGCCCAGGAGTTTGGGACCAGCCTGGGCAACAGAGCAAGACTCCAGCTCTTAAAAAAAAAATTATAAAAACAAAATAATTTTTTCAGTAAGTTCTGACATCTGCTTTAAAATAAGTCAGTATTATACTTCACCATTTTTGTAGCTATATTAAGAAAAGCTCAATTTCACAAGATTGTTGCTCAGGCTAGTCTCAAACTCTTGAGCTCAGAGGACCCACTCACCTAGGCCTCCCAAAGTATTGGGATTACAGATAGGCATGAACCACAGTGCCCAGCTGAGATTTTTAAGAAAATAAATATATATGTATACAGTATTCTGTTTTATGTTTACACTATGTTTTCACAACACAAAACACTTCAGTTAGGTTTTTCTTCTGAAACAGGGTCTCACTGTCGCCTAGGCTGGAGTGCAATGGCATGATTATAGTTCACCACAGCCTTAACATCCTGGGCTCAAGGGATTCTCCCACCTCAGCCTCCCAAGTAGCTGCGACCACAGGCATGCACCACCACACCAAGCTAATTTTTTAAAATTTTTTGTAGGCAGGGTGTCTCACCATGTTGTCCAGGCTGGTCTCAAACTCCCGGGCTCAAGGACTCCTCTAGCCTCAGCCACCCAAAATGCTAAGATTATAAGCATGAACCACTGCACCCAGCTTTTTTCTTTAGAAAAAAAAAAGAGAGAGAGAAAGAGAAACTGATGGGATTTGGCTCTGTCACTCAGGCTAGAGTGCAGCAGTACTACTATAACTCATGGCAGCCTCTAACTCCTGGGATCAAGTGATTGTCCTGGGTCAGCTCCCAAGTACTTGGGACTACAGGCACACAGCACCATGCACGACTAACTTTTAGTTTTTCTGATAAATAGGGTCTCACTATGTTGCTCAAGCTGGTCTCAAACTCCTTGCCTCATGTGACCCTCCTGCTTCAGTCTCCCAAGTACACCGGATTACAGACATGAGCCAGTGTGCCCAGCTAAATATGTACTGTTTACTGTACATTAGCCATACTTCAGCAAAGCTGGAGGACACATTATAGGGAGAGAGAGAAAGATGAAAAAAAGTAAAAATATGGGAAAAAATAAATAAATGAAACATCAATCAAATAAATAAGTACAATGCCAGTGAACTCAGTTATCTACCTGTGAATCCATATGATACGGAGTACAAGCCTGCATTGAAGTTGATCATACAGCTCTCCAGAGCCTTGCCCACCACCTGGTCCAGCATGCCCTCTGCCTGGAATACTAGTCCATGTCTCCAACATAGCAGCCCATATTTTGCAGCCTACTGAGCTCTATCTAACTGGTCATGCTAGATCATGTAGGCTCACTGCCCTTGCACATGAATTATAAAGGCCAGAAGCTAGCTAACTAGATTTTTCAGAGACTTAACTCTTCTACAGTAATTTGTTTTATCCACACGTATATGGCTGAGCAGTTCAGTTAGACTATTTGTTTTCTCCATGTTTGCAAATTATTTCCTACATGGCCGCCAAGTTACAAGAATATTTATGAGTTCATTAGTACAAAATTCAAAAACACGCAAAACTATACTATATTATTCAGGGATGCATGCTAACACAGTGATACCTATAAAGAAAAGCAAGCAGGCCGGATACGGTGGCTCACGCCTGTAATCCCAGCACTTTGGGAGGCTGAGACAGGTGGATCACCTGAGGTCGGGAGTTCAAGACCAGCCGGAACAACACGGAGAAACTCCTTCTCTACTAAAAATGCAAAATTAGCTGGGCGTGGTGGCGTATGCCTGTAATCCCAGCTAGTCGGGAGGCTGAGGCAGGACAATCGCTTGAACCCAGGAGGCAGAGGTTGCAGTGAGCCAAGATCGCACCATTGCACTCCAACCTGAGCAACAAGAGCGAAACGCCATCCCAGGAAAAAAAAAGAAGCAAGGAAAAGATTATCTGTGGGGGAAAAAGGGGAGTTTAAGGTTAGGGAAGGAATACATACGCTTGTTAGGGTTGTTAGCAATGTTAGCAATTTCTGACCTGGACTGTGGTTAAATGGATGTTCTCTTTATAATTATTTAAGTCAAAATGTATTTTACTTTCCATATATTTTGCAATAGGAAGTTGTTAAAAAAAAAAAAAAAAAAAAGAAACCATTATTCCACAAGTACATTTCCCATACTATTTTGCTTAAACAGGTGCTTATATTCTACTTTCATCAGACAGAATTCTAAGCTACAAACTCAAATGCTCACTTCAAATATATATACAACACTTATGGTCTCCTTCCTAGTCCCATGTTCCCAAAGATAGTCTCTCCATTCTGAAATTCATACAATGGCAGAGTGAAATCAGTTCAGGAATATAATACTCTACATTTTTCCTCCAGTTGCAAATTAAATTTTTTTTTTTCTTTTTGAGATGGAATCTTGCTGTCACCCAGGCTGCAGTACAGCGGCATGATCTTGGCTCGCTGCAACCTTCGCCTCCTGGGGTCAAGCAATTCTCCTGTCTCAGCCTTCCGAGTAGCTGGGATTACAGGCGCCTACCACCATGCCCGGGTAATTTTTGTATTTTTAGTAGAGACAGGGTTTCACCATGTTAACCAGGCTTGTCTCTAACTCCTGACCTCAGGTGATCCACCTACCTCAGCCTCCCAAAGTGCTGGGATTACAGGCGTGAGCCACCGCCCCCAGTCTAAATAATTTTTTTTTTTTTTGAGACGGAGTCTCGCTCTGTTGCCCAGGCTGGAGTGCAGTGATGCGATCTCGGCTCACTGCAAGCTCCGCCTCCCAGGTTCATGCCATTCTCCTGCCTCAGCCTCCCGAGTAGCTGGGACTACAGGCGCCCGCCACCACACCTGGCTAATTTTTTTGCATTTTTAGTACAGATGGGGTTTCACCATGTTAGCCAGGATGGTCTCAATCTCTTGACCTCGTGATCTGCCCGCCTTGGCCTCCCAAAGTGCTGGGATTACAGGCTTGGTGAGCCACCTCGCTGGGTCAATGATTAATTTTTTAAGTGCAATGACAGGTTTACAATTTTGGGAATAAGGTACACATTCTCAGGATCTCCTGGGGCTGTGTCACGTAAAAAAGAAAACAAAATCTTGGACATCTCCCAAACACAATTAAAATCCAGTTACTTGAGACTCTCACTTAACCTTCTACATTTCTTACTCTCAGAGCTTTCTTGTTTTTTTAAACACAGATGCTTATAATCTATTTTAAAATGCAGAATTAAAAAAAATAGCTCTAGGTCGGGCACTGTGGCTCATGTCTGTAAACCCAGGACTTTGGGGGGCCAAGGCGGGAAGACAGCCTGAGCCCAGAAGTTCGAGAACAGTCTGGGCAACAGGGCAAAACCCTGTCTCTACAAAAAAAAACACAACAATTAGCAGGGTGTAGTGGTGCAAGCCTATTGTCCCAACTACTCAGGAGGGTGAGGTGGGAGGATCTACCTGAGCCTGGAAAGTCGGGGTCGAAGATGCAGTGAGTTGAGATCATACCACCACACTCCAGCCTGAGTGACAGGGTGAGAGAGACCCTGTCTCAAAAAGAGAAAAATAGTTCTATTATTACGATTACGTTTATATTATGTAGACTAAAGCCTTGGAGGGCTTGTAGAAAAATTAGAAACTTTACTTGTAGTGAAGGTAAAATATATTTTTCTTTTTTGTTTTATACCCACATCTTAGCAATTTTTTTTTGTTTCAATTCATGTGTTTGCTAATGCAACACACCTTTAGCCTTAGCCTTATGAAGTGTTTGGTTCTTTCTTTCTAAATCTCTCAGCATTTGATAGAACAAGAGCCAGTTGTCTGACATCCAGCATGATTTGGGAAGTTACTATATAAAGTTCCACTCTAGCCGGGCATGGTGGCTCACTCTTGTAATCCCAACACTTCAGGAGGCCAAGGTGGGCGGATCATGAGGTCAGGAGTTCGAGACCATCCTGGCTAACACAGTGACACCCCGTCTCTACTAAAATACAAAAACAAATTAGCCGGGCGTGGTGCCAGGCACCTGCAGTCCCAGCTACTTGGGAAGCTGAGGCAGCAGAATGGCGTGAACCCGGGAGGCAGGGTTGCAGTGATCAGAGATCGTGCCACTGCACTCCAGCCTGGGCGACAGAGTGAGACTCCGTCTCAAAAAAAAAAAAAAAAAGTTCCACTCTGATTTTTTCTTTTTTTGAAATGGAGTTTCGCTCTTGTTGCCCAGGCTAGAGTGCAGTGGCGCAATCTCAGCTCACCACAACGTCTGCCTCCCAGGTTCAAGTGATTCTCCTGCCTTGGCCTCCTGAGTAGCTGAGATTACAGGCAGGTACCACCACATCCGGCTAATTTTGTATTTTTGGTAGACACAGGGTTTCTCCATGTTGGTCAGGCTGGTCCTGAACTCCCAACCTCAGGTGACCTGCCTGCTTCAGCCTCCCAAAGTGCTGGGAATACAGGCTTGAGCCACCGCACCCAGCCTCTACTCTGATTTTTTAAAAAAATGATTAGTCCAAATAGCGATCTCGGTTGGGCATGGTGGCTCACGCCTGTAATCCCAGCACTTTAGGAGACTGAGGCGGGTGGATCACGAGGTCAGGAGTTCAAGACCAAGGCTGGGCGCGGTGGCTCAAGCCTGTAATCCCAGCACTTTGGGAGGCTGAGATGGGTGGATCACAAGGTCAGGAGATCGAGACCATCCTGGCTAACACGGTGAAACCCCGTCTCTACTAAAAAAATATAAAAAACTAGCCGGGCAAGGTGGCGGGCGCCTGCTGTAGTCCCAGCTACTCGGGAGGCTGAGGCAGGAGAATGGCGTAAACCCAGGAGGCAGAGCGTGCAGTAAGCTGAGATCCGGCCACTGCACTCCAGCCTGGGCAACAAAGCGAGACTCCGTCTCAAAAAAAAAAAAAAAAAAAGGAGTTCAAGACCAGCCTGGCCAACATGGAGAAAACCCGTCTACACTAAAAATACAAAAATTAGCTGTGCATGGTGGCGGGCGCCTGTAATCTCAGCTCCTCGGGAGGCTGAGGCAGGAGAATAGTCTGAACCCAGGAGGCAGAGGTTGCAGTGACCAAGATCGCACCATTGCACTCCAGCCTGGACAACGACAACAACAACAACAAAATAGTGAACTCTTTTTTTTAAAACAGAGTCTCAGCTCACTGCAACCTCTGTCTCCCAGGCTCAAGTGATCCTCCCACCTCAGCCTCCCAAGTAGCTGGGGCTACAAGCGTGCATACACCACCACACCCAGATGATTTTTCTTGTATTTCTTTGTAGAGACGGGGCCTATATTGCCCAGGCTAGTTTCAAACTCCTGGGGTCAAGAGTTTTGACAACCTCAGCCTCCCAAAGTGCTGAGATTACAGGTGTCAACTATGCCCAGCATGAACTCTTATACCATACTGATTACTCAGGGAAAAAACTTTTTAAAGTATATAACTTATATGTCTCACTGAAACATTCTTTGCTTTGTTAATTATCTATCTCAACGAATTTTGTTTTATGCCATTACGGATTGTATCAATTCCTTTCATGTGGGAAAACGCTGAACACCATTTTGAGAGGAAGGCAAGTACATCTGGTCCCAGTGGCACTAAACCTGGAATTGTTTTTAATTACGGCTTATGCCTAAAAACATTCCTCCCTAATACTTTAAAATCTGGAACTAAATAATGGTTTAGTTCCCAGAAGTCAAAGAGCCCACACATAACGCTCTCTGAAAACACCATTTTTGAAAACATGCATATTTTCCTAATTAGGAATCCCAATATAATTTCAATCATATTATGTAAAATACTTTATATAATATAATCTGTAATTTTACTCTAAATTACATGTTACAATTAATAAAGTGCAATCAATATGTACTATATTACAGTGAATTAAGCTATCGAAAACCTCAATCAATAGCTAATTTGATAATTCTAGCCCAGTTCACAATGCAAGAGAACAGGAAATGAATACTTTAGCTGTAAAGGAACAAGGAACTTTCAAATTTTTCACACATAAAATACGTAACACACATCCCACAGAAAATGATAATGATAAAGCAAATGGGTAAAATGTTAGCAACTGTAGATTCTGAGTGAAGGGAAAAGAAAAGTTCTTCATACTAATCTTGCAAATTTTTACTTTTAAGTATCTTTAAACTTTTGTTACAAAAAACATCAGGCAGCTAGCTGGGCACGGTGGCTCACACCTGTAATCCAGCACTTTGGGAGGCCAAGGCAGGCAGATCGCCTGAGGTCAGGAGTTCAAGACCAGCCTGGCCAACCTGGTGAAACCTTGTCTCTACTAAAAATACAAAAATGAGCCAGGCGTGGTGGCGGGCTCCTGTAGTCCCAGCTACTGGGGAGACTGAGGCAGGAGAATTGCTTGAACCTAGGAGGTGGAGGTTGCAGCGAGCCAAGATTACACCGCTGTACTCCAGCCTGGATGACAGAGTGAGACTCCATCTCAAAAAAAAAAAAAAAAAAAAAAAAATAGGCCAGGCACAGTGGCTCACGCCTGTAATCCCAGCACTTTGGGAGGCAGAGGCGGTCGGATCACAAGGTGAGGAGTTCGAGACCAGCCTGGCCAAGATGGTGAAACTCTGTGTCTACTAAAAAATACAAAAATTAGCCAGGTACGGTGGTGGCACCTGTAATCCCAGCTACTCTGGAGGCTGAGGCAGGAGAATTGCTTGAACCCAGGAGGCAGAGGTTGCAGTGAGTCGATATCACGCCACTGCACTCCAGCCTGGGCGACACAGCAAGACTCCGTCATAAATACATATACATACACACACACACACATATACATACATACATAAATACCAAAATTGACTAAGCCACCTTCTACTTTCCCCTATGATGTGGTTTCCCATCACCTTCAAGATAAAATGCACACTTCTAGCACAGTAAACCAGTCCTTTTATGACTGACTCTGGCCCATCTCTCTGCTGACTGCCCTCTACCTACCCTTAGGTCTAAATGTGCTGAACTATGTGCAACTACCTTTAAGTATCACATTCTCTCAGACCGTAATGCTTTTATGTGTTGCTACCACTGCCTGAAAATCCCATCCTCCCCCACTTAGCTGAAGAACTCACACTCAACTTTCAAGACACAATTCAAACGTCCTTTTCCACAGAAACATTTCCTGACATCACCAAGTAAGTCAAAGTCTCCACTCACACAGCTCATTAGACTGTGAGTCCCCTGAGGACAAATAATATACAGTATTTGTTTGTATTCTTAGGACCCTGCACCTAATCAAATTCTTAGCATTTGCTGAGCTCCAATCAGTGGAGAAAAGGAGCCCTTTTAAATGAACTTTTCTGGAATAACCAGATAACCATAACGAAAAACATAAAAATGGATCTGCCATTTCCCACACCAACTAACCAGGGCAAATCCTAAACGGATCAGAGAGCTAAATGTAAAAATAAGGCTGGGGACTGGCACGGTGGCTCACGTCTGTAATCCCAGCACTTGGGGAGGCTGAGGTGGGCAGATCACAAGGGTCAGGAGATTGAGGCCATCCTAGCTAACATGGTGAAACCCTGTCTCTACTACAAATTAAAAAAAAAAAAAATTAGCCGGGCGTGGTGGCAGGCACCTGTAGTCCCAGCTACTCGGGAGGCTGAGGCAGGAGAATGGCATGAACCCGGTAGGTGGAGCTTGCAGTGAGCTGAGATCGTGCCACTGCACTCCAGCCTGGGCGACAGACCGAGACTCTGCCTCAAAAATAAATAAATAAATAAATAATAAGGCTGGGTGTGGTGATTCATACCTGTAATCCCAGGACTTTGCAAAGCCAAGGCGGGAAGATCACCTGAGCCCAAGAGTTCAAGACCAGCCTGGGGCCGGGCGCAGTGGCTCACACCTATAATCCCACCACTTTGGGAGGCTGAGGCGTGTGGATCACCTGAGATCAGGAGTTCAACACCAGCCTGGTCAACATGGTGAAACCTCGTCTCTACTAAAAACACAAAAAAATTAGCCAGGCGTAGTGGCAGGTGCCTGAATTCCCAGCTACTTGGGAGGCTGAGGCACAAGAATTGCTTGAACCTGGGAGACAGAGGTTGTGGTGAGCTGAAATAGCACCATGCACTCCAGCCTGGGAGACAGAGCAAGACTTTGTCTCCAAAAAAAGACCAGCCTAGGGAACACAGAAAGACCCTGTCTCTATCTTTATAAATTTAAAAAAAAAAAAAAAGTGAAAAATGAAACCATACAAGTACTAAAAGAACACATAGCTGAATTCCTTTATAACCAAGGAATGATAAAAGCTTCCCAATTATAATTCAAAATGAGAAAAGTAACCACATCAATCTATTTAACTAAATTTCTTTAACTTTTTGGATCATAAAAACATCATACGCAAACACATTTAACGGTAAGATCACTGAAACACTATTTTTTTTTTTTTGAGACGGAACCTCGCTCTCTCACCCAGGCTGGAGCACAGTGGCCCGATCTCAGCTCACTGCAAGCTCCACCTCTCAGATTCACGCCATTCTTCTGCCTCAGCCTCCCGAGTAGCTGGGACTACAGGCGCCCGCCACCACGCCCAGCTAATTTTTTGTATTTTTAGTAGAGACGGGGTTTCACCGTGTTAGCCAGGATGGCCTTGATCTCCTGAGCTCGTGATCCGCCCGCCTCGGCCTCCCAAAGTGCTGGGATTACAAGCGTGAGCCACCGCACCTGGCCTATTTTTTTTTATTTTTTATTTTTTTTGAGATGGAGTCTCGCTCTGTCACCCAGGCTGGAGTGCAGTGACGCAATCTCGGCTCACTGCAAGCTCCGCCTCCCGGGTTCACGTCATTCTCCTGCCTCAGCCTCCCCCAAGTAGCTGGGACTACAAGCACCTGCCACCATGCCCAGCTAATTTTTGTACTTTTAGTAGAGACAGGGTTTCACCTTGTTAGACAGGATGGCCTCAATCTCCTGACCTCGTGATCCGCCCACCTCAGCCTTCCAAAGTGCTGGGATTACAGGCATAAGCCACCGTGCCCAGACTACTATTTCTTATTCTCAATTATATTTGAAAGATCAGTAAGTTGTTAAACGATTTAGTGATCAAGAACAGTCCCCACAAAAAAGGTCTACTGATCATAGATTCATAAAGGCAGCTAACACCACACTAGAAACAAAACCCGAAATGAATTCAGAGACAAAAATTATGAGAAAAGATATGACAATTCCTAAAAATCTAGTATTTGTACAATCAGAGTTCAAAAATATAAATGAAGGAGTATAAGATAGCAGAGGCTGGGCACAGTGGCTCACACCTGTAATCCCAGTGCTTTGGGAAGCCGAGGTAGGCAAATCACTTGAGTTCAAGACCAGCTGGGCCAACATAGTGAAACCCCATCTCTACTAAAAATACAAAAATTAGCCAGGTGTGGTGGGTGGTGCATGCCTGTAGTCCCACCTACTCAGGAGGCTGAGGCAGGAAAATCACTTGAACGCGGGAGGCAGAGGTTGCAGTGAGCCGAGATCACTCCACTGCACTCCAGCCTGGGTGACAGAACAAGACTCCATCTCAAAAAATAACATAAAATAACATAACATAAAATAAAAATAAAAATAAAGGCCAGATGTGGTGGTTTACACCTGTACTCCCAGTACTTTGGGAGGACAAGGTGGGTGGATCACTTGAGGTTGGGAGTTCAAGACCAGCCTGGCCAACATGGTGAAACCCTGTCTCTACTAAAAATAAAAAAATTAGCTGGGTGTGGTGGCGCACACCTGTAATCCTAACTACTCAGGAGTCTGAGGCACAAGAATTGCTTAAACCCAGGATGCAGAGGTTGCAGTGAGCCGAAATGGCACCACTGCACTCCAGCCTGGGCAACAGAGCGAGACTTTGTCTCAAAAATAAAATAAAATAAAGATAGCAGAGAAGGGCTGGCATGGTGGCTTGCATCAGTAATCAAAGTGCTTTTGGAGGTCAATGCAGAAGGATCGCCTTCTGGCTAAAATTTTGAGACCAGCCTGGGCAACACAGCAAGATCTCATCCCCACAGAAATTTAAAAGTCACCCATACGTGCATGCTAGCACGTGCTAGTAGTCCCAGCCTCTTGGGAAGCTGAGGTGGGAGGATGGTTAGAGCCCAGAGATCAAGGCTGCAGTACGCTGTGATCAAACCAGCCTGGGCAATAGAACAAGACCCTGTCTGTAAAAACAAAAATAAAACACACAATTGCAAGGACACCAAAATTATATTCTCACACAAGTTCAGAAGGTATCTCACCTACAAAATGTAAAAAATTCCACAAAACAGTATTCTAGGCACAAAACCTGCATCAGGAGAAAGCATGGAGAAGACTCTCACAGCGAGAGGATAGGGAACTGCAACATAGTAAAATATTTTTAGGTCTTCACAATGACTGCTCCAATATTTAATGCAAATATCAAGTGCTTCTTCAAAAAGCAGCTTCCTACGGTTAAAAAGTAGTAATATTCTATAACTAAAATTGTTCTCTTGGGTTTTTTTTTTTTTTTTTTTGGTTTTTTTAATTCTACACGCTAGCAGCAGCAAAGGAAAAAAGCCGGATGCTATACCTAAAAGTACAGCAACTGTGGATGCCCAAATAATAATAAGTTGATGTACTTACAGGGAGTTTGGTGAAGGCCGGGTTGGTGACATGCTTCCCAAAGGCATCTTCCTGGAACTGAAGAAGCTGCACCACCAGCCCAGCCAGTGTTTTATTGGTAGGAGCATCCGCATGAACATACTGCAAGATAAAGACAGGCATTCAAAAACAAGTACAATTTTTGCAGAAGAAAATGTTGGCTTACTTCTTAGTACCTACTAAGTACTTATGTTATGGGAAATTTATAGCTGTCTGAGACACGCTCTGTGCTATAAAGGAGCTTACAAAAACAAATACGTGTGTGCATTTAAAAATGGTTAAGATGGTTAATTTTCTTTTTTTTTCTTTTCTTTGAGACAGAGTTTCTTTCTTGTCACCCAGGCTGGAGTGCAGCGGTGCGATCTCGGCTCACTGCAACCTCTGCCCTCAGGTTCAATCGATTCTCCTGCCTCAGTCTCCCAAGTAGCTGGGATTACAGACATGAGCCACTATACATAGCTACTTTCGTATTTTTAGTAGAGACAGGGTTTCACCACGTTGGACAGGCTAGCCTCGAACTCCTGACCTCAGGTGACCTGCCCGCCTCGACCTCACAAAGGTAAATCTCCTGTGTTTTTTACCAAAAGAATGAAAGTAAAATATTATCCATATTAATGTAAAGAATGTCAAAAGCCCAACCCAGTAATAGACACATCAGCTAGGAAGCTTCACAGCAAGGAAAAACAATGGGTAACACAACAAGAAAAGCATAAATTAGTGAGTTAAATGTAAAAGTTTTACTTGGCAATTAAATGTTCAGTATCACTGAGTAGCCAACACACTCAAAAAAAATTTTTTTTTCTTTTTTCTTTTTTATTGAGATAGTCTTGCTCTTTCACCCAGGCTGGAGTGCAGCGGCACCATCTCAGCTCACTGCAACCTCTGCTTCCAGGGTTCAAGCGATTCTCCTACCTCAGCCTCCCTAGCAGCTAGACTACAGGGGCACACCACCATGTCCGGCTGATTTTTTTTGTATTTTTAGTAGACACGGGGTTTCACTATGATAGCCAGGCTGGTCTTGAACTTCTGACCTCACGATCCGCCCGCCTTGGCCACCCAAAACGCTAGGATTACAGGTATGAGCCACCACGCCTGGCCTCAAAAAGTATTTTTAAATCTCCAATTCTGAGCAAGAAAAACATCTACACTCGCCTTTCAGTTGAACAAGAGAGAATTTCTTTTTTTTTTTTTTTTTTTTTTTTGCTGGAGCAAACTTTCAAACTACCACCCGACATTTCAAGGTTAATGTGGTATGTCTCCATTACAATAAATATTTTTTAGATGACTGGTGTATGGTCAAAATTATATCAGCTGCAACGTCTACAATTACTATGCATAGGACAAAGGGCACACAATTTCTGCTACCATTGAAACTTACAGCATATAAAAGGGCAATCATTTATTTATTTATTTATTTTTCTGAGATGGGGTCTTCTTCTATCACTCAGCCTGAAATGACGAAACCCCAGCTCCACTAAAAAAAAAAAAAAATACAAAAATTAGCTGGGTGTGGTGACAACACACCTGTCCCCAGCTACTCGGGAGGCTGAGGCAGGAGAATCGCTTGAACCTGGGAGATGGAGGTTGCAGTGAATCGAGATCACATCACTGCACTCCAGCCTGGGTGACAGAGCGAGACTCCGTCTCAAATAATTAATTTTAAAAACATTTTTTTTTTTTTTTTTGAGATGGAGACCTAGGATGGACCACAGTGGTGTGATGACAGCCACTGCAGCCTCAATCTCCTGGGCTCAAGTGATCCTCCTCCTCGACCTCCCAGAGAACTAGGACTACAGAGGCGTGCCAACACATCTGGCTAATTTTTTAATTTTCTGTAGAGAACAGTTTTCACCAACTTCTCCGGGCTAGTCTAGAACTCCTGGGTTCAAGTGATTCTCTCACTTTGGCCTCTCAAAAAGCGCTGGGAGGCCAAACGCTAGAGGCATAAAGTACTGCACCTGGCCCATATACTTTCAAGTGAAAATTTTCAATCACTTTTTCTCCAATTTACTCAACATAGTAAAAATTTAATAGATAACATTCAAGGGCCGGGCATGGTGGCTCACACCTGTAATCCCAGCACTTTGTGAGAACAAGGCGGGCGGATCACAAGGTCAGGAGATCGACACCATCCTGGCTAATGCAGTGAAACTCCGTCTCTACTAAAAATACAAAAAATTAGTCGGGTGTGGTGGTGGGCACCTGTAATCCCAGCTACTCGGGAGGCTGAGGCAGGAGAATCACTTGAACCCGGGAGGCAGAGGTTGCAGTGAGCCAAGATCACGCCGCTGCACTCCAGCCTGGGTGGCAGAGTGAGATTCCAACTCAAAAAAATACATAAATAATATTCCATTTGGGCCGGGCATGGTGGCTCACACCTGTAATCCCGACACTTTGGGAGGTTGAGGCAGGAGGATCACCTGAGGTCAGGAGTTTGAGACCAGACTGGCCAACATGGTGAAACCCCATCTCTACTAAAAATACAAAAAACAGCCGAGTGTAGTGGCACACACCTGTAATCCCAGCTGTTAAGGAGGCTGAGGCAGGAGAATCACTTGAACCCAGGAGACAGAGGTTGCAGTGAGCTGAGATCACGCCACTGCACTCCAGCCTGGGCAACAAAGCAAGACTCGTCTCAAAAAAAAAAACAATAATAAGATTCAATTTGCTAAATAATTAGTGATACTCAACACAGTATTTTTTTTTACCTGTTATTTGAGGTTCAAGGATACATGTGCAGGTTATGTAGGTAATTGCATGTTTTGGGGATTTGGTGTTAAGGTTATTTTGTCACCCAGGTAATAGGCATAGTAACCATAGTTTTTTGATCCTCTCTCTCCTGCCACCCTCTCTCTAAAGCCAGCCCTGGTGTCTTGGTGTCTTTTGTTTCCTTCTTTGTGTCCATATGTACTCAACTGTATCTTTTTTTTTTAAGAGTCTCACTCCTAGTCACCCAGGATGGCATGCAGTGGCATGATCATGGCTCACTGCAACCTCAACCTCCTAGGGCTCAGGGGATCCTCTCATCTTAGCCTCCCGGGTCGCTGGGACTACACACATGCACCACCATGCCTGGCTAATTTTGGGGGCTTTTTTTGGTAGTGACAGGGTTTCACCAGGTTGCCCAGGGTGGTCTCAAACTCCTGGACACAAGCAATCTGCCAGCCCTGGCCTCTCACTATGATTACAGGTGTGAGCCACCGCGCCCAGCCTAATTTTTACTTAAGAATAAACTTCGGGCTGGGCGCAGTGGCTCACGCTTGTAATCCCAGCATTTGGGAGGCCGAGGTGGGCAGATCACAAGGTCAGGAGATCGAGATCATCCTGGCTAACATGGTGAAACTCCATCTCTACTAAAAATACAAAAAACTAGCCAGGCGTGGTGGCACGTGCCTGTAGTCCCAGCTACTTGGGAGGCTGAGGCAGGAGAATGGCGTGAACCCAGGAGGCGGAGCTTGCAGTGAACCGAGCTTGCAGAGAGATCGCGCCACTGCACTCCAGCCTGGGTGACAGAGTGAGACTCCACCTTTAAAAAAAAAGAAAAGAAAAGAATAAACTTCAAAGCTGGACACGGTGGCTCACGCCTATAATCCCAGCACTTTGGGAGGCAGAGGTGGGTGGATCATGAGGTCAGGAGATCGAGACCAACCTGGCTAACACAGTGAAACCCCATCTCTACTAAAAATATAAAAAATTAGCCTGTAGTCCCAGCTACTCAGGAGGCTGAGGCAGGAGAATGGCGTGAACCCGGGAGGCGGAGCTTGCAGTGAGCTGAGATCCGGCCACTGCACTCCAGCCTGGGCAGCAGAGCGAGACTCCGTCTCAAAAAAAAAAAAAAAAAAAAAAAAAAAAAAAAAACTGACAAAATACATTGTACATATCCACAAGATAACTTCATAATCTTTAATAACCACAGGTTTCCTAAAGGAGTCATATAATGTACTGCACTTTTTTTGTATAAGGTAAAGCAACGTAAAAAAATAATGACTGATCGTGCACAGTGGATCACACCCATAATCCCAGAACTTTCAAAGGCCGAGGAGGATGGATCACTTGAGGTCAGGAGTTTGAGATGAGCCTGGCCAACACAGCCAAACTCCATTTCTACTTAAAAAAATACAAAAACAAACCAGGCAGAGTGCCACACACCTGTAATTCCAGCTACTCAGTAGGCTGAGGCTGGAAAATCGCTTGAACCCAGGAGGCAGAGGTTGCAGCAAACCAAGAGTGTGCCACTGTACTCCAGCCTGGGTGACAAAGTGAGACTCTGTCTCAAAAACAGTAACTACAATCTTTATTTTTCAGATAACTAACAATGCCAAACTCTATAGCTGAAAAAGACAATGTCCGTGAAAAAGGCTCTTCAGATGGAACCAAATCAACTTTTCAGGTAAATATACATATATATGTAAACATGTACGTGTATGTATGTGTGTGTGTGTGTGTGTGTGTGTGTATATACATTTTTTTTTTTTTGAAACCCAGTTTCGATCTCGTTGCCCAGGCTGAAGTGCAATGGCGCGGCTCACCACAACCTCTGCCTTCCAGGTTCAAGCAATTCTCCTGCCTCAGCCTCCCAAGTACCTGGGATTACAGGCATGTGCCAACATGTCTGGCTAATTTTTGTATTTTTAGTAGAGATGGGGTTTCTCCATGCTGGCCAGGCTGGTCTCGAACTCCCAACCTCAGATGATCTGCCCACCTTGGTCTCCCAAAGTGCTGGGATTACAGGCGTGAGCTACCGCACCTGGCCTCAGGTAAATATTTATTTTTTTTGAGACAGAGTCTTGGTCTGTCGCCTAGGCTGGAGTACAGTGGCATAATCTCGGCTCACTTCAGCTTCTGCCCACCGGGTTCCAGCGATTCTCCTGCCTCAGTCTCCTGGGCAGCTGGGATTACAGGCATGCGCCACCATGCCTGGCTAATTTTTGTATTTTTGGTAGAGACGGGGTTGCACCATGTTGGCCAGGCTGGTCTCAAACTCCCGACCTCAGGTGATCCGCCCACCTTGGCCTCCCAAAGTGCTGGGATTACAGGCATAAGCCACCATGCCCGGCCTATATCTTTAATAACTATAGTGAATATAGGCCGGGTGCAGTGGCTCACGCCTGTAATCCCTGCACTTTGGCAGGCCAATGTTAGAGGACTACTTGAGTCCAGAAATTTGAGACCAGTCTGGGCAACACGGTAAGACCCTGTCTCTATTTATATATTTATTTTTTTTTGACACAGAGTCTTGGTCTGTCACCTAGACTGGAGTGCAGTGGCCTGATCTCAGCTCACTACAACCTCTGCCTCCCAGGTTTGAGTGATTCTCCTGCGTCAGTCTCCTGAGTAGCTGGGACTACAGTCGTGCGCCACCACACCCAGCCAATTTCTATATTTTTAGTAGAGAAGTTTCACCACGTTGGCCAGGCTGGTCTCGAACTCCTGAACTCAGGTGATCCACCAGCCTCGGTCTCCCAAAAGTGCTGGGATTACAGGCGTTGAGTCACAGTGCCCATTCTGAGTCCAATTTTTAATAAACTATAAAATATTTAATTCTGATTAGATTTTTTTTTCCCAAATCATCCCACCGAATTACCAAACATGAAAATGCATGTAGGCAAGGCACAGTGGCTCACGCCTGTAATCCCAGTACTTTGGGAGGCAGAGGCTGGCGAATCACCTGAGGTCAGGAGTTCAAGCCCAGCCTGACCAACATGGTGAAACCCCAGCTCTACTAAAAATGAAAAAAATTGGCCGGGCGCGGTGGCTCAAGCCTGTAATCCCAGCACTTTGGGAGGCCGAGATGGGCGGATCACGAGGTCAGGAGATGGAGACCATCCTGGCTAACACGGTGAAACCCCGTCTCTACTAAAAAATACAAAAAACTAGCTGGGCGTGGTGGCGGGCGCCTGTAGTCCCAGCTACACGGGAGGCTGAGGCAGGAGAATGGCGTGAACCCGGGAGGCGGAGCTTGCAGTGAGCTGAGATCTGGCCACTGCACTCCAGCCTGGGCGACAGAGCAAGACTCCGTCTCAAAAAAAAAAAAAAAAAAAAAAAGAAAAAAATTAGCAGAGCGTGGTAGTGGGTGCCTGTAATCCCAGCTACTCAGGAGACTGGGGTAGGAGAATCACTTGAACATGGGAGGCCGAGATCGCACCACTGCACTCCAGCCTGGGCAAAAGAGCGAGACTCTATCTCAAAAAAGAAAAAAAAAAAAAAAAAAAAAAAAAACACTGGCCGGGCGCGGTGGCTCAAGCCTGTAATCCCAGCACTTTGGGAGGCCAAGACGGGCGGATCACGAGGTCAGGAGATCGAGACCATCCTGGCTAACACGGTGAAACCCCATCTCTACTAAAAAATACAAAAAACTAGCCGGGCGAGGTGGCGGGCGCCTGTAGTCCCAGCTACTCGGGAGACTGAGGCAGGAGAATGGCGTAAACCCGGGAGGCGGAGCTTGCAGTGAGCTGAGATCCGGCCACTGCACTCCAGCCTGGGCGACAGAGCGAGACTCCGTCTCAAAAAAAAAAAAAAAAAAAAACACTGACTCCTAATCAATAAATTTTAATTTTGATGTCATAAACAATCTGTTGGGTTTTTTGGGGTTTTTTTTTGTTTTTTTTTTTTTTTTGAGACAAGGTCTTGCTCTGTTGCCCAGGCTGGAGAGCAATGGCGCCAACACAGTTCACGGCATTCTCAACCTCCTAGGCTCAAATGATCCTCCAAGGACCCTTCCTCAGCCAAGTAGCTGGGACTACACATGCATGCCACCACAATTGGTGGGGTTTTTTTGTCTCTTTTTTTTTTTTTTTTTTTTTTTGAGAGTGTCTCATCATGTTACCCAAGCTGGTCTCCAACTCCTGGGCTCAAATGAATGTCCCACCTGGAATTCCCAAGTGCTGGGATTACAGACCTGAGCCACTGCAGCTGGCCCAATTAATCTTTTGATCAAAAAAAGTCTATCATATTTTATTTAAGAAAAGAAAAATATATTAGTCTCAAAATATTTCAAATAAGAGTCAGTATGGGCCAAGTGTGGTGGCTCACACCTGTAAGCCCTGTACTTTGGGAGGCTGAGGCAGGCAGAGAGCCCAGGAGTTTGAGACCAGCCTGGAAACATTGCAAAACCCTGCCTCTACTGATAATACAAAAAATTAGGCCGGGCGCGGTGGCTCAAGCCTGTAATCCCAGCACTTTGGGAGGCCGAGACGGGCGGATCACGAGGTCAGGAGATCGAGACCATCCTGGCTAACACGGTGAAACCCCGTCTCTACTAAAAAATACAAAAAAAACTAGCCGGGCGAGGTGGCTGGCGCCTGTAGTCCCAGCTACTCGGGAGGCTGAGGCAGGAGAATAGCGTAAACCCGGGAGGCGGAGCTTGCAGTGAGCTGAGATCCAGCCACTGCACTCCAGTCTGGGCGACAGAGCGAGACTCCGTCTCAAAAAAAAAAAAAAAAAAAAAAAAAAAAAAAATTAATCAGGTGTGGTGATTCATGCCTACAGTCCCAGCTACTCACGAGGCTGAGGTGGGAAATCACCTAAGCCCAGGAGGTTGAGGCTGCAGTGTGCTATGATCGCACCACTGCACTCCAGCCCGGGCAACAAAGCGAGACCCTGTCTCAAAAAAAAAGAAAAGTTCCTAAATGAAGTCTCAGGTATCTTTCATTTGAAAAAGAAGGTAAATAATATCTATCATTTAGGACTGCTGTGAGGATTTTAAGTGAGTTATACTTTAAGTACCTGGCACATGGTAAATGCTCAGTTGTTCACTGAATGCATGAGCTGAATGCAAGAGTCTGAGGTTGCAGTGAGCTATGATCACACCACTGTACTGCAGCCTGGGCAACAGAGAAAGACCCTGTCTCAAAAAACTAAAGTAAAATAAAAATAAATAGGCCGGGCGCGGTGGCTCAAGCCTGTAATCCCAGCACTTTGGGAGGCCGAGACAGGCGAATCATGAGGTCAGGAGATCGAGACCATCCTGGCTAACCCGGTGAAACCCCATCTCTACTAAAAAAATACAAAAAACTAGCCGGGCAAGGTGGCAGGCGCCTGTAGTCCCAGCTACTCGGGAGGCTGAGGCAGGAGAATGGCATGAACCCGGGAGGCGGAGCTTGCAGTGAGCTGAGATCCGGCCACTGCACTCCAGCCTGGGTGGCAGAGCGAGACTCTGTCTCAAAAAAAATAAAAATAAAAATACAAAAAACTAGCCAGGTGAGGTGGCGGGCGCCTGTAGTCCCAGCTACTCGGGAGGCTGAGGCAGGAAAATGGCGTGAACCCGGGAGGCAGAGCTTGCAGTGAGCCCAGATTGCGCCACTGCACTCCAGTCTGGGCGACAGAGCGAGACTCCATCTCAAAAAATAAATAAATAAAATAAAAATAAAAAATAAAAATAAAAATAAAAAACAACACTAGCAAAATCATGTTTACTGAGACTGAAACTGTTGTCTGCTCTGAAAATGCAGTATTACATGCACTAGAAACGGTTAGTTAAAACCAATGTGTACACAAATAGAAATGCATTGTGTAGAAAAGAAGCAAAGAACCTTCTGATAATATTTTCACCACTTCGACACTAACACCCAGAGACTGAAAAGATTCTGGCTGTCAGGCCTAGGGCATATATGATTCTCAATCTCAGTAGACCATAGAAATACACTCTGGCTTTACAAAGTCCTGAGAAGTCAAAGACAACTTTGTCCATAAAGTCTCAGGGATAGTGAACCAACATTAGCCTAGTGGTCTCAATACTACTGGGCAATTCTTCAAACTGCTTTGTAGCCACTTCCCTACCCACCCAAACAAATATCTGAAGGATTATCCACACCTAAAGCTTCTTGTAGTTGGTCCCAAACTGATGCACACTGAACAGTGTGGAGAGGTAGAAATTACTGAAATTTGCCTTTTTCTACTCTCTTCCTTGATATTCAAAGGAACATCTCTAGATTATTTTTCTTTGTTAAAGCTTCACTGAATTTAAGACCCAAAGCATTGGCTAAAAGGAATGTAATAAGAAAGAATTAACCAATATTTTCATAACATATTCAATTCCACTAGCCACTCCTGGAAGCTCTATTACCTACGTTTAAAAAGCGCGGTGGCTCACGCCTGTAATCCCAGAACTTTGGGAGGCCGAGGCGGGCGGATCACGAGGTCAGGAGATGGAGACCATCCTGGCGAACACGGTGAAACTTCGTCTCTACTAAAAATACAAAAAAATTAGCCAGGCGTGGTGGTGGGCGCCTGTAATCCCAGCTTCTAGGGAGGCTGAGGCAGGAGAATGGCGTGAACCCGGGAGGCGGTGGAGCTTGCAGTTAGCGGAGATCGCACCACTGCACTCCAGCCTGGGCGACAGACCGAGACTCCGTCTCAAAAATAAAATAAAAAGTGACCAATTTATCACTGTGTAAGAAAGGGCAATATTACTAAACATCTAGAGTCTAAATGTAATTTCGGGGGGGGGGGTCCAAGCACCTAAAAATATAATTACTGTCTCTCACTTCCTCAAACTTCAGACAAGAAATGTAATTTTTCCCAGCTGAACTTCAAAAATAAAAAAGAAAGAAAGAAATGGTCATTTCTGGGGTTTGTTTTTTGCTTGTTTGTTTTTGTTTTTTGAGACAGAGTCTTACTCTATTACCCAGGCTGGAGTGTAATGGTGCGGTCTCGGCTCACTGCAGCCTCTGCCTCCTAGGTTTAAGCTATTCTCCTGCCCCAGCCTCCCGAGTAGCTGGGATTACAGGCGTGTGCTGCCACACCCGACTAATTTTGTATTTTTTGGAAAGACGGGGCTTCACCATGTTGGTCAGGCTGGTCTCGAACTCACCTCAGGTGATCCACCCGCCTCGGCCTCCCAAACCGCGCCCGGCCAGAAATGGTCATTTCCGAATGTACCACGTGTAATGCCAAAGGAACCCAAGATCCCTGCCCATGCCTAATAACTGCCAAACACTGACAGGCTTCACTGAGCTGTAAAGGCCAAATAAATAGGTTCCTAGTTTATCTTTTCATTCATTCAACAAATATTTACTAAGCAGCTACTAAGGGTAAGGCACTAAGTATCAGCCACGTTCCCGGATACACTGTAGTGAACAAAGCCCTTTCTTCAGTGCTATGATCCTCAATAGGAGAAAGTACAGAATTAAAGAGGGTGATAGGAAAACTTCAGAGGCTGGGGAGCCTTTTTGACTACCTGCTTCATTACACCCTTTAAGGGAGTTCTCCGGAATATTTACACAAAGGGGAAGTTGGAGAAAAAAAAAAATGTTATAAACAAGGGATTAAGTCAAAACTTTGAAAACTACTGACTCGGCGGAACTTCCATTCCAAAGGTAGGATAAATAAGTAAATGAATAATTTCAAAATGTGGTAAACACTACGAAGAAAATAAAGGTGACATAAGAAAAGTGCTCTAATAAAAACTGGGTTCTCGGAAGGCCTCCCTGAAGAACACTTTACGTACAAGTGAACATTAACTCTCACGCCACACAGAACCAGAAGCACAATGAGGTAGAAACCGTCGTTAATAGCTCTCATCCATCCTAGAATTCATATTACCTGTTAGTAATTAACGAATACAATCATCCCAGTCGTTTAGCAAATCAACAACAGGTAGCAAACCCCCTCGAGACTTTGAATACTCTCTAAACAAAACTTGAAGCTGCTTTTACCACGCTTGCTCGGTCTTTAAGGATCAGTGTTCATACACCTAAGGCAGCTGACAAAAGAGAGTCACACTCGCCTAGTGGCTGAGCTCGACCTGCTCTGGCACAAGAGACTGAGCAGGGGCTTTCGCCAGGGGTGCGTGGGCTCACAAGAACAAGCGCCTGACCCGTCAGGCCACCGGCGCGCGGGCGCCCAGAGCGGACGGCGGGGGCGTGGCGGGCCCTGCGCCTGCCTTTGTTGTCCCTCGTGGCGTGCGGGGGGGAGGGGAGGCCCGAGGCCCGCGAGGCCAGATGCCGCCTCCGGCCCCAGTCGCGTGGTCTCCCGGCCCCCATGGGCGCGCGAACCCACCTTCTTGTAGTGCTTGCCCAGCCAGACCCGCACCGAATCCAGCTGGGACACCGTCTCCGGGCTCTCCCAAAACTTGGTGGCCGGACCCCCATCCTTCCGCCGATAAACGGCTAGGCCTGCGGCTACCGCCGCGGCCCCCGAGCCCGTGGCGCCTACCGCTGCCCCAGGCCCGCCGCCGCCCGCCGCTGCGGCCATCGTCGCAGCCCGTCGTCCCCACACCCTGGCCCACCCCGGCCCTCGCGGTGTTTCCCGTTCGTTCCCGCGCGCGCCCGCGCGCGCGTAGCCGCCACTGCCGCTTCCCGGCCCCGCCCAGCCAACCCCCTTCCGGTGCGGACGCCCGGCCCCGCCCCCTCTCGGGACTGGCGCCGTATCCGACGCGAGCCCGCGCATACGCATGCGCAGCACTCGTGCGGGCGCGCCTTGGACTAGCACGTCCAGCCGCCTCTTCCGCCAGCCTCTGTAGGCTCCGTTCACCCCTAGTGAGTGCCGGTTTTTGAGCCATGCTCTTCTCTCGCTACCGACGTCGAATCGTTATGCGGTTAACAACCGCAGGTTGATTCTGTGTCATAGCCTGCCTCCGCTGAAGGGAAAAGGTCTGGTGCGAGAAGTGCCGAGGGGAAAGCCTGCCTAGGCTATCGAGTGCGCCGGGCCCGGCTTTCCCTTAGACCCTCCACCCCCAGCGGCCCGGCGGCATTTGGGAAGAGCCATCTGGGACGCCCACGCCAAGGCTTTTCGGCTTCACAGACCTTCCACTCCCTCAGGGGTCCAGCCACAGCGGCTCATAACTGCCCCCACGGGCCCTTGCATCGGCTGTTTCGGAGACCTCAGCGGGTCTTCCCTTCTGATTTTCACTTATGAGACGCGTTCAGATTCACTGGTTCAAAGGACTTCAGAAAGCCGTTGTCAGGCAGATTAATTGAGGTCGGGCGTTCAAGACTAGCCTGACCAACATGGAGAAATCCCGTCTCTACTAAAAATACAAAATTAGCCAGGTGTGGTGGTACATGCCTGTAATCGCAGCTACTCGGAGGCTGAGGCAGGAGAATGGCTGGAACCCAGAAGGTGGAGGTTGTGGTGAGGTGAGATCGCACCATTGCACTCTAGCCTGACCAAGAAAGAGCAAAAACTCCATCTCAAAAAAAAAAAAGTATATTTAAAAAAAAAAAAAGAAGTGGCCAGGCACTGTGGCTCGTGCCTGTAATCCCAGCACTTTGAGAGGCCGAGGTAGGTTGATCACCTGAGGTCAGGAGTTTGAGACCAGCCTAACCAACATGGTAAAACCCTGTCTCTACAAAAATACAAAAATTAGGCCAGGAGCAGTGGCTCACGCCTGTAATCCCACATTTTGGGAGGCCGAGGCGGGCTGATCACCCAAGGTCAGGAGTTCAAGACCAGTCTGGCCAACGTGACGAAACCCCATCTCTACTAAAAAATACAAAAAAATTAGCCAGGCATGGTGATGGGCACCTGTAATCCCAGCTACTCGGTAGGGTGAGGCAGGAAGAGTTGCTTGAACCTGGGAGGTGGAGGTTGCAGTGAGCTGAGATTGTGCCACTGCACTCCAGCCTGGGCAACAGAGCAAGACTCCGTCTCAAAAAAATATATGTATAAAAATTACCTGGGCACGGCCGGGCGTGGTGGCTCAAGCCTGTAATCCCAGCACTTTGGGAGGCCGAGGTGGGCGGATCACGAGGTCAGGAGATCGAGACTATCCTGGCTAACATGGTGAAACCCCGTCTCTACTAAAAATACAAAAAACTAGCCGGGCGTGGTGGCAGGCGCCTGTAGTCTCAGCTACTTGGGAGGCTGAGGCGGGAGAATGGCGTGAACCCGGGAGGCGGAGCTTGCAGTGAGCCGAGATCACGCCACTGCACTCCAGCCTGGGAGACACAGCGAGACTCCGTCTCAAAAAAAAAAAAAAAAAAAAAAAAAAAAAAAAAAAAAAACCTGGGCACGGTGGCATGCACCTGTAATCCCAGCTACTTGGGAGGCTGAGACAGGAGAATCGAAGAATCACTTGAACCCAGGAGGCAGAGGCTGCAGTGAGCCAAGATCAGGCCACTACACTCCAGCCTGGGCAACAGAGCAAAACTCCCACTCAAAAAAAAATTATATAAATAATTCATTTCCTCATCAAACTTTCCACTTATTTTTGTCACACAAACTCAAACCATTCCAAACTTGACCAAATGCATATTTGTAAATTTTTCTCTCACAGTGAGTGATTTGGCTGCCATTATTCTCAATATGTTTCTTTGTTTTCTTAGTTCTCCAGATATACCCAGTCTCCATGCTGAGTTACCCTCCTACGTAGCTACTCTCCAACCAGCCTTCCCAACATCCCATGCTAGTCCACCCTAAATATGCTTAGACATGCCTTGCTCTCTCCAATCGAATGACTTTAGGACTGAATTATTTGAGAAGGGATGATAGAGGATTAGGAAAGATAAAAATGTCACTCTTGGCTGGGCACAGTGGCTCACTCCTGTAATTCCAGCACTTTGGGAGGCCGAGGTGGGTGGTTCCCTTGAGGTCAGGAGTTCAAGACCAGCCTGGCCCACATGGTGAAACCCCATCTCTAAAAATACAAAAATTAGCTGGGCATGGTGGCTTACACCGGTAATCTCAACACTTTGGGAGGCTGAGGGCAGATCACGAGGTCAGGAGTTTGAGACCAGCATGGCCAAAATGGTGAAAACCCATCTCTACTAAAAATACAAAAATTAGCCAGGCATAGTGGTGCATGTCTATAATCCCAGCTACTTGGGAGGCTGAGGCAGGAGAATCACTTGAACCCAGGAGATGGAGGTTGCAGTGAGTCGAGATCATGCCACTGGATTCCAGCCTAGAAGACAGAGTGAGAATCCGTCTCAAAAAATAAAAATACAAAAATTAGCCGGGCATGGTGGCAGGCACCTGTAATTCCAGCTACTTGGGAAACTGAGGCTGGATAATTGCTTGAATCCGGGAGGCAGAGGCTGCAGTGAGCTGAGATCGTGCCATTGCATTCCAGCCTGGGTGACAGAGCAAGACTTCGCATCAAAAAACAAAAAAAGTCACTCTTGGCCGTGCGCTGCGGCTTATGTTTGTAATCCCAGCACTTATGGAGGTTGAGGTGGGTGGATCCTTTGAGCCCAGGAGCTCCAGACCAACATGGGCATCATAGCGAAATCCCATCTCTACAAAAAATACAAAAATTAGCTGCCAGGTGTGGTGGCAGATACCTGTGGTCCCAGATACTTGGGAGAACTGCTTGAGCCTGGGAGCTCTAGCCTACAGTGAGCCATAATAGCGCCACTGCACTCCAGCTTGGGTGACAAAGGCAGACCTTATCCAAAAAATAATAAATCTAATCAAGTCTAAATACGTACTAATATGATGGCCACAGTCAGCTGCAAATAGTCCTTTTCTTTTCTTTCTTTCTTTTTTTTTTTTTTTCCTTTCCTGAGGCGGAGTTTCACTCTTGTCGCCCAAGCTGGAGTGCAATGGTGCGTTCTCCGCTCACTGCAACCTCCACCTCTCGGGTTCAAGTGATTCTCCTGCCTCAGCCTCCCAAGTAGCTGGGATTACAGTTGCCTACCACCACACCTGGCTGATTTCTTTTGTATTTTTTAGTGGAGATGGGGTTTCACCATGTTGGCCAAGCTGGTCTTGAACTCGTGACCTCAGGTGATCTGCCCGCCTCGGCCTCCCAAAGTGCTGGGATTACAGGCGTGAGCCACGGCACCCGGCCTCTTTTTCTTTTTTGAAACGGAGTCTCCTTACGTTGCCCAGGCTGGAGTGCAATGGTGTGATCTCGGCTCACTGCAGCTTTCACCTCCCGGGTTCAAGCAGTTATCCTGCCTCAGCCTCCCAAGTAGTTTAGACTACAGGCGCCCACTACTACGCCCAGCTAACTTTTGTATTTTTAGTAGAGACAGGGTTTCACCATGTTGGCCAGGCTGGTCTCGAATTCCTGACTTCGTGATCCACCCACTTTGGCATCCCAAAGTCCTAGCATTACAGGCGTGAACCACCATGCCCAGCTTTTCTTTTTTTTTGTTTTTTTTTTTTTTTTTTTTTTTTTGAGATAGAGTTTTGCTCTTGTCACCCAGGTTGGAGTGTAGTGGCGCTATCTCAGCTCACTGCAACCTCTGCCTCCCAGGTTCAAGTGATTCTCATGCCTTAGCCTCCTGGGTAGCTGAGATTACAGGCACCCGCCACCATGCCCAGCTAATTTTTGTATTTTTAGTAGAGATGGGGTTTCACCATGTTGGCCAGGCTGGTCTTGAACTCCTAACCTCAGGTGATCGACTTGTCTCAGCCTCCTGAGGTCAGGAATTCGAGTCCAGCATGGCCAACATGGTGAAACCCCATCTCTACTAAAAATACAAAAATTAGCCGGGGGGCGTGGTAGCAGGCGCCTGTAATCCCAGCTACTCAGGAGGCTGAGGAAGGAGAATCAGTTGAACCTGGGAGATGGAGGTTGCAGTGAGCAGAGATGGTGCCACTGCACTCCAGCCTGGGCAACAGAGCAAGACTCTGTCTCACACACACAAAAAAAATAAAGAGCCGGGCACAGTGGCTCATGCCACTTTGGGAGGCAAGGTGGGTGCATCAACTGAGGTCAGGAGTTCGAGACCAGTCTGACCAACATAGTGAAACCCCGTCTGTACTAAAAATACAAAATTAGCTGGGCATGATGGCACATGCCTGTAATCCTACCTACTTGGGAGTGGGAAGTGGGAGAATCACTTGAACCTGGGAGGCGGAGGTTGCAGGGAGCCGAGATCCCACCGTTGCAATCCAACCTGGGCAACCAAAGCAAAACTCTGTTTCAAAAAAAAAAAGTTACTCAAGAAGAAACAGACAATCTGACGGGGTGAATCCTCAGCCGCCCAAGTAGCTAGGACCAGAGGTGTGCACTACCACGTCCAGCAAATTTTTTATTTTTATTTTTTATTTTTTTTTTTTTTTTTGAGATAGAGTCTCGCTCTATCCCCCAGGCTGGAATGCTGTGGCGCGGTCTCACTGCAAGCTCTGCCTCCTGGGTTCATGCCATTCTCCTGCCTCAGCCTCCCCAGTAGCTGGGACTACAGGCGCCCGCCACCATGCCCGGCTAATTTTTTGTGTTTTTAGTAGAGACGGTGTTTCACCGTGTTAACCAGGATGGTCTCAATTTCCTGACCCCGTGATCCGCCCACCTCAGCCTCCCAAAGTGCTGGGATTACAGGCGTGAACCATGGGTGCCCAGCCACGCCTGGCTAATTTTTAAATTATTTGTAGAGACAAGGTGTCACTATATTGCCCAGGCTAGTCTCAAACTCCTGGGCTCAAGTGATCTTCCCACCTCAGTCTCCCAAAGTGCTGGGATTATAGTCTTGAGTCAAGGCACCCAACCTGTGTTTCTGTTGGGATTTCTTTTTCTGTTTTTTGGTATTAGGGTGATACTGGCTCATAAATGAATTCACTCCTGTTTTTGAAGAGTTTGTGAATAATTGCTATTTTGTAAACATTTGGTAGAATTAAGTGGTAAAGCCATCTGGACTAGGCTTTTCCTTGTGGGTAGGTTTTTGATTATTAATTTAATTTTTTTTTTTTTTTTTTGAGACTGTCTCACTCTGTCACCCAGGCTGGAGTGCAGTGGTGCAATCTCGGTTCATTGCGACTTCCACCTCCTGGATTCAAGCGGCCCTCCTGCCTCAGCCTCCCAAGTAGCTAGGACTGCAGGCACACACCACCATGCCTGGCTAATTTTTGTATTTTAGAAGAGACGGGTTTTCGCCATGTTGGCCAGGCTGGTCTCGAACTCCTACCTCAGGTGATCTGCCCACCTCAGCCTTCCGAAGTTTGGGGGTTACAGGCATGAACCACCATGCCCAGCTGATTAATTCAATCTCTTTACTTCTTATAGATCTATTCGTATAATCTGGGATTTTTGTTGTTGTTATTTTTCGTTGTTGTTATTGTTGTTCTTTTTGAGATGGAGTCTCCACCTGTTGCCAGGCTGGAGTGCAAAGTTGCTATCTCGGCTCACTGCAGCCTCGACCTCCTGGGTTCGAGTGATTTTCCAGCCTTAGCGTCCAGGATAGCTGTGATTACAGGCGCATGCCACCGTGCCTAGCTAATTTTTCTTTTCTTTTCTTTTTTTTTTTTTTTTTTTGAGACGGAGTTTCACTCTTGTTGCCCAGGCTGGAGTGCAATGGCACGATCTCAGCTCACTGCAACCTGCACGTCCCGGGTTCAAGTGATTCTCCTGCCTCAGCCTCCCCAGTAGCTGGGATCACAGGCATGTGCCACCACACCCAGCTAATTTTGTTTTGTTTTGTTTTTGTTTTAGTAGAAACGGGGTTTCCCCATGTTGGTCAGGTTGGTCTCGAACTCCCGACCTCAGGTGATCCACCCGCCTTGGCCTCCCAAAGTGCTGGGATTACAGGCATGAGCCACCGTGCTCGGCCTACGCCTGGCTAATTTTTGTGTTTTTAGTAGAGATGGGGTTGCGCCATGTAGGCCAGGCTGGTCTGGAACTCCTGACCTCAGGTGATCCACCCACCTCAGCCTCCCAAACTGCTGGGATTACAGGCATGAGCCACTGTGCCTGGCCAGGATGTCCTAGTTTTTGTTTTGTTTTTTTAGGCAGGGTCTCCCTGTGTCACCCAGGTTGGAATATGTGGCTCTATCACATCTCACTGCAGCTTCAACCTCCTGGGCTCAAGCAGTCCTCCAACCTCAGCCTCCAGAGTAGCTGGGACTACAGGCTTGTGCCACCACACCCTGCTAATTTTTGTATTTTTAGTAGAGGCAGATGGGGGTTTGCCATATTGCCCAGAATGGTTTCCAACCCCTGGGCTAAAACAATTTCATGCCTTGGCCTCTCAAATTCCTGGGATTACAGGCATGAGTCGCCTCCAGGGTCCTGGATAGGCATGTTAAAATAATTTCAGCATGCCCTGGGGCATAGGGGCTTTCCCTAGTCATCTCCTACCTGTCCCCAGGGTAGTTAGGGCAGGAGGATAGTGGTTGGGGGTTTGGGCTGTGGATTGGTTGGTTTACATATAAAAGGCATACTTACTGGCAAGTATTTTACTATCTCTAGGAACTGACTAACCCTGGTGGGGGCAGTCCCTCCAGAGTCAGCAAGGCCTGAAGATGTCAAAGCATCAAACCAGAGAAAATAGGAATGATGACTCATGCCTGTAATTCCCCCATTTTGGGAGGCCAAGGGACGTGGATCACCTGAGGTCCGGAGTTCGAGACCAGCCTGGTCAACATGGTGAAACCCTGTCTCTACTAAAAATACAAAAATTGGCCAGATGTGGTGGCACGCATCTGTAATCCCAGCTACTTGGGAAGCTGAGGCAAGAGAATCACTTGAACTTGGGAGGCGGAGATTGCAGTGAGCCAATATTGCACCACTGCATTCCAGCCTGGGTGAAAGAGCGAGACTACATCTCAAAAAAAAAAAAAAAAAAAAAGCCATGATTTTGTTTTAAGAGGTGGGGGTCTTGGCTGGGATGGTGGCTCACGCTTGTAATCCCGGCACTTTGGGAGGCTGAGGGAGGCTGGTAGATCACTTGAGGTCAGGAATTTAAGACCAGCCTGGCCAACATGGCAAAACCCCATCTCTATTGAAAATACAAAATTAGCTGGGCGTGGTGATGCAGGCCTATAATCCCAGCTACTTGGGAGGCTGAGACACAAAAATTGCTTGAATACAGGAGGCAGAGGTTGCAGTGAGCTGAGGTTGCACCCCTGCACTCCAGCCTGGGCAACAGAGTGAGACTCCATCTCAAAAAAAAAAGAATAAAGAGATAGGGGTCTTGCTATTTTGCCCAGATTGGTCTTGAATTTCTGAGCTCCAGTGATCCATCCACAACTCAGCCTCCCAAGTAGCTGGGACCACAGGTGTGCACAACTGCACGTGGCTAAAAGGATATGATTAATACAGTAATACACGATTGCAATAGAGCTTTTTAAAAATCTGCCCAGGCTGGGCGCGGTGGCTCAAGCCTGTAATCCCAGCACTTTGGGAGGCCGAGACGGGCGGATCACGAGGTCAGGAGATCGAGACCATCCTGGCTAACACAGTGAAACCCCGTCTCTACTAAAAAAATACAAAAAACTAGCCAGGCGAGGTGGCGGGCGCCTGTAGTCCCAGCTACTCCAGAGGCTGAGGCAGGAGAATGGCGTAAAACCCGGGAGGTGGAGCTTGCAGTGAGCTGAGATCCGGCCACTGCACTCCAGCCTGGGCGACAGAGCGAGACTCCGTCTCAAAAAAAAAAAAAAAAAAAAAAATCTGCCCAGTGCAAAATGGCGCATACTTGGAATCTCAGCTACTGAGGAGGCTGAAGCAGAAGGATTAACTTGAGGTCAGGAGCTCAAGACCAGTCTGGGCAATGTAGTGAGACCTTGTCTCTACAAAAAATTAAAAATTAGCCAGGTGTGGTGGTGTGTGTCTGTAGTCCCAGCTACAGGAAGTTGAGGCTACAGTGAGCCATGATCACACCACTGCACTTCAGCCTGGGCGACAGAGCACAACTACATCTCTAAAATTTAAAATAATAATAGTAATAATAATATATGGAATTGCAAAGGACCCAGAAAAGCCAAAAACAATTCCAGAACAGACCAAAATAGAAGAATTCACACTTCCCAATTTTAAAGCTTACTACAAAGCAATGGTAATCAAGAGAGTGTGGTCCTAGTAGCACAAGGATAGACATATAGGTTAGTGGAATAGAAATGAGAGTCCAAAATAAACCCATAATCTATGGTCAATTTTTTTTTTTTTTGAGACTGAGTCTCACTCTGTCGCCTAAGCTGGAGTGCAGTGGCATGATCTCAGCTCACTGGAACCTCCACCTCCTGGGTTCAAGCAATTCTCCTGCCTCAGCTTCCCAAGTAGCTGGAACTATAAGCTTACACTACCACGCCCAGTTAATTTTTGTATTTTTAGTAGAGACAGGGTTTCACCATGTTGACCAGGAGGTCAAACTCCTGACCTCAGGTGATCTGCCTGCCTTGGCCTCCCAAAGTGCTGGAATTACAGGTGTGAGCCACCGTGCCTGGCCTAGTCAATGAATTTTTGACAAAATGCCATGATCATTTAATGAGGAAAGAATACCTTTTTCGACGAAGGATGCCTGAAAAACTGGAGAGCAGCATGCAAAAGAATGAAGTTAGGACTTTACCTCATGCCATACATAAAAAATAAGTCTAAATGGATCAAAGAACTCAAAGTAAGTACTAAAACTAAAACCTAAACAAAAAAAAAAGACTTAAAACTCACAAACATTTTGTCTTTTTTTAATTTCATAATGGGGCAAACAGTCATGACCTTGATTGGCAAAGACTTCTTAGAAAAAAAGTGTAGGCCAGGCGCGGTGGCTCAAGCCTGTAATCCCAGCACTTTGGGAGGCCGAGACGGGTGGATCATGAGGTCAGGAGATCGAGACCATCCTGGCTAACACGGTGAAACCCCGTCTCTACTAAAAAAATACAAAAAACTAGCCGGGTGAAGTGGCGGGTGCCTGTAGTCCCAGCTACTCGGGAGGCTGAGGTCGGAGAATGGCGTAAACCCGGGAGGCGGAGCTTGCAGTGAGCTGAGATCTGGCCACTGCACTCCAGCCTGGGCGACAGAGCGAGACTCCGTCTCAAAAAAAAAAAAAAAAAAAAAGAAAAAAGAAAAAAGAAAAAAAGTATAAACAGTGGCCAGGTGCGATGGCTCACACCTGTAATCCCAGCACTTTGGAAGGCCGAGGCGGGCGAATCACAAGGTAAAATGATGGAGACAATCCTGGCCAACACGGTGAAACCCTGTCTCTACTAAAAATACAAAAAAAAATTAGCTGGGCGTGGTGGTGTACGCCTGTAGTCCCAGCTACGCAGGAGGCTGAGGCAGGAGAATCACTTGAACCTGGGAGATGGAGGTTGCAGTGAGCCGAGATCGTGCCACTGCACTCCAACCTGGCGAGGGAGCATGGCTCAGTCTCAAAAAAAAAAAAAAAAAAAGCCGGGCGCAGTGGCTCACACCTGTAATCCCAGCACTTTAGGAGGCCGAGGCGGGCAGATCACGAGGTCAGGAGATCGAGATCATCTTGGCTAACACAGTGAAACCCCATCTCTACTAAAAATACAAAAAATTAGCTGAGCGTGGTGGCGGGTTCCTATAGTTCCAGCTACTCGGGAGGTTGAGGCAGGAGAATGGTGTGAACTCAGGAGGTGGAGCTTGCAGTGAGCTGAGATCGGGCCACTACACTCCAGCCTGGGAGACAGAGCGAGACTCCGTCTCAAAAATAATAATAAATAAATAAATAAGAAACTTGTTTCTAGAGTATAGAAAGAGCTCTTACAACTCAGTAATGAAAAGACCAGTAACTCAGCTGACCAATTAATCAATAACCCAATGAAATAAACTGGATACATGCAACACTGGGGAGTCTTACCCAAGAGTATATAGTGTATGATTCAATATACATGGAGTTATAGAATAGGTTAAACTGAAGTGTGGTTGCCTCTAGGAAAGTGAAGGGGCATGAGAGAACTTTCTGGGGTGATGATAATAAGCTGCAGTTTGATACAGATTTATATTACACAGGTGTCTGCATACCAACTTATGGAATGGTATGCAAGATTTGTAGATTGTATTGCGTGTAAATTTTACCTCAAAAGAAAATAACTCTAGGAACCGGCCATGGTGGCTGAGTCAGGAGGATTGCTTGAGCCTATGATTTCAAGTCCAACTTGGCCAGTGTGGCAAGATCCGTGTCTAAAATTAAAGCATCAGGCCAGTGCAATGGTTCATGCCTGTAATCCCAGCACTTTGGAAGGCCAAGGAGGGTGTATCAATTGAGGTCAGGAGGTGGAGACCAGCCTAGGCAACATGGCAAAACCCCATCTCTACAAAAAAGGTTAACTGCACGTGGTGGCACATGCCTGTAGTCCCAGCATCTTAGGAGGCTGAGGCAGGAGAATCGCTTGAACCCGGGAGGCAGAGGTTATAGTGAGCTGAGATCATACCACTGCACTCCAGCCTGGGGACAGAAGGAGACTCTCTCAAAAAAAAAAAAAAAAGTCAGAAACTGCATGACCATTTACCAGCCATTACAGTCATTAGCTTTCTCAGTTTATGATAAGTTTACCAAAAAGGTTTCTGAAAAACATAGCAAAGGCCAGGTGTGGTGGCTCATGCCTGTAATCCCAGCACTTTGGGAGGCTTGGGTGGGTGGATCATCTGAGGTTAGGAGTTCGAGACCAGCCTGGCCAACATGGTGAAACCCCATCTCTACTAAAAATGTAAAATTAGCTGGGCCTGGTGGTGCATGTCTGTAATCCCAGCTACTTGGGAGGCTGCGGCAGGAGAATTGCTTGAACCTGTGAGGCGGAGGTTGTAGTGAGCTGAGATCGTGGCATTGCATTCTAGCCTGGGAAACTTCATCTCAAAAAAAGAGAGGAAAAAAAAAAAAAGGAGGCCAGGTGCAGTGGCTCGTGCCTATAATCCCAGCACTTTGGGAGGCCCAGACGGGCAGATCACGAGGTCAAGAGATCGAAACCATTCTGGCCAACATGGTGAAACTCTGTCTCTACTAAAAATATAAAAATTAGCTGGGCATAGTGGCGCATGCCTGTAGTCCCAGCTACCCGGGAGGCTGAGGCAGGAAAATCGCTTGAACCTGGGAGGTGGAGGTTACAGTAAGCCAAGTTCGCACCACTGTACTCCAGCCTGGTGACACAGCAAGACTCTATCTCAAAACAAAAAAAGAAAAAACATATCAAAGACTAGGCTTAGCAAACGTTTTCTGCAAAGGTCCCAATGCTCTCCATTGCAACTACTCAACTCTGTCATGAGAGTTCAAAAGCAGCCACAGACAATAGGTACATGAATGAACACGGATGGGTTCCAATAAAAATTTATTTACAAAAAGAGTTGGCAAAAAGGGCACGGTGGCTCAACCCTATAATCCCAGCACTCTCAGAGGCTTAGGCAGGAGGATCACTTGAGACCATGAGTTTGAGACCAGCCAGGTCACCATAGTGAAACCCTGTCTCTACAAATAATTTTTTTTTTTTTTTTTTTTTTTTTGGTGACAGAGTCTCGCTCTGTCGCCCAGGCTGGAGTGCAGTGGTGCGATCTTGGCTCACTGCAAGCTCCGCCTCCCAGGTTCATTCTCCTGCCTCAGCGTCCTGAGTAGCTGGGACTACAGTTGCCCGCCAGCACACCCAGCTAATTTTTTGTGTTTTTAGTAGAGACGGGGTTTCACCGTGTTAGCCAGGATGGTCTCCATCTCCTGACCTCTTGATCCGCCTGCTTCGGCCTCTGGAGTCTTGCTCTGTCGCCCCGGCTGGAGTGCAGTGGCGCTCACCGCAAGCTCTGCCTCCCAGGTTCATGCCATTCTCTTGCCTCAGCCTCCTGAGTATCTGGGACTACAGGTGCCTGCTCAAGTGATCTGCCTGCCTTGGCCTCCTAAAGTGCTGGGGTTACAGGTGTGAGCCACTGTGCCCGGCCTTTTCTATTATTTTATTTATTTATTTATTTATATATTTATTTATTTATTTATTTATTTATTGAGATAAAGTCTCTCTCTGTCCTCCAGGCTAGAGTGCAGTGGCTTTGTCTTGGCTCACTGCAACCTCCGCCTCCCAGCTTCACGTGATTCTCCTGCCTTAGCCATCTGACTGGGATTACAGGCAGCCACCATCATGCCCGACTAATTTTAGTATTTTTAATAGAGATGGGGATTTTCACCATGTTGGCCAGGCTTGTCCCAAACTCCTGACCTCAAGTGATCCGCCCACCTCGGCCTCCCAACGTCCTGGGATTATAGGCGTGAGCCACTACGTCCAGCATCTATTCTTTTTTTTTTTCTGAGATGGAGTCTTGCTCTGTCACCCAGGCTGGAGTGCAGTGGCATGATCTCGGCTCACTGCAACCCTGCCTCCTGGGTTCAAGCGATTATCCTGCCTCAGCCTCCAGAGTAGCTGGGATTGCAGGCTTGTGCCACCATGCCAGGCTAATTGTTGTATTGTTAGTAGAGACAGGGTTTCACCATGTTGGTTAGGCTGGTCTGGAACTCCTGATCTCGTGATCCGCCCGCTTCGGCCTCCCAGAGTGCTGGGATTATAGGCGTGAGTCACCGCACCCGGCCACCTCAATTCTTTTTTTTTGAGATGGAGTCTTGCTCTGTCGCCCAGGCTGGAGTGCAGAGCCACTGCGCCTGGCCTAAGATTTCTTTTTCTTTTTCTTGTTTTGAGACAGTGTCTCACTCTGTCACCCAGGCTGGAGTGCAGTGGCATGATCATGGCTCACTGTATACTTGACCTTCCTAGGCTCAGGTGATCCTTCTACCTCAGCCTCCTGAGTAGCTGAGACCACAGGTGCACGCCACCACACCTGGCTAATTTTTTATTTTTTGTAGAGACAAGGTTTCACTATGTTGCCCAGGCTGGTTTTGAAATCCTGGCCGTGTGTGTGTGTGTGTGTGTGTGTGTGTGTGTGTGTGTGTGTGTGTGTCAGGGTCTTGCTCTGTCACCCAGGCTCAAATGCAGTGGCAAGATCATGGTTCACTGCCGCCTTTCCCTCCTGGGCTCAAAGTATCTTCTTGTCTCAGCCTCTCATGTAGCTAAGACTACAGGTGCATGCCACCATGTCCAGCTCATTTTTATCTTATTTCCTGTAGAGACAGGGTCACACTCTGTTGCCCAGGCTAGTCTATAACTCCTGGGCTCAAGTGATTCTCCCACCTTGTCCTCTCAAAGTGCTGGGATTACAGGTGTGAGCTACTGCACCCAGGCTCATTCGGATTTTTTAAAAGCCTAAATGTTGGTCCTTTGGCAGTACCATTTTTAACAGTAAGGGCTAGCTGGGTATGGTGGCTCAAGCCTGTAATTCCAGCACTTTGGGAGGCCGAGGTGGGCGGATCACAAGGTCAGGAGATCGAGACCATCCTGGCTAACATGGTGAAACCCTGTCTCTATTAAAAATACAAACACAAAATTAGCCAGGCGTGGTGGCAGGCACCTGTAGTCCCAGCTAGGGAGGCTGAGGCGGGAGAACGGCATGAACCTGGGAGGTGAAGCTTGCAGTGAGCCGAGATCACGCCACTGCACTCCAGCCTGGGTGACAGAGTGAGACTCCGTCTCAAACAAACAAACAAACAAAAACAGTAAGGGCTAAAAAACATTCTGGGAAGCTAAGCTTGGTGCCTTGCACCTGTAATCCCAGCACTTTTGGAGGCCAAGGGAGGAGGATCACTTGAGCCCAGGAATTCAGGGCCAGCCTGGGCAACAAGGCAAAACCTCATCTCTATAAAAAATCAATCAATAAATTAGCTGGGTGTGGTGGCATGCGCTTGTGGTCCCAGTTACTCAGGAGGCTGAGGTGAGAAGATTGCTTGAGCCTGGGAGGTTGAGGCTGCAGTGAGCCACAATCATACAACTGCACTGCCGCCTGACAAAGCAAGAGACCCTGTCTGAAAGAAAAAAAAACGGCTGGGTGTGGTGGTTTATCTGGTTAACATGAGACCTCCATCTCTACGGAAAAAAAGCTAGCATGTATGTCTGTAGTCCTCTCTACTCAGGAGGCTGAGGCAGGATAATCCCTTAAGCCCAGGAGTTCAAGGCTATAGTGAGCTATGATTGCACCATTGCACCCAAGCCTGGATTACAGAGTGAGATCCTGTTTCTTTTTTTTTGAGACAGAGTCTGGCTCTGTCGCCCAAACTGCAGTGCAGTGGTGCAATCTTGGCTCACTGCAAAACCTCCACTTCCCGGGTTCAAATGATTCTTGTGCCTCAATCTCCCAAGTAACTGGGACTACAGGCACGTACCACTACGCCCAGCTAATTTTGTTTATTTACTTCTTTATTTTTCTGAGACAGAGTTTTGCTTTTGTTGCCCAGGCTGGAGTGCAATGGTGCGATCTTGGCTCACTGCAACCTCTGCCTCCTGGTTTCAAGCGATTCTCCTACCTCAGCCTCCCGAGTAGCTGGGACTACAGGTGCCTGCCACCATGCCCAGCTAGTTTTGTATTTTTAGTAGAGTCGGGGTTTCTCCACGTTGGTCAGGCTGGTCTCGAACTCCCAACCTCAGGTGATCCACTCGCCTCGGCCTCCCAAAGTGCTGGGATTACAGGCATGAGCCACCAAGCCTGGCCGGGGAATTTTGTTTATTTTAAGAAGAGACAGGGTTTCACCACGTTGGCCAGGCTGGTCACAAACTCCCAACCTCAGGTGATCCACCCGCCTCGGTCTCCCAAAGTGCTGAGATTACAGGCAGAGAACAGTGGAGTGAGATCCTGTTTCTTTTTTCTTTTTCTTTTTTTTTTTTTGAGAAGAAGTCTTGCTCTGTTGCCCAGGCTGGAGTGCAATGGCACGATCTCGGCTCACCGCAACCTCCACCTCCTGGGTTCAAGCGATTCTCCTCTCTCAGCCTCCCGAGTAGCTGGGATAACAGGGATGCACCACCACGCCCGGCTAATTTTGTATTTTCAGTAGAGACAAGGTTTTTCCATGTTGATCAGGCTGGTCTCGAACTCCTGATCTCAGGTGATCCACCCACCTCAGCCTCCCAAAGTGCTGGGATTACAGGCATGAGCCACCGCGCCTGGCCGAGATCCTGTTTCTAATAAAAAAGAAAAAGAAAAAAAAAATCTGCCAGGCGCAGTGGCTCACATCTGTAATACCAGCACTTTGGGACGCCAAGGCAGGCAGATCACGTGAGGTCGGGAGTTAGAGGGAGTCTCTATGACCAACATAGAGAAACCCCGTCTTTACTAAAAATATAAAATTAACTGGGTGTGGTGGCACAGGCCTGTAATTCCAGCTACTCGGGAGGCTGAGGCAGGAGAATCGCTTGAACACTGGAGGTGGAGGTTGCGGTGAGCCAAGATAGTGCCATTGCACTCTAGCCTGGACAACAAGAGTGAAACTGTGTCTCAATAAACAAACATGGTGAAACCCCGTCTCTATTAAAAATATAAAAATTAGCCAGGCATGGTGGCATGCACCTGTAGTCCCAGCTACTCAGGAGGCTGAGGCAGAAGAATTGCTTGAACTCGGGACACAGAGGGTGCAGTGAGCCGAGATCATGCCACCGCACTCCAGCCTGGGCGATAGAGTGAGACCCCATCTCAAAAACAAAAAAAAAAAAACACAAACAAAAATTCTGGTCCGGGCTTGGTGGCTCACGCTTGTAATCCCAGCACTTTAGAAGGCCGAGGTGGGCGGATCACAAGGTCAGGAGTTCAAGACCAGCCTGGCCAACATGGTTACCCCATCTCTAATAAAAATACAAAAAATTAGCCGGTGCAGTGGCATGAGCCCATAATCTCAGCAACTTGGGAGGCTGAGGCAAGAGAAGTGCTTGAACCGGGACCCAGGAGGCAGAGGTTGCAGTGAACCAAGATCGCACCACTGCATCCCAACCTGGGATACAGAGTGAGACTCTGTCTCAATAAATAAATACAGAAATAAATAAAATTTAATTTAATTAAAAAAAATACTCCTAAGCGTGGACACCGTGGCTTAGCCTGTAATTCCAGCACTTTGGGAGGCTGGGGCGGGTGGATCACCTGAGGTCAGGAGTCTTAAGACCAGCCTGTCTACCATGGTGAAACCTTGTCTCTACTAAAAATACAAGATCACGACACTGCATTCCAGCTTGGGCAACAAAGTGAGACTCAGTGTTTAAAAAAAAAAAAAAAAAAGGCAGGGCTCAGTGACTCTTGCCTATAATCCCAGCACTTTGGGAGGCCAAGGCAGGTGAACCACCTGAGGTTGGGAGTTGGAGACGAGCCTGACCAACATGGAGAAACCCCATCTCTACTAAAAATACAAAATTAGCCAGGCACAGTGGTACATGCCTGTAATCCCAGCTACTTGGGAGGCTGAGGCAGGAGAATCGCTTGAACCAGGAGGCGGAGGTTGCAGTGAGCTAAGATCGCGGCACTGCACTCCAGCCTGGGTGACAGGGCGACACTCTCTCAAAAAAAAAAAGACAAAATTTCTGGGTGCAATACATCTCTTTTCAGTTTTACTAATATATATTTTCCAAGATTGAAAATAACTGACTTGGGCCAGGCGCGGTGGTTCACACCTGTAATCCCAGCACTTTGGGAGGCCGAGACAGGCAGATCATGAGGTCAGGAGATGGAGACCATCCTGGCTAACACGGTGAAACCCTGTCTCAACTAAAAATAAAAAATAAAAAATAAAAAAAAAGAAAATTAGCCAGGCATGGTGGCGGGCACCTGCAATTCCAGCTACTCAGGATGCTGAGGCAGGAGAATGGCGTGAACCCGGGAGGCAGAGGTTGCAGTGAGCCAAGATCACGCCACTGCACTCCAGCCTGGGCGACAGACGAGAATCCGTCTCAAAAAAAAAGAAAATAACTGACTTGTAGCCAGGCACAGTGACTCATGCCTATAATCCCAGGACTTTGGGAGGCTGAGGCTGGTGGATCACTTGAGGTCAGGAGTTCGAGATCAGCCTGGCCAATATGGTGAAACCCCGTCTCAACTAAAAATACAAAAATTAGTAAGGTGTTCTGGCAGGCATCGGTAACCCAAGCTACTCAGAAGGCTGAGGCAGGAGAATCGCTTAAACCCAGGAGGTGGAGGTTGCAGTGAGCTGAGATTGTGCCACTGCACTCCAGCCTGGTGATAGAGTAAGACTCCATCTCAAAAAATTAACAAAACAAAATGAAAGAAAATAACTGACTTGTACAAATTGGCCATGACATTAACTAGAGCGTCTATCAGAAATTACTTATCTTATGGCCGGGCGCAGTGGTTCATGCTTGTAATCCCTCCCAAAGTGTTGGGATTACAGGTGTGAACCACCCCACCTGGCCTCTATTCTTTTATCAGTGTTGGTAATTCCAGCTAATCTGGAGGCTGAGGTGGGAGAATCACTTGAACCTGGGAGGCCGAGGTTGCAGTGAGCTAAGATCTCCCCACTGTACTCCACACTCCAGCCTGGGCAACAGAGTGAGATACCATCTCAAAATAATGATAATAATAAATTACTAATTTTATAACAAAGTGTTTAATGCATACCCAAAAATGTGATGCTCCATTACCCAAATTCCCTTATCTTTGCAGTTGAAAGCCAAAAAAGTAACCCCAGGGTTTGAAAGAAGTCCATAAATAAATGATATATATTCCTATTTTAATGTTGCAGTAACAACTTAAAATATTGGCACAAAGGATGGGGATAAGATACAAATTTACCCGAAAGAATTTATTGGCCAGGCGAGGTGGCTCACGCCTGTAATCCCAGCACTTTGGGAGGCCGAGACGGCGGATCACGAGGTCAGGAGGTCGAGACCATCCTGGCTAACACGGTGAAACCCCGTCTCTAAAAAAAAAAAAAAAAAAAAAAAAACAAAAGAACTAGCCGGGTGAGGTGGCGGGTGCCTGTAGTCCCAGCTACTCAGGAGGCTGAGGCAGGAGAATGGCGTAAATCCGGGAGGCGGAACTTGCAGTGAGCCTAGATCCGGCCACTGCACTCCAGCCTGGGTGACAGAGCGAGACTCCATCTCAAAAAAAAAACAAAAAACAAAAAACAAAAACTAGCTGTGTGTGGTGACGTGCACCTGTAGTCCCAGCTACTTGGGAGGCTGAGGCAGGAGAATTGCTTGAACTCAGGAGGTAGAGGTTGCAGTGAGCTGAGATCACGCCACTGCACTCCAGCCTGGGCGACAGAGTGAGACTCTGACTCAAAAAAAAAAAAAAAGGATTTATCTATTGTTAGGAATTTTGCAATGATATTAAGGATTTACTAGCTTTTGAAGGTATGACATTGGTTTTATGGTTATGATGAATAAATAGGAATCTTGTAGAGATGCACCCTGTTTTTTTTTTTTTTTTTTTTTTTTTTTTTTTTTGAGACGGAGTCTCGCTGTGTCGCCCAGGCTGGAGTGCAGTGGCCGGATCTCAGCTCACTGCAAGCTCTGCCTCCCGGGTTTTTACGCCATTCTCCTGCCTCAGCCTCCCGAGTAGCTGGGACTACAGGCGCCCGCCACCTCGCCCGGCTAGTTTTTTGTATTTTTTAGTAGAGACGGGGTTTCACCGTGTTAGCCAGGATGGTCTCGAACTCCTGACCTCGTGATCCACCCGTCTCGGCCTCCCAAAGTGCTGGGATTACAGGCTTGAGCCACCGCGCCCGGCCAAGATGCACCCTGTTATATTTACAGATGAAGTGGTATGATTTGATTTTTATTTTTTTATTTTTATTTATTTATTTATTTTTTTGAGACGGAGTCTCGCTCTGTCACCCAGGCTGGAGTGCAGTGGCCGGATCTCAGCTCACTGCAAGCTCCTCCTCTCGGGTTCACACCATTCTCCTGCCTCAGCCTCCCGAGTAGCTGGGACTACAGGCACCCGCCACTTCGCCCGGCTAGTTTTTTGTATTTTTTAGTAGAGACGGGGTTTCACCGTATTAGCCAGGATGGTCTCGATCTCCTGACCTCATGATCCACCCATCTCGGCCTCCCAAAGTGCTGGGATTACAGGCTTGAGCCACCGCGCCCGGCTGATTTGATTTTTAAAATCTGGTGCGAATTAGGGCATGAGGACCTATAGATGAAGCAAGGTTAGCCTTCGGTTGATAATCCCTGAAGCTGGGTGATGGCTAATATGGGTGTTCATTATACTGTGAGGAACTGTGAAGATGCAGGTCTGGAATTTTACCCTACTTACAAGCTGTTAGTGAGCCTGCCACTATTTCCTCTATGCTGGTAGAAGTCACAAGACTCCTGGGTCAGAGACAAAACAAAACAAAACCATAATCACAGCAAAAGTAGCAGCCAGGACAGCATGGTAAAACCCATCTCTACAAAAAATACAAAAATTAGCCAGACCTGGTGCGTGCCCATAGTCTCTGCTACTCCGGAGGCTGAGGTGAGAGGATTGCTTAGGCCAGGAGGTCGAGGCTGCAGTGAGCTGAGATCTCATCACTGCATTCCAGCATGGGTGACAGACAGAGACCCTCTTTCAAAAGAAAAAAAAAAAAGCTGGGGGCGGTGACTCATGCCTGTAATCCCAGCACTTTGGGAGACCATGGCAGGCAGATCAGCTGGGGTCAGGAGTTTGAGACTAGCCTGGCCAACATGGTGAAACCCTGTCTCTATTAAAAATACAAAAATTAGCCGGGCATGGTGGCGGGCGCCTGTAATCCCAGCTACTCAGGAGGCTGAAGCAGGAGAATCACTTGAACCTGGGAGGCAGAAGTTGCAGTGAGCTGAGATCGCACCACTGTATTCCAGCCTGGGCGACAGAGGGAGACTCCATCTCAAAAAAAAAAGAAAAAAAAAAAGAAAAAAAAAACCAAACCAGGCTTGGTGGCACCTGCCTGTAGTCCTAGCTATTCTGATGACTGAAGTTGGAGGACCACTTTAGCCCAGGAGCTTGAGGCTGCAGTGAGCTATGATTGCATCACTGCATTCTAGTCTGGGTGATGGAACAAGACACTGTTTCAAAAAATCCAAACAACAAAACAAATAAAACCAACATTTCCTTCATATTTTTCCATGTCTGCACATTTGATCTAACTTGTTCTTTTTTTTTTTTTTTTTTTTTTTTGAGACAGTCTCACTCTGTCACCCAGGCTGGAGTGCAGTGGCGTAATCGATGCTCACTGCAACCTCCGCCTCCTGGGTTCAAGCAATTCTCCTGCCTCAGCCTCCCGAGTAGCTGGGATTACAGGCGCCCACCACCAGGCCCAGCTAATTTTTATATTTTTAGTAGAGACGGGGTTTCACCATGTTGGCCAGGCTGGTCTTGAACTCTTGACCTTAAGTGATCCACCCGCCTCAGCCTCCCAGCGGCGGGATTCCAAGCGTGACGCACCACACCTGTCCTAACTCATTCTTTTTTATTGCTGCATATTATTTCATTAAATTGATGTCATGGACTGAATTGTGTCCTTCAGAATTCATGTACTGAAGCCCTAACCCTCAACTGTAACTGCATTTGGAAATAGGGCCTTTAGAGAGGTAGTTAAGGTTACATGTGGATATAAGGGCAGGCCCCTAGTTAGATAGGACTGTGTCTTTGTAAGTAGGGGAAGAGTCACCAGAGACCCTTCTCTTTGCACACACAGAAAAATAGCCATGTTAAAGACAGAGTAAAAAGGTGGCTGTCTTGCTCTGTCACCCAGGCTGTAGTGCAATGGCGGGATCACAGTTTACTGCAGCCTCCACCCCCTGGGCTCAGGCAATTCTCCCACCTCAGCTTCCTGAGTGGCTGAGACTACAGGTATGTACCACCATGCCTGGATACATTTTTTCAATTTTCTGTATAGATGGGGTCTTACCATTGTTGCCCAGACTGGTCTCGAACTCCTGGGCTCAAGCAATCTGCAGGGCTCAGCCTCCCAAAGCGCTGGGATTACAGGCATGACCTACTGCTCTGGGCAAAAATTTTCTTTCTTTTTTTTTTTTTTGAGATGTAGTCTCACTCTGTTGTCCAGGCTGGAGTGCAGTGTTGTGATGTCGGCTTACTGCAACCTCCACCTCCCAGGTTCCAGTGATTCTCCTGCCTCAGCCTCCCAAGTAGCTGGCATTACAGGAGTGAACCACCTTATTTTTGTATTTTTAGTAGAGTTGGGGTCTCATCTTGTTGGCCAGGCTGGTCTCAAACTCCTGACCTCAGGTGATCCACCCACCTCGGCCTCCCAAAGTGCTGAGATTACAGGTGTGAGCTACTGCGTCTGACCTTTTTTTTTTTTTTGAGACAGGGTCTCACTCTGTCACCCAGTCTGGAGTGCGGTGGTGTGACCTTGGCTCACTGCAACCTCAATCTCTTGGGTTCAATTGATCCTCCCAACTTTTTTTTTTCTTTTTTCTTTTTTTGAGACGGAGTCTTGCTCTGTTGCCCAGGCTGGAGTGCAGTGGTGTGATCTCGGCTCACTGCAAACTCCACCTCACAGGTTCAAGCAATTCTCCTGCCTCAGCCTCCTGAACAGCTGGGATTACAGGTATGTGCCACCACACCCGGCTAATTTTTGTATTTTAGTAGAGACGAGGTTTCACCATGTTTGTTGGTCAGGCTGGTCTCGAACTCCTGACCCCTGCCTTGGCTTCCCAAAGTGCTGGGATTACAGGCATGAGCCACCATGCTTGGCCGATCCTCCCATGTTATCCTCCTGAGCAGATGGGACTACAGGCACATGTCACCTAACCCAGCTAAGTTTAGTATTTTTGCAGAGAGGAGTCTCACTTTGTTGCCCAGGCTGATGTCAAATTCCTGGGCTCAATTGACCTGCCCATCTCAGCCTCCTGAAGGACTGGGATTTCAAGCTTGAGCCACTGCGCCTGTGGGAGATACATCTATTCAAGTATTTTGCCCCCTCAGCTCACCGCAACCTCCTCCTCTTAGGTTCAATCGATTCTCCTGCCTCAGCCTCCCGAATAGCTGGGATTACAGGCATGTGCCACCACGCCCGATTAATTGGGAATTTTTAGTAGAGACAGGGTTTCTCCATGTTGGTCAGGCTGGTCCTGAACTCCCGACCTCAGGTGATCCGCCTGCCTGGGCCTCCCAAAGTGCTGGGATTACAGGCGTGAGCCACCACACCTGGCCTTAGGTCTTGATTTATTTGTGGCTGGGTGTAGTGGGTCACACCTGTAATCTCAGGATTTTGGGAGGCTGAAGTGATAGATCACTTGAGGCCAGGAGTTTGAATCAGCCTGGGGTATCATAGTGAGACCCTTTCTCCAGAAAAAATGAAAAAATATCTGGGTGTGGTGGCACGTGCCTGTAGTCCCAGCTACTTGGGAAATTGAGGAGGGAGGATTAATTGAGCCTGGGAGGTTAAGGCTGTGATAAGCCACAATGATGTCACTGCACTCCAGCCTGGGTGACAGAGTGAGACCCCGTCTCAAAAAAAAAAAAAAAAAAGATATTTGCATGTTCTCTACCAGACTATAACTATCTCTCTACCAGACTATAACCTTCTTTGGAGCAGGGATCACGACTTTATCACTTAACTTTCCCAACAACATTGCAAACATAATCTGAGTGAAGCTGAATCTATCATCTTTTCCAACTCCTGTGTCCCTTAATTATGTTAATAGTGCATAATCCTTTCTGTCACTATGGTACAGATCTCAAAGTCATCTCTCCACACACTCGTGGCCTGGGCTCAGCCTGCTGCTCAACAGTCACCCCCTCATTTTTTTCTTTCTTGCCTTTCTCACTATTGAGTATAGCTGAATCCTTCATTCTCTCTCGGGACCTAATTAGCATGTTAGTTTCTATTTTCCCAGCTGATTCAACCCTTTCACTTCCAGAGGAAGCTTTCTAAAGTACAGTATTGGACAAGCGTGGTGGCTCACGCTTGTAATCCCAACACTTTGGGAGGCTGAAGTGTGCTGACCACTTGAGGCCAGGAGTTCGAGGCCAGCCTGGCCAACATGGTGAAACTATCTCTAGTAAAAATACAAAAGTGAGCTGGGCGTGTTGGTGCACACCTGTAATTCCAGCTACTTGGGAGGCTGAGGCAGGATAATTGCTTGAACCTGGGAGGTGGAGGGTGCAGTGAGCCGCAATCACGCCACTGACTCCAGCCTGGGTGATGGAGTAGAGACTGTCTCAACAACAACAAAAAAGTGTAGTATTTTAGTCTCCTAATAATTTTTTAAAATGTCTTACAAAAAAAATTAAAAATTCCTTAGTATGGTACTCCCCAACAGTTTTTCAGTTCTATTTCCTGTAAAGCTTGCACACACATCCCAACCCTCTGGTCACACTGAACTACTGAATATTCCTAGGATTTGCCCCTTGTTCCACTCCGACATCTTTGTTCACGCTTCTTTCATTTTGCCATTCAGGAGTAACCACTCCTTTCTCTGAACTCTTGGAGCACCAGATACCTCCTTTCCAGCATTTACCACTTTCCATTTCCTTCACACAATGTTGTCATCTTCTCTACTAGGCCCTAAGTCCCTTGAGGCAGGGCCTTTGTATCCTCCACACCAGCTTAGCAACTGATACACAGAGCACTCAGATGTCCGTGCAGGGATCTCTCCATTCCCCACACAACAAAGCACCATGCCCTGTTCAGATGCACTAATTATTTGAATGAATAAATGATGTTCCACCCAGACATCCCGGTCTTCTAGACAATGTAGAGAGAAAGAAAAGAGATGTTATGTTGAATTGTTTGCACACAAAAGTGACGGGATATGGCACTAATTCTTCATACAGCCTCAAAGGCCACATCCTTTTTTTTTTTTTTTAAGTTTCACTCTTGTCGCCCAGGCTGGGATTCAATGGAACAATCTCCGCTCACTGCAACCTCCGCCTCCCGGGTTCAAGTGATTCTCCTGCTTCAGCCTACCGAAGTAGCTGGGATTATATGCGCCCGCCGCCACGCCCAGCTAATTTTTTTGCATTTTTAGTTGAGACGGGGTTTCACGACATTGGCCAGGTTGGTTTTCAACTCCTGACCTCAGGTGATCCACCCGTCTTGGCCTCCCAAAATGTTGGGATTACAGGCGTGAGGCACCGCGCCGGCCCAAAGGCCACATCTTAAAACCATACTCTGTAAAATCCTGACCCAGTTTCAGAGCTGCGGCACTGCGTTGTTTCCTTTTGAAGTTGAATTCCACTGAACCTATACTTGAACCTTATCTAGAGGACTACAGCGTATAATTGGGACAATCCCCTTTCTCATTCCTAAGAAGTGATGTGGCCGGGCGGGACCTCCAGATTTTCAGCAACTATGACTGGCACTCTCCTCGCGACCAGCAAGTGCCACCTTGTCCTTTGCCTAACGTTGTACAATTTACGAAATAAACAAACCAACAGGTTGATTTCATCTTCCCAGCAACCTGGGGAGACAAGACAAAAAAGGTCACCTCCCTAAAAAAACAGAAGATTAGAGGGGAGATGGGGAAGAGAGGAGGCGTGGCTACGAGCTGTGGCGGGGAAGGCGGGTGGAATCCCGGAGCCCGAGGTGGAAACCGTTCCTGGCTCAGCCAAGACCCGGGTTGTTCGCACCAGGAGGCGCCGCTGGCGCGCAGAGGGCACGAAGACCCTCCCCGCTCTCACACTGCAGGCAGCTAAGTCGCCGAGGAAGGTGGCAGCTTGACGCCGGACCCCGCCACCCCGAGCCGCTCGCTCTGCCACCACAGAGCAGCCGGCGCCAGCCCGTCCCCTTCGCGACTCCGCCGGAAGTCCCGCCTGCACCGCCGCCTCGCCCCGTTGGGCCGGGTACCGGGGCATCCCGGGTGCCGGGTGCCTCGAGCGGCCACGACGAGCCTCAGATGGCACCAGGCTCGAAGCCCGCCGAGGAGCGGTGCCGCGCGCGGCAGGCGAGTGCCGTGACCCCGGGAGGGGAGAGTCGGAACGGCGGCGGGACTTCCGCCACGGGACCCGGAAGGGGCCGCGCCGCCGCTGCTGGGAGTTGTAGTCCGGCCGTGGTTGGGGGAGCCGCGGCTCATGCGCGGTGCACCGAGGCTTGTTTCACATCTGTAACAACAGGTGAATTGGGCTTTTTATTCTCCCCTTTCGTGCCCTCTTGAGGATCCTGCCGCGGCCGGGGGTGGTCGTCGCGAGGAGGGGGCCCGGTCCTACCGCCGGCCTGGCGGAGAGTGGGGCGGAGACGCCGGCGGGCCCGAGGAGCAGGCCGGGCATCCTAGGCCTGCCCGGGAAGCCGGCCCGGCCGATCCGTGGGCAGCCAGGCCTCGGCCTGCCGTTGCCATGGAGCCCGGGCGGGGGCGGGGGCCAGACCGGTCCGCCGGGGCGGGCCTCGCAGCCAGGGGCTCCGCGGAGGCCGCGGGAGAGGCCGCTTCATTGGCGCAACGACGCCTTCGCCTCAGGGGATGCTCCGTTTCCCCAGGCAGGGCCTGGAGGAAGCCTCCTGAGTGCCCCGAGACCTTTGTCTACTTCTCCTCCTTCCCGGTGCTGCCCAGACCGTTCGTCCAGAGGGAGGCCCCGTGCCTTCTGGCCCCCCTAGTTTGCCCCCTTTTGCACCGACTATGTCACTGGGGGAGGCCAAGGGGTGAGGTATTCTTTGTTTGCTGGTGGTAACTTGCCCCATTTAGCAGGGGAAGACCAAATGCATGTTGGGTCCTTTGTTTGCAGTGAACTGGAGTCCCAGGGGTCCTCAGAACCCCTAAGCCAGGGGTATGGCATATCTATCTGGTCGTTGTGTAGCAACATTGGTCACTTGAATTGTGATTTTTCAAGGCAGAGGCTGTTTCACTTTACAACCCCACTCCATGGGGGTTTGCCATACACTAAGGTAGACTGCAGAAGGCCACTTACAGGCTTTCAACCTGGTTTTGGTTGCAGCTTACTGGCCAGAGTGAAATGAGACGTTGGTGATTTTCCTTGAAGTTTCTTGCAAGGCGGTAACCCCACTGTCATTGTGGGTCTCGACTACATCTTGTAATTTACACTTAAATCTTAGAGATTTAAGGCGATGTGCAGAAACGACATCCTTTGCTGCGTTTTCTACCTGTGTTGGCTCTTTATCCCTAAAAGATAGTTGCTCTTCAAGTGTTTTCATTTATGTAGCTGTGATACAAAGTTTTATTAAGGCCAGGTGTCTCACGCCTGTAATCCCAGCACTTTGGGAGGCCGAGGCAGGTGGCTCATCTGAGGTCAGAAGTTTGAGACCAGCCAGGCCAACATGGCTAGACATCGTCTCTACTAAAAATACAAAAATTAGCCGGTCATGGTGGCGTGCCCCTGTAACCCTAGCTACTTGGGAGGCTGAGGCAAAAGAATTGCTTGAACCCAGGAGGCAGAGGTTGCAGTGAGCCAAGATCGCGCCATTGCACTCCAGCCTGGGCAACAAGAGCGAAGCTCCGTCTCAAAACAAAACAAAACAAAACAAAAACCACATGCAAGTTTTATTAGCTGTTGGACCTTTCTTGCCCCCTTCAGCCTTTGAAGATAACAGTATAATATGTCTCAAGGAATGGACCATAGTACATTTAGGCAACAGCATGATATCCTGGAAATAAGAAAAGTAGCCTAGTATATAAGCAAGGAGGGTTTTGGAGTCAGCATGCTTCAATGCTGATTTCCATCTGCCCTGAGGCAGCTATGGGATCTTGGGCAGATTGTGTAACCTGCGCTTCAGTTTTCTTCTCTGGAAAGATAATTCCTACCTCACTGGATAGTTGCCTGGATTAAATGGGATAAAGTCTATGGAAGTATGTTACGAACTGTAAAAATGCTGTTCAACTTTGGGTTATTGTTATTTTCCCAATCTTGAAGAGTGTTATAGCTTCTTTGTGTTAGATTATCATAACTATTATGGGATTAGAACTCAAAACGGAAGTAGGTTTTGCTCTGGGCTTGCAGAAAATGGTTTTCAGGCTTACAAGGCTTTCTTTACCTTGACATCTTCTTAGATGATGTCAGAAGACTTCAGCACTTCTACAGGTGCTGGTGTAGGACAGCTCACAATTTAATAGGCCTTGAATGGGTCATGGCAAGTCCTGATTTGTAAGGCCATTCTGTCCAGTATGTGCCCATCATGCCACTAACAAAATTTGTCCTTGTTAGAGCTAGTAAATGAATTTTAATGGTCGGAGCAACTTTCTTTCCCTGTGGGCCCCCCACTGTATTGACCCAGCGTTGTACTTCCCAGGAGGAGGCCCAGCCTCGTGATGAGGAATAGCAAGGAGAGAATTCAGCTCCAGTTCAAAAGCCTACAAAATCTGAGACTGTCATTGCTTTTATAAGGTAAGTTGATTTAGCCATGCACAGAGCAGTGGTAGATCTCATGCTCAGACGTACTGTAAAACAAGAGGCATGTGTTAAACCTATTTCTGACCATTTTGGAAGAAAGATATCATTTATTTTATTTTATTTTTGAGACAGAGTTTCGTTTTGTCCCCCAGGCTGGAGTGCAGTGGCACGATCTTGGCTCACTGCAACCTCCTCCTCCCACCTTCAGGCCATTCTCCTGTCTCAGCCTCCCAAGTCGCTGAGATTACAGGCGCCTGTCACCATGCCCAACTGATTTTTTTTGTTTTTAGTAGAGACGGGGTTTCACCATGTTGGCCAGGCTGGTCTCGAACCCTGACGTCAAGTGATCAGCCTGCCTCAGCCTCCCAAAGTGCTGGGATCACCAGTGTGAGCCACTGTGCGCAGCCAGAAGGGTATCATTTTTAATTAGTCTTTGTGGAGTCTCTGTCCTGGAACCATCCCCTAGTGTCTCTACCTGGGGTTAAATTGTATTTCATTATGCAGGAAATCTTGGTATAATAGCATTTTACTTATCTGTAAATTACTTAAGAGAGACATTGAACTTCAAAGATTTTTTGTTTTTGAGACAGAGTCTTGCTCTGTCGCCCAGGCTGGAGTGCAGTGGTGCAATCTCAGCTCACTGCAATCTCCACCTCCTTGGTTCAAGCAATTCTCCTGCCTCAGCCTCATGCCACCAAGCCCGGCTACCTTTTTTGTATTTTTTTTTCTGAGATGGAGTCTCATTCTGTTTCCCAGGTTGGAGTGCAATGGTGCGATCTTGGCTCACTGCAACCTCTGCCTCCTGGGTTCAAGAGATTCTCCTGCCTCAGCCTCCTGAGTAGCTGGGATTACAGGCATGCACCACCATGCCTGGCTTATTTTTGTATTTTTAGTAGAGAAAGGTTTTTTGTTTTTTTTTTTTTTGAGATGGAGTCTCACTCTGTCGCCCAGGCTGGAGTGCAGTGGTGCGATCTCAGCTCACTACAAGATCCGCCTCCTGGGTTCACGCCATTCTGCTGCCTCAGCCTCCCGAGCAGCTGGGACTACAGGCGCCTGCCACCATGCCTGGCTAATTTTTTTTTTTTTTTTTTTGTATTTTTAGTAGAGATGGTGTTTCACCATGTTAGCCAGGATGGTCTCGATCTCCTGATCTTGTGATCCACCCGCCTTGGCCTCCCAAAGTGCTGGGATTACAGGCGTGAGCCACTGCGCCCAGCCGAGATGGGGTTTCACCATTTTGGTCAGGCTGATCTCAAACTCCTGACCTCATGATCCGCCTGCCTCGGACTCCCAAAGTGCTGGGATTACAGGTGTGAACCACGGCGCTCAGGCACGCCTGGCCAATTTTTTTTTTCCCTGAGACGGAGTCTCACTCTGTCACCCAGGCTGGAGTACAGTAGCGCAATCTTGGCTCACTGCAACCTCTGCCTCCCGGGTTCAAGCAATTCTTCTGCCTCAGCCTCCTGAGTAGCTGGGACTATAGGCATGCACCACTATGCCTGGCTAATTTTTTGTATTTTTAGTGGAGACGGGGTTTTACCATGTTGGCCATGCTGGTCTCGAACTTCTGACTTCGTGATCCGCCTGCCCCGGCCTCCCAAAGTGCTGGGATTACAGGCGTGAGCCACTGCGCTCAGGCTCGCCTGGCCAATGTTTTTTTGTATTTTTAGCAGAGGCAGGATTTCAGCATCTTGGCCAGAATGGTCTCGAACTCCTGACCTCAGGCAATCTGTCTGCCTCAGCCTCCCAAAGCAATGGGATTACAGGCATGAGCCACCAAGCCTGGCCCACTACAAAGGTTTTTAACATTACTGCATTATGGTCGGGCGCAGTGACTCAGGCCTGTAATCCCAGCACTTTGGGAGGCTGAGGTGGGCAGATCACAAGGTCAGGAGTTGAAGTCCAGCCTGGCCAACATGGCAAAACACTGTCTCTACCAAAAATACAGAAATTAGCCAGGCGTGGTTGCGGGGGCCTGTAATCCCAGCTACTTGGGAGACTGAGTCAGTACTATCACTTGAACCCGGGAGGCGGAAGTTGTAGTGAGCAGAGATCATGCCATTGCACTCCAGCCTGGGCGATGGAAGCAAGACTGTGTCTCAAAACAAAACAAAACAAAAAAACCATTACTGACTGCATTACAAGGAAGACAGCTTTCTTTTGGATCTCTATGAAATGTTCTAGAGCTCTGTAAATTATCTCTAAAAGATCCTATCTTGATTCTCATAGTATCATATTTTAGATTAGTACAGTACATGAGCCTAAATTGACAATATTTGGGCTAGAGGATTAGGGACTTTTAAAAAGCAAAACTGGCCGGCCACGGTGACTCAAGCCTGTAATCCCAGCACTTTGGGAGGCCAAGGCAGGCGGATCATGAAGCCAAGAGTTCGAGACCATCCTGGCCAACATGGTAAGAGCCCCTCTCTGCTAAAAATACAAAAAAAAATTAGCTGTGCACCTGTAGTCCCAGCCACTTAGGAGGCTGAAGCAGAAGAATAGCTTCAACCTGGGAGGTGGAGGTTGCAGTGAGCTGGTATTATGCCATTGCACTCCAGCCTGGTGACAGAGCGAGACTCCATCTCAGGGGAAAAAAAAAAAAAAAAAAAAGCAAAATCAAGAGTCTATTTGCAAGCAAATTAACTTACAAATTTTTTTTTAGAGACAGGGTCTCACTGTGTTGCCTAGGCTGGTCTTGAACTCCTGGCCTCAAGCGATCCTTCAGCTAGGTGCCCCAAAGTGCTGGGATTATAGGCATGATCCACCACACCTAGCCATTAAATTTTGCTGCTTTTTTTTTTTCTTTTGAGACAGAGTTTCACTCTTGTTGCCCAGGCTGGAGTGCAATGGCGCAATCTCATCTCACTGCAACCTCTGTCTCTTGGGTTCAAGCGATTCTCCTGCCTCAGCCTCCCGAGTAGCTAATTTTGTCTGGCTAATTTTGTATTTTTAGTAGGGACGGGGTTTCTCCATATTGGTCAGGCTGGTCTCAAACTCCCGACCTCAGGGGATCTGCCCGCCTCGGCCTCCCAAAGTGCTGGGATTACAGGCATGAGCCACTGCACCCGGCTTGCTTTTTGTTTTTTTTAAGAGAGACAGGGTCTTGCTTTGTCACCCAGACTGGAGTGCAGTGGCGTGATCACAGCTCACTATAAACCTCAAAATCCTGGGTAAAGTGATCCTCCTGCCTCAGCCTCCTGAATAGCTAAGACTACAAGCATGTACCACCACACCTGGCTAATTCTGAAAATTTTTTTAAGAAATGGGGTCTCACTGTGTTTCCCAGGCTGGTGTTGAACTCCTGGTCTCAAGTGCTCCTCTCATCTCAGCCTCTCAAAGTGCTGGGATTACAGGTGTGAACCACGGTGCCTAGCCAGTTTACCATTTCTTAGCAATAGAGTATTGTTTCTTTTTTATTTTATTTTATTTTATTATTTTATTTTATTTTATTTTATTTTTTTTTTGAGATGGAGTCTTGCTCTGTTGACCGGGCTGGAGTGCAGTGGCCGAATCTCTGCTCACTGCAAGCTCCGCCTCCCGGGTTCAAGCCATTCTCCTGCCTCAGCCTCCCGAGTAGCTGGGACTACAGGCGCCCGCCACCTCACCCGGCTAGTTTTTTGTATTTTTTAGTAGAGACGGGGTTTCACCGTGTTAGCCAGGATGGTCTCGATCTCCTGACCTCGTGATCCGCCCGTCTCGGCCTCCCAAAGTGCTGGGATTACAGGCTTGAGCCACCGTGCCCGGCCTCTTTTTTATTTTATTTTATTTTATTTTTTATTTATTTATTTATTTTTTGAGACGGAGTCTCGTCCTGTCGCTCAGGCTGGAGTGCAGTGGCACGATCTTGGCTCACTGCAAGATCCGCCTCCTGGTTTCACACCATTCTCCTGCCTCAGCCTCCCGAGTAGCTGGGGCTACAGGCGCCGCCACCATGCCCGGCTAATTTTTTGTATTTTTAGTACAGGCGGGGTTTCACTGTGTTAGTCATGATGGTCTCAGTCTCCTGACCTTGTGATCCGCCTGCCTCGGCCTCCCAAAGTGCTGAAATTACAGGCATGAGCCACCGCACCCGGCCTCTTTTTTATTTTTTATTTTTATTTTTTTGAGATGGAGTCTCGCTCTGTTGCCCAGGCTGGAATGCATTGGCATGATCTTGGCTCACTGCAACCTCTGCTTCCCGGGTTCAAGTGATTCTCCTGCCTCAGCCCCCTGGGTAGCTGGGATTACAGGCGTGCACCACCACAGCTGGCTAATTTTTGTATTTTTATTGGAGACGAGGTTTCCTCATTTTGGCCAGACTGGTCTCGAACTTCTGACCTCAGGGTGATCTGCTTATCTTGGCCTCCCGAAGTGCCTGAAGTGCTGGGATTATAGGCATGAGCCACCGCACCCAGCCGAGTTTTTTTTTTTGAGACAGTCTCACTCTCATTGCCCAGGCTGCAGTGCAATGGTGCAATCTTGGCTCACTGCAGCCTCTGCCTCCCGGGTTCAAGTGATTCTCCTGCCCCAGTCTCCCAAGTAGCTGAGACTACAGGCACCTGTCACCATGCCTGGCTATTATTTTTTTAGTAGAGACGGAGTTTTACCACGTTAGTCAGGGAGTATTGTTTTTTAAGTAATAATCACTTAAAATGTTTTAGATTTTATAATATTCTGGTTTTCTTTTAAATTAGAATGTCAAATTACATACTTTTTATTTTCATTTGGATAGAAGGTATCTATAGAATGTAACTTCCTAAAGTAAATTTTATCATTGTTGATATTGTATTGAAGTATTGAAGATTTTCTCTCTACCATATCCTATGGGCTGAAATTTCCAGCATCCCTGGGGGAGCGGAGGCCATCAGGGCAGACCTGCTATGGACCCGAAAGATTCCGCCCCAGGTCAGCCCTCCACTCCCCACCTCCCCACAATTTGAGAATGAGAGGGAATAGCAGTCAGGAGCAGGAGTATTGGCCCCAGTAGACTCCAAGCAATTTTGGACATGATTCTGATTTGCTAAACACTGTGTAGATGTTTTTAAACAAAGTTCACTTAAGGTTACTGCACTAATCCAGGAGTACTGGATTATAAAAACATCTATAAATCTGAGTTTGAGTATTTTTTTTTTTTTTTTTGTTTGAGATGGAGTCTCGCTCTGTCGCCCAGGCTGGAGTGCAGTGGCCGGATCTCAGCTCACTGCAAGCTCCGCCTCCTGGGTTCACGCCATTCTCCTGCCTCAGCCTCCCGAGTAGCTGGGACTACAGGCGCCCACCACCTCACCCGGCTATTTTTTTGTATTTTTTTAGTAGAGACGGGGTTTCACCGTGTTAGCCAGGATGGTCTCGATCTCCTGACCTTGTGATCCACCCGTTTCGGCCTCCCAAAGTGCTGGGATTACAGGCTTGAGCCACCACGCCCAGCCAAGTTTGAGTATTTTTAAAAACAAAATTGTTAAACCAGAGGTGTTGCTTTTTTTCTTGTCATCTCTAAGTATAGTCCTCAGTTAAATATGCTAATAAGCAAAATGCACCAAAACTTTTGGCTAATAGTTGTGCTTTAACTTAATATTTGTTATTTCATAGAAACTCTGTTAGGAAAAGCTTTTTATTCTGAATCACTGTACAGTTATTCTTTGATAATGTCAGTCAAATCTTATTTTTAGGGGCTTGACTAGGTTTTATGAAAGCCCAGTAAGCCATTTGCCCATAAGGCAGTCATCAGTCCTATTTCCTGATGCCACGTGACAGAAGGGGTCCATGTAGAATTTAGTTTATTCCTGGAAGTCCCAAGGAAACTTGCAGGTCTTATGATGAACTAGGAAGGAAACCTGCAAGTATTATGATGAACTGGGAAGGAAACCTGCAAGTATTATGATGAACTGGGAAGGAAACCTGCAAGTATTGTGATGAACTAGGTAGAACTACGTGTCTCTCATGATGAAATGCATCCCCCTCTGTTTAACAGGATGTGGGGAGTTTTCAGAAGCAAAGACAATTACTCTGGAGTGGAGCCGGCCTTCCAGTCCTCACGACTGGGGAGCAGCAGTTGGTGCTCATTAGTGAAGAGTTTCTTTTTTTTCAATTTCTGGACAGTGCTCTCCATGTTACTGAAGTCTTCTTTGTGGGTTGCTGGACCAGGAATATTAACTATTGCCTCTTGGCCCTCCTTGTTCTCAGGATTCCAGCTTTCCCTCCTGGCCAGAAATGTTCAGCCTGGACTCATTCAGAAAAGGTAAGACTGCAACTGTGCTTGCAACCTCATGCCCTTCCTTATTGGGATGGGCAGCTCTGAGGACTGTGAAAGTCTCTCCCCAGTGTGTCGTTCTTGCACGTTTCTTTGGGTGGTTTTCCAAAGTCCTTTCCTATAGCCTTCCTCTTGCATGGTGCTTATAATCTGTGCCAACTCTTGCCCTGGCCTTTGTGTATATTTGCCATGCTTCCTCCCAGTGCCCTCCTCTGCGTTCTCCCTGCTTGTTAAAATCCTATTTTTTTTTTTTTTTTTTTGAGTTGGAGTCTCTGTCGCCCAGGCTGGAGTGCAGTGGCGCGATCTCTGCTCAATGCAACCTCCGCCCTCCTGGGTTGAAGCAATTCTCCTGCCTCAGTCTCCATTGTAGCTGGGATTACAGGCACCAGCCACCAAGCTCGGCTAATTCTTTTTCATTTTTAGTTGAGACGGGGTTTCACCATGTTGGCCAGGCTGGTCTTGAACTGTTGACCTCAAGTGATCCACCCACCTCGGCCTCCCAAAGTTGTGGGATTACAGGCGTGAGCCACCGTGCCTGGCCTCTAAAATCCTATTTTTCTAGGCTAGTATTTTATACCATCTCCTTCATGAAGATGTTGACCAAATGCAGTCTTTCTCCAACCTTCCTCAGTACCATACCTGTTAGTTCTCATGGTTAGTCTATTCTGAATTAATCATTGTGTCACTAGATTGGAAGCTCCCTGCAGCCAGGGCCTGTTGTGCTCTTTTATCATGCCTAGCATCTGGCCAGCATTTCGCACATAGTAGACCTCAGTAAACACTGGTGGAAGTGGATTGAATCTGTATTAGGCTATTCTTGCATTGGTAGGAAAAAATACCTGAGACTGGGTAATTTATAAGAAAAGAGGTTTAATTGGCTCACATTTCTGCAGGGTGTATAGGAGGCATGCTGCTGGCATCTGCTTGGCTTCTGGGGAGGACTCAGGAAGCTTTTACTCAGGGGTAGAAGGTGAAGCGGGAACAGGCATGTCACATGGCAAAAATCAGGATCCAGAGAGAGAGTTGGGGAGGTGCCACACAATTTAAACAATATCGGCTGGGTGTGGTGATTCATGCCTGTAATCCCAGCACTTTGGGAGGCCAAGGTGGGTGGATTGCCTGAGCTCAGGAGTTTGAGACCAGCCTGGGCAACTAGGTGAAACCCCATCTCTACTAAGATACAAACAATTATCCAGGTGTGGCAGTGTGCGCCTGTAGTCCCAGCTACTCGGGAGGCTGAGGCAGGAGAACAGCTTGAACCCGGGAGACAGAGGTTGCAGTGAGCCGAGATTGCACCACTGCACTCCAGCCTGGGCGACAGAGCAAGACTCCATCTCAAAAAAGAAAAAAAAAAAAAAAAAATTAGCTGGGCGTAGTGGCCTGTAATCCCAGCTACTCGGGAGGCTGAGGCAGGAGAATCGCTTGAACCTGGGAGACGGGTTGCAGTGAGCTGAGATTGTGCCATTGCACTCCAGCCTGGGCAACAAGAGCGAGATGCCATCTCAAAAATAAATAAATAGGCTGGGCGTGGTGGCTCAAGCCTGTAATCCCAGCACTTTGGGAGGCCGAGATGGGCGGATCACGAGGTCAGGAGATCGAGACCATCCTGGCTAACACGGTGAAACGCCGTCTCTACTAAAAAATACAAAAAAACTAGCCGGGCGAGGTGGCGGGCACCTGTAGTCCCAGCTACTTGGGAGGCTGAGGCAGGAGAATGGCATAAACCCGGGAGGCGGAGCTTACAGTGATCTGAGATCCGGCCACTGCACTACAGCCTGGGTGACATGGCGAGACTCCATCTCAAAAAAATAATAAATAAATAAATAAAATAAAATAAACAAGATCTCATGAGAGGCTGGGCATGGTGGCTCACGCCTGTAATCCCAGCACTTTGGGAGGCCAAGGCCGGCAGATCACTTGAGGTCAGGCATTTGAGACCAGCCTGGCCAACATGGTGAGACCCCTGTCTCTACTAAAAATACAGAAAATTAGCCAGGTGTGGTGGTGTGCGCCTATTCCCAGCTACTTGGGAGGCTGAGGCACGAGAATCGCTTGAACCCGGGAGGTGGAGGTTGTAGTGAGTCGAGATCGTGCCACTGCACTCCAGCCTGGGCGACAGGGCAACAATCCATCTCAAAAAAAAAAAAAAGAAGATTTCATGAGAATTTACTCACTATTACAAGGATAGCAGCAAGCCATGAGGGATCCACTCTATGACCCTCCAACAGTGGAGATAACATTTGTTTTTTTTTTTTTTTTTGAGACAGTCTTGCTCTGTTGCCCAGGCTGGAGTGCAGTGGCCGGACCTCAGCTCACTGCAAGCTCCGCCTCCCAGGTTTACGCCATTCTCCTGCCTCAGCCTCCCGAGTTGCTGGGACTACAGGCGCCCACCACCTTGCCTGGCTAGTTTTTTGTATTTTTTATTAGAGACGGGGTTTCACCGTGTTAGCCAGGCTGGTCTCAATCTCCTGACCTTGTGATCCGCCCGTTTCGGCCTCCCAAAGTGCTGGGATTACAGGCTTGAGCCACTGTGCCCGGCCCATTTGTTTTTATTTGTTGTTGTTGTTGAAGTCTCACTCTATTGTTGCCCAGGCTGGCGTGCAGTAGCACGATCTCGGCTCACTGCAACCTCTCTCTGTCTCCCGGGTTCAAGCAATTCTCCTGCCTCAGCCTCCTGGGTAGCTGGGACTACAGGCGTGCGCCACCATGCCCGGATAATTTTTGTATTTTTAGTAGATATGGGGTTTCACCATGTTGGCCAGGCTGGTCTCTAACTCCTGAGCTCAAGTGATTCGCCCGTCTCGGCCTCCCACAGTGTTGGGATTGCAGGTGTGAGCCACCGCTCTCTGCAGGAGATTACATTTCAACATGAGATTTGGGTAGAGACAAATATCCACACTATATCAGAGTCATTCTTACATTAGTGGTCATGGAAACTCTGGCAAGTCTTGAAATTAGTCTCTCCAGCACACACAGTGAGGGGGTTGCGTAGGCAATGGTAGAATTGAGCCATGACAGGGCTGTAGGGTGGAGTTCACGATGTGTTTATAGGAGGTGAAGTAGCTTGTGGGGACTTTAGGAGCCAGATCCTGAGAGCTTTGTATTTCTTAGAAACATGATTTTTCTTCTTCAAGAGACTGAAGAGTAAAAGGCCTGTAGCCCATGTTGAAGCTGATCCTGAGGCTTCTGTCTGAGGATATTTTACAAATAAATGAGAACCATAACAAAATGTCCATAACTGCTGATTAAATAGGTCCTCCTGATTGTGTCTTCTCTCTAAGTTGTGTTCCTCGAGGCCTGGGAAACCCCTGGCCACGTGGTGCCCTGTGTAACCCATTGAATGGGGCCAGAAAGAGGGCTGAATGTACCAGGGCTCAGAGCAGCCTCTCCCTGCCTCCTTGTGTGTCTCCAGCGACTCCATCTGTTTTCATATTGTTTGAAAAAATTAATTTCTGTCATCCTGGGCTTTTTTTTTTTGCTAACTGTGTAAGAAGGAAAAACCTGAACTTGAGATTAGTGTTGGCAGCACATTTTTTTTTTTTAGCTAAAATTAGCACTTTATATTTACTTACTAACCAGTGGGCTTTGTTGTCTACCCACTTGTAAAAGGTCGATGAAAACAGGTTTTCTCATCGTGAGAGTGTCTCTGGATTAATAGTACTGATTTTGTAAAGAGATGGAAAGCTCAATAAAAATCATGACGCTTGGCTGGGCGCGGTGGCTCATGCCTGTAATCCCAGCACTTTGGGAGGCTAAGATGGGCGGACTACCTGACATCCGGAGTTTGAGACCAGCTTGGCCAACATGGTGAAACCCCGTCTCTACTAAAAAAAAAAAAGAAATACAAGAATCAGCTGGGTGTGATGGCAGTCACCTGTAATCCCAGCTACTCAGGAGGCCGAGGCAGAAAATCGCTTGAACCCGGGAGGTGGAGGTGGCAGTGAGCTGAGATCATGCCACTGCACTCCAGCCTAGGTGACAGACTGAGACTCTGTCTCAAAAAAAAAAAAGAAAAAAAAATTTTTTTTTGTCTGGGCGGCATGTCCCATGCCTGTAATCCCAGCACTTTGGGAGGCCGAGACGAGAAGATTGTTTGAGCCAGGAGTTTGGGAGCAGCCTGGACAGCACTGGGAGACCCTGTCTCTCTGTATTTTTAGCAAGGGCCACCTCCTGGGTTCACGCCCTTCTCCTGCCTCAGCCTTCCGAGTAGCTGGGACTATAGGCGCCAGTCACCACGCCTGGCTAATTTTTTGTATTTTTAGTGGAGATGGGGTTTCACCATGTTAGCCAGGATGGTCTCGATCTCCTGACCTCGTGATCCACCTGCCTCAGCCTCCTAAAGTGTTGGGAATACAGGCGTGAACCACCGCGCCTGGCTATTTTTTATATTTTTTTAAGAAATAAAAATAATGATAAAAATATATATATATATTTGGTGGAAACAGGGTCTTCATATGTTTCCCAGGCTGTTCGCAAACTCCTGCCTTCATGTAATCCTCCTGCCTTGGCCTCCCAAAGTGTTGGGACTACAGGTGTGAGCCACTGTGCTTGGCTTGAGCTTTCCTTTTACATGTTTCTTTGTTCTTCATCATGAAATTATGAGCTCCTAGGGTGTCATGAACCTTGAGAGGAAATGTAAGTTGATGTGAAGCTTGAGGTTCTTGAGTTTGACTGACTGGGGTGACTGACTGGGGCTTAAATCTGGTTTTCCCTAATACTAGCAAGGTGTTAGCTTACCTGATCCTGTTTCCTACCCCCTATCTTCAGGACTACAGTGAAGATATTAGAACTGAAATATAGGAAGAGCACCTGGCTGTGGTCTGTGCTCAACCCTTAGTCTTGGGCATGGTATGCCCCTGATAAATACTGTAGCGCTATAGCCTTACCTCAGCATGCAGTGTGCTGTGAGGTTGCATGATTGAGCACCTGTTGTGTAGGAGACACTAGGGTGAAGAGAGCTCTATTTCAGAGATGCTTCTTGGTACTCTGGAGCTTTTAGCCTCAGTGGGATGGGCCATTTGATGGTTCTGATGGAAACAGCTATAGCAATTCCATGCAGCATTGTGGATGGTGGCCCACTGGGTCTTGTGGCTAGCTACCATCTTTCCCATTATGTAATTTAACAAAGCTGTTGGCAAGAATGCCCATGTTCCTGGTAAGTTACTTGTTGTTGCCCTTGCCAGCGTCGTAACTCAGCTGTCTGATTTCTTACCTGTAATGCCATCAGACTCAGGCTACAAAGAGCAAACTTAACAATAAAAAAGAGAGAGAGAAAAAAAGAACCAGCTGAGTCTTTCACAGCCAGCACAAAACTTTGAAAAACACTGGATCAATAGCAAGAATGTGCATTTTCTCTCCAGCTACATGGTCAGAAGTGGGCTCAGTGAAGTTGTGGGATTGTAACGACTCTCTCCCAATTGCTGAAAATGCTTAATGAGATAATAACTAATCATTGAATCATTTATTCTTTTTTTTTTTTTCAATCCAGCATCCCTGGATGTGAATGAGGACCCTCCTTAAACAGGAATGGAGAGGTTGAGCTGGTCATTTCCAACCTTAGCTTCAAGGCAGAACTGGAATTAGTTTCAAAATAAACCTTGATCCTAGGCACTTAGTTCTAGAAGATCCTACAAGCACGTCTGCTGTAACCCTATGTATGTTTTCTGTAAAATCACATACGTATAAAATAAAAAGAAAAAAAATCACACATTTATAATATTATAAGAGAGCTTATGGGAAAAATAGAATTGGGCCAATGCAACTGCAACTTTGTGACCAAAATATGACAAAAACAATCATTGGTGCTTGGGAAGATGCTTTGGACCACCTAGACAGGCAGCTCAGGGTGATGTGATGCTACAAATGTACAAAGAGCTGTTTTTCTTCTTTTTTTTTTTTTTTTTTGAGAAGGAGTCTTGTTCTGTGGCCAGGCTGGAGTGGATGGCGCAATCTTGGCTCACTGCAACCTCCGCCTCCTGGGTTCAAGTGATTCTCCTGCCTCAGCCTCCTGAGTAGCTGGGACTACAGGCACATGCCACCATGCCCTGCCAATTTTTGTATTTTTAGTAGAGACGGGGTTTCACCATATTGGCCAGGATGGTCTTGATCTCTTGACCTCGTGATCCACTGGCCTCGGCCTCCCAAAGTGCTGGGATTACAGGCGTGAGCCACCGCACCCAGCTACAAAGAGCCTTCTAATGCAAGCAGAGCTGGCAGTTACTGAGGAAGCCCGGGTGGAGGTGGAGCTCTGAAACAGCCACTGTGGTAAAGGAGTGTGCGCAGCTGGGACTGTGAGGGAGGAGGGTTGGAGTGCAGGACTTGCTTCCCCCCAACATTTTATTGTGAAAATTTTCAAAAATACTGAAATATTGAAGACATTGTATAGTGAACACCTTTGTATCTACCACCTTGATTCTCTATAGGCACTCGATTTTAATAAAAAAAAAAAAAGAAATAGCTGAAAGGGCTTTTTCTTTCCTGCTGAAGATTATAATTCTACTCCTGCCTTTTCAGCTCCTTTGCCTTCAGAATTTTTTGAAACAAGAGTTATGTTTTACTGATATCTTTCTCCTCTTTACTAATTATATATGAGTCAATTTGCATACCACAAATGAACGTCTTTGTAGAACAGGTGGTTTCTCAAGCTTCAGGTGTGTGTGGCCATCTCTGCTCCCCTTCTACCCCATTTACTATACTGAAACCAGGGGGGCAAAGAGAGCAAAGAGCGCATGCATTTCTCCCACCCCCCAGACTAGTGACTCTCTGAATGTCACCATTTAGGTGGTTTAAAAGGACCTTAAGCCTTCCTTACCCATGTATTTCCACCTTCCCGTGGAAGACTCAGTGAGTGTCTTAATTTTCATTCATGTACCTCAAGTTTTTGGGACTTCTTAGAAATGTACTTTCTGGTTACTAATAAGTAGCATTTAGCCCCCAAATGAATGGAAGTATTTGGAATGGCACGTTGTTCTCTTTTAGAAAGAGGGAGAAGGCTGGTAAGTGTGTGTGGGTCTGGTTTTAGCTCTCAAGCTGGACCCACATAATACAGTTGTCCCTCTCTTGCCCAGCTCTTGGAGGGAAAGAACGATTTGAGATTTGGTGGCTGAGGTAGCCATCCGGGGAACCCATAGCAAAGCTACCATAAGAAGCAGACACGTGGTGCTTTTGAGTTGGCGCTACCAAAGCTTTCAGCTTTCTCCTGTTGTCCTGTCACATCCTCACAACTAAGAGAATTATATAGGATGGGTGTTAACCTCATAGGGGGTAGCTAAGGGGACAGGAAGAGCTTGAGGGCTCTCTCCAAGGCTGTCACGTATCACATCATATGAGACGCTTGCCTTCTTCCCATGTGGCGTTGTTAGTGCTGTTCCTCAGAACCTGTGGCTGCTCCCAGCACTGTCTAGCAGCCCTGCTGCCCAGAGCTCCTCACGGATGCTCTGAGTGAGTCAGTTCAGGGGTCTGTGACTGTGAGGGGTGAGAACATGTCGCCCTGATGCCCTCTCTCTTTCCCCAGATCGGGCCCAGCACAGGCAGCGTCAGTGCAAACTTCCCCCACCCCGCCTTCCACCCATGTGTGTCAACCCTGCCCCTGGAGGGACCATCTCTCGAGGTAAGGGAGGAGCCTTGCCTCCAGCAACAGCTTGGTCCAGGGTCTGTGGGGAGGCGGGTGGCAATGGGAGCCCTGGTGCCAGGGCCACAGGCCTCCAGAAAATGAGTGAGGAAGGGTGGGGTTAGCAGAGCTGTTGGAGCCCTGAGGGAGAAATTACTTGGAAAAGTCTGGGTTTCTTCATGATCCTTAGACTCATGGCCTGGACCCTCCAGTCTTCTTGGGCCTCCTTGTGTGGCCTGGACTAAAGCCTAGGCTCAGTTTGGGTAGTTCTCTCAGCACCAGCATGGAGAATCTGCAGGGCTTGGGGCATCGAGGCTCCTAGAAGTCCCTGATCAGGTGGCTCAGAGAGCAGGGTGCTTGTAACAGGGCTGGAACAGACAGCCCTGACTCAGCCCTAGTGCTCTCCATCTTGGAGGCTTTGGGGATACACACAGATCACTTTCCTGTCTCCCATGTGGCACCTCAAAGCACTTTACTGACATTAAAATGTGCCTCTCGGCCGGGCACGGTGGCTCAAGCCTGTAATCCCAGCACTTTGGGAGGCCGAGACGGGCGGATCACGAGGTCAGGAGATCGAGACCATCCTGGCTAACCCGGTGAAACCCCGTCTCTACTAAAAAAAAAAAAAATACAAAAAACTAGCCGGGCGAGGTGGCGGCGCCTGTAGTCCCAGCTACTCGGGAGGCTGAGGCAGGAGAATGGCGGGAACCCGGGAGGCGGAGCTTGCAGTGAGCTGAGATCCGGCCACTGCACTCCAGCCTGGGCGACAGAGCGAGACTCCGTCTCAAAAAAAAAAAAAAAAAAAAAATGTGCCTCTCAGTCCATTTGGCAAGGTAGGCTGTCCTTTTGATTGGGGAGAATGTTAGAGCACCAGGTAAGTGGCAGCTTACCTCAGGCCCTACCAGTACCCAGAGATGGCGCCAGGGATAGGACCCAGGGAAGCATCGCTGCACATGAGCGCCTCCTCTCCTCCCTCAGACTTATTAATAGACCTTTTCCAGGCCTGCTAAGGCCAGTGCTCCTGGAAGCCTTTTTGTCCTGATAGCTGCTCTTCTCCGCCCCATAGGTTGCCTGTCCACACCCCTCTGCCTAGCTGAAGGAGCCCTGTTTTAGGTCATAGAGTCATTTTTTCATCTAGAGACAGCATGTCTACTCTAGGGTCTGTCTGTAAAGTGCTTTGAAGGTCAAGAGCTCAGGAGGAGTGCTGGAACACAGAGCACCTCAGTTTCTGCAGCCCATGCTGCTGCTGCATCCCAGGCAGTTTCCACACTCCTGCTGCCACGGCCCTGACTACTGACAGCAGGATAGAAATGAGTACTTCTAGCCCCCTGATCATTTGACTTAGGTTTTAAAGAAATGCCACCCCCCTACCGTTACCAAAACAAGAGTTGATTGCCCTTTTTTTTTTCTTTCTTAAAATGCCCTGTAACTCGAAAAGGCTGAACGTTAACATTTCCAACATGGCAGGTGAGTGGCTCTGAGAGTGTCAGATGTGCTTTGGCTAAGCTTGAAGACGGTTAGTTGGGGTTAACCAGGCAGTTGGCTAGGCAGTGCCTTCTTGAGCACGCGCAGAGGAGAACACTGATTGCAGGATGGGCAGTCGCTGCCTCTGGGGCAGCCCCACAGTTGCTGTGCTCTCTTCCCCAGAGGAGTGCAGACCCTTGAGCCTGGTGGTCTCTCCTCACAGCTGCGCCTCCAGGAGGCATCCGTGGATGTGTGCATTTTGCCTTCTCTCTCTCAGCTAGAAGCAACAGCTCTATTAGCCTGCAGATAGCGATCAGGCCTCTCCCCTGTGCTTTCTAGCTCCCTAGAGGCTTTACTGGTGCTCCTGCCCTTAAGGAGATGTGGTACAGCAACAGTCTTTCTGGTGTTCATATAAGGAAAACAGTACACAGAAAATGGTGGCCATTTATATCGATCACAGTACTCAGCAGAATCAGATTTGGAACTGAAAAAAATGATCACCTCCCTACCTCCTTGACCCCCCTTCCCCCACTGCCAATGTCTTCCCAAGGCTTCCTTCCAGGGTAAAGGGTGAGTACATCAAGAAACTCACCTCTGGCTGTCCCTTGTCACTCTGCCCCACCTACTCAGATTTGAGACACAGAAAGCACCATGGGATGACACTTCTGGCAGGATCTTGGGGGCCACAAAACTGATCTTTCCTTTCCATTGCCTCGGATAGATGTGTGCCCTCTTCTTGATGTGGTGGTTTATGTCAAGAGACTTGTGGCTGGCCGAGCATGGTGGCTCACGCCTGCAATCCCAGCATTTTGGGAGGCCGAGGTGGGTGGATCATCTGAGGCCAGGAGCTCAAGATCAGCCTGGCCAACATGGTGAAACCTGTCTCTACTAAACATACAAAAAATTAGCTGGGCGTGGTGGTGCATGCCTGTAATCCCAGCTACTTGGGAGGCTGAGGCAGGAGAATTGCTTGAATGTGGGAGGCGAGGGTTGCAGTGAGCTGAGATCGCACCAGTACACTCTAGCCTGGGCAAAAGAGCAAGGCTCCATCTCAAAAAAAAAAAAAAAAAAAAAAAAAAGAGACCTGTGACTTATGTGGAAGGGGAAGCCATGAGGACGGATGACCTGGTAGGGCAGTCAGGTGCCCACCTGGCTCCTGTAGCTCCTCTTACTCATCTCCTTGCCAGCCAAGTGGATCCTTTCTTGCCATTTTGACCACATGTAATATATCTAAATATGGTTGGGTAAGTTGCCAAAATATAGGCTGAGACCCCTGGTTTCTTTAGGTGTTGGTGGTCCCTTCCACTGTCCCTCTAGAAGTTCTCTGCTCTGCCCCAAAGCCTGAACTATCTTGGGCTTCCTCTTGTTGCCTTTTTCTGGGGCCTCCAAAGTATAGGTTCCTAAAGCATTCTCCCGTGTATTCAGCAGATCCTTTACGCCTTAATTCTGTGCTGCTAGATGTAGTTGTTTAGCACATATAGTACCAGATGTCATGCCCGATCCAGAAGTGGATAGAGAGATCGCTGAACCAGTAAACCCTTTCTTTTTTCAGAACTTCCCTCCTTTTTCACAGGCAAAGAAATCAACTTTCTCTCCTCCAAGAATACGGAGAAGGCTTAATGTTGGTGTAAAGAAAGGGGGGCATGCCTAAGGCCCTCTTTTTTTTTTTTTTTTTTTTTTTTTGCCTTTGTTTTATTGTTTCTAACTTTCTATTTCTATTTATCTATTTATTTGTGAGATGGAGTCTCGCTCTGTCACCTGGGCTGGAATGTGGTGGCATAATGTTGGCTCACTGCAACCTCTGCTGCCTGGGTTTAAGTGATTCTTGTGCCTCAGTCTCCCTGGTAGCTGGAACTACAGGCATGCACCACCATGCCCAGCTGATTTTTTTGTATTTTTAGTAGAGACGGGGTTTCACCATTTTGCCCGTGCTGGTCTCCAGCTCCTGGACTCAAGTGATCCGCCTGCCTCAGCCTCCTGATTACAGGCATGAGCCACCGTGCCTGGCTTTTTTCCTAATTTTCTTTTTTCTTTTTTTGACGGAGTTTCACTCTTGTTGCCCAGCCTGGAGTGCAATGGCGCAATCTTGGCTCACCGCAACCTCCACCTCCTAGGTTCAAGTGATTCTCCTGCCTCAGCCTCCTGAGTAGCTGGGAATACAGGCATGTGCCACTATGCCTGGCTAATTTTTTGTATTTTTTTAGTAGAGATGGGGTTTCTCCATGTTGGTCAGGCTGGTCTCAAAACTCCTGACCTCAGGCAATCTGCCCACCTCGGCCTTCCAAAGTGTTGGGATTACAGGCATGAGCCACTGTGGCCAGCCCTTTTTTCTAACTTTCTTTAAGGTCCTTTATTGATTGATTGATTGATTGTGATGGAGTTTCACTCTGTCGCCTAGGCTGGAGTGCAATGGCACAATCTCGGCTCACTGCAACCTCCCTCCTGGGTTTGAGCCATTCTCCTGCCTCAGCCTCTTGAGTAGCTGGGATTACAGGCACCCGCCACCATGCCCAGAGCTAATTTCTGTATTTTTAGTAGAGATGGAGTTTCACCACATTGGCCAGGCTGGCCTTGGACTCCTGACCTCAGGTGATCCACCCGCCTCGGCCTCCCAAAGTGCTGGGATTATAGGCATGAGCCACCGCACCCGGTCTTTGAGGTCCTTTAGAGGAGGAGTTGGCAAACTTTTTTGTAAGCATCAGGTAATAAATATTTTATGCTGTGTGGGGCATATGCTTTCTGTTGCAGTTATTTGACTCTGCCATTATAGAATGAAAGCAGTCATAGATAATAGCAAATAACATAATAGAATAACAGTAAATGAGCGTGGCTCTGTTCCAATAAAACTTTCTAACAACAGGCAGGGGGTTGGATTTGGTCTGTAGGCTGTAGTTTGCCAACTCCTGCTCTAGACCAGTGAGGAGAAGATGACAGAAGCAGAAGAGTTCTAAGAGCTGCTGTAAAGAGTTGCCCTTATCTTACAAGAGTCAGTGAGGTTTGTGGAGGTGAAATACTTGCTCAGGGTGACTTTTGCTGTTAGAACCCAGTTGAAATAAATGAATAGGAAAAGGGGACTGCATTAGTCCATTTTTATGCTGCTGATAAAGACATACCCAAGACTGGGTAATTTATAAAGAAAAAGAGGTTTAATGGATTCACAGTTCCATGTGGCTGGGGAGGCCTCACAATCATGGTGAAAGGCAAAAGGCACATCTTACATGGTGGTAGGCGAGAGAGAGAGAGCCAAGTGAAAGGGGTTTTCCCAGCCAAGTGTGGTGGCTCATGTCTGTCATCTCAGCACTTTGGGAGGCCGAGGCGGGTGGATCATGAGGTCAGAAGTTCAAGACCAGCCTGGCGAATATGGTGAAACCCTGTCTCTACTAAAAATACCAAAATTAGCTGGGTGTGGTGGCGCATACCTGTAGCCCCAGCTGCTTGGGAGACTGAGGCAGGAGAATTGCTTGAACCCAGGAGGCAGAGGTTGCAGTGAGCTGAGATCGTGCCACTGCATTCCAGCCTGGGTGACAGAACAAGACTCCAAAATACAAAAAATTAGCCGGGCGCGGTTGTGGGCGCCTGTAGTCCCAGCTACTCGGGAGGCTGAGGCAGGAGAATGGCGTGAACCCGGGAGGCGGAGCTTGCAGTGAGCCGAGATCGCGCCACTGCACTCCAGCCTGGGCGACAGAGTGAGACTCCGTCTCAAAAAATAAAAATAAAAAATAAAAAACAAAAAAGGCCAGGTGTAGTAGCTCACGCCCGTAATCCCAGCACTTTGGGAGGCAGAGGTGGGCGAATCATGAGGTCAGGAGATCAAGACCGTCCTGGCTAACACAGTGAAACCCTTCTCTACTAAAAATACAAAAAATTAGCCGGGCATGGTGGCGGGCACCTGTAGTCCCAGCTACTCGGGAGGCTGAGGCAGGAGAATGGCGTGAACCTGGGAGGTGGAGCTAGCATTGAGCTGAGATCACACCACTGCACTCCAGCCTGGGTGGCAGAGCAAGACTCTGTCTCAAAAAAAAAAAAAAAAAGAGCCGGGCGCGGTGGCTCAAGCCTGTAATCCCAGCACTTTGGGAGGCCGAGACGGGCGGATCACGAGGTCAGGAGATCGAGACCATCCTGGTTAACACGGTGAAACCCCGTCTCTACTAAAAAATACAAAAAACTAGTCAGGCGAGGTGGCGGGCGCCTGTAGTCCCGGCTACTCGGGAGGCTGAGGCAGGAGAATGGCGGGAACCCGGGAGGGCGGAGCTTGCAGTGAGCTGAGATCCGGCCACTGCACTCCAGCCTGGGTGACAGAGCGAGACTCCATCTCAAGAAAAAAAAAAAAAAAAAAAAAAGAAAAAAAGAAGAAAAGGGTTTCCCCTTATTAAACCATTAGATCTTGTGAGACTGACTCACTACCATGAGAAGAGTATGGGAGAAACAGCCCCCATGATTCAATGACCTCCCAAACAGGTCTCTCCCATGACACATGGGAATTATGGGGGCTACAATTCAAGATGAGATTTGGGTGGGGACACAACCAAACCAGGGACAAAGAACCCCTTGGGAACAAACTAGTTGGTTGGCATCCCTGGAATTTTTTTTTTTTTCTTTTTGAGACGGAGTCTCACTCTGTCACCAGGCTGGAGTGCAGTGGCACAATCTTGGCTCACTGCAACCTCCACTTCCCAGGTTCAAGCAATTCTGCCTCAGCCTCCCGAGTAGCTGGGACTACAGGCACGTGCCACCTTTGTATTTTTAGTAGAGATGGGGTTTCACCATGTTGGCCAGGATGGTCTCAATCTCTTGATCTCGTGATCCGCCCGCCTCAGCCTCCCAGGGATTACAGGCATGAGCCACTGCACCTGGCTGATTTTTTTTTTAACATAAAAATCTAAACGTCTGTTCAACACATGTGTTGTAAACTACAAAAAATAGTATAATGAATCTGCAAGTACCTGTCACCCAGCTTCAACAATTAACAACTCATGACCAGTGTTGCTTTGTGTATAGCTCTTCATTTTGGCTTCTTTGGAAGCAAATCTAAGAAATCATGGCATTTCAACCTTATGCCAAATGGCTGTCAGAACAGAGTGCTATCCTGAGGGCTTCCTCAAGTGCCACAAAGGGCTTGGGTCCTGTGTCCAGATTGGGCCTTTCTGTCTAGACTGTTGTCTCCTTCAGCTTTCAGATACCATTTTCTTTTCTTTTTTTTTTTTTTTGAGATGGAGTCTTGCTCTGTCACCCAGGCTGAAGTGCAGTGGCGTGATCTTGGCTCACTGCAACCTCCGCCTCCTGGGTTCAAGCGATTCTCCTGCCTCAGCCTCCTGAGTAGCTGGGATTACAGGCACGCGACACTATGCCCAGCTAATTTTTGTATTTTTAGTAGAGACGGGGTTTCACCATGTTGGCCAGGCTGTTCTCGAACTCCTGACCTCGTGACCTGCCCGCCTCGGCCTCCCAAAGTGCTGGGATTACAGGCATGAGCCACTGCGCCTGGCCTCAGATACCATTTCAAAGTTTGTCCTTGGCCATTGCAGCCACTACCAGGCTAGGTAAGCTTCTGGATTCTCTTGAGGGAATTTAGGCTGTTAACAATCCTTGAAACTTACTGTAAGGCAGCGTGGATATCTAGACTTTTGGCAAACTGATGTGCCACCTGGCCAAATGCCAAGTCCTGGGAGAATCATGTTCTTCATTCCCAATATGGATGATCTGGGTAGGGGTGTTTGATACAGATGGTGGTGTCCACGTGTGACAGTTGCAGTGTCACACAATTGCTGCCAAAGCCACCTTCCCTTTTGCCTCTTTCCTGGTAAAAACCCACCGAGAAGTAAATGGCAAAGCTGGAGTTGAAGCTATACCACTCTGCCCAGGTGTGTCTCTAAAGGACCTTTCCCCTGTTGTTTCAGAACTCAGAGGGCGGGGGGTTCTCCAACACAGCACTGTGCAAAGCCTTCTGAATATTCCCATTTGATCCTATCCACAGCCACACAGAATGAGTAGAGCAAGTTTGTTCTAATTTTCCCAGTTGATGAAATTGCCCAGGTTTCTCAGCTGGCAAGTCATATAATTTAGGCTAAGCCCAAGTATTAGGACTCAAATTCCATGTTCTTTTCATGGGCAGCAGTTCTCTTTTTTTTTTTTTTTTTTTTTTTTTTGAGATGAAGTCTCACTGTTGTCACCCAGGCTGGAGTGCAGCGGCGCAATCTCAGCTGATTGCAACCTCCGCCTCCCAGGTTCAAGCAATTCTCCTGCCTCAGCCTCCTGAGTAGCTGGGATTACAGGTGCCCAACACCATGCCTGGCTAATTTTTGTATTTTTAGTAGAGATGGGGGTTTCACCATGTTGGCCAGGCTGGTCTCGAACTCCTGACCTCAGGTGATCTGCCTGCCTCCGCCTCCCAAAGTGCTGGGATTACAGGTGTGAGCCACTGCACCCGGCCAGCCGGCCAGCAGGCCAGCAATTCTTGGAGTGCAGTGCCAGACCAACAGCTTCAGCATCACCTGGGAACTTGTTAAAAATGCAGATTCGGCCGGGTGTGGTGACCCACGCCTATAATCCCAGCACTTTGGGAGGCCGAGGCAGGCGGATCACCTGAGGTCGGGAGTTCGAGACCAGCCTGATCAACATGGAGAAACCCCGTCTCTACTGAAAATGCAAAATTAGCCAGGCATGGTGGCACATGCCTGTAATCCCAGCGACTTGGGAGGCTGAGGCAGGAGAATCGCTTGAACCTGGGAGGTGGAGGTTGCGGTGAGCTGAGATTGCGCCATTGCATTCCAGCCTGGCAATAAGAGGAAGACTACGTTAAAAAAAAAAAAATACAGATTCTCGGCCTATCGCCGTGACTCATGCTTGTAATCCCAGCACTTTGGGAGGTCTAGGCGGGCAGATCACTTGAGACCAGGAGTTTGAGACCAGTGTGGCCAATATGGTGAAACCCTGTCTCTACTAAAAATAGCCTGTAGTCCCACCTACTCGGGAGGCTGAGGCAGGAGAATCGCTTGAACCCAGGAGGCAGAGGTTGCAGTGAGCAAAAATTGTGCCATTGCACTCCAGCTTGGGCAACAAGAGCGAGACTCCATCTCACGAGGAAAAAAAAAAAGCAGATTCCTGGGCCCTACTCCAGACCTAATGAATAAGAAACTGAGGGTGGGCCGGGCGCGGTGGCTCAAGCCTGTAATCCCAGCACTTTGGGAGGCCGAGATGGGCGGATCACGAGGTCAGGAGATCAAGACCATCCTGGCTAACACGGTGAAACCCCGTCTCTACTAAAAAATACAAAAAACTAGCCAGGCGAGGTGGCGGGCGCCTGTAGTCCCAGCTACTCGGGAGGCTGAGGCAGGAGAATGGCGTGAACGCGGGAGGCGGAGCTTACAGTGAGCTGAGATCCGGCCACTGCACACTCCAGCCTGGGCGACAGAGCGAGACTCCGTCTCAAAAAAAAAAAAAAAGAAAGAAACTGAGGGTGGCTCCCAGCAGCCTGTTTTAACAAGCTCTCCCAGAGCTCATCGGACTCAGACCTGGACTCATAAAACCAACACATCCCTCCCTCCCAACTTACCTCCAGCTACACTGCCAACCTCTGTCCAAGGACCCCTGTAAGGGACAGAGACCTTGAGGCCCTGGCTCTGCACTGTCACTACCCGCAACATGCAAATTCAGTCTGATTCCCAGTTGACCCAAAGCCTTGCTCTTCACGGCCATAGGAGGCAGAAGAGGAATGAACCTGGCTAAGATCCAGGCAGAATATTTTGGAAATGAAATCCTATTTGGCTTTCCAGCAAGTGAGGACCAGTACTTTTTTTTTTTTTTGAGACAGAGTCTCACTCTGTCACCCAGGCTGGAGTGCAGTGGCGTGATCACTGCAAGCTCCACCTCCCAGGTTCACACCATTCTCCTGCCTCAGCCTCCTGAGTAGCTGGGACTACAGGTGCCCGCCACTATGCCTGGCTAATTTTTTTAAATTTTTAATAGAGATGGGGTTTCATTGTGTTAGCCAGGATGGTCTCAATCTCCTGACCTCGTGATCCTCCTACCTCGGCCTCCCAAAGTGCTGGGATTACAGGTGTGAGCCACCGTGTTTGGCCTTTTTTTTTTTTTTTTTTGAGACAGAGTTTCACTTTTGTTGCCCAGGCTGGAGTGCAATGGCTTGCTCTTGGCTCACTACAACCTCCACCTTCCGGGTTCAAGCAATTCTCCTGCCTCAGCCTCCCGAGTAGCCTGGACTACAGGCATGCACCACCATGCCCAGCTAATTTTGTATTTTTAGTAGAGATGGGGTTTCACCATGTTGGTCAGGCTGGTATCGATCTCCTGATCTCATGATCTGCCCACCTCGGTCTCCCAAAGTGCTGGGATTACAGGCGTGAGCCACTGCGCCTGGTGAGGAACAGTACTTTGACTGCTGGACTTTACGCTGGACCAACTCAATTCTTGGCAGTGTCCAAAATTGGGTATTTTTGCCTTCCCCTCCAGCCCTGGGGATTAAATGTTTCTGCTTATGTTGAAGAGGTCTTCCTTGGCCTGGCTCCAGATCTTCTTTTTCATTTTTTAAACTTTTAATAGAGTTGGGGTTTCTTTTTATTTTATTTTATTTTATTTTATTTTATTTTTTTTGAGACGGAGTCTCGCTCTGTCGCCCAGGCTGGAGTGCAGTGGCCGGATCTCAGCTCACTGCAAGCTCCGCCTCCCGGGTTTACGCCATTCTCCTGCCTCAGCCTCCGGAGTAGCTGGGACTACGGGCGCCCGCCACCTCGCCCAGCTAGTTTTTTGTATTTTTTAGTAGAGACGGGGTTTCACCATGTTAGCCAGGATGGTCTCGATCTCCTGACCTCGTGATCCGCCCGTCTCGGCCTCCCAAAGTGCTGGGATTACAGGCTTGAGCCACCGCGCCCGGCCGAGTTGGGGTTTCACTATGCTGCCCAGGCTGGTCAAAATCCTGGGCTCAAGGGATCCACCCGCCTCAATCTCCCAAAGGGTTGGGATTACAGGCGTGAGCCACCACACCCGGCCCTGGCTCCAGATCTTTACCAGGTTTACTTTGTAAGCCATTAAATAAGATGGGGCTGCCAATTTGCCAGAGGCACGTGAGCGGTAGTTAGGAACAATTGCTAGGACCTAGAGGGAACTAACTGAAACTTCCTTAGATGACATTGAGCTAAGGATTAGCATTATTTTCCCCCCAAAAGCCCCATTCCATCTTCCTGCCTCCCATCCACATGACAGCTGGTTTGGATTTGCTGGAGAGTGAGCTTGGCAGGGTCCTAGCCCTGGGCCGCGCCGAGCCGCCTACTGAAGGCCCGGGGCTGTGGTGAGCGAGGGCGGGCTGCCGATGCCCTCGCCTGGGCTCGGGCCTCGGGTCCGCCCGGCCCGCAGGGGGCGCGCGGCGCTCGGACCGGCCGCTCCAGTTCTCTTCGCCCGGTCCCTGCCGCGCGTAGGCCGCGGGGTCGGCGGGAACACGATGGCGGCTGCCAGGAGACTCATGGCGCTGGCCGCCGGCGTCTCTCCGCGCCTGCGGCCGCTGGGTCCCCGCGCTGCCGGGCGACAGGGTCGCTCGCGCTGCTTCTCATCAGGCTGCGCCCACCCCGACCGCACCAAGGAGGCCGCCGAGGCCGAGTCAGGGATGGCCCCCGGCGGGCCTGGGGAAGGCGACGGAAGCATGGTGAACGGTGAGGGCATCGGCGGGGGCGGGCGGTCCGCAGAGCCCTTGACTCCTGGGATGGCAGAGCAAGGGACGCGGGCCGAAATCGGGCCTGGCGGCGGGGGGTCCTGTCTTCCATAGTGGCCAAGTTCGCCATCCGTCGGCGCGCAGCGGCCCTGCTGTTTGTAAAGCTTAGCGTGGCACAGGCCCGAATGGACCCTTAGAGTGCCTGCTCCCAGCAAGAATAGGTGAGAGGTTCGAGACCTCGAGGGAGTGGGGAAAACGAGTAAAGTCCAACTCCTGCCAGGATGAGTGGCCAAGGGCTAGAGCTTCTAGGGACAAGCATGCCCTCACCAGTGTGAGAAAAGCCCAAAATAACTCCTGGGACATCAGGATCTCAAATAGAGACAGAACGACCGCTCTGGTGGATTCCAGCTTTGTGCCTCCCAAATAGTGCAGAGAATAAAACTGTTGAAAGCATCAAGGATAGGTAGCGCCAGCCTTCACCAACCTTATAGAGCTGAAGTGGGCGTGGGGGGGTGAGGGGTCTCAGTGCAGCTCTCTTGTTAAACCAGTGGGTGTAGTGGGCTACTCAAAGTTGGGCCCCTCTGTGACCAACCCCCCCATCCCCGCCCCGCCCAAATCCACTTACATGTGGTTTCTTAACTGCTTGACTCTTAGTTGCTTTACAAGTTACCGCTTAGAGGGAGACAGGATCAGGTGTCCTCCATCCTGGCCACTTGACACAGGAGTCTGTCCCAAGGAAATAATCTCAAACCAGGCAGCAGAGTTACATCAGAATGCTTGGAGGCACTTTTTCAAAATGTAGAGCCGCCTCCAACATCGTTCCCATTCTCTGGTCCCCTGTGGGGAGCTGGATGCCCATGCAGTGAAAAAGCTCCCCAGGTGATCAGTGTACACCCAGGTGCACATGTGCATATCTACATCTCCTTTTGGAGCTGCCTGAGGCTACAGTGGAGAATGATATGGTCCCCCCATATTCCTAGCAGACCTCTTCATGACCTGGTTAAGCCTTGTGTCTGGTACAAGCTTACTCTAGGTAGATATCTCTTCCCTTTCTGCTCTGGGATTAATCCAAAAAACAAGTGAAAAGAAGCGAGGTACCTCTGATGGTATCTCATGCATCAATTTTCCCCTTGACTCCAGAGAACTTGGGGGAGGAATAGTTCATGCCTGCTCAGATATAGAGGTTTTCTTTTTTCTTTTTTTGAGATGGAGTTTCACTCTTGTTGCCCAGGCTGGAGTGCAGTGGCGTGATCTTGCCTCACCACAACCTCTGCCTCCCGGGTTCAAGCGATTCTCTTGCTTCAGCCTCCCAAGTAGCTGGGACTACAGGCGCCTGCCACCAGGCCTGGCTAATTTTTTTTTATTTTTAGTAGAGACAAGGTTTCACGAGGTTTCACTATGTTGGCCAGGCTGCTGGTCTCGAACTCCCGACCTCGTGGTCCGTGTGCCTTGGCCTCCCAAAGTGTTGGGATTACAGGTGTGAGCCACTGCGCCCAGCCAGATGTAGAGGTCTTTAATCAGTCCCCCGACATAGTTTGGTTCTGTGGGAGCCTTTTGCAGTGTGCTTAGATATGGTTGAGAGCTGGGGCCTGGTATTCAGCATCTGGATCTCATCACTTGAGATACATGGGGCCAGGTCTCTCTTGTGTGTGTCTTATTTTAGGAAGAGCCTTGCATTGTCTTGATCTCCAGTTTGTGTGTGTGGTGGATTTTTGTTTTTGTATTTTTTGCTTGCTTGTTTGTTTAGTGTCTTCTTTCAGACATCAGACTAGGGGGGGGTTATTGACCAAGCAGGCTTTTGTAGGTGATGTATGAAATAAGGAGGTTGGGCGGGGAGAGGATGCTGGTAGCTTCCCTTCTGTGGTGTTTGGGTCATTGGCCCTTCTTCAGGAGATGGTTATTCAAGTGGGTCTGGCCCCACTCTTCCCTGTAAACCCTGAAGTCATTCCTCTTTTCTTTTCCAAGATGCTCCTGGGTGGTTGGGGTCATGAGACAACATCCTCAGAATCTAGCCCAGGGTTGCCCTGATACACACCCCATGGAGTTTTTAAAAGGAAAAAGAACAACTGTAATGCTTTTGTTCTTATTTTCTTAGCTTCTAGGGACCTATTAAAAGAATTCCCACAGCCCAAAAATCTTCTCAACAGTGTGATTGGAAGAGCCCTCGGCATCTCACATGCAAAAGACAAACTAGTCTACGTGCACACAAATGGACCGAAGAAAAAGGTAATTGCTGGTGGCAAGGAAAAACATTAGTATGACTCAGAAAGGAGGCTGTTTGTCCTTTCTCTCTTAGGTTTCCTTGTCAAGGAGGCCATAGAATGGGTTTCTTGAATTAAAATGGTTAGCAGAGACTCAGAGCAAAGCTAGGTTTGAAGAAGAGCCAGAATACGCATGCCTGGTTTAGCAAAGGGGAACACAGGCAAATGAGGTGCCATCTTATCTAAGACGGCCCCACACGGATCCTTGGTTTTTGTTCCCCATTGACTAAGGACTGCAGAGGGTTAGAGTTGATGATGAGAATTCTTGCCCTTAGAGTCTTATAGATTCTGGAACCATAGAAGCATGCCGGCAACCCATCCTGGATGATCTGTTAACATTTATTTATTTTTGTAGAGACAGAGTAAGAGTCTCTCTGTTAGCCAGGCTGGAGTGCGGTGGTGCAATCATAACTCACAGTAACCTCAAACTCCTGGGATCAAGTGATCTTCCTGCTTCAGCCTCCAAAGTAGCTGGGACTAAAGACAGGTGCCACCACACTCAACTAATTTTTTGTATTTTTTGTAGAGACAGGTTCTTGTTATGTTGCTCAGGGTGGTCTCAAACCCCTTGGTTCAAGGGATCCTCCCTCCTCAGCCTCCCAAAATGCTGGGAGCCACCACTGCTCTCAGCCTGGATGATTTTTAAAGATAAAGATGAGGCTGGGCGTGGTGGCTCACGCCTGTAATCCCAGCACTTTGGGAGGCCGAGGTGGGTGGATCACAAGGTCAGGAGATCGAGACCATCCTGGCTAACTCGGTGAAACTCCATCTGTACTAAAAATACAAAAAATTAGCCGGGCGAGGTGGCAGGCGCCTGTAGTCCCAGCTACTCGGGAGGCTGAGGCAGGAGAATGGCGTGAACCTGGGAGGTGGAGGTTGCAGTGAGCCGAGATCATGCCACTGCACTCCAGTCTGGGAGACACAGCGAGACTCTGTCTCAAAAAAAATTAAAAAATAAAAAAAATAAAGATGGGGCCTGATTGTGGTGATTCATGCCTGTAATCCCAGCACTTTAGGAGGCAGAGTAGGGAGGATCCTTTGAGCCCAGGGGTTTGGGACCAGCCTGGGCAACATAGACCCCATTTCTACAAAAAATGAAAACGTTACCCAGACATTGTGGTGCAGGCCTGTAGTCCCAGCTACTAGGGAAGCTGAGATGAGAGGATTGCTTGAGCACAGGAGGTTGAGGCTGCAGTGAGCTGTGATTGCACCACTGCACTCCAGCCTGGGCAACAGAGTGAAATCTTGTCCCCCACAAAAAAACAAAAAGATGAGGCCGGGCGTGGTGGCTCACGCCTGTAATCCCAGCACTTTGGGAGGCCAAGGTGGGTGGATCATGAGGTTAGGAGATCGAGACCATCCTGGCTAACATGGTGAAACCCCATCTCTACTAAAAGTACAAAAAAGTAGCCGGGCGTGGTGGCGGGCACCTGTAGTCCCAGCTACTTAGGAGGCTGAGGCAGGAGAATGGCGTGAACCCGGGAGGCGGAGCTTGCAGTGAGCTGATACCGTGCTACTGCACTCCAGCCTGGGTGACAGTGCAAGACTCCGTCTCAAAAAAAAAAAAAAAAAAAAAAAGATGAAGATTCCAGCTTGGCCTCTAGCTAGAACATGGCACCTCGAAGAAACAAAACAACTTGGGGTAGAACAAATGGTTTCACAGTGAGATAGTTAAGAGTCTCATAAGGAGTTAATGATGGGATTGGGGTTCTGTCCTCTGTTCTCAACTCTGAACCTAGCACATTGCTGCTGTGAAGTCTGCTGCTGTGAGGTCTGCTGCTGTGAGGTCCACCACTGTTTATTCTCCATGTAATTTGCAACAACTTTGTAGTTTGGAGTGGCAAGAGTTCTGATTTCTCTCTTCTCTTTCTCAGAAAGTCACACTGCACATAAAGTGGCCCAAGAGCGTGGAGGTAGAAGGCTATGGCAGCAAGAAGATCGATGCTGAGCGGCAGGCTGCAGCTGCGGCCTGCCAGCTGTTCAAGGTGACCCTCCCTCAGTGAAAGCCATGCAGACATTCTTCCTGGGAAACTCCTTGCCCTTTGTTCTTATTAGTAGAGGTTGGCCCAGTGTTCTACCACTCACCTGTCCTGAGCCTTTCCCACTTCCTGATTCCTTTCTTGCTGTTCAACCAATGACATATATATATATTTATCTATTTTCTGTATTTTGGGTTTGTTTTTTTTTTTTTCTTTTGAGTCAGAGTTTCACTCTGTTGCCCAGGCTGGAGTGCAGTGATGCAACCTTGGCTCACTGCAACCTCCACCTCCTAGCTTCAAGTGATTCTCATGCCTCAGCCTCCCAAGTAGCTGGGATTACAGGCGCCTGCCACCACTCCTGGCTAATATTTGTATTTTTAGTAGAGAGGGGGTTTTACCCTGTTGGCCAGGCTGGTCTTGAACTCCTGACCTCAACTGATCTACCTGCCTAGGCCTCTCAAAGTGTTGGGATTACAGGCATGAGCTCGTAATCTATTTTCTGTGGTTTTAAAAACTACAGAGAGGAACTGCTTATGAAAAACTTCCAATATACAGCATGATGGATATATTTCTGTGTTGGTTTCTGTTTTTCTTTTCTCATCATTCCATGTAGGTTTTTCTCTATAGCAATGTAGTCCTGTCTTACTTTATTTTTATTTTTTATTTTTTTTGAGATGGAGTCTCGCGCTGTTGCCCGGGCTGGAGTGCAGTGGCACGATCTCAGCTCACTGCAAGCTCCGCCTCCCGGGTTCATGCCATTCTCCTGCCTCGGCCTCCTGAGTAGCTGGGACTACAGGCGCCCGCCACCACGCCTGGCTAATTTTCGTATTTTTGGTAGAGACAGGGTTTTACCGTATTAGCCAGGATGGTCTCAATCTCCTGACCTTGTGATCCACCTGCCTCGGCCTCCCAAAGTGCTGGGATTACAGGCACTTTTTTCATTTTTAGTAGAGACGAGGTCTCACTATGTTGCTCAGGCTGGTCTCTAACTCCTGGCCTCGAACAATTCTCCTGCCTCCACCCCCCAAAGTACTGGGTTTACAGACGTGCGGCACCGTGCCTGGCTCTAATTTTTTTTTGAGACAGGGTCTTGCTTTGTTGCCCAGACTGGAGTGCAGTGACATGATCATGGCTCACTGCAACCTCGATCTCCCAGGCTCAAGCCATCCTCCCACCTCAGCCTCCCCAGTAGCTGGGACTGCAGGCCTGCACCACCATGCCTGGCTAATGTTTTTGTATTTTTTGTAGAGATGGGTTTTTTCCATGTTGCCCAGGCTGGTCTCAAACTCCTGGTCTCAAGTCATCCTCCCACCTCAGCCTCGCAAAGTGCTGGGATTGCAGTTGTGAACCAGTGCGCCTGGCCGGGTTCCTAAGTCTTCATCTCTGTTCTGACAAGAGAAAGCCACAGGATGCATATTCCCTCAGCTTCTCCTCTTCTCATGGTCTCCAGGCTTTTACTGTTCCTTTCTCCTTCCTGCATTTGAACAGGAAGGTCCCTGTTGCTATTCTGGGCCCCCATAATACCCATCTCTTTTCTCTGTTCTTGTAGTAGTCCATTGCTATAAAGGAATATATGAGACTGGGTAATGTATTTTTTAAAAAAAAAAGAGGTTTATTTGTCTCACAGTTCCACAGACTGTACAGGAAGCCTGGTGCCAGCATCTGCTTGGCTTCTGGTGAGGCCTCAGGAAGTCATAGTGGAAGGGAAGGGGAGCTGGTGTGTCCCACAGCAAGAGATAAGCTAGAGTCACTGAAACAACTAGCTCCTGTGTGAACTAACAGGGCAAGAACTCATTCATTACTGTGGGGAGAGCATCAAGCCATTCATGAAGGATCTGCCCCCATGACCCAAACACCTCCCACCAGGCCCACCTTTGTCATTGGGGATCACATTTTGGCATGAGATGTGGAGGAGGCAGATACCCAAACTAACAGTCCCCTTTCTCTGTGTCTCTTCTGCATCTCCTCTCTCGCCCTTTTGTTTATTTTTCAGATTCTTCCTCTTCTGGTTCTTTTCTGTAGGCCTCAAAAATACTCAGTGCTCTGATTTTTTCCCTTGGCTCTGATCCACTGCAAACAACTCTGTGCTTGTATTTTCTCTACTCTGCTGACTTGGCCATCTTCGTTCATGCCCTCTAGTTACCTATTTTTTTTTTTTAAATAGAGATGGGGTCTTGCTATATTGCTGAGGCTGGTTTTGAACTCCTGGGTTCAAGCCATCCTCCCACCTCAGCCTCCCAAAGTGCTAGGATGACAGGCATAAGCCACTGTACCCAACCTATGTGTATTTTACTCAATTTAAAAAAATAGAAAAAAAAAATGCTTTAGTGGACCACTCTGAATACTTTTCCGTGTTGTACACTTGAGGTGTTTAGTTTTCTCTCTGAAGGCCTTTTCCTTTTTATTTTTTTATTCCTCTCTCCCATTGTCTTGGCATTTTCCTTATTGTTGAACTTTGAACTATTCCTAATGAATGGTTATATCTGAAGGGGCTGATAAAATTATCCATTTTATATTAACTTGAGAGCCAGTTAATACCTTTTTTTTTTTTTTTTTTTTTTTTTTAAAGACAGACAGGATCGGCCGGGCGCGGTGGCTCAAGCCTGTAATCCCAGCACTTTGGGAGGCCGAGACGGGCGGATCACGAGGTCAGGAGATCGAGACCATCCTGGCTGACACGGTGAAACCCCGTCTCTACTAAAAAATACAAAAAACTAGCTGGGCGTGGTGGCGGGCACCTGTAGTCCCAGCTACTCGGAGGCTGAGGCAGGAGAATGGCGTAAACCCGGGAGGCGGAGCTTGCAGTGAGCTGAGATCCGGCCACTGCACTCCAGCCTGGGCGACAGAGCGAGACTCGGGCTGAAGTGATTCTTCTGCCTCGGCCTCCCAAAGTGCTGGGATTACAGGTGTACGCTGACTGTCTGGCCTCTGTGTACATCTGTATCCCCTCAGTGCTCTGTAGCCTTGGCACTGCCATGCATTTTGTCCTCAGCCACTGGAAGACCTTTGCTTCTCTTTTCTCTGTAGGTCACTCTCAAGTACCTTTTCCTCTTCCACCCTCTAAAACATCTTGATTGATTGATTGATTGATTGAGATAGGGTCTAGCTATGTTGTCCAGGCAGGTCTTGAACTCCAGAGCTCCTGCCTCAGCTCCCAGGTAGCTGGGATTACAGGCACACACAACCATGCCCAGCTAATTTTCTTTCCTCCCTGAGGAATCTTGTCTCTTATAGATTCAACCATTCTCTCTGTGTTTAATGTCTCGAAAATATCCATCTCCCATAGGGTAGTTCTACCTCAGTGGTTCTCAACCATGGATAATTTTGTTCCTCATGGAACATCTAATTCATTTTTTTTTCTTTTTGAGACGGGGTCTCACTCTTGTCCAGGCTGGAATGCAGTGGTGCAGTCTCGGCTCACTGCAGTTTCTGGCTCCTGGGCTCAAGTGATCATCCCACCTCAGCCTCCCAAGGAGCTGGGACTACAGGTGTGTGCCACCATGCTCAGCTGATGTTTTTATATTTTCGGTAGAGACAGAGTTTTGCCATGTTGGCCAGGCTGGTCTCAAACTCCTAAGCTCAAGCAGTCTGCCTGTCTTGGTCTTCCAAAGTGCTGGGATTACAGGTGTGATCCACTGTGCCTGGCCTCTTTTTTTTTCCCTGTAGAGATGGTGTCCCAACTACGTTGTCCAGGCTGGTCTTGAACTCCTGGGCTCCAGTGATCCTCCCACCTTAGCCTCCCAAAGTGCTAGGATTATAGGTGTGAATCACGGCTCCTGGCATAGTTATTTTTTTATTGTCTTTAATGTGTACAATATGATGTTTCATACTCATATACACTTTCATAAACACAGAATGAAATGAATACTATAGTGAAGCAAATTAACATATCCATCACCTCAAATAGTTATCTTATTTTGTGGTAAGAGCACGTAAGGCTGGGCATGGTTGCTCATGCCTGTAATTCTAGCAATTTGGGAGGCTGACATAGGCGGATCAGTTAAGCCCAGGAGTTTGCGACCAGCCTGGGCAACAGGGCGAAAAGCCTTTTTTGTATTTTACAAAAAATACAAAAATTAGCAGGGCATGGTGGTGTGTGCCTGTAGTCCCAGCTACTTGGGAGGCTGAGGTGGGAGGATTGCTTGAAGCTGGGAGGCAGAGGTTGCAGTGAGCCAAGATCATACCACTGAACTCCAGCCTGGGCAGCAAAGCAGGACTCTCTCTCTCAAAAAAAAAAAAAAAAAAAAAAAAAAAAAGAGCACCTAAAATGTACTCTTGGCCTGGCGCTGTCTCATGCCTGTAATCCCGGCACTTTGGGAGTCCAAGGCGGGTGGATCACGAGGTCAGGAGTTCGAGACCAGCTTGGCCAACATGGTGAAACCCTGTCGCTACTAAAAAGACAAAAATTAGCCAGGCGTGGTGGTGCATGCCTGTAGTCCCAGCTACTTGGGAGGCTGAGGCAGGAGAATCTGTTGAACCCAGGAGGCGGAGGTTGCAGTGAGCCGAGATTGCACCACTGCACTCCAGCCTGGGCAATAAGAGCAAAACTCCGTCTCAAAAAAAAAAAAAGAAAAAATGTATTCTCTTAGCAAATTTCCAGTTTATAATACAATATTATTAATTATAGTCGTTATGGTGTACCTTAGATCTTTAGACTTATTCTTATATATATGTAACTTTATATTCTTGGACCTACATCTCCCCATTTCTCTTTTCTTCCTGCCCCTGGTAACCACCAGGCCCTACTCTGTTTCTGTGTATTCAGCTTATTTTAGATTCCACGTGAGAGATCATGTGGTATTTTCATTTTGTTTTGTTTTAGAGACCGAGTCTCAGTCTGTTGCCCAGGCTAGAGTGCAGTGGCACGATATTGGCTCACAGCAACCTCCGTCTCCTAGGTGCAAGCAATTCTCATGTCTCAGCCTCCCGAGTAGCTAGGACTGCAGGCATGTGCCACCACGCCCAGCTAATTTTTGTATTTTTTTTTTTTTTTTTTTTTGAGACGGAGTCTTGCTCTGTCACCCAGGCTGGAGTGCAGTGGCCGGATCTTAGCTCACTGCAAGCTCCGCCTCCCGGGTTTACGCCATTCTCCTGCCTCAGCCTCCCGAGTAGCTGGGACTACAGGCGCCCGCCACCTCGCCCGGCTATTTTTTTGTATTTTTTAGTAGAGACGGGGTTTCACCGTGTTAGCCGGGATCGTCTCTCGATCTCCTGACCTCGTGATCCGCCCGTCTCGGCCTCCCAAAGTGCTGGGATTACAGGCTTGAGCCACCGCGCCCGGCCTTGTATTTTTTGTAGAGATAAAATACAAAAATTTTTTTTTATCTGCCTGGTGGCCAGGCTGGTCTTGAACTCCTGACCTCAAGTGATCTGCCTGTCTTGGCCTCTTGAAGTGCTGGGATTACGGGTGTGAGCCACTGTTCCCGGCCCATGTGGTATTTTCTTTGTGTCTGGCTTACTTAGCATAATGTCTTCCAGGTTTATCCATGTTTTTACCTTTATTTATTTATTTTGAGACAGGGTCTTGCTCTGTGGCCTAGGCTGGAATGCAGTGGTGCGATCATGGCTCACTGCAGACTCCACCTCCTGGGCTCAAGAGATCCTCCCACCTCAACCTCTGGAGTAACTGAGACTGCCGGTGTGCACCACCACAGCTGACTAATTTTGTAGAGATGGGGTCTTCCAGTGTTGCCCAGACTGGTCTTGAACTCCTGAGCTTAAGTGATCCACCTGTCTCAGCCTCCCAAAGTGCTGGGATTACAGGTATAAGCTACCGCACCTAGCTGGATCTCCTCTTCTTTAAAGGCTGAATAATATCCTGTTGTGTAGATGCACCATTCATCCTTTGATAGACGCTTAGGTTGTTTCCGTATCTTGACCGTTGTGAATAATGCTGCAGTTAACATGGGAATGCAGACATCCCTATGAGATGAGGATTTCATTCCCTTTGGGTGTATACCCAGAGCAGATATTGCTGGACCATATGGTAGTTTTATTTTTAATTTTTTGAGGAACTTCTTTATTTTTTATTTATTTTTTTTATTTTTTGAGACAGAGTCTTGCTCTGTTGCCCAGGCTAGAATGCAGCAGCGCAATCTCGGCCCACTGCAGCCTCTGCCTCCTGGGTTCAAGCAATTCTCCTGCCTCAGCCTCCTGAGTGCCTGCAATTACAGGCGTGTGCCACCACGCCTGGAATTTTGTATTTTTAGTAGAGATGGAGTTTCTCCATGTTGGTCAGGCTGGTCTGGAACTCCCGACCTCAGGTGATCACCTGCCTTGGCTTCCCATAGTGCTGGGATTACAGGTGTGAGCCACTGCGCCTGGCCAATTTTTTGTACTTTCAGTAGAGATGGGGTTTTACCAGGTTGGCTAGGCTGGTCTCGAACTCCTGACCTCAGGTCGTCCACCTGCCTCAGCCTCCCAAAGTGCTGGGATTACAGGCGTGAGCCACTGTGCCTGGCTCTCTTTTGGGTTTTCTATATATAAGATATGTCATCTGTAAGCAGGGATAATTTTACTTCTTTCTTTCCAGTTTGGATGCCTTATTTTCTTGTCTGACTGCTCTTTCTAGTACTTTTAGTACTATGTTGAACAAAACTGCTGAGAGTGGCCGGGGCCATTTGGCAATGTCTGTAGGGATTTTCGTTGTACACAGGTGGAGGAGTGCTACTGGCAGCTGTAAGATCAAGGCCAGGAATGCTGCTTCCCAGCTTACAGTACATAGGACAGTCCCCTATGGCATAGAATTACCCTGCCCAGAATAGCAATTATGCTGAAGTTGAGAAATCCTTCTCTGCCTGGCTGACTGACTGGCTGCATGTTTGAAGGCACTTTAAACTCAGACTTTTGTTTTTTGAGATGGAGTCTTTCTCTTTCGCCCAGGCTAGAGTGCAATGGTGCAAAGGCATGATCTTGGCTCATTGTAACCTCTGTCCGCCTCCTGGATTCAAGTGATTCTCCTGCCTTAGCCTCCCTCATAGCTGGGATTACAGGTGCCCGCCACCACGCCTGGCTGATTTTTGCATTTCTAGTAGAGATGGGGTTTCACCATGTTGGCCAGACTGGTCTCAAACTCCTGACCTTAGGTGATCCGCCTGCCTCTACCTCTGCCTCCCAAAGTGTTGGGATTACAGGCATGAGCTACTATGCCCGGCTATCCCAGCCTGTCTGAAGCAGGTCATTATCACATTTTTCTCCATCTCTTTTTCTCTTCCCCATCTGTGTGCATAGTTTTGTTTTGTTTTGTTTTGTTTTGTTTTGAGACGTAGTCTCGCTCTGTCGCCTAGGCTGGAGTTCAGTGGTGCAATCTCGGCTCACTGTAACCTCCGCTTCCTGGGTTCAAGCGATTCTCCAGCCTCAGCCTCCCGAGTAGCTGGGACTACAGGCACACAGCACCACGCCTGGCTAATTTTTGTATTTTTAGTAGAGACGGGGTTTCACCATATTGGCCAAACTGGTCTTGAACTCCTGACCTCGTGATCCACCTGCCTCTGCCTCCCAAAGTGCTGGGATTACAGGTGTGAGCCACCGCGCCCAGCCTAGTTGTTTTTGTTTTTTTGATCATAGTGTCCCTAAATGGGTGTGAGATGAGATCTCGTTGTGGTTATAGTAGTTGTTTTTTATTCTAGAACTCAGCCTTTTATTCTCTAATAGCTGTACTCCCAATTCTTCAGTTTCCCTTTCCCCCCAAACCAGATGTCTTTTTCCGCATTGCCCGCAGGCTTGGTGAGACGTGCTGGCAGCGCAAAGGGGACTGAGTCAGCAGCCACAGCCAAGAAGAAGGTGTCCACGGGAGGACATAAATGCACCCCAGCCTCCTAAATAGAAGAGGCTTATTCTTGAAGAATGGTCCTTGCCAGGGCTGAGGGCTGGAGCAAGGCACTCCAGACACAGGCCACTGTGGCTTAGAGCCCGGGTGAATATGCGTGGCTGTGGGGAATGAGAATGAATGTGGGTCTGCCTGCCGGGTCATGGGGTAGACAGGCAGGGAGGAGCTAGAACTCCAGGGCCTTCGCTGTCGCAGGGGCAGAATGATTTGATCCTGTGGCTGCTGGGGCTTCTGACTAGTGGTAGTTGATAGAATGACACAGCCAAGTTTGCCTTTAGGAAAAGTCACTGACAGCAGTAGTTTTTGGCAAGACCAGAGACAGGGACACTGGATGGAAGAGAACGCCAGCGGCAGCAGGGGAGGCGGTTTCTTCAAGGGTATTAGAGGGCTGGGCATGAGGGCTCACGCCTATAGTCCTAGCACTTTGGGAGGCCGAGGCGGGTGGATCACAAGGTCAGGAGCTCGAGACCAGCCTGGCCAACATGGTGAAAGCCCATCTCTACTAAAAATACAAAAATTAGCCGGGCGTGTTGGCGCGTGCCTGTAATCCTAGCTACTCAGGAAGCTGAGGCAGAAGAATCGCTTGAACTCGGGAGGCAGAGGTTGCAGTGAGCTGAGATAATGCCATTGCACTCCAGCCTGGGTGACAGAGTGAGACTCTGTCTCAGAAAAGGAACAGCAACAAAAAGGTATTAGAGAAGTTGCACGGATAGCGCCTGGACAGTTGAGGCAGGAGGAAGAACGGGTTGGTGGAGCAGCATGTGCCAGTGAGGGGAGCTGTGGACGAGCAGTGGGTTGGCGCCTAGGTTATGGCGAGAATAGTGGCAAGTGGATGTTGGTACAGCTCAGGACCGGTGCGGGAGCACGGCCAGGACCAGCAGTGCGCTTGTGGGGACGAGACCCTCTTGTCTAGCCAAAGAGTGGTTGCAAAGGCAGGGGGAGAACAGTGCTGTCCTGCTGGGGAAGCCAGGCCAGGGAGGAATGCTTGTATTGCTGCTCTGTGGAACCAGAGGCATTCTTGTCAGAAGCGAGGCGGTGACGCAAAAGTGGGGCAGCTGAGCCCTGGAACGGGCCCTGCCCCAAGGGTTCGCAGGTGTGTGTGTGGCATGCCTTGGCCCCATCTTCTGTCCCCGAATCCTGCTGTTTTCATGCGTCTATTCTCTGTTTTGTTTTTTTGTTTTTTTTTTTTTTTGAGACGGAGTATCGCTCTGCCGCCCGGGCTGGAGTGCAGTGGCCAGATCTCAGCTCACTGCAAGCTCCGCCTCCTGGGTTTACGCCATTCTCCTGCCTCAGCCTCCCGAGTAGCTGGGACTACAGGCGCCCGCCACCTCGCCCGGGTAGTTTTTTGTATTTTTTTTAGTAGAGACGGGGTTTCACCGTGTTAGCCAGGATGGTCTCGATCTCCTGACCTCGTGATCCGCCCGTCTCGGCCTCCCAAAGTGCTGGGATTACAGGCTTGAGCCACCGCGCCCGGCCCATGTGTCTATTCTTAATAGACGAACTTTAGAATTGGTTTGTCAGATGCTTAATAAGAAGCCTCTGCAGACTTTGATTGAAATTGTGTTCAATTTATGGATTAAGAGGTTTTTGTCTCCTCACACATAAAAGTTCTATCATCCAGGAACGTATATCTCCCTGGATTTACATCCTGTTGCCAAGTTGTATGCTTAGTCCTTACCTTTCTGACCCACCGTAGTTCATCTTAGGTAGGTGATGGTTTTTGTTACTGTTGTGAATAGAATTTTAAAAATTAAATTTAATTATCTCAAAAGCCCAAGAAGAAAGTTTTAGGAAGGCAGGCCGTGGTCACTCTCCAGCTTGTCATGAGTCGGGTGGGACTGAAAGCTCACTGTAGAGAGGTTCCTGGCCCGTGACCCCTGCCATCTGCTGTCACATGGACCTGACATTCACCTGACAAGCCGTGTTTTTGTCGCCTTTACCACTCCCAGTGGCAGCTCCTGCAACCTATGCTTTCTTCGCATTTGCTCCTGTTCTCTCAGCTGCTCACTCATCTCACTCACGTCTTTGTTCCTTAGACCCTGGCCGTCTGCATTTCTCTTCTGCCACTTAAATTCGTGTTTTCCTTTTTTTTGGAGATAAGGTCTTGCTCTGTCACCCAGGCTGGAGTTCAGTAGTGTGATCATGACTCACTGCAGCCTCGATCTGTAGGGCTCAAGTGATCCTCTTGCCTCAGTTTCCCGAGTCGCTGGGACTGTAGGCACACACTACCATCCCTGGCTAACTGCCTCTTATATTCTGAACTGCTTGAGGGCAAGCACCAGGTCTTGTCTCTCCTGCTGATGCTGGTGGCCAACATGTTGCTGTGTACATGCTAGAGACTTAAGCAATGTTTAATTTATATTTTCTGTAGAAAAGCATGAAGCTGTAACACATTTAAAATCCTATATTTGTATAAATAGCTTTAACATTTCAAGTTATTTCTCTAGAATGTATTCCTAACATAGGATTCTTATATTCTGTCTCTTTTGAGTTGGAGTTTTGCCGGAGGTTCGCTCTTGTTGCCCAGGCTGGAGTGCAGTGGTGCGATCTCGGCTCACCACAACCTCTGCCTCCTGGGTTCAAGCGATTCTCCTGCCTCAGCCTCCCGAGTAGCTGGGATTACAGGCATGTACCACCACGCCTGGCTAATTTTGTATTTTTAGTAGAGACGGGGTTTCTCCATATTGGTCAGGCTGGTCTCAAACTCCCGACCTCAGGTGATCCACCTGCCTTGGCCTCCCAAAGTGCTGGGATTACAGGTGTTAGCCACCATGCCTGGCCTTCAGGATTCTTATAAGAATATATATAACTTCTTATAACAGAAGTTATGTCTGTTTCATGGTGTGGGCTATATAGGTTTTTTTTTTTTTTTTGTGGAGTTAATCTCTATTGCTCAGGTTGGAGTACAGCATCACCATCTCCACTCACTGCAACCACTACCTCCTGGCTTCAAGCGATTCTCCTGTCTCAGCCCCCCGAGTAGCTGGGATTACAGGTGCCCACCACCATGCCCAGCTAATTTTTGTATTTTTAGTAGAGATGGGGTTTCGCCATGTTGGCCAGACTGGTCTCAAACTCCTGACCTCCAGTGATCATCCTGCCCGGGCCTCCCAAAGTGCTGGGATTACAGGTGTGAGCCACTGTGCCTGTCCGGCTATGTATTTTTTTTTTTTCTTTTTTTTTGAGACAGAGTCTCGCTCTGTCGCCCAGGCTGGAGTGCTGTGGCGCGATCTCAGCCTACTGCAAGCTCCGCCTCCCGGGTTCACGCCATTCTCCTGTCTCAGCCTCCCGAGTAGCTGGGACTACAGGCGCCCGCCACCACACCCGGCTAATTTTTTTGTATTTTTAGTGGAGACGGGGTTTCACCATGTTAGCCAGGATGGTCTTGATTTCCTGACCTCATGATCTGCCCGTCTCGGCCTCCCAAAGTGCTAGGATTACAGGTGTGAGCCACCGTGCCCGGCCCTATGTACTTTTAAATTGCTGTATTTACTGAAGCTTCCTAGGTAACTATGTGAATTTATCTTCTTGGGCTCAGTGTGGTGGCTCATGCCTGTAATCCTAGCACTTTGGGAGGCCAAGGTGGGCGGATCACTTTGGTCCAGGAGTTCAGGACCATCCTGGGCAACATGGTGAAGCCCTGTCGCTACAAAAATTCTCTGGGCTTGGTGGTGCATACCTTTAGTCTCAGTTACTTTGGAGGCTGAGGTGGGAGGGTCACCTGAGCCCAGGAGGCAGAGGTTGTAGTGAGCCGTGATTGTGCCACTGCACTCCAGCCTGGGTGACAGAGCGAGACCCTGTGTCAGAAACACAAAAAACAAACAGTATCTTCTGCTCTCCCATTGCCATGTGGGGTTATTTGTTTGTATCAAAGCTAGGCATCTTTCAGTGTTCCATGCCCAGTTCTGGACTAGGGGCTGAAGTGGGTAAACAGATGAAAAACCATGGCTCCACAACACAAGGGACTTAATGGTGTAGCTGGACATGGGCCAGGCTGACTGAGGTGTAAAGATGGTATGAATCCTTTAAACGTCCCTTTTCCCCTCCAGGGTTGGGGTCTGCTGGGTCCCCGGAATGAGTTGTTTGACGCAGCCAAATACCGAGTGCTAGCTGATCGCTTTGGCTCCCCTGCTGACAGCTGGTGGCGTCCTGAACCCACCATGCCCCCTACTTCCTGGCGGCAGCTGAATCCGGAGAGCATTCGGCCAGGGGGACCTGGGGGCCTATCCCGCTCTTTGGGCCGGGAAGAAGAAGAGGATGAGGAGGAAGAGCTAGAAGAAGGGACCATAGATGTTACCGACTTCTTGTCCATGACCCAGCAGGATTCCCACACCCCACTCAGGGACTCAAGGTACAGATTGGGGATGGGGATGCAGCGGAGGCTGGCTGTGCCTTGACACGGGGATGGGCGAATGTTCTCTGCTAGCTTTCTCTGAGATGGGAGTGCCCTGCCTCACATTGCAGCCTGTGTGTCCCGTCACTCAGTGTGTGTCTGCCCATTCTTGGGGGACAGCCAGCTGTGGTCTTCTATGTGGCTGGGCTTTTGCAGAACAGCAGCACGGAGAACTTGCTCTCTGCTGTCTTATCTATGTGAGGGAATGGAGGGCACAGTCCCCATCCAGTGTGGCTGTGGGAGGAGCAGAGATGCCCGGTTTCCCATCCATTTCATGCCTCCTGGCCTTTCGGCTCCCTGCTGCAGTGCAGTATCCTCACCCTTACATCTCAGAGCCTCAGGGAAATTGGTCCAGGAAGAGAAGATTCTTTCAGCTAAACTTTTGGTCCTCCCAGGGGGAGTTCCTTTGAGATGACAGATGATGACAGTGCTATCAGGGCTCTGACCCAGTTTCCACTTCCCAAGAACCTTCTGGCCAAGGTGATTCAGATTGCAACGTCATCCTCCACAGCTAAGGTGAGTTGGGTCTCCTAGAAGTGTGTGTGGGGGCCATTTACTTGGTCATGTCTGGTGTTCCCCAAAGGCAGGTTTACAGAGGGCTGAGGGGGCCTGTTCCTCCAGCCCACACCTCGGCCAGCTGGTGGAACTCCGGCGTGGAAGGAAAAGCAGTCAGTGTGACAGAATGGAGGTCAAGTCTTAGCAGCACAGGGCGTGGGCTGGGGGCCGCAGGAGCAGAAGACCCATACCTGTTCTGGGCGGTGGATTGTCAGTGGGGAGGGCTTAGAGGTGTGGGTCTTGGTGAGGTATGAGTTTCTCTCTTGCTACCAGGCAAAGGGGCTTCGGTTAGGCAGAGCTTCTGTCCGGGTGCAGGGCCTTTTTGCTCCCGCAGGATGTGCCTGGTTTTTAGCTCATGCTGACAGCTTCAACCCACAGCTGCCACGAAGGTGCTGAGATGACTGGGCTAGGAGGGCAGGTGGTGGAATTGCCCAAGCACTGTCTTCCGCAGTGGAAGTCGAGGTATAGCAGGAGAAGCGAGCCTGGGACTAGAGTGCCCGAGCCCATGGGCCTGCTCCTGGCTATGCAGCAGCACCTCTAGCATGGCTCATGCCGGGCACCAGCTGAGATGGTGGCTCCTTCCGTCTCTGGGCTCCTTGGCATTCTGAGAATGCCCCAAGTCTCTTCCCATTCCCTGCATTTCTGTAACCATCTCTCTTGCCTTCCATGTAGAATCTCATGCAGTTCCATACTGTGGGCACCAAGACCAAGCTGTCTACACTCACCCTGCTCTGGCCCTGCCCCATGACCTTTGTTGCCAAAGGGCGCCGCAAAGCAGAGGCTGAGAATAAGGCGGCAGCCTTGGCCTGCAAGAAACTGAAGGTGAGTCCAGGGAGGTCCTGGGTGTGATGCATGAGAATGTCTTGAAGCTCCCCTCTGCCAGTGGCAAATGGGTCCCATTTTTTAGGAAATGAAACCACCACAGCAGGCCTTTTGCCTGGCACAAAGATAGCTGGTCTGCAGGCCTCGCTTGTAGGCCCTGTGGCTGTTGCCACAGCTTTCCCAGAGCCCCTGTGGAGATGCTTTGACTGTGCCCCAGCCTTTTCCACACTGTTGGCCTGAAACTGGTGAGGCCGGGAGGAAACTTGCTCATTGTTCTGAATAGTATAAAGCCAGGAGGAGCCGGGCCTGTTTTGAGAGGCAGACCTGGTGTCCAGTATGATCCCGGGTTTTGTGGCCAAAATGAATAATGTGACTTGTGACTGCAGTGAAGACTGAGGAAGCAGTCAGCATCAAGGTAGAGACTGTGGCAGACAGCTGGCAGTTCTCTTTCTTTTGACACAGGGTCTCTGTGGCCCAGGCTGGAATGTAGTGGCACGATCATGGCTCACTGCAACCTTGACCTCCTAGGCTTGAGCGATCCTTTCACCTTAGCGTCCTGCATAGCTGGGACCATAGGTATGCGCCACCACTCCCAGCTAATTTTTAAACATTTTTTGTAGAGACAAGGGTCTCACTGTGTTGCCAAGGCTGGTCTTAAAATCTTGGGTTCAATCAATCTTTCTGCCTTCACTTCCTGAAGTGTTGGGATTGCAGGCATGAGCCACAGCTCCTGGCCATGGCAGTTCTCTTTAAAGGGGCTGTGGAGTTAGCTGATGGCACAGTAGTGGGAGGGCGTTGGGATTGTGTCTGACTGCCTGAGGAGTTAGTAATCTCAACCCATGTTGGTGGAGGTTTAGTTTGCAGAACAAGACAGAAATGGGCCTGCTTTACTCTGAATGGTCAGGTGCACCATTTCATGGGTGCAGTTGGCCCCGGGAACCACGTTTTAGTTATAGCTGATGGTCAGGGTTTTTTTTTGAGACAGAGTCTTGCTCTGTAGCCCGGGCTGGAGTGCAGTGGCCGGATCTCAGCTCACTGCAAGCTCCGCCTCCCGGGTTTACGCCATTCTCCTGCCTCAGCCTCCCGAGTAGCTGGGACTACAGGCGCCCGCCGCCTCGCCCGGCTAGTTTTTTGTATTTTTAGTAGAGACGGGGTTTCACCGTGTTAGCCAGGATGGTCTCGATCTCCTGACCTCGTGATCCGCCCGTCTTGGCCTCCCAAAGTGCTGGGATTACAGGCTTGAGCCACCGCGCCCGGCCAGGTCAGGGGTAACAAGAACCTGGAGAAAATGAGGAAGAGGGGACAGGCAGGTGGTGAGATAGAAGGCTACCTGTGACTCGAGGGCAGAACAAGGACTGACTGTAGAACTGGAGGCATCTGAGCTTTGGCCTGACGCACACGCACTGAGCAGAGGCACCTTGGCATGGTGGGGCCTGTCTGGGAAGGAACAAGCTTTGCAGTGGCTGGAGGGCCATTTGTCAGGCTGGTGGGTAAAACCCATGAAGTCTGGGGAGAGGGCGGAAGCCTGTTCTTGCAGCAAGGAGCTTGTGTTGGCACCTCCTGCGGAACGAGGACCAGATTCCTGTCCTTGAGGTCCTAACAGCTGATGGTGCCAGCGTGCCCAGAGGCAGGGGGTTGGCCCCTGTTGTGGAAAGACTTCTTTAAGGAGGAAGTGTTTGATCTGGGCTCCGAAGGGCGAGCAGAGTCCAGACATTAGAGGTGACAGGAACACAAGACTAGTTTTACCCACGTGCCTGAGGTATTGGAATGCCATGTTTTATCTCTGGCGAGGTGGCTTTAGGTATGTAAGGAGGTAAGACACAGTGTTTTCCTTGCAGTGGCTTGTTTGATCAAGTTGCATTATAATCAACATTTATAGGAAACTCCACGTGTATCTGTATATGATGGGGTTACAGATGGGTCAGGTGCCATGTAGGGACTAGGAGGTGGGATGGAAGGATTGGGGGAGGAAGGCTTTGATGAGGCAGCAAAGGAAGAGGGAGTCTGTGGGGTGTATTCTAGCGTCATTGAGGGCCTGGTCTGGCTGGTCCGAGGGTACACGTTGGGAATTCACGGAGGTGACAGGGGCCTATTGTGGTGTTGGAGGGGCTCTAGTCGCACAGTGAGTGGTTTCTCCTCAGGGCCTTCCCCAGACGTAGGGCTGTTCTGCTGTGACACATCACGTTTAGCTTTTCTTGAATTAACTTTATTATTATTTTCTTCGAGACAGAGTCTTGCTCTGTCGCCCAGGCTGGAGTGCACCATCATGATCTCCGCTCAATGCAACCTCTGCCTTCAGGGTTCAGGTGATTCTTGTGCCTCAGCCTCGCTAGTAGCTGGGACTATAGGTGCTGGCCACCCGCCCGGCTTTTTTTTTTTTTTTTTTTTGAGATGGAGTCTCGCTCTGTCGCCCAGGCTGGAGTGCAGTTGCACAATCTCAGCTCATTGCACCCTCCGCCCCTCCAGGTTTAAGCAATTCTCTGCCTCAGTCTCCGGAGTAGCTGGGATTACAGGCGCGTGCCACCACGCCCGCCTAATTTTTTGTAGTTTTAGTAGAGGTGGGGTTTCACCATCTTGGCCAGGCTGGTCTTGAACTGCTGACCTCATGATCCACCTGCCTTGGCCTCCCAAAGTGCTGGGACTACAGGTGTGAGCCACCGCACCCAGCTAATTTTTGTATTTTTAGTGGAGACGGGGTTTCACTATGTTGGCCAGGCTGGTCTTGAACCCCTGACCTCAGGTGATTTGCCTGCCTTGGCCTCCCAAAGGGCTGGGATTATAGGTGTGAGCCACTGCACCTGGCCTGAATTAACTTTAGTTCATTTTTTAAAACGTTTATTTTGGTAAGTTTACATTTTCCTAGTTCATAATTTCTCCCTCCATCACCATGTCAGCCAAGATCCAAAATCTCTTAGACATTACTTGGCACAACTTCTGCCTCGGAGCTCCTGAGCTTGTCTGGGCTGGTTTTTGGGGAGCCCTAGAGCATAGACTGAGTCTTGCATGTCTCCCTGCAGAGCCTGGGCCTGGTGGACAGGAACAATGAACCACTTACACACGCCATGTATAACCTGGCCTCTTTGCGTGAGCTGGGTGAGACCCAGCGCCGACCGTGCACCATCCAGGTGCCCGAGCCCATCCTCCGCAAGATAGAGACCTTCCTGAACCATGTAAGAGGCCCTGCATCCCTCATCACCCTTGCCCCCTGGAGTCTGCCTCCGTCTCTTCAGACTGAAGGCCTCTACCTGCGACAGGCAGTAGTACCTCCCCATTCTCTTCACTGAGATTGGGGCCTGGGAGCCCCCTGGCCTCAGCAGCCCAGTCTTGCCCACAAGGATCCCGGGGCAGTCACGGACTAAATTAATCCTGTGCCCAGTGGGTTGGGCCACAACCTCTGACCCAGGCGGATCCTGCAGAGTGGCTGGTTGGGTGGTAATGAGGAATTTCTTTTTCGTTGTTTTGCTTGCCTCCCTGCCCCCCAGTACCCTGTGGAGAGTTCGTGGATCGCCCCAGAACTCCGGCTGCAGAGTGAAGACATCTTGCCCTTGGGCAAGGACTCAGGGCCTCTCAGTGACCCTATCACAGGCAAGCCCTATGTGCCCCTGTTGGAAGCAGAGGAGGTACGTCTCAGCCAGAGTCTGCTAGAACTGTGGCGGCGGCGAGGGCCAGTCTGGCAGGAGGCCCCCCAGCTACCTGTGGATCCACATCGGGATACCATCCTCAACGCCATTGAGCAGCACCCGGTGGTGGTCATCTCTGGGGACACAGGCTGTGGGAAGACCACACGCATCCCCCAGCTGTTGCTGGAGCGCTATGTGACCGAGGGCCGCGGTGCCCGCTGCAATGTGATCATCACCCAACCTCGCCGCATCTCTGCTGTGTCTGTGGCACAGCGGGTCAGCCACGAACTGGGCCCCTCCCTGCGCCGGAACGTGGGCTTCCAGGTGCGGCTGGAAAGTAAGCCCCCGGCCCGAGGCGGGGCCCTGCTCTTCTGCACTGTGGGTATCCTGCTGCGTAAGCTGCAGAGCAACCCCAGCCTGGAGGGTGTGAGCCACGTCATCGTGGATGAGGTGCATGAGCGGGACGTGAACACAGACTTTCTGCTGATCCTGCTCAAGGGCCTGCAGCGGCTCAACCCGGCCCTGCGGCTGGTGCTCATGAGTGCCACAGGGGACAATGAGCGCTTCTCCCGATACTTTGGTGGCTGCCCTGTCATCAAGGTGCCTGGCTTCATGTACCCGGTCAAGGAGCACTACCTGGAGGACATCCTGGCCAAGTTGGGCAAGCACCAGTACCTGCACCGGCACCGGCACCATGAGGTGAGGGACACCCCCATCCCACCCGAGACTCCTGGCCTTTCCTCCATGGATGCCCCTCCTCCCTGGCCCTGGGGCTTGGTGGCCTGGGGCAAGTTACCCTCCCCAGTCCTCAGTTTCCTTGATAGAAACTGAGGACTAACCCCATGTGCGTGGCACGCATGTGAGGATTGGAGTTGATGTCAAGCGGCTCCGTCTCACTGAGTCAGGTGGCTGTGTCCTTGGCATGACCCCTTACCCCGGGGCTGTGACTGTGGCCTCTCTTCCCCCACCCCAGTCTGAGGATGAATGCGCACTCGATTTGGACCTTGTGACTGATCTGGTTCTGCACATCGATGCTCGTGGGGAACCAGGTGGGTGCCTCCCCATCTGCCCCATGCCAGTCCTGGCCACGCTTGCAGAAGCAGCTGGCTCATGCCCCAGGGCTCCTTTGCAGGTGGGATCCTGTGCTTCCTGCCTGGGTGGCAGGAGATCAAAGGAGTGCAGCAGCGCCTCCAGGAGGCCCTGGGCATGCACGAGAGCAAGTACCTCATCCTGCCAGGTGAGAGCCCGGGCAGAGGGACCAGGGACCTTTGGAAACCAGCCTGGCCTCTGTCCTGGGGACTGACCCAACTGGGACTCCGGGGGTCCCGGTTTCTGACCAAGCTGCGGCACTTTTCACTGGGCATAGTGTTTATCTGTACCTGTTTCATCAAAATGGGGTCAAAATCCTTGCCCTGCCCACATTCCAGGGGGGAATTCTGGTGGAAGCAGTGCCCATAACCAGTGTGTGTCTTGCCCACCAGTGCACTCCAACATCCCCATGATGGATCAGAAGGCCATATTCCAGCAGCCTCCAGTTGGGGTGCGCAAGATTGTCTTGGCCACCAATATCGCGGAGACTTCCATCACAATCAATGACATCGTGCATGTGGTGGACAGTGGGCTGCACAAGGAAGAACGCTATGACCTGAAGACCAAGGTGGCACCTACCTCCTGGACCTGGCCAGCCACTGGGGGAGGGACTCCGTTTCGAGGTGGTCTGCAGCCCAGATCTACCTTAGACCTATTTTGTGTGTCTTGAGAAGGCCACGCTTGTGGGGTCTCAGTGTTCCTGATGTTGGGGGCTGGTGAGGGTTACTCAGAGTGGGGAAGCACTGAGGAAGTGGTATCTGTGCTGCTTACCTGCCCCTCCTCCAGGTGTCCTGTCTGGAGACAGTGTGGGTGTCAAGAGCCAATGTGATCCAGCGCCGGGGCCGAGCGGGCCGCTGCCAGTCAGGCTTTGCCTACCACTTGTTCCCTCGAAGCCGGCTGGAGAAAATGGTCCCTTTCCAAGTGCCAGAGATCCTGCGCACGCCTCTCGAGAACCTGGTGCTGCAAGCGAAAATCCACATGCCTGAGAAGACGGTGCGGTGGGGTGGGGCGGGGTGGGGGCTGGCCTGGGGACCAGACAGGTGGGAGGCAGGCTCATGGCGGGCTCTGGCTCTGTTTGTCTCAGGCGGTGGAGTTCCTGTCCAAGGCTGTGGACAGTCCAAACATCAAGGCAGTGGACGAGGCTGTGATTTTGCTCCAGGAGATCGGTATGTAGGGGCTGGGCTGGGCTGGGCCGGGGAGTAGCTCCTGAGGGTGGCACTGACAGCTGAGCCATTGCAGGGGTGCTGGACCAGCGGGAGTACCTGACCACCCTGGGGCAGCGCCTGGCTCACATCTCCACCGACCCCCGGCTGGCCAAGGCCATAGTGTTGGCCGCCATCTTCCGTTGCCTGCACCCGCTACTGGTGGTCGTTTCCTGCCTTACCCGGGACCCCTTCAGCAGCAGCCTACAGAACCGGGCCGAGGTGGACAAGGTCAGTCCTGACTCCTTCCTGGAGCCCTCCACCCACTGCTGTTCTGAGGGGGCGTTGTCTAGCCCCTGCCTGTGACCCGGCTGCCCTCTTCTCCCCTCGCAGGTGAAAGCACTGTTGAGCCACGACAGTGGCAGTGACCACCTGGCCTTTGTGCGGGCTGTCGCCGGCTGGGAGGAGGTGCTGCGTTGGCAGGACCGCAGCTCCAGGGAGAATTACCTGGAGGAAAACCTGCTCTATGCACCTAGCCTGCGCTTCATCCACGGTCAGCTGGGCCCACGCCTGCTTTCCTGAGCCCCTCCCGCCCCTCCCACCCCCACTGAGCTTCTGTTACCCCCAGCCTGTGGCTAGGGGCTGTAGGTTCACTGCACATTCTGTCTCCCTAGGACTCATCAAGCAGTTCTCGGAGAACATTTATGAGGCCTTCCTGGTGGGGAAGCCCTCGGACTGCACCCTGGCCTCTGCCCAGTGCAACGAGTACAGTGAGGAGGAGGAGCTGGTGAAGGGCGTGCTGATGGCCGGCCTCTACCCCAACCTCATCCAGGTGCTGCCTCTGGGAGGGAGTGGAGTTCACCAGGTCCCAGCCTCCTTCCCTGTCTGCAGCTCCTTGCTCAGCCCCACCCATCTTTTCCTCCATCCCTGCAGGTGAGGCAGGGCAAGGTCACCCGGCAGGGGAAGTTCAAGCCCAACAGCGTCACATATAGGACCAAATCAGGCAACATCCTGCTGCACAAGTCGACCATTAACAGGTGAGGGCATGCAGGCCTGGATGGGGCAGCTGGGATGGTCCAAAAGGGTGGCCTCACCAGCCCTGTGTTCCCTAGGGAGGCCACACGGTTGCGGAGCCGATGGCTGACGTATTTCATGGCGGTCAAGTCCAATGGCAGCGTCTTCGTCCGGGACTCCTCTCAGGTGCACCCGCTAGCTGTGCTGCTCCTGACCGACGGGGACGTGCACATCCGCGGTGGGTGCCTGCAGGCCTCCCGCCCACCCCGCTCTGCAGCTGCTCCTCTGGGGCCTGGCCTCACCACAGCTTACCACCATCTTTTCTGTTCCCTCAGATGACGGGCGCCGGGCCACCATCTCACTGAGCGACAGTGACCTGCTGCGGCTGGAGGGTGACTCGCGTACCGTGCGGCTGCTGAGGGAGCTGCGGCGGGCCCTGGGCCGCATGGTGGAGCGGAGCCTGCGCAGCGAGCTGGCTGCTCTTCCCCCCAGCGTGCAGGAGGAGCACGGGCAGCTGCTTGCGCTACTGGCAGAGCTGCTGCGAGGACCGTGTGGCAGCTTTGATGTGCGCAAGACAGCTGACGACTGAGCCCTGCTTCTGCTGGGGCTGTGTACAGAGTGCAAATGTTTATTTAAAATAAAGTTCTATTTATCCCTTGTGACCACTGCTGTCCACTAGGGGCTCCTCTCTCAGGGCCTCCATACACTGGGCCACGGTTCCCCAAAGAGGAAGGAAGGTAGAGAAGAGAGATGCTTATTGCTGGGGGACAGGGGCTGCCTGTGGCCCCAAGTCTTGAGAGAGAAAGAAGGGGGTTAGAACCTCCTTCCTTCGCCAAGAGCAGGAAGCAGCTGTGCTGTTAACCAGCCCAGTCCCCTGGCACAGCTGCTCCTCTGGGTACCCACCACAGGAAGCCTGTCAGAACTGTCACTGTCCTTGTAGTTTTGGACAGTTAAGTAAGTGTCGTCGAGTAGCCCTTTACCAGGCAGACTGGGGGAGAGTTCCGCAGGTAGCCGAGGCCGAGGGCTGTGCGGCACAGTGGTCCTTCCTGTATTCACATCCACAAGTTCATAGCCGAGGGGCTGAATGCTGAGGTCATGGAGATCATGTGCACACTGCATTTCATTCCCTTGATGCAAGGGGGTGAGCTGAGGGCAGGAGGATCAGGGAGGTAGATGCAAACCGAGACACAGAAGCATGGAGCCTGTGTGATGGGACATCAGGCAGCTTTATTTACTCTTAACACTGTTACAACAGAATCACAGACACAGGTAATGGCTGAGCCATAAGCAAATCGGGAAGTACAGAACTGTCCCACCCCAAATGGCTGCGGAGTACACATCACACAGGGCCTCTGGTCCTGGCCTTCTCAGGTGCTCTGGTGTGCAGGATCCTTCGAGGGAACTCTGACCACTCCTATTGTCTTACCTAGAGAGCATGCCACTTGGGCCACCTCCCCCCAACCCTTGGCCAAAGGAGCGAAAGGACCTGGAACCTGTCGTCAACCTCAGCATCCTCATGACCCTGGGACAGACGCAGCAGAGGCAGCAGGTACTCTGGGCCTGTGCTGTTGCCCCTGTGGTGTCTCCTGACTACCCAACCCTCACTGTTTCCTTCTCACTTTCATCCCAGCAGGCCCTTCCTCCTGCTGACGAAACACTGGCTCCCTCATGTTCTGGGCACAGCGGAAGTGTTCTGCACATGGTCTCTATGGAGGAAAGCTAGTCCCCCCGGCCCAGGCAGCACTTCCTCCGTGAGGCCCTGCAGTTTCCTGGTGTGTGCCTGGGGAGCTAGAGACATGGTGCCAAACCTCCGTAAGGCACTGCTACCTCAGAAAGGGGGAGGAGCTGTCAGGCCCAGGACTGCCTCCCTGCACATGGAGAGCAAATCTAAACCTAAGCCAAGACCCCTACCTTCTCCAGCTCCAAGGGATGCCAGGACCAGAGAAGGGCAGAGGTCAGGAGGGGCCTGAGGAGGCCAAGTCTGGGGCAGCCTCAGAGGCAAATCTACACTGTAGCCAGTCCCCTCCAGAGAAGCCCTTGGAATCTTCCAGGCCATTTCACTACAAACTTATGTTTGAATCCTTTATTAGAAACCATGCAAACTTTAATACAAAAAATACAAGTGCAATAAGAATCTTTGTGTCAATACAGTTCCCAGGATTTCTCCTCACTGCAGCCATCCCAAGGCCTAGCTGAGATGCCCTCTGTGGGCCTCGCCTCTCCTCCCTCCCCTCTCCAGTCAGGGCGTAGGGGAAGCAGATGGCCTTAGTCTCATGCCTTTTATTTTTAAATTTCCAGACCTGATTTCCCACTATCCGCATGAGGGTCCCCTGGACATGAGGGCTTGCATGTCCTAGGGTGCGGGTGCCGGCCTGAAGGAATTCCATCTCCTGGCCCTTTCTTGTTCTCCAGCCCTGGCTTTGTATCCTAGGGCTGACCACCAGATCCCAGGGAATGGGAAAGAGATGCCAAAACCAGCCTCTTGGTTAGAAAAGAAAAGCAGCATACACACAACAAAATGGCAAAACCAACCAGTGCACGCTCCGAGAGCCCCTTGTGTGCCCGACCGGCTCACCAGCCACAGCCTCTGCACCCCTCTTCCCTGCTGCACCGCCTCCAGGGCCCTAAGCTGCCCACATCTTCCAGCGGGGGTGGCGTAAGGATCTCTCCGCCCTGTTCCCTCTAACACTTACTGAGGACTTTCATATAGACATGGCTTCAACCTGCAGAACTATTTCGCCAGTTTTTAGGTTATTAGAAAAAAAATAAAAGGACAAAACAAGAAAAATGTGACAGCAGCTAGGCGGGTATGTTAAGCATGGGAACAGTCAGCACTGACCCCCAACTTGGGGCAGGGCAGCAAGAAGGGCCGGACACCACCTGCATGTGGGGGGGGGGCATTCGTGGCGCCAAAGGGAGAGGCAGTGGCTTAAGCGCCACAGTCAGCGTCCTGTCACCACTCAAACTCCACCTCCACTCTTCCCTCCAGGTAGATCCAGGAAGGAGGGAGGGCATGTCAGTTTCTTTTGGGTTTGGACCAAAGAACCAAACAAAGATGACGGTGGAATCTAGTTCTTCTCTCCTAGATCCCAACTTAGCCTCAGCCACCCCAACCCCCTCCCAACCTCCTCTATGGAGCAGTGGCGCAGTGATGGGGCAAGACGAAAGCAGGGAGCTGGGCCTGGGCTGGAGCGTGAGAGGAGGTGTGGGGTGGGGCTGCTGCTGCGAAGCAGGAGGGAAGGCGAGCCTAGCGGGCTGCCCGGCGCCCAAGCGCTCACTGGTCTAGTGGACAGTCCGGGAAAGGGGGCCAAGGACCCGGGAGCCCGAGTTGGGGCCGCCAGGGAAATGTGGGGGGCGGGAGACAATGTCGGCCCCGTGGTCGGTGCGGGCCCTGGCGTTTGCCCGGAACGTCAGCCTGTAGGTCTCAATCTGCAGTGACATGGGAGGAGGGAAGGGAGAGGGGAACAGGGGAGACAAGAGGGGAACACGGGGGAGACGGAAGACGAGACCAGAATGTCATCATTAGATGCCTGGAAAATAAAAGGTTACTTCGTTAAAATTTAGGCCACACTCTAGTCAAAAACAAAGGAGTTTCAATTTGCGGCCAGTGGCAGGGTCCCTGGCTGGCCCTTAGGCCGAGCCCAGCCACTTACTTGTCTCCTGGATCTGGCTGTCCAAGGTCTGGGCCTCCCTTTGGTCACCACTCCCTGACAGGGTGGGGTGGCCATTGAGGCCACTGGCTGAAGTGGGGGCGCCAGCTTCAGGCGCTGCCTCAGAGATGGCCGGCTCCTCCCCAGCAGGGGGGCCCGGACACAGAGGAGCCTCGCTGCCACCGCCCTCAGTCTACAATGAAACAGTGGGGGAGACAGTGCAGGGTCAGTCGGGAGGGGAGTGGGATGGGTGATGGTGGTGGGTTTCACACACAGCCCCCACCCGTGCTGTCCCGGCACCCATTGGCTTAAGGCACAGTCGCTTGGAGAATCCCAGGCAGGTGCCCTGACCCCACCCACCCCACCTCACCTGGGAGACTGACTCCCGAGGGTCAGGAGCAGCTGGGCTAGTGACACTCTCAGAGCCCCTCTGTGGCATGTGAGGCTCTGATGAAGCCTCTCTGAGGGCAGAGGTGCCAGGCCTCAGGCTGGTACCAAATTAGCCATGACAACAGTAAGCAACAAGCCTGAAGGGCAGCCCCCCAAAGGGTGCAGCCCATCCTCCCAAACCCTCCCTGGACCCAGGCCACCCCCTGCACACAGAGTGGGGTCGTCAATAGCTCCCGGGCAGCCCTGCCTGCACATCTGTCTGGTCAGGAACGCAGGCACTGAGGCTTTGTCTGTGCTGGGCACCTTTCTGGGACCAGGGGTCCACGGGAGGCAGAAAGGAGGTGTCCAAGGAGGAGACTGTGGAGGCCCGGAGGGCTTCATAGGAGAAGGACATTTGGGGGACATGGAACACTCAGTGTGAGGAAGGCAGAGAAGAGAGAACAGCTGCGAGAGGTCACTGGGGAGCTGGAAAGCCTGTGTCGCCAAATACCCAAAAAGTGACAAGGCAGAAGTGGTTTCTAATCGGCATAGTGAGAGAAATAGGCCTCAATTAAAAATCCTAATTCCAGAACTAATAAAGAAACGGATATAATATGAATAAGGAAAAGCACACAAGGCTTGGGGTCAGAAAAGCCCAGATGTGAATCCTTGTCCACACTCACTCACTGTGTCCTTGGACAAGAGACTAAAGTCAAGTTAACACCCCGCTGAGATGGGTGCGAGAACGGCATCCTCACAAGGTGTGGGGGGCACGAACTGAGAGCCTGTGGCAGCAAGGACCCCCCAGATAATGGGTATGAGGTAGTATATTGTTGTAGTTTGGATTTGCCTTTCCTTGATGATTCATGAAAAAATGGTTAAGAATGGAACTGTTTAGATCTTTCTAAATAGAACACATTCTAAACTGGATCACACTCTTCACTGAGAGGGAAAGGGAGTTTTTTTTTTCTTTTTGGAGACAGAATTCATGGAAGCTGATCAAGGCTTCAGTCAGAGCATCAGGAGAGGATGGGACAGGGGACAGGCTGGGCACTGGCTGGCACTGGGGAGCAGAGGCGGAAGGGAAGGCCCAGGGCAGCGGTTCCCGGCCCCTCTCCCCAGCGCACCTGAACCCGAGCAGCAGCAGCCTTCCTTGTGCTCGGGGCCTACAAGATGCCGCCCCTCATGGGCCCCCCACCCGCCGATGACGTGGAACAAAGGACAGACAGCATCTTGGCACACAAAAGGTCTCACAGTACTGTGGAAGGAGGAAGGGAGGAAAGAGGAGAGAGGGAAGGGAGAAGAGGCCCAGCCAGTCGCCAGGATGTGAAGCTCTGCCACTTGAGCTCTGTCCCAGAGCCCTGCACAGGGAGGCCCCAGGCAGGCCCTGCAGAGGCAGGCCCCAGGCAGCCTGCTGTCGCTGGCAGACAAGAATGTACTGTCCTGCCTCCCAGCCCAGGAGCGGAGCCTGACATGGGGTGGGAACCCACATTCCCCTCTTGTGTGACAGCTGGAGAGAACTGTGTGGTGCAGAACCCCCGCTCGCCTGGTGGTGGTCTGTGTCCCAGCCCGTGGCCTTCTAAAATGCCTGGATGGGCTCAGTTAGGAAGGCCATGGCTCTCAGGAGCAAGGTTCTGCCTCCAGCTGACAGGTGAGGGGTGGCTGGGCTGGGGCCTCTTCACTTCTGCCTCAGTCAGGACTGATGATACACGATGGGAAAACAGCAATGGTGTGGGTGAAGACATGACTCCTGAAGAGACTGAGGGGCGGTGACAGGTGCCTACCTGTGAGGACCCTGACCCTAGCTGCATAGTCCCCACCCCTCCCCAGCTGTGCCTCCCCAGTGACCCACTCGCTACCTTCACGGCACCTCCTGCAGGTAGGTGGCCCACATTATCAAGGGATCCCACCTTGGCCTGGGCCTTCTCCTTGAAGTTCAGTTTCTGACTTTCAATCTTGACATCTCCTCCACCTGGAACCACAAAGGAATTGGTCACCTAGGGTGGCAGAGGAATATCCCTGCAGGCAAAACCAGGACTGGTGATATGCCCAATCTAGAAATGAGAAAGATGTGACCTGCTTCTGGGTGGCAAACGAAGAACAGTGAACACGTTTGTCTAAAGAGGGCTTCTCTTATCACAGTGAGGCTGAGACAATCTCTCCGTCCAGCCAGTGGGAGTATCTCCAAGAGAAGGAACGCCATCCCTTCCACCACCCCACGCCACAGCCACCGAGCTGCAGGCCAGGCTTGGGCAGGCCTGGGGCTCCGAGCACAGCCTCCGGGACGAAGCCTCTGCTTCTCTACTTGGTATGGGAATGCCCTCCCGCTAACTGGGCCATGCAGTGCTTCTCAGGTACAGCCTCACTGAATTCTCATGAATGCCCTGTCATCACGGCCACGGTCCCTGCTTCACAGCTGGTAAAACATGCTGCAAAAGAGAAGGGACTCACCCAGAGTTACCACCAAACTGGTGATTGACAGGGACAGGTTGTGAAAATTGTCTGAGCCCCTAACCGTATCACACTGTAGCAAAAAGAAGGAATGATAAAAAGGAGAGTGGCCCCGAGGCTGTGCGCTGAGAAAGGAAAGACATGGACCAAGGCAGGCCCGCGGGATCGAGTGACCTCAGGCTAGGACGGGGAGGGAAGGTGGTCTGAACTCAAGCCCAGAGTTCAGAGCTCACTGGCCAGAGTGTGCCCATGAGACCTAGGGGAGGGGTGCGGGATGAGCTGCCGTCAATGAGTACCCAGCCCCTCCTGAGCCCAGCAGCGTGGCTCCCCTTGGGCCCCTTCTCCTATTCTTCCTTCTCCTCTCAGCTCACATGGCAGACCTCCATGCACAGCTTCTGGCCAAGGTCTCCCGGTGTCCCATACTGGGAAACTTAGCCCTGGCAAAATCTAGACCCTAAGTGACTCAGTGCCATTAGAGAAGGAAGTATCTCAAAGGAGTAGATTTCCCAGATAAAAGGGGGAAAAAATGTTTAAGAATGGAATTGTTTAGATCTTTCTAAATAGAACACATTCTAAACTGGATCACACTCTTCACTGAGAGGGAAAGGGAGTTTTTTTTTTTCTTTTTGGAGACAGAATTTCGCTCTGTTGCTCAGGCTGGAGTGCAGTGCCACACTCTTGGCTCACTGCAGTCTCCGCCTCCCAGGTTCAAGCAATTCTCCACAGGCATTCACCACCACACCTGGCTAATTTTTGTATTTTTAGTAGAGACAGGGTTTTGCCACGTTGGCCAGGCTGGTCTCAAACTCCTGATCTCAAGTGATCTGCCTGCCTCGGCCTCCCAAAGTGCTGGGATTACAGGCATGAGAGACTGCGCCCGCCCTGAGGGAAGAGAATTTTGCCTTCACCTTAACTGGCCTGTGGTGGCTAGCCTTCTGGGATACCAGGTCAGCCAGCCAGTGTGCCTGCTGCTGCAGCAATCCTACCCACAAATCTGTTGTAGACCCAGGAACTAGGACACAAGGCTGCAAGGATACTAGCCAAGGCAAGAGCCCAGCCTCTGCACAGTGACTTCCACAGGGCTGCTGGGCCAACCATGTTGCTGGAAGGAATCTGCATTAGTGCAAGTTGCTGAACGCCTCCCATTCTCCTGCCAGGGCTAGTGGCTGATGCTTCACTGGTTGGGAGCATCCTTTGCTTCTGAACCTGACAGGTGGGACCTGAACACTGCTCTCTATACAGCTCCTTCAGCAGTAGCTCCTGTAATCCTCGTTTAAGGCAACCCAGGTTCTCAGCTCAGAGTGCACCGCTTCCCCAGGCCTAGCTCAATAGTGCCACGCACACAGTGGGTACTCAAGAGAATGCCTGTGCGGATGGCTGTCGTAAGAAACTGATCCTCCTCCACTGAGAGGTTAGCACCTGAACTCCCGCTCCCTGACAGAACGAGGACTGTATTGTTTCCACTGCTGTGTCCTGGGTAGTCTTCATGGGACGCTAAAGGCACAGAGATGAAACCCTTGCCAGCCAGCAGGCTGCCCAGCTGGCCAATGGCAGGACTACATACCCTGGGAGTCCCAGTGGGCAAGGGAGGTGCCACTCACCAGGCTTGTGCTTGATGTTAGCCTTAGACCCACACTTGGAGGAGACCTTAGAGATATCCACTTTCTTGTTCTGAATCTGAACCTGAGGAGAAGGACACAAAAGACTCATTCAGAGAGAGGGTGTATTATCAGAGCCAACCCCATGCTACCTTTTAAATCTTCTCCATGTTCAGGGTTTCTCACTCCCTCTGTAAGCTGCTGTCTCAGTCTGTTCAAAGACAGGGTCATCTCCCTAAATACTTACAAGAGCCCTTGACCCACCCTGGCCCTGCTCTTCACTTCTTTTCTTTTTTTGTTTTAGATACAGTCTCGCTCTGTTGCCCAGGCTGGAGTACAGTGGTACGATCTCAGCTTGCTGTAACCTCCGCCTCCTGGGGTCAAGCAATTCTCCTGCCTCAGCCTCCCGAGTAGCTGGGATTACAGGCGTGCACCAATACACCTGGCTAATTTTTTGTATTTTTAGTAAAGACAGGGTTTCACCACGTTGGCCAGGCTGGTGAACTCCTGACCTCAGGGGATCCACCCACCTCGGCTTCCCAGAGTGCTGGGATTACAGGCGTAAGCCACCGTGTCTGGCCTTCACTTTTTTTTTTTTTTTTTTTTTTTTTTTTTTTTTTTTTTTTTTTTTTGAGACAGAGTTTCACTCTTGTTGCCCAGGCTAGCACGATCTTGGCTCACCCCAGCCTCCATCTCCTGGGTTCAAGTGATTCTCCTGCCTTAGCCTCTGGAGTAGCTGGGATTATAGGCATGCACCACCACGCCCGGTTAATTTTGTATTTTTAGTAGAGATGGGGTTTCTCCATGTTGGTCAGGCTGGTCTCGAACTCCTGACCTCAGGTGATTCGCCTGCCTCAGGCTCCCAAAGTGCTGGAATTACAGGCGTGGGCCACTGTGCCTGGCCACCAGCCTTCACTTCTAACCCCACCTCCAGCCAGACCAAACCACTATTTCCACACCCCACAGGCTTTTTCTGTGCAGACCCTGTCCATGCATGCTCCAGACAGCTCTTCTGTCATTTCACCAGGTCCAAACACCAGCATCAAGGCTCCATTGAAATATCCCCTTTGTTCCATCTCAAAACCTTACCCATCAACTCCTCGCCCAGAGAAACCTGGAATAACATACTTACTTCCAGTCCTTTTCAATGCATTTTCCCCTTGGCGGGGGAGGGGGTGGTGTGTGTGTGTGTGTTTGTGTGTGTAATCATAGTATTCCTGCTTAAACCATGTTATAACAATTTTCCCAGCCAGGTGCAGTGGGTCACACCTGTAATCCCAGCACTTTGGGAGGCTGAGGCAGGCAGATCACCTGTGGCTAGGAGTTTGAGACCAGCCTGGCCAGCATAGTGAATCTCTCTCTCTACTAAAAATACAAAAATTTGCATTTAAAGGTGGTGCATCTTGGCCGGGCGCGGTGGCTCAAGCCTGTAATCCCAGCACTTTGGGAGGCCGAGGAGGGTGGATCACGAGGTCAAGAGATCGAGACTATTCTGGCTAACATGGTGAAACCCTGTCTCTACTAAAAATACAAAAAAAATTAGCCAGGCGTGGTGGTGGGCACCTGTAGTCCCAGTTACTGGGGAGGCTGAGGCAGGAGAATGGTGTGAACTCGGGAGGCAGAACTTGCAGTGAGCCAAGATTGCACCACTGCACTCCAGCCTGGGCAACAGAGTGAGACTCTGCCTCAAAAAAAAAAAAAAAAAAAAAAAAAAGGTGATGCATCTTTAGGTCTATAGCCAGGCATGCCCACTGGGTTGCTGGATGGGGATTCCAGCATTCCTATGAGTGGCCCCACTATCCTTCGTAGTGGATAGTGTAGGAGAGCCTGACTTTCCAACACATCAATTCCAAGCAGTGTTACACTGTTCTGGTGGGTTTCGCCACAATCTACTAAATGGTGAGCTACCTTTTTGAGCCCTGTTTTCCTTTCTTTGGTGTCAGGAAATACGGTCTTCACCATGTTCCCAGAGGACAGATATAATGCCACCTGTATTTTTGTATTTGCACCCACAGCCCAAGACCTGGCACAGAATAACAACTACCCACAATCCCCAGCTTGCCAGAGCCATTCTCAGTCTTGCCTCTAAAACTCAGCTCATGCCTAACCCAAAAAACCCACTGTGTTTTCTTCCCCATCCTTCAATGCCCAGCTCAAAGGTGCCTTCCATACTGCCTCACATGGCTCTCGCTTCAATCCGTCTCTTTTTCATATCATCTCTTGAAGGGACACCACCAGGAACTATACCATAATTGCTTCACATGTTTGATAATTACATACAGAGTAGTTACTACAGTGAAAACACACAGCCTCTACTTTGTCTCATCTTTTCAAAAAGTCTGCAATTTTCCATAGACAGAAACTTGTTTCTTTTCTCCTCAATCTATAGTTCATTATACAGATATTTATAGGTATCTCCAAAATGGAAGTTAGGATATAGCACAGATACCTCCTCCTAAGTATGTGCTGACAGCAAATGGAGTCCTGCAGCTACAGAGTTGGTGGTCACACCATTGTGCTTTATCTGGGTTTAAAACAAGGTATCTTGTTATTTGTTAGGGGAAGAAATGGCCAATTCAAGAAGAGGGGGCCATGAAGGCCTCATCCAAACATCTCCCTATCCTTATCCCTCATAAGAGAGGGCATAGAGAAGGGTACTTTTACCAGCCAAAGATCTGGTAGCTGCTTAAACCAACCTAACATGGGTCTTGAAGCAATGGTGACAAGCTCATCTTAGCTGTAACCACAACAGCACATGCAAGAAGTTAACAGAGTCACTCTCCAAGGCATGGGCCCTCACCAAGATGCAGAGTCACACATTTCTTTCTTGTTTTCTTTTGAGACAGGGTCTCACTCTGCCACCCAGGATGAAGTGCAGAGGCATGACCTCAGCTCACTGCAGCCTCAACCTCCCAGGCTCAAGTGATCCTCCCAGACTCAAGTCCCTCAAGTGGCTGAGACTGCAGGTGCACACCACCATGCCCAGCTAATTTTTGCATTTTTTTGTAGAGACGGGGTTTTTGTAGAGACTATAGTCACCAGGCTGGAGTGCAATGGCATGATTTCAATGCACTGCAACCTCCCACTCCTTGGTTCAAGTGATTCTCCTGCCTTAGCCTCCCGAGTAGCTGGGATTATGGCACGCGTCACCACGCCCAGCTTTTTGTATTTTTAGTAGAGCCAGGGTTTCACCATGTTGGCCAGGATGGTCTAGAACTCCTGACTTTGTGATCCACCTGCCTCAGCCTCCCCAAGTGCTGGGATTACAGGTGTGAGCCACCACGCCCGGCCGAGACTCTGTCTTTAAAACAATAACAACAACCCAAAAGTTAGCTGGGCATGCTGGTGCACGCCTGTAATCCTGGCTACTCAGGAGGCCGAGGCAGGAGAATCAATTGAACCCAGGAGGCAGAGGTTGCAGTGAGCCGAGATCACGCCACTGCACTCCAGCCTGGGCCACGGAGCGAGACTTTGTGTCAAAAAAAAAAAAAAATAAATAAATAAAAATAAAGGCCAGTGGCTCATGCCTGTAATCCCAGCACTTTGGGAGGCCGAGGCAAGCGGTTCATGAGGTCAGGAGATCGAGACCATCCTGGCTAACATGGTGAAACCCCGTCTCTACTAAAAATACAAAAAATTATCTGGCCGTGGTGGCAGGCGCCTGTAGTCCCAGCTACTCAGTAGGCTGAGGCAGGAGAATGGTGTGAACTCGGGAGGCAGAGGTTGCAGTGAGCCGAGATCATGCCACTGCACTCCAGGCTGGGTGACAGAGTGAGACTCTGTCTCAAAAAGCAAACAAACAAACAAACAAACAAACAAAAAACCTAGGTAGCCCACACCATGAAACAGATGTAGCTTCTGACATAAGAGTCCTATGTTAGGAATACATCCTAGAGAAATAACTTGAAATGCTAAAGCTATTTATACAAAAATATGATTTAAAATGTGTTACAGCTTCATGCCTGAGCGACAGAGTGAGACTATGTCTCAAAAAAAAAAAAAAAAAAAAAAAAAAAAAAAAAAAGGAGTGGAGACTTGTAGAGTAAAAACAACTTAAGATTAAAAGAGTTGAAGCCTGTATTATAATACATAACTTATTAGTGATATTTTAAATATATGGATCAACATATGCATTTTTTTTTTTTTGAGAGAGAGTCTTGCTCTGTCACCCAGGCTGGAGTGCAGTGGCACAATCTCAGCTCACTGCAAGCTCTGCCTCCCGGATTCAAGCGATTGTTCTGCCTCAGCCTCCTGAGTAGCTGGGACTACAGGCACGTGCCACCACGCCCAGATAATTTTTGTATTTTTAGTAGAGATGGGGTTTCATGTTGTTAGCCAGGATGGTCTCGATCTCCTGACCTCATGATCCGCCTGCCTTGGCCTCCCAAAGTGCTGGGATTATAAGCGTGAGCCACCGCGCCCGGCTACATGCTAAAGTATTAACAAATAAATAATATATACAGGGCTGGCTTCAAAATACTTGGGATAGGCATATATAGATAAACCAAGACTGCTCATGTAGATAGTAAATGAGGTACCCTGTAAAAAAATAGTAAAATGAACAAAAGGTTCATTTTACTATTTTTTCCTACTTTCTACTTTCAAACGTGTGTGTTTGAAAATTCCCACAATAAAAAGTTGGGTTTTTTTGGTTTTTGTTTTTTGAGATGGAGTTTCGCTCTTGTTGCCCAGGCTGGAGTGCAATGGCACAATCTCGGCTCATTGCAACCTCCGCCTCCCAGGATCAAGCGATTCTCCTGCTTCAACCTCCAGAGTAGCTGGGATTATAGGCATGCACCACCAGGCCTGGCTAATTTTATATTTTTAATAGAGACAGGGTTTCTCCATGTTGGTCAGGCTGGTCTCGAACTCCCGACCTCAGGCGATCCGCCTGCCTTGGCTTCCCAAAGTGCTGGGATTATAGGCGTGAGCCGCTGTGCCTGGCCCAGTAAAAAGTTTTAAAAAGCTTAACTGAGCCTCACTCACTTAATAAAGCCCACCACCTCTAGGTTACAGTTCTCCCTCCTTAGGTGGCTACGTGGAGGAGTCTACAATCTGCTTCCAAACATTTCCCCCACACCACCCTGCCTCCACTGTATGCTTCAGCCTCAGGGAACCATGTGCGGCATCTCCTTCATGGGCTGGCCCAAGTGTCCCCTCCTCGGGGACCGCAGAAACCACGCTGGCTCTCTGTGGTCCTAGGAGCAATCACGGCATCACACACCTAACTCTGCTTGTGCTTACACAGGCTGCCTGCCGCTCTGTGAGAGCCTGCAGGCACACTTCAGGTAACCAAAACATGCTGTGGAAGTCAGCTGCCAGCACGTCTCAGCACCCACTACACATGCACAGCCCCTTGCAAGGGTGAAATGGAAACAAAACGGACACAAAATCTTAACTGGGACTAGCCACAGAAGAAGCCACTACATTGGCATTGGCTCATCACTCCCCTCTCTCCACTCCACTGGTGTCCTCCTGGCTCTCATCAAGGGGTATGTCTGTGTGTCTGTCAGGGGCATTTTTGGAGCATTAACTAGGATCCTGTTTTGAGCTTCTCATCCTGGTGGTAACTGCGGTATTTCTTTGTGTATGTGTGTGGGTGAGGAGTGTGTAATGCTGTTCTGTCTGCACAGCAGGTCCTTCCCCCGCCCCTTTTTTTTCAGACAGTGTCTCTCTCTGTCACCCAGGCTGAAGTGCGGTGGTGCCATCATGGCTCACTGCAGTCTCAACTACCCAGGCTCAAGCAATCCTCCCGTCTCAACCTTCTGAGAAGCTGGAACCACAGGCACATGCCACCTAATGCCGCCAGGCACATGTCTGGCTAATTTAAAATTGCTCTGAAACCCAGGCTGGTTTTGAAGAAATACTCCTGCCTAGGCCTCCCAGGGCCACTGCACCTGGCCTTATTTTAAAAGATTGTTTTTGGGACTGGGCACAGTGGCTCTTACTATAATCCCAGCACTTTGGGAGGCCAAGGTGGGTGTATCACTTGAGGTCAGGAGTTCGAGACCAGCCTGCCCAACATAGCAAAACCCCATCTCTACCAAAATTACAAAAATTAGGCCGGGTGTGGTGGCTCATGCCTGTAATCCCAGCACTTTGGGAGGCCGAGGCGGGCGGATCATGAGGTCAGGAGATCGAGACCATCCTGGCTAACACAGTGAAACCCTGTCTTTACTAAAAAATATAAAAAATTAGTCGGGCATTGTGGCGGGCGCCTGTAGTCTCAGCTACTTGAGAGGCTGAAGCAGGAGAATAGCGTGAACCTAGGAGGCGGAGCTTGCAGTGAGCTGAGATCCGGCCACTGCATTCCAGCCTTGGCGACAGATCAAGACTCCATCTTAAAATAAAATAAAATAAAATAAAATAAAATAAAATAAAATAAATACAATACAATACAAAAATTAGCCGGGCATGGTGGCAGGCGCCTGTAATCCCGGCTACTTGGGAGGCTGAGGAAGGAGAATCACTTGAACCTGGGAGGCGAAGGTTGCAGTGAGCCGAGATTACACCACTGCACTCCAGGCTGGTGACAGAGCAAGACTTTTCTTTGTAGAGATGGGGGTCTCACTATGGTGCCCAGCCTGGGGCCCATCATTTTAAACTGCACATTTCCTTGTGGTGGCTCTAGGGAAGGACTGATGGAGGCTACGGAAGGAAACAAAGCACCTGGGTTCAGCTGTGGCCAGCTGCTGTTTACCCTCATCTCCCCACCAGGAAAGACTGCTCACAGCAGTCTCCTAATGCTCTCTGTTTGAGGAAGCCTCCTAAAGTGAAAAGGCTTTAAAAATACATTCACCCTCAGAAAAAACAAAACAAAACAAAACAAACAAACCCTACACATGTGAGATCATGTGTAGGCAGTGTGGAAACATCACAGCAGGTGATACATTAATGGTGACTATTTTCAGAGCTCTTATATGCACCACACAACACACACAAATGCATTTCTATGTCTCACCTACACAAGTGACCCGGTTGCCTCAGAACCCCTGTTCACCTTCTGTTTTAATCCAGGACAAAGCCAGGCTCAGCGGCTGCCTGGGCCCCCCGTGGGCTGGATCTTTGTCACCTCACTTTAGCTGACCCTATTCCAGGTAGACTAACATCTGGTCAAGCAACTCCACCCGAGTGTAAAGGATGCCATTTCTACCCAGTCCAGGAAGAGGCAGTGGTGAAAAGCTGACCAGGAAGGAGGGGCAGGAAGGAGAGTTGTGTGGGGCAAGAATGAAAGCTCCTGGCCGCATTCCTCATGACAGAACTGCTGGGGGTGTCTGTAGGCCATGGGCAGAATGCCATGATCACCAAGGAGGAGGCAGGAGTGTTAACAGAGTCTAAAAATGAAAAGGGTAAGTGGAGCAGGACCTAGTCCAGTTCAGGACAGCAAGGAGAAAGAACCGAATGAACTCAAAAGAAATGGAGGCAAGACAGGCTGTCCCACTTGGTCTGGAAGAGAGCGGTGAGGGCAGGCGCTGTGCATGGCAGCCTCTGGTGCCTCTGGTACAACTCCACAGAGTACCACTCGCCTGGGCACTGTCACAGTGACAAGCAGAAAGCACACAGGGTGTTCTTCACACACTCAAAGACAGTAAGACTCTGCCCTATCTCTCCCTAGACCAGAACCTTCCTGTGAGCTGGGATCACTTGTGTCCCCAATACCCATCATAGAGCTGGCACACAATGGCAGCAAGACAAAAAGAAGGATGTTTGGGGGGAAGAGGAAAGAGGACAAAAAGATAAGGAGGAAAAGTCTGGGCGCAGTGGCTCATGCCTGTAACACAGCACTTTGGGAGGCCGAGGCAGGCAGATCATGAGGTCAGGAGTTCAAGGCCAGCCTGGCCAGCATGGTGAAACCCTGTCACTACTAAAATACAAAAATTAGCTGGGCATGGTGGCGCATGCCTGTAGTCCCAGTTACTCGGGAGGCTGAGGCAGGAGAATCGCTTGACCCTGGTAGGTGGAGGTTGCAGTGAGCCGAGATCACACCACTGCATGCCAGCCTGGGCAACAGTGAGACTCTGTCTCAAAAAATAACAACAACAAAAATGGGAAAAGGGACTAAAAAAGGAGGGGAAGAAAAAGGAGGAAGGGATTAGAAAAGGGAAAAAAAAAAGGGAAAGCAGAAAGGGAAATGGGAGGGCTGGGCACAGTGGCTCATGCCTGTAATCCCAGAACTTTGGGAGGCTGAAGTGGGTGGATCATGAGGTCAGGAGTTCAAGACCAGCCTGGCCAACATAGTGAAATGCCATCTCTACTAAAAATACAAAAATTATCTGGGCATGGTGGCGCATACCTATAGTCCCAGCTACTCGGGAGGCTGAGGCAGGAGAATCGCTTGAACCCGGGAGGTGGTGGTTGCAGTGAGCCGAGATTGCACCACTGCCTCTAGCTTGGGCAACAGAGTGAGACTTTGTCTCAAAAAAAAAAAAAAAAAAAAAAAAAAAAGAAAAAGAGGAGAAAGTAGGGAGAGAAAATAAAGTAGGGGAAAAACCAGAGAGCTGGAGAGCAACAAAGATGAAGAAAAACGCGGGGAAGGGATAGGAAGAAAATGACTAATTCTTATTTTATAATAACAAGGATTCAAAGATGAGCTCTGGAAAGATGTAGACATCTGTCTCAGAGCAATTACTCCCACGGTAATTCAAGGGCATGCAGACAAACATATGCATCCCAGGAATGGACTCCAGACAGGCAACAGGTCTGCTGCTGACCACTGTGCTCAGACCCAGGCTCTGACATACCTGGAGAAAAATCCAAAGCCTCCCACCCACATGGGTAAAAAGATACTGAGTGGATATCACCATGCTGGTGTTCAGGGGCTCGCCAGAAACACCCTGTCTAACATGGGAGCATGAAGGTCCCCTCAGTTTGCTAGTCTGCTTCTTAGAGAATGCCACAGCTCAGGTCACTGGGATTCTATCCACATGGGCACCTGGCTCTCTCCCCAGTATACCCCACAGTGGGCTATGTCTCAGATGCCAGCTAACCAGAGCTTATACTTACATTACCACCTCCAGGGACATGCTTAATATTGTCCTTGGAACCACACTTGGACTGAATATGGCTGTAGCTCACTTTTTTGGAGACTATCTGGACCTGGAGTGTTAGAAAACAGAAAAAACAACACAAAGGGAGAGGACTGGTTAGAATCGACACAGGGAAGGCAGTGAGTCCACACGTGATCACAATGACCAACAAAAAGTGTTGTTAAACCTCCACCCCCATCTTCTACAGAACATGTGGAAAAGCACAGGAAAAGAAATGTGAAAGAGCAAGAAGGGGAGTGAAAAACGTGAACAGACAACACAACGACAGGAGCAGAGCTGCGCAGGCGGGGCATGTTGGTCATCACCGCTCCTTGGGGGTGGGGCTGTGGTTCACAAGGCCCAGGCAGCAGCCCAGCCTGATGCCCCACCAGGCACAGCCCTACCTCCTTGCCCTGCTCCCTCCTCAAGAGCTGGGCACAGTGTCCTTGGCTCTTCTCTGCAAGAGTCTTATCATGTGGACCTGTTCTCACCCAAAGAGGGTGCTTCCCTTAAATCTGGGCCCTGGAATGGCTGCAGCCAGACCCACTCTCAGAAGCAAAGGCTGCTCTGAGAAGCACTGGGCAGCTGGCAACAAGGGCACGGATGATACTAACAGGAAGGAGGGGACGGTGCTCAGATGTGAATACAAATGGATACAGAATCTCCACTACCAGGGGAGTGGCTGCAGCCTCCACACTTAGCCCATTTGTCTCAGGGCTCGAGAAGGCATAGCATTTTTGACTCAAGGGTAAAATACCTTCTTGAATCCTCCATATGCCTAATCCTCTGCCCTGTGAGATGCCCATGTGGAAACAACAGGCTCTCAGCAGGGGAGCAATAACACCCAATCCTGGGGGCACAACCACACTGTATAGTACGGGAATGGCTTCCCCTGGAACTGAGAAACACCAAGGCCCTGGCTCTAAGAGTCTGGAACAAAGAATCCCAGGACCTTCTCAAGAAGGAATAGTTGCCAACTTCCTTTCTTTGCAAATGATGCAGGCCCTAGGCTGAAGAGCTCTCCACAGAGTACAGAAATCCTGAGAAACTCCAACCCATATACCTCATTGTACCTACTCATTTCTAGCCTTTTTCACAACTTTGATGGTAAACAAGTGGTTAGCAAACTACTTAATGAGCCTTGGTCTGAACCTAGGACCTCTAGTAGTCACCTAGAAGCCACAGTGCAGCTTTCTTCACTCAGCCCTAGGCTGAGACTTCATGCTGGTCCCTAAGGGCTGGAGTGCAGGCTTCTCTGGCAGAGGCACACCTACCTGCTACAGTTAAGGAAGGTGTTGCAAGAACTCAGGAGGGGCCTGGTTTCCAGGTTTACAGAAGCAAGGGGAAAGAACCTGTGGTTTCAGCTTACCTCTGCCCTCCAGTTGATGCTGCATGCCTATACTAAGTGGGTTTCCATTGGGAATGAGCATCCTAACTTTCAGTTAAGAGGTGACCTGGGGAACCAGTACAAATGAAGTTATCTCCATACCCAGCAGCGTTATGAGAGGGATCTTTTAGTTCAAGGTAAAGCACAGGGGCTCCAGGGTTCCAGGTGGTGGAAATTACCCCTGCCATGTCTTCCTGATAACGAATGTAGGTGCACTGTATTTGCATCCATACCAGGTAGGTTTCACATCAAGGTCAGTGTGAAGGAAATGAACGAAAGTCTTTGGATCCATTTTATCCAGCCAAAAATTACATACATATATATATTCTCCAAAGGGCTAATGGGCTCCCAACTCCATTAACTTTCAAAGTTAATACAAAAAATTTTCTGATGGTTGAGTCATCAAGCACAGAGAAGGGAATATGGGGGAGAAGAAGTAGAAACTAGTTAAGGAAAGGGAAAAAGTGCAAGAGAGGGCAAGTGGCTCAGGCTGGAAGAAGTATTTTACCATCTTCACCTTCCAGAGGTGGGTCTAAGTAAAACTCACTTTCCCCGCAGGTTGTTTCTGTGCACTTGCAATTGGGCCGGCTGTTTTAGTGACTGCATTAGATTCAGGCTTTCGGGTTGTAGCAGCTGCCTCTGTTTTTTTCTCTACTTTGGCCTGGATGGAGATAAAGGGAGGGCAAATTTCAAACCAAGAGGATAAGAGCTCAAATGCCAAGAAGGGAAGAAGGCTGTAGGGGACTCAAATCCAGGTCAGGCCACCAGGCAAAAGCAGGTGGCCTTTGATCCTAGGCAAAACCACACATTTCCCAGGGTAGACCAAGTCACAGATCCTTGAGTAGAGGGACACAAAAAAAGGAGCTGCAGGCCACAGTCTCGAGAAATGAGGAACAGGTCAAGACACTATTTAATGGAGAAAAGGCACAAAGGAAGGCTAAGACAACCAAATTAGTGATTCTGAGAGTGTGCTGGGGCATGATTTTCCAATTACAATACCCCCCACCCCGTGCCAAATGTTCTGATATGCCCCAAGCAGTTGCCACGGCCAGAGAAGTCAATACTGATAGAAAGTGTCACATTCTTCAGGTATGTTGGAGCGGAAAACAATTCACTAGATCAAGTCACTCAACTCCCCACCCAAGACCTCCTGTAACTTTCACACCATGAAACCATAAGAGCAAAGACAGGGGGAGGTAGGCGATCAGCAGCACAGCCCAGAGGCCTGCTGGGCACATCAGAGCCACTGTCGCTACCACAAGCAACTCTCAGGCTCTTCCCTAGGCTGATCTCAGCTTGCCATCGGTGTCTTCCAACAGCACCAGGATTCCACCTCATTTTTGTCCCTCCTGAATATCTTAACAGCTCCAGATTAAGCAATTTAAGTATTCTGCCCTGGATGGTGGTGGTGGTGGTGTAGAGCTAGTGAATAACCTAGGAGATGAGATGGTCACTACTCCAGGGACCCGAATGTTCTCAGATGGACTTTCATCACCACCTTTTCACAGAGTTCCCATGGTTACCAACAATTAAATAATTCTGGGATTGATGCAACCAGAAAATCATAACCACTGGAAAATCCTAAAAGTGAAGAAGCACTGTGATCTTTCTCCATCACTATATGCAGTGCAGTCCTGTTGTTTAGGAAGGCCAGAGGCTCACAGCACGACTCATCCTGGCCACAAGAGGGCACCCTAGTCCTCTTTCAGATAGATGCCACTCAAGTGATGGGTTGTGGAAGTAAGAGGTGTTCTACCTTCTGCCTATCCTGACATTCTCTGTACAGGCTAAGAACCATGAAAAACTAGGCTCATGTCAAGCATCTCTCATACTTGCAGAGTCTCTGAGGCCTCCTCTGTTTCTTCTATAAAATAATCCTTTTACATCCAAGCAAAAATGTAAACCAAGACCCCAACATCTAGAATAGGAACCTTTCTTATTGAGACAGGAAGAGAAAGCCCAGAGCTGAGCCCACCCCGCCCTCCCTGCTGCTGGGGCGCAAAGCCCACTACAGAGCCCAGGCTGAAATACCCTGACGCTGAGTCCAGTGTCCTAACTGCCTGTTGCTTTGGTGGGCCTGCGAACAGTGGGTGGAGATGAAGGGGAGGATGCAGGGGCCAGCATGACAGGACCCCGGGTTCCCTGGACCCACCCGGCCTCCTCCAGGCTGATGCTTGATGTTTTCTGTGGAGCCAACCTTGGAGCGGACATTCTTCAGATCAGGAGCAGAAGCATTGGTGGCCAGGCGGCTGAGCCTGGGGGTGGTGGAGCTGGGCTTGGCTGAGGTGGGCTTCTTGTCTATGGAAGGAGTTGTGGAGGGCCGGGAGGGCATGGGTGTGGGTTTGACTCGGGTGGGAGCCACCCCTGCAGCGGGGGCTGTCCCACTGAGAGTGGTGGTTTTCTTCATGGAACTGGTGGAGGTGCTCTTTGGGCGACTCAAGTCAGCTGCAAAGGGAGTCAGAGATAAAACGGGTTCAGGGAGAGAGACAAAAAGGGAGACTTAAGCCACAGAGGAGGTGGGGGTTCAAGTTAGGGCTCTGCAAAATGGCAGAGGGGCTATTACCTGGTACAGACTTTGCAGTCATCTTCTTGACCTCTGCAGGTTTTCCCTCAGTCTTAATTGCTGTACAAAATATACTTATTAATATAACATTTAACAAACTGACCTGTTGGATAGTCCATCCAGTATTGAGATTCCTCATTATTTAACAATTACTGAATATCTACCTTGAGCCAGGGACTGTGTTAGTCCCTGGGAATGGAGTGGTAAACTAGATGGTCAGGCACTGTGTCTTATTCTTCTGTACCGCCCTGATAACGCCTTCTATGTGGCCTTAAAAGTAGGCTGTCAGCCGGGCGCAGTGGCTCACGCCTGTAATCCCAGCACTTTGGGAGGCTGAGGCGGGTGGATCACAAGGTCAGGAGATCAAGACCATCCTGGCTAACACGGTGAAACCCCGTCTCTACTGAAAATGCAAAAAATTAGCCGGGCGTGGCGGCGGGCGCCTGTAGTCCCAGCTACTTGGGAGGCTGAGGCAGGAGAATGGCGTGAACCTGGGAGGCGGAGCTTGCAGTGAGCCAAGATCCTGCCACTGCACTCCAGCCTGGGCGACTGAGCGAGACTCCGTCTCAAAAAAAAAAAAAAAAAGTAGGCTGTCAATACATGCCTATGGACTTGAATAGCCCTCTTCTTATCATCATGTAAGCCCATGAGCACCAGGTGCTGTGGGTTACTAAGAAGGCAAGAGTAAATTCTACCTGGAAATTCATGAGCGGTACATTTTTCTGCCTTTACTCAAGATTTTTCTGAATACATACAACTGCTAAGCTCACACAGAGATCAAGGCTTATTAAGTACTAGCTGGGTGTGGTGGCTCATGCCTGTAATCCCAGCACTTTGGGAGGCTGAGGTGGGCGGATCACGAGGTCAGGAGATCGAGACCATCCTGGCTAACACGGTGAAACTCCGGCTCTACTAAAAATACAAAAAAAGCTGGGGGAGGTGGCGGGTGCCTGTAGTCCCAGCAACTCGGGAGGCTGAGGCAGGAGAATGGCGTAACCTGGGAGACGGAGATTGCAGTGAGCTGAGATTGCGCCACTGCACTCCAGCCTAGGTGATAGAACAAGCCTCTCTCTTAAAAAAAAAAAAAAAAGTATCAGGCCCACAGGGCTACCACTGTTCTGGGTAGCCCACTAAGGACCAGTGCGTAAGCAGGCTTGCACACCTGTTTGTGATACTGGCTAGAGCTATGGCTGGGGCAAAGCCAAGATCCCATTTTCCCCTCCCTAGATCCCATGGGAGAGAAAGACAGGCAATACTCACCAGTGGGCTTCTTGGGCAGGAGCGTGGAGGGGCTCCTACTGCTTGGGCCAGTTGAGGCAACAGAGCTAGCTGTTGTGGCTTTTGCGACAGTTTGAGTGCTCTTGGATCCAGATCTGGAGGCCGGGGCAGAAGCTGGCTTGGATGGTGAGGCCCGCTTCTCAGGAGCCTTTGCATCTGCAATGGGCTGGAAATAGGTAAGTGGGAGTGAGGCCTGCAGGTCAGCAATAGCCCCAAGGAGTCACGCTACAAGATGCTTCTTTTTTTGTTTGTTTTGTTTTGTTTTTTTGGAGACAGAGTCTTGCTCTGTTGCCCAGGCTGGAGTGCAGTGGCATGATCTCGGCTCACTGCAGCCTCCACCTCCCGGGTTCAAGCAATTCTTCTGACTCAGCCTCCAGAGTAGGTGGGACTACAGGCGTGTGCCACCACGCCCAGCTAATTTTTTGTATTTTTAGTAGAGACAAGGTTTCACTGTGTTAGTCAGGATGGTCTCGATCTCCTGACCTTGTGATCCACCTGCCTCAGCCTCCCAAAGTGCTGGGATTACAGGCCTGAGTCACTGCACCTGGACACAAGATGCTTCTACACAAGCATGTACCAGAGAACAGGAGGTACTGTGGGTTCAGCAGCTACTGACAGGAAAATATATATGGTTCTAAGAGCAAAGTCCTCCACATAAAGCAGCAAACTAGCCATGCAGGGTGCTGTGTAATCTGAGGACATGCAACAGAGAGTAAAACTACTTCAATCCAACCTGAGCCAGTGAGAATGAATAGCCCTGAAGGGTACATCACCACAACCTACATCTGCCTCCAGATCTACTGCATTATATACTAATATATATATATGTGTATATATGCATATATATATGCATACACACACACACACATTTTAATGTAACCTCTGTAGAAATGCCAAAAATACTAATGTATTTAATGTAATAAAATCTAATGTATTATACTTGACCAAAGATTAAACACATACACAAACAAAAACTAAAAATTATGTTCAGTCAAATCAAGCTGTTCTTTTGGCTAACACGCACCTACAGAATGCTGAACAGGACTGAGCAGAAAGATGGAGAGGCCACAGGCCAAATCTGGGCCAGAAGTGTGAGCTGCAGCCCTACTCCAGCAAATCACTGAGCCTCTGAGCTTTACTTCCTCATTGGGATAAAGAGATTAGAATGGAGGGTGATGAAGGACCAGCTCTGATAATATGTGATGTCAGGGAATAAAGGAGGAAAGGTCTCAGCACAGAGACGATGAGAAGAGGCAGCCTGAGCAACAGAAGGGATAAAGAGCACTGATACCACAGCTACGGTCTGAGAGCAAAAGGGAAAAAGTCTCTCAAGTGTAGATGCTTGGCATCTGGACCACTCTAGTTCCTTTTACATGGAGGCTGGGAATGACGTCTCTAGTGAAGAAGGGAAACAATCAATTTAGCCTGGTTTCTATGGGGATAGGGGATGAAGACACTATTTTGATAAACAAATTACCACATTACAAAAGAGAGTACGCCAAATCACAGACACAGTGGGCTCAGCTCTCTTGCTCCAAGAGAAGTGGCTATAAAGAGGGCAGTATGGAGGTAGAGACAAGCAGGATATCGTTAAATGGAAAAATAAGCTAAGGAAGTACTTAGAAATTAAGGGCTGGCATCCAATCAAATAAAGTGTAACTCTGCAAATGTAGGGTAATGACGATTTCCACAAATAAAGGCCCTAGGTACGGTGTGAAGAACTCTAAGGCTGGAATCAGGGGACGTGGTTCTGCTTCCAGCTCTGCTGGAAACATGTAGGATTTTGGGCAGAGGGGTTCCCTTTCCTATCGCTCTAAAATTTGAGGACTAAACCAGATGCTCTCTGGGAAGTGCATCAAATTTTTAACACTATGACTATTATTCAGAATAATCTAGCATAGTCTTATTATTTTGCCAGTAAGGGTAATAATGATAAAATAAGTTAGAAAAAAGTTATGTGGGATAGAAATCTCAAAAGGATATTGCATCTTTTAGATGTCAGGCTCCTGGTTTCAATGACCTGCAGAAGTTAACTGGAGCTATTCTGCTGTTTCCCAATTTACATTTTCTTCTTTGCCAGAATCATAATCTACTTATTTTTTTCTGTATAGGTTTTTCTCTGTCTCTACAAATCTTTCTACCAAAATAAAGTGCAGATGAAGAGGCCACTAGCCAAATCTGGGTTAGAAGCCCGAGCTCTATTCCTGGTTTGGCCCCTTAATTCTAAGAGTGTTATTGGGCAAATTGCTGGGCCTCTCTGAGCTTTATTTCCTCATCTGGATAAAAGAGATTAGAACAGGACTGGCGCGGTGGCTTACGCCTGTAATCCCAGCACTTTGGGAGGCCGAGGCAGGCGGATCACTTGAGGTCAGGAGTTTGAGACCAGTCTGCCCAATGTGGCGAAACCCCAGCGCTACTAAAAATACAAAAAATTAGCCAGGCATGGTGGCAGGTGCCTGTAATCCCAGCTACTCAAGAAGCTGAGGGAGGAGAGTCACTTGAACCCGGGAGGCGGTCCAGCCTGGGCAACAAGAGTGAAACTCCATCTCAAAAAAAAAAAAAGAAAAGAAAAGAAAAGACATTAGAACAGAGGACCAGCTTTACATGCCTGGCTAGATTTTATCAATCTGTTTCTTATCTAAAAGACAAACATTAATAATTACAATGCAGATCACCCGTTTAGGTCAGCTATATCTTGAAATGCTGTCTAAAAGCTGAATGGCAAAAGGCCATAAAAGAACAGTGATAGCCCTGGGCCTCAGCACTGGAGTCAGCTCCAGCCTCAGATACTGGTTCTGCCATTTACTAGCACTGGACTTTAGGAAGTTTATTTAACTGAGCTTAAGCTTCCTCACCTATAAAATGAAAATACTGATACCTACGTCATGGGTGATTGAGAGAATTAAGAGTTAATGTATACAGGCCAGGCGTGGTGGCTCACGCCTGTAATCCCAGCACTTTAGGAGGCTGAGGTGGAAAGATCACCTGAGGTCAGGAATTTGAAACCAGCCTGGCCAACATGGCAAAATCCCATCTCTACTAAAAATACAAAAATTAGCCAGGCAAGGTTGTGGGTGCCTGTAATCCCAGCTTCTCAGGAGGCTGAGGCATGAGAATTGCTTGAACCTGGAAGCCGGAGGTTGCAGTGAGCCCAGAGTGTGCCACTGCACTCTAGCCTGGGTGACAGAGCAAGGCTCCATCTCAAAAAAATAAAAATTTTTAAAAAGTTCACGTATATAAAGCAACTAGTACAGTACATTTCATTTATATGATTTATTATAGAGTGAAATTTCACTAGACACCTCTCCTTCCTACACTCTCCTCTGTCACCCCCTGCTGCTGCTGAATAAGCATCAGGGAGGACCTGCGGCCAGGACTCCAGGCACCTCCCCTCTGCCCTCTTATTCAAACCTATTGTTTTCTAAAGATCAAGAAAAGCAACCGACTGGATAAATGAGGATCAGAGAGAAAGCTTTATAAGATTTTATCGTTACTAGTTGATGAGAGGATTTCTCAGTTTCTTGGCCAGGGTTTCAGCCTAGACTTCAACTGCTAGGTTCCACAGTTTTCTTCACAATATTAAATTAAAAACTGACACTTTAACATGGGAAACTATTTTGTACCATGAATTTAAAGAGGACTATCAGGCTGACCTAAAGGCCCTTCTCAAATAAGACAAGATGTTAAGAAAGGCAGCCATAGCCTCCACTATCCTCTCCTCCTGGAGCAATTCTGTAACGCTATGTGCTCCAAACGCTGCTCCAAATGTGACCGGTTTCTGGGCAATACAGAAACCGTGGGTGACCTGGAAAACTGGATGACTTCAGAAGTAGCTCAGTGAGAGGTGGCCTAATGCCCAAAGCAAAGTAAGTTATCACATCATGCTGGAACATGCTGAGATAAGCGGGAAGAGCTAGTTATATCACAATAGTAATGGATAAAACTTCCACAGGATAACGGAAAGACAAAGAATTACATTTGATGTGGGAATTATACCAAGAAAGAATATCTAATTGGTATGTGGAGTAGAGGAAACTGGTTAATAAGTGCTTAAATAGGTAAAGAGTAGGTAGTCAAGAGAAAGGAGGAGGAACCTAAGTAGATGGAGTATTACCTCCAAACAGGGCAGGGAAAGGTAAAAGCATAAAAGGGCTTCAAAATGTTAATGGCTGCATCAATGGGCCCCAAATTGATTTCCTTTTCTTTTTTCTTTTTTTGGCTGCTCTTTGTGGAGCAGGGGTAACCCATAGGCAGTGCACCCAGAGTAGCCATGCCAATTTTCAAATCACCCTCTCCCCCATTTCCCTTGCCTTCTCCCAATTCCACCAGCCTGATTCTGTTGCCTGTTAGCAACAAGAGTCTGTCTATTTGTCACTCAGAGGGGAACAATTTTCCTCGGCACAGTAGTTAGGTGACCACTTACCTTTGGCTTCACGTCTTTTGAAGGTAAGGTGGAAGGCCTGGCAGAGGCGACGGCAGGGCGTTTGGGTGGGGCAGCTGGTACTAAGCCTGAAGCAAGGCTCATGGGTTTTTTATTCAACCCACCACTGGTGGTGGGAGCTGGCTGCTTAGGGAGAGAAGTGGGCTGTGTTTTGGCTTTCGATGTTGAAGTCTTTGCAGGTTGAGTGGTGGCCAAAGGCTTTAGGTTGATTGTTGTTTTTTTTATTTTTTATTTTTATTTTTTAAAGGGCAACATCAAACACACAGAAAAGAATAAAAACAAATTAAAAAAGTATAAATTGCACAATTCAAAGTAAAATTATAAGCAATGAGGATAGATGCAACTTAAAATTAGCATTTCTTTCTTCTGAGCTCAACAAATAATGGAATGAGATCAGGATAGAGAAAGTGAGTGGGGAATAGTTTCCTTTTTTTTTTTTTTTTTTGAGACGGAGTCTCGCTCTGTTGCCCAGTCTGGAGTGCAGTGGTGATGTCAGCTCACTGCAAGCTCCGACTCCCAGGTTCAGGCGATTCTCCTGACTCAGTCTCCCAAGTAGCTGGGACTACCGGCATGTGCCACCGCGCCCAGCTAATTTTTTGTATTTTTAGTAGAGATGGGGTTTCAAGGTGTCAATGGTCTCATCTCCTGACCTTGTGATCTGCCTGCCTCGGCCTCCCAAAGTGCTGGGATTACAGGCGTGAGCCACCGCGCCTGGCCTGGGAATAGTTTCTTAATGTTAGTGGCACAAATTCTGGCAGTTTGGCACCTGAAGATTTAATTCAGTAAGACAATTACTTAACTCTTAATAATTAACTAACTTTTGGTGGCTAAAATAATTCTAGAAGAAAAGCATCAGGAGATGATTGAGCCATTATTAGCTGTATTTTTTTTAATAACTTTTTAATTTTTTGAAGACCCTGGACAACATGCTGAAACTACCTGTACCTTGATGGGACAACAACAGCCACAGCCTACAGTGTGGCTTTTGAACTTTGTAATAAGTACTAGTTATGCATCTGAAGCTATATGATCCACCTTCAAAATCTGCATTCTCTTTTCGTGAATGGAGATTTCAGAATCTTTTTTTTTCTTTCATGTAACACTGAGATAATAGCAAACAATTCGGAATTTCAGAATATTTTTGCGATTGTCCTTTTGGTTGTTGTTAAGGGAAGCAGAAACAATCTCTATAGAACTTTTTTTTTTTTGAGATGGAGAGCAGTGCAGTGGCATGATCTTGGCTCACTGCAACCTCCAACTTCTTGGTTCAAGTGATTCTCCTGCCTCAGCCTCCTGAGTAGCTGTTACAGGCACGCATCACCACGCCCAGCTAATTTTAGTATTTTTAGTAGAGACGGGATTTCACCATGTTGGCCAGGATGGTCTCCATCTCCTAATCTCGTGATCCGCCTGCCTCGGCCTCCCAAAGTGCTGGGATTACAGGCATGAGCCACCACGCCCGACCTCTACAGAACATTTTTTACAGATATATAAGATAATAGGGTCAAAGGCTGAGATTTTAAAGTTGGTTTAGGCCACTATGGTAAATGAGAATACAAGATATTTTCTACCAAACATGAGGAAGGACGATAATAGCTCAGAAAAAAGAAATTTCATTCGTGATTCAAGCAATAATAGCAGAAGATACTCTTGTTTAAAAATTATGGCAGTAGAAGATAACCACCATTCTGGCACCTACCTTTGTTTTCTTCTCTGGGCTTGGTGGGAGCTCCTTGTTTGGTGGGGTGGTGATGTCATTTCCGGTCCCACTCACAGCAGGCCTTCCTTCTTCTGGCCTGGCTATTCCTAAGGGGAGAGGGTGGGTGGGAATTGTGCTAAGCAAACATTTTTTCATACCCATTTTGAAAATACAAGGTTTAGCAAAGACAGACCACTAACTAGCACTTCACTCTGAAAAAAGTCCACAGGGTTGTGCTGCTGAAATGTGGACAAGACTCCCAAGTTCTCATTGTGATGGAGGACAGTTTTAGATTCCTCAGATTCAGGGAGCCTGACCCTGTGGAAAAGCAGTCTAAGTGGCACATGCACAAATGATCAGTGGAAAGAAATGGTCCTTTAAGTTTGGTTTCCCTTCCCTAGAGACCAAAGGGACTCTGTCTTCCAACCACTAGCTCTCCATGCAATAGGACAAAAACCTCTTCTACCAGTCTATCTTTGGAATAAAGGTTGCTGTGAGATGGGATAAGAGCCAGAAGATCATTCAATGACTCCCTTTCCTTCCTTTCCCTATAAAGAACCACTTTATGGAGGATGTGAGATTAACCTGATCTAGTTCTAACAGTGACCCAGATTTCCAACAAGGCCGAGGAGACCCATGGAACCAGACTCAGGGCCAGAAATAAGTCTCCTACCTAAGGCAACATAGCCTCCTCTCTGTGGAGAGGTTACTTCGGATTTCAACAGTACTATAACAGAGCATTAAAATACCGTGAAATACATAACCTTGCTGTGGGGAAGGCCTTTCTAACTGTTACAAGGTCAAGAGGCCACAAAAGATAAGTTTGACTAAAGAAAAATAAAAAACTTCAGCGTGGCAGAAAACAAAATAAGACAAAACACTATAATAAAAGTCAAAAGGCAAATGACAAACAGAACTACTTGACCCTCATACCAAAGACAAAAAGCTTAGTCTATAAATTACTACCACAAATCAGTAACTGCTACAAAGGCCAATAATCCACTGGGAAAATGACCAAAACAATGTGAACAGACTTTATAGAAAAGAGATACAAAGTTTTTTGAAACTACGAAAAGATGTACAATGTTAAGTATAAGAAAAATAAAAATTAAAACCCCACTGAAATGCCATTTTTTGAGACAAATTCTCGCTCTGTCACCCAGACTGGAGTGCAATGGTGCGACCTCGGCTCACTGCAACCTCTGTCTCCCCTGTTCAAACAATTCTCCTGCCTCAGCCTCCCAAGTAGCTGGATTACAGGCATGCGCCACCACACCCGGCTAATTTCTGTATTTTTAGTAGAGACAGGGTTTCACCATGTTGGCCAGGCTGGTCTCAAACTCCTGACTTCAAGTGATCCACCCACTTCGGCCTTCCAAAGTGCTGGGATTATAGGCTTCGTGAACCACCATGCCTGGCCTGAAATGCCATTTTAACACTAACATATTGTCAAAAGTCCTAAAATTTTAAAATAACTATTGAGAATAATATGGAGAAATATACTTGGGAGGTATGTGAACTGCTATGATCCACAGGCAGGGCTGCCTGGCAGTGTCATTTTCTGAAAATTACAAGGACAGACAAATTCTAATCCAGAAAACCAATTTTTAGTAATTTATCCTAGAAGTGTATTTACACATCAGCAAAATAGTAAATGTGCAAGGTTTCTACCAGATCACTGTTTCTAAAAGCAAAAGAACAATCCAGAGGTCCGTTAATAGAAAACTGGTTATTATGGTAGAAATATCAATGTAATCTCTGAATGTGAAAAAATAAAGCATGGAGAAATTCTTTTATGATTACTATGCAATGGTCTCTATTAGAAAAAACAACAAAGCATAAGTATAATGTGAAACCATTGGTCTTGAAAAGGGATGGGGGAAAAGATATTGCAAATACACTTGTATATGCATTTTAAAAGAATCTTTGAAAGGATTGTAATTAAAGAACATTTTTGAGGGAAAGGATGGGACACAAAACTGGGGAGGTTAGGAGGCTTGAAACTTTGAGAAATAATGACAGATTTCACAGGAAGTTGCAAAGAAATACATAGGGAAGGTCCCTGTGTACGCTTTTACCCAGTCTCCCCAAGTGTTGACATCCTGCGTAAATACAGTATACTATCAAAACCAAGAAACGGAGACAACCCACAGAGCCTACTCAGATTTTTCGCTTTACGTGCACTCATTTCTGTGTGTGTGTTTGTGTGTTAGTGTGTGTAGTGCTATGCAACTTTATCAAGTGTAGCTTTGTGTAACCACCACCACCTCAGCCTCCTAAAGTGCTGGGATTACAGATTACCTGGCCTGGAGTGGCTGGTTACAATCAATAGTGCTCCTTCATGTTACCCCTGAATATGAATATCTACCCCATCCCCTTTCCAATCCCTAAATATATGGCAACTACTATGTTCTCCATCTCTATAATAACTTCCAGTACACTATATTTAAAAGTAGATATCCTTGCCTTGTTCCCAATCTTAGATAGAAAGCATTTGCTTATTCACCATTAAATACGATGTTAGCTGTAGGCTTTCTGTAGATGCTCTTTGTCAAGTTAAATTTAAAGTTTCTCTCTATTCCTACTTTGCTGAGAGTTTTAACATGAATGGTTATTTGATTATCTTAAATGATTTTTCTGTGTTTACAATTTATTTTCTTTAGACTATGATATAACAGATTACTTTTTTTTTTTTGAGATGGAGTCTCACTCTGTCACCCAGGCTGGAGTGCAGTGGTACGATCTCAGCTCACTGTAAGCTCTGCCTCCCGCCATTCTCCTGCCTCAGCCTCCCAAGTAGCTGGGACTACAGGAACGCACCACCACACCCGGCTTTTTTTTTTTTTTTTTTTTTTTGTATTTTTAGTAGAGACGGGGTTTCACTGCATTAGCCAGGATGGTCTCGATCTCCTGACCTCGTGATCCGCCCGCCTCGGCCTCCCACAGTGCTGGGATTACAGGCGTGAGCCACCGCACCTGGCCGACAGATTATTTTTGATTATTGCACTAACCTTGTATACCTGAAATAATTCCAATTTCAGTTTTTTTTTTTTAAGAGATGAAGTCTGTCGTCTAGACTGCACTACAGTGGCGTGATCACAGCTCACTGCCACCTCGAGCTCCTGGGCTCAAGAGACCCTAATGCCTCAGCCTTCCAAGTATCTGGGACTACCGGCACGTGCCACCATACCAGAATAATGTACAAAAAAAACATTTTTTTGAAGAGATGGAGGTCTTGCCATGTGGCCCAAACTGACTGGTCTCAAGCAGTCTTCCCACATCGGCTTCCCAAAATGCTGGGATTACAGGCATAAACCACCATGTCCCATCATAATTTCAATCTTTTCAATTGATTAAAGTTGGTTTTATGACCCAAGATCCATCTTGGTGAGTGTTTAGGGGACACCTGGGAAGAATGTATATTCTGTGACTGAGTGGAATTTCTATCAATGTCTATGAGATTTTGTTGTTTGATGGCACTGTTATATCTTTACTAACATTCTGTCTAGTAGTTCTATCAATTGTTCACAGTGGGACATAGAAGTCCCCAACTGTAATTGTGACTTTGTGTACTTCTCCTTTTAGCTCTGTCAGTTTTTGTTTCACGTATCTTGACACTCTTGTTTCTGGGTGTGTATACATTTAGAACTGCTAAGTTTTCTCAGTGGGATTGATCCTTTCTTCTTTTCTCTGACATATACTTTGTCTGGTGTTAGTCACTCCAGGCCAGGTAATCTGTAATCCCAGCACTTTGGGAGGCTGAGACAGAGTATCACTTGAGGCCAGCAGTTTGAGACTAGCCTGGGCAACAAAGTGAGACTTCCTCTCTACAAAAATCAAAAGAAAATTAGCGGGGCATGGTTGTACATGCCTATAAGACTCAGCTACTTGGGAGGCTGAGGTGGGAAGATTGCTTGAGCCCAGCGAGTCAAGGCAACAAGAAAAAACAACTCTCTCTCTCTCTCTCTCTATATATATATACACACACACACATATATATATACACACACAGACACAAAATCATTATATATAGCTATTGTTACTTTAAAAAATTAACATATTTCTTTCCATCTTTTAACTTTCAACCTACCTATGTCCTTATGTTTGTTATGCATCTCTTGTAGACAGCATATACTTAGGCAATTTTTTTTTCTTTTTAAGACAGGTGTGATCATGGCTGACTGTACTCACTGTAGCGTCTACCTCCTTGGCTCAAGCGATCCTCCTACTTCAGCACCCGAATAGCTAGGACCACAGGCATGTGCCACCATGCCCGGCTAATTTTAAAATTATTTATAGAGATGAGTTCTCCCTGTGTTGCTCAGGCTGGTCTCGAATTCTAGGCTCAAGTGATCCTTCTGCCTCAGCCTCCCAAAGGGATTACAGGCAGGAGCCACTGTACCTGGCCTACTTGAGACATTTTTAAAAAAAAATCTACTCTTCCAATCTTTGTCTTTTAATTGTAGTACTCAGACCATTTGCTTCTAAAATAATTCCTGATGGTCAGGTACTGAATGGATGGTCAGGTACATCCAGTCAACACTTTGGGAGGCCGAGGTGGGCTTACCACCTGAGGTCAGGAGTTGGAGATCAGCCTGGTCAACAGGGTGAAACTTCATCTCTACTAAAAATACAAAAATTAGCCGGGTGTGGTAGTGGGCGCCTATAATCCCAGTTACTTAGGAGGCTGAGGCAGGAGAATCACTTGAACCTGGGAAGCGAAGGTTGCAGTGAGCTGAGATCACACCACTGCACTCCAGCCTGGGTAACAAGAGTGAAATTCCATCTCAATAAATAAAAAATGAAATAAAGTAAAATTATTACTGCTATGTTAGGGCTTAAGTCTGATGTTTTATTTTTTATTTGTTCTCTTTTTCATTTCTCTGTTTCACTTTCTTGCCTTCCTGTTGGTTACCTGAACATTTTTAATCTTTTTAATTTCCTTTTTTCATTTTTTCAAATTACGTCTCACCCAAGGTTACCTGAACATTTTTTAGAGTTCTATTTTTATTTAAAAAAAGTTTTTGAGTATATTGCTTTGTATATAGTTTTCTTAGTGGTTGCTCTAGGTATAACAATATACATACAACAAACTGGTATCAATGTTCTACTACTGTTTTTTTCTCTAGAGATGGGGTCTCACTGTGTTGCTCAGGCTGGTCTCAAACTCTGGGCTCAAGTGATCCTACTATCTTCAGCCTCCTGAGTAGCTGGGGCTACAGGTGCACACCACCACACCCAGCTATGTTTTACTACTTTGAGTGACTTACTGGATGGAACCTTACTTCCATTTAGGATCCTTTATTTTCTCCCTACTTTAATTTTTTTTAAAGACAGAGTCTTGCTCTGTTGTCTAGGTCGGAGTGTAGTGGTGCAATCTCGGCTCACTGCAACCTCTGCCTTCTAGGTTCAAGTGATTCTCATGCCTCAGCCAACCGAGCAGCTGGGATTACAGGTGTGCACTACCATGCCTGGCTAATTTTTCTTTTTATCTTTAGTAGAGATGGGGTTTCATCATGTTGCCCAGGCTGGTCTCGAACTCCTGGCCTCAAGTGATCCACCCACCTTGGTCTCCAAAAGTGCTAGGATTACAGGTGTGAGCCACTGTGCCCAGCCTTAAGATATGTCTTAAGTGTTTCCTCTTCACAGATTAAGCACTACATCAGATAGTATTACAATTTGTGCTTCATATATGATTTATGATTTTAAAAAATTCATGAGGAGATAAGTCTATTATGTTTCCTTTTTTTTTTTTTTTTGGAGACCCAGTTTCGCTCTTGTTGCCCAGGCTAGAGTGCAATGCCATGATCTTGGCTTACCACAATCTCTGCCTCCCGGGTTCAAGCGATTCTCTTGCCTCAGCCTTCCTGAGTAGCTGGGATTACAGGCATGAGCCACCATGCCCGGCTAATTTTGTATTTTTAGCAGAGATGGAGTTTCTCCATGTTGGCCAGGCTGGTCTCGAACTCCCGACCTCAGATGATCCGCCTGCCTCAGCCTCCCAAAGTGCTGGGATTACAGACATGAGCCACCATACCTGGCTATTTCCATATTTTTACCCATTCCATTGTTGTTCTTTTATTTTCTGAGATTCCAAGCCGCCTTCTGTTACCATAACTTATCTTTTTTTTAATCTTTAGCCATTCTCTAAGGGTATGTCTACTAGCAACAAATTCCTAGTTTTCCTTTATCTAAAAATGTCTTTTTTATTTATTTCCCCTTCATTCCTGATGGATTGTTTTACCAAATAATTTGCAGTTGACAGTTCTTTTGACACTTGAAAAATATGCCACTTCTTTCTGCACTCCCCAGTTTCTGATAAGAAACAGGCTGTCATTTAAATTGCTGTTTCCTCAGCACCATAAGGAAGGTTAAAAAAGAAAATTGCTGTTTCCCTAATGCATCATATCTCTTTGCTTGTTTTTAAATATTTTTGTCTTTAGTTTATAAAAGTTTAATTATGAAAAGTCATGGCATGAATTTCTTCGCATTTATTCTATTTGGTATTTGTTCAGTTGCTTGAATCTATAAATTTTGCCTTTTGTCAAATTTGGGAAGTTTGTAGTCATTATTTCTTTGAACAGTTGTTCAGCCTTGCATTCTTGCTCCTCTCCTGCGATTCTGATGATACATATGTTAGATCTTTTGTTATTGTCCCATGGGTTTGAAGATATATTTTTTCCTTGTAGACCATTTTTTCCTCTGTTGTTCAGATTGAATAAATCCTATTGATCTGTCCCCAACTTCACTGATTCTGTCCTCTGTTATCTGCAGTCTGCTGCTAAGCCCATATAAGGTTTTAATTATTGTATTTTTCATATCAACAATTAACATTTGGTTCTTTTTATGTAACTTCTATTTCTTTGCTGAGGGTTTTAGTTTTCATTTGTTTCAAGAGAATTCATAATTGCTTGTTAAAAGTACTTTTATGATGGCTGCTTTAAAATTCTAATTTTGTACTTTAGCATGCAATCATCCTGTTTATATTGTTTATATTTAGTCTACAGGTTATGACTGTAGTTCTGATGACAATTTGGTTTCTAGAGTCCTTGCAATGCAATTATGGCCTATTGTGTTCTGGTTCTGCTAAGGTTCTAATTAATCCCTTTTGGTACTGCCTGAAAGGGCTGTAGGGACTTACCTGGGCCACCCAGTGTCAGCACATAGGGGCTGAGTGATGCTGGAACCATAGACTAGACACAGCTTCCTCTGGACTGCTCTCTGGCTGCCTGGGACAGGCAGACCTCCTGTTTGATCTCTGCTGGGGTTGCTGGGAGCAGGAAACACCTACCTTGGGGGCTTTCTCCTGCTAAGGGGAAGGAAGTAGAGGTTTTGAAACCTACGAAAGTCTCCTGCCACGGGGTAGAGGATTACAAGACACCAGGGCTATAGAAGCCACTGGTGCTGTTACCTGGTAGGGGACAGGGGACAGGCCTCCCTGCAGTTGCTGGTGATGTGGGTGGATCGGGCCTACAGCTTCTGCTGAGTGTGGAGTGGACAACAGGAAGGCCCTTATGGGCTGCACTGACACTGTACCTGCAGGCAGACTGAGCCCACTATTGGGGATGGGTAGTGAAATAGGGCTCACCACTAGGTCTTTGCTGGTTTTTTTTCTTTCTTGCTTTTTTGGCAATAGAGAACAGATTTTATTTGTTTTCTTTTTTTTTTTTTTTTTTTTTCAGTCTATGCTTGTTATTAATTCCAGGTTACAGGCCTCTCTAGTGCCCAGCCAGGGATATGCAGGAGACAAAAAGAAAACCCAGGGGATGGGTGCAGTGGCTCACGCCTGTAATACCAGTACTTTGGGAGGTTAAGCAAGGAGGATCACTTGAGGTCAAGAGGTCGAGGCCAGACTGGGCAACAGAGCAAGACCCTATCTCTACCATTAATCAATCAATCAACTGATCAATCCCAGGGAATTCACTGCACTGTCATTCCTCAAGTCCTGAGATCCCTACCAGGTTTGCCTTCTTTCTACCTCATATTCTTTTATGGAATTATCTTCCATTATTTCCAGAGTATTTAGTTGTATTTATAGGGAAGGAGCAGAAAACAATGAGTTGATACCATCTTGTCTTGGTAGGAGGTTTTCTTAATGAAGAGCACTTTGTACTTTTTGATGTTTGAACCATATGTACTGAGAGTCAAAAACTGAGCATTTTTATAGTTTTAAAATGTAATGGGAAAAAACCATAGCCAACAACTGCGCAAATTTGGTAACGCATTTGTTCTACAGCAAGCTCAAAGAAGATCTTATTTGTGTAACTAGCTGCCATTGGACCCAGACCCGATAAATATTTTTCAATAAGTTCAGCATTTTCAGTAAACAACATGAATACTTCATAAAGTTGCATTGTCTATGATATAGGCATGCAGTAACTCAACCTGTACAAATAAATGTAACTGCACATAAGCAGAAACTGCTTTCTCTCTCCCAGATGGTAGCTCTCAACAAACTCCCTCCCTTGTCTCATGGATATAACAGGCAACTTCTTTTTTGTTGTTTGTTCTGAGACCTGATCTTGGTCTATCTCCCAGGCTGGAGCACAGTGGCATGATCTTGGTTCACTGTAGCCTCGTCCTTTTGGGCTTGAGCGATCCTCCCACCTCAGCCTCCCAAGTAGTTGGGACTATAGGTACGTGCTGCCATGCCCACCTGAGTTTTGTATTTTTTCTTAGAGATGGGTTTTTTGCCATGTTGCCCAGGCTGGTTTCAAACTCCTGGTTTCAAGTAATCTGCCTGCCAAGGCCTCCCAAAGTGCTGAGATTACAGGTATGAGCCACCAAACCCAGCTATCAGGCAATTTCTAGAGACCACAATCTACATATCCCCAGAGTTTCACAAAAGAATGTGTGAAGTGGGCCAGGCGCGGTGGCTCACACCTGTAATCCCAGCACTTTGGGAGGCCAAGGCAGGCGGATCACGAAGTCAGGAGATCCAGACCGTCCTGGCTAACACGGTGAAATCCCGTCTCTACTAAAAATACAAAATAAAAATTAGCTGGGCGTGGTGGCGGGTGCCTATAGTCCCAGCTATTTGGGAGGCTGAGGCCAAGGAATGGCATGAACTCGGCAGGCGGAGCCTGCAGTAAGCGGAGATCGTGCCACTGCACTCCAGTCTGGGCGACAAAGCGAGACTCCATCTCAAAAAAACAAAACAAAACAAAACAAAAGTGTGTGAAGTGGAACTCATTAACTCCTTTCACTGAACTGTGCTCTTCTGTTGGGTCTTTCTATTACCTATACTACCACCAGCTGGGAAAACCAGCCTCACATCACAGCATGACTGTCAATTCCTTTTTCTCACACACCACCCACATTCCAGTTTCACTTTATCTTCACCTGTTATATTTCCCCTCTCATGTCCTCAGTGTTTCATCTACCACTACCTGAATCAAATTTCCCTAACAGGATTGTCTGCCTTCAACTCTTGGTCTTCCAGTTCATCACACTTACTGACAGCAAGTCAGTCTACCTAAAGCTGACCTGGAGCTACCTTATCTGCTGTCATAGGCAGTCACCACAGTTTCAGAACATGGTAGTAAGCTTTAAACTTTTCAGTGGGACATTTGAAGCTTAGCAAGACTGGATTCCAAACAACTTTCTAGAATTTTCTCCCATTATTTCTTGCCACATATGTAAAGATGGCTTTGGAATATTTCCTTAACCTATCCTCTCTTCTCTAGAGAAGCCTCAAGATGAATGAAGCGGGTGGGTCTAAATGACTCAGATTGGTTAAGAAGGCTATGGGACCTGGTATACAGTTGACTGGACCAAGCTGAGCCAATAAGATATAATTATTCACTCACTGTCAGTACAGACAAAGACATGGAAATTACAGTCATGCAACATTGGAACCCTGACATATATGGTGGTAACAAAGCTGGCCACGGAGCTCAAACCATGGCAACTCAATGCTATTCTGTCCTGGGCAGAAAGAGTCACAAGGGAAGCAAAAAGAGATGACAGAGGAAATACAGATTTTTAAAGGGAAGAGAATGGAGCACATGTGCAGGGAGAAGCAGAGGTCCCAAGAGAGATATACACAATGGTGGCAGCCTGGCCACATTTCCTGACTAGATGCCCTGAGATTCCTCCATTGTTCTTTTACCTAACATGAGCTGTCTAGGCTTCATACCTTTGCTTATATGAGTTCCCTTGCCTGGAAGGCTTTCCCTCTGCATTGTTTGACATGCCAGGGTTCCAAGGCCCACCTCAAATGTGACTTCCTCCAAAATGTTTTCACGATTCACAACCCTCCCACTGCCTCTTAGCCCTCCAACTGGATCGAAAGTTACTTGAGGATAAGGACAATTTCCAGTGCCTAGACAGTGAATGCAAATGGTAGGCATGTTAAATGAAACAATCTTCATATGAAAGTTGCTTGAGGATAAGGACAATTTCCAGCTCCTAGATAGTGAATGCAAATGGTAGGCATGTTAAATGAAACAATCTTCATATAAAAGTTTTACCTACAGAGTGGTTAACAGAGTCAGCATTTAAACTTTTTTTTTTTTTTTTTGAGACGGAGTCTCGCTCTGCCGCCCAGGCTGGAGTGCAGTGGCCGGATCTCAGCTCACTGCAAGCTCCGCCTTCCGGGTTCACGCCATTCTCCTGCCTCAGCCTCCCCAGTAGTTGGGACTACAGGCGCCCGCCACCGCGCCCGGCTAGTTTTTTGTATTTTTTAGTAGAGACGGGGTTTCACCGTGTTAGCCAGGATGGTCTCGATCTCCTGACCTCGTGATCCGCCCGTCTCGGCCTCCCAAAGTGCTGGGATTACAGGCTTGAGCCACCGCGCCCGGCCTAAACTTTTATCAGGGTGAATGGATCGGTGGATTTGTCAGTCATCTGAAATTTTTTTCTATTAGCACAAACTTCTATTAGTGTGAATTAGAAAGAACTTGTTCTGAAACAAAGTCTTCACTCATGATCACCTAGAAGGTATGTGGTACTGAACAAAGCACCTGGGGATCAAGAAAAAGATGACAAAGTCCTGTCCAGGAGGAGCTTACAGTTCTGTCACAGCTAGAAGGAAGCAACAGCATGGGACACCTGAATGCTTGTGATCCTGGAGTCATAAGAAATCAAAGAGGAACTATTAAACTTCTCTGCCTCCATAAAAAAACATGTTTTTTATCTCCCAGCACTTTGGGAGGCAGAGACGGGTGGATCACGAGGTCAGGAGATCGAGACCATCCTGGCTAACAGGGTGAAACCCCGTCTCTACTAAAAAATACAAAAAACTAGCCGGGCGAGGTGGCGGGCGCCTGTAGTCCCAGCTACTCGGGAGGCTGAGGCAGGAGAATGGCGTAAACCCGGGAGGCGGAGCTTGCAGTAAGCTGAGATCCGGCCACTGCACTCCAGCCTGGGCGGCAGAGCCAGACTCTGTCTCAAAAAAAAAAAAAAAAATACAGAAAACTAGCCGGGCGAGGTGGCGGGCGCCTGTAGTCCCAGCTACTCGGGAGGCTGAGGCAGGAGAATGGGGTAAACCCGGGAGGTGGAGCTTGCAGTGAGCTGAGATCCGGCCACTGCACTCCAGCCTGGGCGACAGAGCAGACTCCGTCTCAAAAAAAAAAACAAAAAAAAAACAAAAACAAAAACAAACAAACAAACAAAAAAACATGTTTTTTATCTCCATAAAAAAAACATGTTTTTTATCTCCATAAAAAAACAAAAACCCAAAACATCTGTATGTCTTCTACTTACCACTCCTCTAGAAAATACCATTTCTTACTTTCAAAGAAAAAAAGTAAAATTTTATAAAAATGTACTGAGAGTAATAAATATTAGAGAAAACAGGTCCCAGGAAACAAGACTATTTTTTTTTAAACAAGCAAAACACATGTTTTAAATCCCCATTTACAAGCTCCTGAATTATGGCCCTTTGTGCTCAAACTGGACTCAGAAAAACGCAAGCTTTTTCAGACCACCACAGTAAGAGCTGTGGGGGGATGGGAGATGGGGAAGAAAAGGGCCAGGAAGAAAGACACAAAAGGCAGTCACAAAGACCGCAACATTTAGCTGTTTATTAGGTTGTAAGTCTCTCCTCTCCCCGTTTTCTCTTTCTTCTTTTTCTCCCCACAAATCCTCTCAAAACACACACAAAAAGAGAACACTAGAAGCAAGATTGGGTCAAACATGAAGAACACAGAAAGAATATTAAACAGCTAGCTTTAAAGGGTTCTTTTTCAGTTTGAACAAAAGTAAAACGTTCTCAAAAGCAAAACAGAAAACAGAGCTTCCACCCAGATCGTGCAACTTAATGAGAGGAGGTTAGTGCTGATAAACCCATTGTGAATCTATACAAAGTGACAGATTTTCAAGCAAGGAAATCAATCATTTGCGATTGGAGGATTTAGAGCTCAGGAATCATCTGGTTCAAACCAACCGGGAGCTGAGGGCTGGGTGGATGGGGGATGGGTTGGACAGGGTGACATGAGGTCAAGAAAGGGGCTCTAGTTTTTATGCCCACCATTCTCTGACCCCATTCCACCCCGAACCCACCTACTCAATTCACACTATCTGTCATGCTAGTAAGACATTCGGCTTGACCCTGCAAGATTCACTTTGTTCTCTTTCTTGCCTCATTCCCAGCAAGCCTCTAACACAAGGGAATTAAGCTTTCCCCAGGCAGTCACAGAACCAGGCTGTAAAAAGCTGCTTAGTGCTCTGCTGGTAATCTGTCACTTTGGTTCCTTCCTTGCTGTCTGCTTGTTCCCAATGGAGGCAAAATTTAGAAACATACCATCACGTGGGGGCTCTTCACACAGAAACGATGGAGTGCTCTGGGTTGCAGTGACCTCAATTTCTTTCTTCCCTGCCAGAGCTGTCTGTCCTGGCTGTTTCTTTCCTCGCTGGCAGACCTGGGAGCATGAATCAATTCTAGTTTCACTAATATCTTCCTGCCCTTTTTCCTTGCTGCTTCCTTCAGGAATCTGCTCCAGCTTACTATGGAGATACAATCCAGCAGTGCCGAGTTCCTTTTTCCCAGAGTTGCTGCTGCTGTTGCTGAAGTGGGCCAATTCTTCTCTCTTCTTGGCCACTGGTTCCTCGCAGATGAAAGGAGGTATCTCTTTAGTAGACACGATGGGCAGTTTCCCAGGGCTCAATTTGTAGCTAGCTGTCTGTTCCTCACCCACAGTCATGGAGCGCTTCATAGCAGGAGCTCCCAGTTTCCCAGGCATAGGACTAGACATTGGGCTACTAGGGGGAGGCAGCAGGCCAGAAGAAGGCTCTTCTCGGGCAGGGAGTTCAGGGTACTTATCTGCAAGGTTGACAGCTGGGGGAACTGAGAGGTGAGAACATTCAGACAGGGCCCTGCGCACTGTCTTCTTCTGCTGGGGGGCTTGGTTGAGCACAGCTTCCTCCTCGGTAGAACTCAATTTCTCCAACTCTTTATCATGGTCTCTGATGTGAGAGCTTGCATTCAAATGTTCCTGGGTGAACACCATAGTGATTGGCGGAATGGTGGTGGGTGAATGCTCAATAATGGGGGCTGGGTGGGCTACAGACACCAGGAGTGGGGACTCACATTTCAGCTGCTCAGAGTTATTTACCACCCCAATCACTGGGCAGCCAGGGATGATGCTATTCTTCATCTCTCCCGGAGTTGCTTCCCTTGAGCCCAGAGGGCCTTGAGCCACTGGATGAAAGTTGGGGTTCCAAACACTGGTTTCCTGCTCCTTAGCATACCTGGTAGGGACGTCAGCAGCCCCAGGGAAATCCAGATCTGACTGGCTCTTGGTCTCTAGTCCATTCTTCCCTGCCACCTTCCCCTGAACTGGAATGGTTTTGTTTTTGTCTGGCCCCTCTATGAGTCCCAGATGGAACTCGGAGGTCTTCTGGTGTACCGAGTTCCCCTCCAAGGGATGGTAGGTCTCTGAAATCACATACCTGCTCTCAAGGTGACCCGAGGCTGCTTGATAGTCCGTGTCCTGCACTTCAATGCTGAGCTCTTTGTCTAGCTTCCCCTCAAAAAAGCAGAGCTTATTCTGCTCCAGGAAGCTGGCATTCTTCACAAGCCCATCTTTCGGTTGCCCGTCCATGCTGACATTCAGCCCAATTTCATTCAGTTTGCCCTCTGTCCTCTGCCATTCGAATCCGGCTTGACTGATTTCTTTTGGGGAGTCCATTTGGCACTCCGCAGGCTTGCTCTTACTGAGCTGACCGTACGCGGCAGTGAGAGAGGCTGTCTGCTTGTCTGAGAGCGACATCGTCTCTTCCACTGCTCTCCCTGCTTTCGCTCCTGGAGCTCTAATACCACCTACGATCACACAGAGCTTGCAGTGACATCACACCAATTCCCCAGTATTCATGACAAAATTCACCTCTCCCTCAATGCCCCTCTCTCCTCAAGCAGTTGGGTATTAAATGTACTTACAAATGTGAAAGAAAGAAAGAAAGGAAGGAAGAATGAATGAAAGAGAAAGAACCTGCTGCTTTCTGCACAATGAAATGCTACTGTTAATCTGAGAATGTAATTTCCTGTGAACTAGCACTCTGTTTAGATCTGCAATTTAAAACACGGTACGGTGCCAATCCAAGCACTAAGGATAGTAATTATTTTGGCTTTCACTGATATAGATATGTGTATACCCACACACTCTCTTATCTGATATCATGCCCACCCTTCCACATTCACCCACTCAGAAAACTGTTTTAAAAATAACCGAGACTCATTTGCCAATCCCCAGCTATAACCCCCGAAGAAGAATCCAGGAAATTGTTCAAAATTGGACTAAAAAAAAAAAAAAACCCCACACCTTAACATAGTATTAAAATTACAGGCATTCATTCTCAGAGGAAGAGTGGGTTTGCTGTCATTGCAACTCATCAAATTCACTTGAAAGCTGACTTGAGTGGGGTCCCTAAAACCCAGAAGAGCTCCATCCATAGCTCTGCATAATGGAAGAGTTTAATAAAGGGTTCATTTAAAGACTTCAGTGATCAGGGCTTTGGGGATAGGTATTCTAATTATAAGAAATTTGTGTGACAACAAATGCCTGATGCATTTACGCCTGTCCCTGCCCCCACTTGGTTCCTTGGATGAGGCTGGGTTTCTCCCTCCACTACCAGCTACCAGCCCTGCTCTTTCCAGCCTAATGATCTGTTAGGTGTCATGTGAACACACTGGGGGCAGTTCATCTTTCTCTGACCTCCAGACTTAGGGACTCTAACAATTGTAGCTTGGAGTTTTCCCCACCCACCAGAGCCTACTGCCATTTAACTCAGCATGGTCCTTTGCTGCCCTGGGCTTTGAGCTCACAAATTATATATTCAAGCTGAAGGACCCATAAAACAAAATTGTGGGAAAAAAATTATACTGTAAGAACAGGCCATGCTCTTACTTTGAACAAAGCTGATTTTTCTTGTCTAGCTGTAAGTTACTGTCTTGCACTAACATAGCATATTGGAAATATTCTATCAGAAATCCAAGAGAAGTCTTTTTCCAAGATGAAGAAAAGATTTAGATTGCTTTTTTTTTTTTTAAAGGCCATTTGCCATAAACTGCAATGATTTGATTACAGTTTTTAAATGCCTTTGGAAAAAAGGGCAAATTAAGACTGTTCTTTGGTCTATAAATTGTAAAGAAATTACCAAGGTCTGCACAGGAAAGCTTGCTAAACTGTAGCCTCTGTCCCCAATAACTCACCTTCTCTATTCATACCACTCAAGTTCCCAACAAGAGTGCAGGGATCAACCATATATCCTTTTTGCATTACCTTTAGTACCTGACACAGGGCTACATTCATGATCATGAGTGGCAACATTGCAATGCTGAAAAAAAATATAAATTTCCATTTACCTCTGTCCTGAACATGAACTGAGCCTCATATACATTTCTTCCCCTTGATCTTGACCTGTTTAGTAGCAATACATGACAAAGCACAATACAGATTAATTGGCAAGGAACCTGGTTTCTATACTCTATGGCAAAGATGTTGCTGAGGAAAAGGAAGTGAGGTATAACAAAATGAAGAATGCCAGGAGAATCATGATTCTAATTAGTAACAAGAAAAAATATGAGGCAAGATTGGATACAGAAAGGCCGTGGTAACAGAACACGGCTGAATTATCGCTTTCTTATCTTTTTTATACATATAATTGAATAATCTAATTAAGTATGTACAATATGTGATGAAAATTATGAAAGTCTGGAGGTGGCTGGGTGCCATGGCCCACAACTGTAATCCCAGCACTTTGGGAGGCTGAGGTGGGCAGAATGCTTGAGCCCAGGAGTCTGAGACCAGCCTGGGCAGCATGGCAAAACCCTGTCCCTACAAAAAGTACAAAAAATTAGGTGGGCATGGTGACACAAAATTGTGGTCCCAGCTACTCAGAAGGCTGAGGTGGGAGAATTGCCTGGGCCCAGTAAGTCAAGGCTGCAGTGGGCCGTGATCACATCACTGCACTCCAGCCTGGGTGAGAGGAAACCCTGTCCAAAAAAAAAAAAAGGTCTAGGGGTGGGGAAGATATTGTTGCAATACAGTGCGAATATGCCAGAGGAAAACTCTGGAAAATACCTTAGAAATCAGGTAAGCTTCAACAACCCCATTCTCTCAAAACTAGTCACCCCCTACAAATGACACACATGTATACATCCTCAATTTACTGACATGGTGGGGAAAAAATTAATTTGGCTCTGAGTCAGAAGGCCAGATTTTAAAATCTGTGTCACTTAATAGTTAAAGAGTCTTAGAAATTCATTTAACTGCTCTTAGCTTCAGTTTCTTCCTCTATAAAAGGAGGGGAATCTTTAAGGTGCTCTCGGATTCCGTTTTACCACTTTCACATCTGAAGTTGAAATAGACATTCAAGGAATCACAGGCCTGCTGCTATGTCCAACTCACAATGTGATTTCAACTTGGGGCTCCACTAGGCAGTACATTCAGTAACCTTTCTGTCTCATGCGAGGGTGCAGCCTATTGGCAGAGGCATGACTGGGTGTGGTGGATGCTGCAGCATGTCTGAAGAAAGTGGTAGTTGGCCCTTATATTCTGAAGAAGCGGAAAATACCAAGGCAAAGAACAAGCATAGAAACTTGTTCCTTATAGCCAAATTATTTTTAGTTCTGGCTAGCCTACCCAGACCCACTTCACCAGATCCTCCCTGCCCAACAGCTAAGGCAATAAGTAAAATTACAGGTCTCTGCTACCTTCAGATATCACATATTCTGCCTCAGTAATTCTATCCACAAACAGCAGACTGCAAAATGTGAACCAGCCAAAAGACCAAGAGCAGAAACCAGAAGAATGAAGCTAGCCAGGCACAAAGGAGTGCATATTCCAGACTACAGTTCATACTGTGTAGATCAGAAATGTGGTCAACCTGAAAAAATATAATTATGAGGTCCACATCTAGCAACTAGGCCAAGCACTGGCTTCATAGTTACAAGGCTCAGGAGACAGAGAGTTGAAAGAGGCAATCTGGGGAGGGGGGCGGTCAGGGCCAAGAAGTTCAAGCCCATAGAAGGGGCGAGTACCCAAGACATCATGCCAGCCAGATGCTCAGGCATACAGATAAGCTTGGTGGTCACCCAGGGGTCTGAGTACAACAAAACACATAGCTGTGAGAATTGAGGGAATATATATAAAAAGCATTTGACAAAGTAGTTAAAACACAGAAATACATAATGTATCTACTGATGCTAGCTTTAAAAAAACAACCAAGAAGGCCAGGCACGGTGGCTCACGCCTGTAACCCCAGTTCTTTGGGAGGCCGAGGCAGGCGGATTGCCTGAGGTTGGGAGTTCAAGACCAGCCTGAACAACATGGAGAAACTCCGTGTCTACTAAAAATATAAAATTAGCTGGGCGTGGTGGCGTATGCCTGTAACCCCAGCTACTCGGGAGGCTGAGGCAGGAGAATCGCTTGAACCTGGGAGGCGGAGGTTGCAGTGAGTGGAGATCATGCCACTGTACTCCAGCCTGGGCAACAAGAGTGAAACTCCATCTCCAAACAAACCAAAAAACAACCAAGAAACTGTACATATGTATATGAAGTAGGTTTTCCTACTCTCTACAGGGAATCTGATGTGTAGTAGTAATAATAATAACAACAACAACAACAACAAAAAACAACAAAAGAAAGAAAGCCTAAGTCCCTGGACTGGAGAACTGCTACATTCTGATAAAGATTGACAAAAACAAAACAAAACAACCACTACTACTCACAAGAAACAACATATGAATCGTAACTGCAATCACTAACAGATAAAAGAAAAAGAAAAGCTAAATTTCAAAATCTGGGGCACTGCCTAAGGAAAGGAAATAACCTATTCCCTGAATCCCTTTTAGGACAAGGGTCCATTATATCCATCAACAGTACTGCAAAGACACTAAAGTATGTGTGACAGCACAGTCAGAATGCTGGGGCTTCCCTAACAGATCCCTCATTTTACAGAGGAATAAAATGGGGTCCAGAGAAAAAAAGTGGTTTGCCCATGATCAAATGGTGAAAACTTAATGGAAAAGCCACAAAGAAGATGCTAGGTTTCTGACTGCCAGTCTTCCCAAACCGCTGAGCAAAAATTAATCTTAGTCACTAGATGACTCTCCTTTTCGATGTATCTTTTTTTTTTTTTTTTTTTTTTTGAGACGGAGTCTTGCTCTGCAGCTCGGGCTGGAGTGCAGTGGCCGGATCTCAGCTCACTGCAAGCTCCGCCTCCCGGGTTTGCGCCATTCTCCTGCCTCAGCCTCCGGAGTAGCTGGGACTACAGGCGCCCGCCACCTCGCCCGGCTAGTTTTTTGTATTTTTAGTAGAGACGGGGTTTCACCGTGTTAGCCAGGATGGTCTCGATCTCCTGACCTCGTGATCCGCCCGTCTCGGCCTCCCAAAGTGCTGGGATTACAGGCTTGAGCCACCGTGCCCGGCCCTCGATGTATCTTTTTTTTTTTTTCCGGCTAACTACAACCTCTGCCTCCCGGGCTCAAATGATTCTACTGCCTCCTCAGCTTCCGGAGTAGCTGGGATTACAGGCCAGCACCACCATGCCCAATTAATTTTTCTATTTTTAGTAGAGACAGGGTTTCACGACAGGGCTCAAGGCCAGGCTGGTCTTGAACTTCTGACCTCAGGTGATCTGCCCAACTCGGCCTCCCAAAGTGCTGGGATTACAGCTGTGGGCAGTGCTGCCCGCCCAATCTATCTTTTTTTGTGATAATTGAAGTACTTCAAACTTTAATTTGGAATTATAATTTAGCTCTTTTGTGATCAATTCAAAACTCCCAAATTAATACACAGTATGCATACACATGTGTATGTGTGTGTGTTTAGGGGAGCAAAAGCGAGTTTGAAATAAGGGAGAAAAAGAAGCAATGCACTTAGTTTCAGTGTTTACCTTATATCTTAAGAACGGGCTTGTTTTAGGCTGGGCGCGGTGGCTCACGCCTGTAATCCCAGCACTTTGGGAGGCCGAGGCAGGGGGATCATGAGATCAGGAGTTCAAGACCAGCCTGGCCAATGTGGTGAAACCCCATCTCTACTAAAAAAAGATACAAAAATTTAGCCGGGCGTGGTGGCAGGCACATGTAATCCCAGCTACTAGGGAGCCTGAGGCAGGAGAATCGCTTGAACCCGGGAGGTGGAGGTTGCAGTCAAACGAGATCCCACCACTGCACTCCAGCCCCGGCGACAAAGTGAGACTCCGTATCACACACACACAAAAAATGGTCTTGTTTGTATTATGCAAAGAGTGAGTAAGGTGTGGGTGACTTATTCCTTAGCAAACTTCTGTTTCTAATTTCCAGTCTTAAAATAACTTAGATTTAATATCTTTCTATAGTGCCTTAGCACTGTGTTTCCTTTCAGGTGGCTTCTGAGTAGGAAGACAGGTTCAGCCTCACTAAGAAAAAGCAAAGAACCAGAGGCTTTTACAGAGGGGAAGGGACAGAGTAGTTTATAGTTTGATTACACTATTGCTTTTGCAAGGCATACAAAGATATTAACTGGAAGAATAATTAATGGCTTTGTTGCACCCCAAAGGAGGTGAATGCCACCTGGATGACAAATGATGGCGAAAGCCTAGTATAGAATAATTAGTAAAACTCAAGAAAGGCTGGGCATAGTGGCCCACGCCTGTAATACCAGCACTTTAGAAGGGTTAGGTGGGAGGATCACTTGAGGCCAAGAGTTCAAGACCAGCCTGGGCAACATAGCAGGACCCACATCTATACAAAAAAAATTTAAAAAAAAAATTTTTTTTAGCCAGGTGTGGTGGTGCATGCCCATAGTACTAGCTACTTGGGAGGCTGAGGAAGGAGGATCACTTAAACCCAAGAGTTTGAGGCTGCAGTGAGTGAACTATGATCACGCCACTGCACTCCAGCCTGAGTGACAGAGACCTTGTCTCAAAAAAAAAAAAAAAAACAAAAATGAAAACAAAAAACACCCCACAAAACATCCTGAGAATGGCCAGTTCAGTACTCCAGTCCAAATAAGAATCAGACATAATCTCACTCAGGGATGCAGATTTATCCACAGGAAATAGCCACAGCAAGAAACTCCAATCTCCCAGCTGCTGTAAAATTATATCAAGTTGGTGGATGAGGTAAACACATGAAGTTTGAAAAGGGTGAGCCTGCCTAGGTAAAAAGAAACACACTTAAGAACCAGAAGGACTAAATTCTAGATTCAGCTGCCACTGGGATCCCTTGTCTCTAGATTCTTCCTCCCCAGGAGCTGGGATTACAGGTGTCCACCATCACCACGCCCAGCTAATTTTTGTATTTTTAGTATACATAGGGTTTCACTATGTTGGCCAGGCTGATCTCAAACTCCTGACCTCAGGTGATCCTCCCACCTCAGCCTCCCAAAGTGCTGGGATTACAAGTGTGAACCACCGCCCCTGGCCCCTTGCCTCTAGGTCCTATTCCTACTCACTCACCTCTGTAACGTCTCTTTGAACCCCTCCTGAGTTCTTCATATTATCACAATACTCTATACCTTTTAAAATTTAGAAACCACACTGCAATCTTTTATTTATATGCTTTTCCCAGGAGCTTCTAGACGGTAGGAATGTGAACTGTGCATTTGTGCCATGTGGGTGCACCGCACAGTGCTTGACTCACAGTAAATAAGCTTTCAAAAAAGATCTGCTCAGTGAAAGGATGGGTAGATTCCTTTTATACTGCATCTGTATCATTTGACCTGATCCATCCCATCATTAAAGCTGTCTTCAACCCAACCTAAGAGGCAGTGATCTGGAATGTCCTTTGAGCTACAGATTGTGAAGTTCTGTTCCATTCTGAGTTTGAAGAAAGTGCATGGATTCCTGTGTGTCTGGGCAGAAAGTGGTTTCTAGGACTCTTGGCAAAGCCTGCAGGTCTCTAATCCCAGTACATGTACTGGCAGATATTTCTGTTTTAGCCTTGTGCTTGGAGTTAGTATTTAACCTGTTCAGGGCCTTGGTTTTTATACATGAGAGACAACTAGTTTCTCTGCATTCTTTCTAATCAGTTACCAAGGCAACACTACTTTTCAGATTGACCAACTGTTCCCAGTTATTGCCTCCAGGAAACAATTATCATTACAATGAAAGTCAACAATTCTATTTTTTTTTTTTGAGACGGAGTCTCGCTCTGTCGCCCAGGCTGGAGTGCAGTGGCCGGATCTCAGCTCACTGCAAGCTCCGCCTCCCGGGTTCATGCCATTCTCCTGCCTCAGCCTCCTGAGTAGCTGGGACTACAGGCGCCCGCCACCTCGCCCGGCTAGTTTTTTGTATTTTCAGTAGAGACGGGGTTTCACCGTGTTAGCAAGGATGGTCTCGATCTCCTGACCTCGTGATCCGCCCATCTCGGCCTCCCAAAGTGCTGGGATTACAGGCTTGAGCCACCGCGCCCGGCCAACAATTCTACTATTAACAATGATTGATGACACCACTCCTTGTTAATAAATGGTAAGGTCATCAAGTTATAATCTAGTTTCTTGCCTGGAAGTAAATGTTCCAAGTGTTAAGACATACATATATATATGTAAAACTATTTCAGAAACCATATTCTACATTTTAGAAACATTTCTTACATGTTTTAACTCAAGAAAATAAATCATGATTCTCTCTGATTAACTTTCAAAAGATGAGAAGCAAATAGACAATGAAAAAGCTGAGGCGAATAATCTGAGTTATGTGAATCAAAGACATGAAAATGCTTATGGATAAGAAATCCTCTAAAGGCTGGGCACGGTGGCTAAGGCCTGTAATCCCAGCACTTTGGGACACTGAGGCAGGAGCATCGCCTGAGGTCTGGAGTTTGAGACCAGCCTGGCCAACATGGTGAAACCCCATCTCTACTAAAAGTACAAAAATTAGTCTGTGTGTGGTGGCTTACTCCTGTAATCTCAGCATTTTGGGAGGCTGAGGTAGGCAGATCACCTGAGGTCAGGAGTTTGAGACCAGCCTGGCCAACACGGTGAAACCCAGTCTCTACTAAAAATTCAAAACCTAGCTGGGCACGATGGTGTGCACCTGTAGTCCCAGATACTTGGGAGGCTGAGGCAGGAGAATCGCTTGAACCTGGGAGGTGGAGATTGCAGTGAGCCGAGACCACGCCACTGCACTCCAGCCTGGGAGACAGGGAGACTGTCTCAAAACAACAACAACAACTCTAAAAACTACAACTTGAAAGTATCAAGTCTTTGTTCGTTTAAGCCTAGTATTGACCCTCCCATGGCCCTCCCCAAAATAAAAGAGAATCATCCAACTAAAACTAGGTAGAAAGATAACCCATTTCTTCAAGCAAAAATCTAAGATCTTCTGCTTACAAAGGTACACAATACCCCTAGGAATCTTTAGGAGTTTACTTTCTTCTCCCCAGTTTCATCTCAAAACATTTCACAGATCTCCGTTTCCCAAATCTGACTTTATTCCATGCACCTGCACTTCACTATGTATGCCTTACACAGCTGTCCCCTAGTATGCTTTACCTTAATTTGCTCAGCAAACTCTTAACCATACTTTCAGTCTCCTGTGTGAAGATTTCTCTAGGTTTTGTAGGAAAACTTAGTCCCTTTTTCCTCTGTATTTCCACAGGATCTAGCTCACACTTCTATCCTTTTTCAGAGAAGTAAACTTCTCTCACTAGAGGAAAATTGTCTGTTTTCTATCCTGGAATCTCTGAAGAGTAGAGAATGTGTTTTATTAGTCTATTTTTAGAGTAGGAGTAATATCACTTGGTATCTACTGAATGAATAAACTAAATACTAAAAACTACAAATCATGTTGTGTGTCCGCTATTTGCAGAGCAATAGGCAATGTTTATGTATTTTGGGAGGCCAAGGTGGACGGATCACTTGAGCTCAGGAGTTCAAGACCAGGTTGCGCAACATGGCCAAACCCAGCCTCTACAAAAAATACAAAAATTAGCCAGGCATGGTGGCATGCACCTGTAGTTCCAGCTACTTGAGACTGAGGTGGGAGTATCACCTGAGTCCAGGAGGCAGCGGCTGTAGTCAGCCGAGACTATACCACTGCACCCCAGCCTGGGCGACTGAGCAAGACCTTATCTTAAAAAAAAAAAAAAAAAAAAAGAATGGAAGCCCCCTTACTGTCCCCTCCATATCCTAAAGAAGTAACTATATCTGCAATACTGTAAATCAAAACTAAGTTTTTATTTTAACAGTGTGTTCAAGATCCCCCAATGCTATTTGTCAACCAGAGGGTACAAGTGAAGGGTGAGGGAATATGAGGGGAAGAAGCTTCTTTTAAAGCAGGATATTCAAGCCAGGCATGGTGCCTCACACCTATAATCTTAGCACTTTGGGAGGCCAAGGAAGGAGGATAGATTGAGGCCACGAGTTTGAGACCAGCCTGGGCAATACAGTGAGACCCCATCTCTACAAAATATATTCACCAAGTATGGTGGTGCACACCTGTAGTCCCAACTACTTGGGAGGCTGAGGCAGGAGGACTGTTTGAGCCTGGGAGGTTGAGGCTGTAGTAAGCCATCATCATGCCACTGCACTGACAGAGTGATACCTTGTCTCAAAAAAAAAAAAAAAAAATTTAACAAAACAAAATAAAGTAGGATAATCAATTGTTGCTTGATTCATTTCAAAGAATATTTAAATGTTCTAGCTCAAACAAGGTAATGACCACACAGTATTGTTTGGAGGTTAAAAGAGTTTAGGATGGCAATGAGCATATAGTAAGATTCAATCAATGGTAGCTGTTTTTAGCTGTGTGACTAGTCCCAATAAATTTCATTAGCATGGTAGTAAGAAAAAAAGCCAGTGGGGTCGGGTGCAGTGGCTCATGCCTGTAGTCCCAGCACTTTGGGAGGCCGAAGTGGGTGGATCACGAGGTCAGGAGTTCGAGACCAGCCTGGCTAAAATGGTGAAACCCTGTCTCTACTAAAAATACAAGAATTAGCCGGGCGTGGTGACGCATGCCTGTAATCCCAACTACTCAGGAGGCTGAGGCAGGAGAACTGGGGTTGCAGTGAGCCTAGATCGTGCCACTGCATCCCTGCCTGGGCGACAGGGAGACTTTGTCTCAAAAAAAAAAAAAAAAAAAAAAAAAAAAAAGCCAGTTGAATCAGAGGGCAAGTGGGGTGAAAGTAATGAGGAAAGGAACTTCACAAATGGCACTACAATTAAGAAAAGACATTACCAAATGGGTACTTCTCCAGTTGTAAAATAGTAGCAAGTTCTAAGATAACAAATGGTTTTTTCATCTGCTGAGCATATTTTATTTATGTACAAGGGCCTTGAAACTGTTAGAATTCTGGGTTTATAAATTCCTTCAAGTTTCACACCAAGAGAGTTTCTCACCATAAACTGACATTCCCAGCTGCTGGTAGACAGTTGATGAGCTCAAGCAAACTGAAGAAAGAAATGAAAGCCAGATTATAAGAAGACCAGGCTTCACTATGGCAAAGGGAGGGCCTATTTACAGGGATCCCAAACTGTCCCATTCACAGTAGCAGCATAGCAAGTACACTGTCACTCACAGTTCCACTTGGTTTCCAGGGGAACAACTAACATGGAGCGGGTACTGGAATCTAATATGGATCATCCTTTCAAGCTTGTGCTTCCCTTCACAAAAAACACAATCCCATAAGAAGTTCTTTTCTGGCTGGGTGCAGTGGCTCATGCTTGTAATCCCAGCACTTTGGGAGGCTGAGACGGGCAGATCACGAGGTCAAGCAATCAAGACCATCCTGGCTAACACGGTGAAACCCGGTCTCTACTAAAAATACAAAAAATTAGCCTGGCACGGTGGTGGGCGCCTGTAGTCCCAGCTACTCGGGAGGCTGAGGCAGGAGAATGGCATGAACCTGGGAGGCAGAGCTTGCAGTGAGTCGAGATCGTGCCACTGCACACGAGCCTGGGCAACACAGCGAGACTCTGTCTCAAAAAGAAAAAAAAAGAAAAAGAAGTCCTTTTCTGAAAAGTTGAGCTGAGACTTCCCGACGTATACATTAATCTTCCCTGCCTGGAAGAACATGCATAGTATGCAAAGAAACCTGATAAAGTTTCCCTAAATTTGAGAGCAGCATGAAAAAATAACAGTAGAGCAAACAGTAAGCTGGAAGAGACTGGCAATATATTCACTTTTCCTACTTCCAAACAGGGTAAGATCAGCAAATAGATAATTCATTTATAATTCAAAAAATGTCATTAGGCATCATGTATATATAAAGCTCTAGGCTGGGTGTTAAAAAGTACACGTAAATAAACACAGACTCTCTCTGGAAAATAAAATGCTAGACAGAGTCAAAACCTAGATTCTAATCCTAAATTAACCTCTGATTCACAGTTTATGTTCTCATGATGTATCTTCATTTCTCCAAGTAGAAAAATGTTTAATTAGTGCCTAGATACTAAAAAAAAGTCTATTTTATATTTAGTAATTGTCAACCTTCTTCTTTTTAAGTACCTGAAACTTCTGGAAGCTCCTGAAGCAAGACTAAGAAAAGCATGGGTCTTAGAAACATAAAGACTTGGATTAAAATTCTAACCCTGGCACTTCACCAGCTGTGTGACCTTGACAGCCTCCATTTTCTTACCTGAAAAATAGAGATAATCTTTTTTTGTTTGTTTTTGAGATGGAGTCTCGCCGTGTCGCCCAGGCTTGAGTGCAGTGGCGCAATCTCGGCTCACTGCAAGCTCCGCCTCCCGGGTTCACGCCATTCTCCTGCCTCAGCCTCCCGAGTAGCTGGGACTACAGGTGCCCACCACCACACTCAGCTAAATTTTTTGTATTTTTAGTACAGACAGAGTTTCACCATGTTAGCCAGGATGGTCTCGATCCCTGACCTTGTGATCCACCCACCTCGGCCTCCCAAAGTGTTAGGATTACAGGTGTGAGCCACCGCACCCAGCCGATAATCTTTAATAGTATTATTTTATGTTTGTGTGTATGATCTATTTACCTATTTCTAGATAACCAGGCAAATAAAATCAACTCAATAGGTGGTAGGTGCTATTATTATTGTTATTTATTTATTTATTTATTTGAGATGGATGTTATTTATTTGTCTCCTAGGCTGGAGTGCAGTGGTACAATCTTGGCTCACTGCAACCTCTGCCTCCTAGGTTCAAGCAATTCTCCTGAGCCTCCTAAGTAGCTGGGATTACAGGCGTGCACCACCATACCCAGGTAATGTTTGTATTTTTAGTAGAGATGGGGTTTCACCATGTTGGCCAGGCTGGTCTTGAACTCCTGGTCTCAAGTGATCCGCCTACCTCAGCCTCCCAAAGTGCTGGGACTACAGGTGTGAGCCACTGTGCCGGGCCAACACCACTTGTAATATCTTTACTGCCCAAACAATGGAAACCATGGGTGATACCATTTGACCACAAGATGAATGAGAACAAGATATGTGAGAATTGGTAGCAATTTGGGGGCAGGGCAGTTAACATGAATAATTCAAAGTGAAGAACAAAAATAAGCACCAGTGATGGGCTAACAAAACACATGAAAGACACATTATGCTGTTCGATAGAAAAACTCGATATGCAAGACATAAACTCATCCTGGGATAAGCTAGAAACAGTGACTTCAAGAAAAATACTGAGGCCGGGCGCGGTGGCTCAAGCCTGTAATCCCAGCACTTTGGGAGGCCAAGACGGGCGGATCACGAGGTCAGGAAATCGAGACCATCCTGGCTGACACGGTGAAACCCCGTCTCTACTAAAAAATACAAAAAAAAATTAGCCGGGCGTGGTGGCGGGCGCCTGTAGTCCCAGCTACTCGGGAGGCTGAGGCAGGAGAATGGCGGGAACCCGGGAGGCGGAGCTTGCAGTGAGCTGAGATCCGGCCACTGCACTCCAGCCTGGGCGGCAGAGCGAGACTCCGTCTCAAAAAAAAAAAAAAGAAAAATATTGAGTGGATTAATTTTTCTTCTACAAAACTATACAATAAATAAGAATAGGACAACTCTGAAAAAGAGTAATAGGGCAAGGGGTTGGGCTAGCCCTATCAGATATTAAAATATATTAGGAAACCTGGTGGAAAGATCAATGGATCAGGAAAGAAAGTCCAGAAATATACCAAATACATGCAGAAATTTAGGGCATGACAAAGGTGGCATTTCAGTGGGAGATCGATTATAAACATGATGGTGGGATGATCAAGTAACCCTGCCTCACAACCTTATAAACAAAACATACCAAAACAAAAAACAAACAAAAAAACAAAACAAACAAAAAAATCCCCAAAACCCACAAACAAATAAGCAAATTCTAGATTGGCCAACAATTTAAAATGCAAAAACATTAATAGAAGAGAAGAGAAAATATTTTCATAATTTCAGAGCATGGATTGGCTTTTATAGACTTGATAATACACGAAGAAGTCATTAAAAAAAAAAAAGAATTAAACACAGCCGGGCACGGTCGTTCATGCCTGTAATCCCAGCACTTTGGGAGGCTGAGGCAAGTGGATTGCCTAAGGTCGGGAGTTCAAGGCCAGCCTGGCCAACACAGTGAAACCCAGCTCTACTAAAAATACAAAAAATTAGCTGTGTGTGGTGGCAGGCACACTCAGCTACTAGGGAGGCTGCTAGGGAGGCTGAGGTAGGAGAATCGCTTGAACCTGAGAGGTGGAGGTTGTAGTGAGCCAAGATCGTGCCATTGCACTCCAGCCTGGCAACAAGAGTGAAACTCCGTCTCAAAAAAACAAACAAACAAAAAACACCACACACACAAAATCTATGCCGTGAAATAATTTTTCACCGATTAGATCAGTATACATAACAAAAAAAAAATCACAATAGTAGAGAAAGGCAGGGAGACAGGTACTTGTCTATGTTGAGGGTAGGAGTAGAGATGTACCTTTCTCTACAAGGGACATCTCTGTAGGCCTACAGAGAGCAATATGGAAACACCCATCAAAATTATGAATATATATTCTCCAAACCAGAGATTCTTACTCTGGAACCCCTTTTTATTACACAGACACACACGCATGAGTATGACATCCTATAAATACAAAGATAGTTTATGTACCATATTTCTAATGAAAAAAAGTTGGGAAACACCTAAAATGTGCATCAGTAAAGAAGTACTGGCCAGGCGCGGTGGCTCAACACCTGTAATTCCAACACTTTGGGGAGTCTGAGGAGGGCGGATCACCTGAGGTTGGGAGTTCGAGATCAGCCTGACCAACATGGAGAAACCCCGTCTCTATTAAAAATACAAAATTAGCTGGGCATGGTGGTGCATGCCTGTAATCCCAGCTACTCGTGAGGCTGAGGCAGGAAAATCGCTTGAACCTGGGAGACAGAGGTTGCAGTGAACTGAGATCATGCCATTGCACTCCATCCTGGGCAATCAGAGCGAAACTCCATCTCAAAAAAAAAAAAAATTACTATAATAAATTAGTATATACCTATGTAATGAAATAGTATACAGCTATCAAAAAAGAATGAGTCATCTCTAGAGACATCTGCCAGGAAAAAAGATTTAAAAAAAAAAACGAGGCCTCTTTCTTTATATTGATTCTTTTTTTTTTTGAGATGGAGTTTTGCTCTTGTTGCCCAGGCTGGAGTGCAATGGCACGATTACGGCTCACTGCAACCTCCGCCTCCCGGATTCAAGTGATTCTCCTGCCTCATTCTCACAAGTAGCTGGGATTACAGGCATGCGCCACCACGCCCAGCTAATTTTGTATTTTTAGTAGAGATGGGGTTTCTCCACGTTGGTCAGGCTGGTCTTGAACTCCTGATCTCAGGTGATCCGCCTGCCTCGGCCTCCCAAAGTGCTGGGATTATAGGTGTGAGCCACTGTGCCTGGCTTCTTTATACTGAGTCTTAAAAGAGCTCTTTAAAAATTAAGTCTAAAAAGAGTAGCACACATCAGTATGTATGTATACATCTCATTTATATGAAATCAGGAAATACATATGTTATTGCTTATTATACACAAATTGTCTGGAGGATATATAAGATATTGTGAACACTGGTAGCCTCTGGAGAAGGAAAGCTGGAAGGCGGTTAATGGAGGGAGGCCAGCTTATGTTTTACTGTATACTCCTTTGTATCAAGTAAATGTATTAACCTATTCAACAATTAGTTTTAAAAAGTTTTTTAACTATTAAAAAAGTATACATTGTCTTTAGGGGAAAGGTGTGGTAGAATTTACAGAAGAAACAATAAATTTTGTTCCAAACCCATTATCCTTCCCATATCCACTCTGTAAGGCCACTGCTAACACAGTCTCTAAGCCTGACCTGACCCAGGCAGGGCCCCAAAAGTTCTGCAGTACTGGTTTTGCTTCCTCAAGAACAACAAATCCTCTTTCTTCATTTCTTTGCAAATACTGAACAAAAAGAGACGGCTGGGATTTCACAGAAATTACATGTTAACTTTTGGATCACTGCCGAAACTAAAGAATGGGTCTAGAAACCAAAACGAAAGAAATGGATAGAACACTGGAAATCTCAATGAATGCTGGAAAGCCCTCTACACACTATTTCATTTTCTGCCTTGTAATATGGTAGCTAATAGAAGATAAAAACAGAGAAGATGAGAATGTTTTATGCAAATAACAACCTTTAGCATTCTTTACTCACACAGCAGTACTCCTTAGTGGGTACATACTCATGCATAGAGCAAGCTTTACCCAAAAGAACAAGTCCATACCATGCAGAACACAATCCCATGATGAAACCTCCAAAAGCCTGACTGGCTACTAAAACCAATTGGTGTTTTTTTTTTTTTTAATTCTGGAGTTAGTAGCTACATCATGCAAGCTGGGAAACAGTGATTAAGAAATAGTGTCACTTGTAGGCTGTGAAAAATCTCAAAGACAAGGAAACATTTTTTGAAAGCTAGATTCAGGAAAGCCACAATTAAATGTATACTTTTTTGGGGAATTGGGGGTGGGGGGAAACGGGGCTACCATTTCTAAATCTTAAAGGAATCATCTTCTTAATCTCATTCCAACTACTTGACTGAGTAGAGCCAAAAAAGAGTAAAATTAAGAGGAACGCAACATGGGCAAGTTTTATGGACTACGTTTGATGGACACAGACTATGCCCAAAACTCAAACCCACATGCAACTGTGGGGCAATGGATATAAGCAACAAACTGGTCAAAAAATGTATCTGTATCATTGAGAGATCATTTCCCATTACTAGAAACACAAATAAATCTGTGCCTACCAATGCTGGTTTGAGGCCACCATTTCCTCATAAGGAGGTGGACTGATTTCATTTAACCTAAAAACAATTTGGATATTTAGTCCCACCAGCACAAGCTACATATACACTGAAAAAAAATCTCATGCACATAGCTAGACATTAAATACTTTCTTTCCTCCTGTGAATCCTTACACCAAGTAATGATTAAAATTTAGCTGTAAACTTGATTCATAGGAGGCACAATTTTAAAAAAATTAAGAAATGGATGACGATAGGTCTTTTGTTAGACAATTCATTGAAAATTCAACTTTCCCTAAAATTCAATGTTCAGTGCTGGGTAAAAAAGGCATGCAACCAAGTTACCAGCCTCCTCAAGCAGGACACAAGGAACACATTGGCTGCAGAAAACACGCAGTAGCAGTTACTGGTTTCATGCCAACAAACCAATGATTAACAAGGATGATTAGAGTCGGGATGGAGCCAAGGCACAAGCTCTTTGCCTTTTTGATGCTGACTCAAAAGCCACAAGCACACACATTTCCCCATGGCAGATTCATACCAGTGGACTTCAGTTGCTTGTATCTCTCTCGTTCCTGGATTGTAGACTTTGGCAAAAGTGGAGTAAGTCCTCGGGACTTGGTGGGTCTCATGTAGCCTTTCATTGGTTCTGCCATTCTGCTTTTATCTTCCTTTTTCCCTTCTCCTGGTGTCTTTGATTCAGATTTTTCTGTCATTTTCTGAGGTGTCTCCAAAATCTTATCTTTGGGTTCTGGGAGTTGAACACCCTCGGAAGCAGTCATTATTACTAACTTATCCGCCACCTCTGAAGGAGGAGCTTCGACTTTGCTATGTAAGAAATCTGACTGGATTTCTGGTGTTGGCAAGGAAACACTTTCCAATTCCGTGATTTTACAAGCCAGACTAATTTCTTTCAATTTATCATTTTCACTTTTTGGAGACAAAAGAGTCAGATCTACCTTCTTATTCAAACTATCTGAACCTTTGGAATTTCTATCTTGAGCATTTTGGTCCTGACAAAAACTGAGTTTTTGTGCTTTGTCTCCCAGTAAGTCAGGAATCTGAACTGGAGCAGACCCTTCTTTAGTCTCTTTCTCTTCGTTCACTGGATGTGCTAGGAAATTACCTCTATCTGCATATGCTTCTAGGGCTCTGGCCTCTCCTGGTAGGCTCTGGTCTTCTACTGGCACTCCAGGAAGGAGGTGACCTTTTGCTAGCTCTGTGACTTTCTCTACTGAATGCTTAGACACACCATTGTCCACTGACTCAGATTCTCCTACCACATGCCCTTCAGCAATCCCTGCTTCATTTTTCATGGAATCAGCAAGCTCAGCTTTATTTTTAAGAGAGTGATCTCCATGACTGTTAACTGTTTCTATGGCTGCTGTAATAGGTAGAGCAACTCCTCCTGTGCTTGTAGAGGGCACAACAGCAGAGGGAGCATTGGGTCTTTCTTGATCTGGGACTCCATCTTTGGTGTAGTTATCTACCATTAATGATTTGGAAATCTGGGCTGGGGCTATCTCTTGCCCATTTTTTGCCAAGGTATCTGGAAAGGAATCACCTTCCTTTACTACTTGAGGAGTAGGAGTGGGCAGTTTTTCACAGGCTGCTGATTCCAGAACTTTTAGAGGAGATGATTTATTTATCAGCTCTGATGGTGTTCTGGGACAGGTAAATGTAATATTTCTATTTTCGTCCATATAGGCCATTCCTTCAATTCCCTGGTCCCCTGTGGTTTCCATGGGAACATGTATTTTTGTTGCATCTATCTTATTCTCCAGAATGTGCTTCTCAGGAGAACTATTTTTAACCTTTTTACTTTTTCCATCATTAATCCTTTTACTTGGTTTGTCAGCCACTGAAGTGTATCTATTGGCTGCATCTGTCTTATTCTCCTCAGATACTACTGAAGGAACAAATCCTGCCCCCTGGATTTGCTCTTGGCAGCTCACATCTGTCACCTTGGCAGGTTGTTCAGTAACAGCAGAAGCCTTGACTGTGCTTATTTTGTTTTCCCCAAGAGTCCCAAGCTCAACAAAATTAACCTCAAAATTTCCACCCTTCCTGTCAACTACTTCCACTGTGGGTGTATCTGGTGTATGTGAGAACAAAGAATCATGCATTTTGGGGAAAGTAAATCCAATTTCCTTGCTTTTATGGGGAATACTACCAGCATCTCCATCCTTCCCTTCAAAAGGTGGGTTGAGGATTTCTTCCTTCCTCTCCATTCTAGCAGGCTGTGTGGAATAACTATTTTTAAACTTTTTGCTTTTGCCTTCATTGCCTCTCTTTTTAGGCTTTTCAGAGATCCAGGGAGCTGCCTCATGATCCTTCCATGGACACTTTCCTTCCTTGCTCTGGTTACTGACACCCATATCTTTGACTACATCTCCTGTTTCTGTCCTAACACCAGAAGTCTGAGTGATGCCTGATCCACTTTCCAAAGGAATTAATGCCTGCATGGTGCCTGCCATCTTAGGCTGAGTCATCTCTTTAGGCTCCCCCATCACCAGTGCCTCCGTGAGATCAGCCTTAGTGCCTGGTTGCTTTGAAGAATTCAGCCCCAGCTCCTCACTCTTATCCTGAGTAGTCATTCCTTCAGTTTTAGAGACTGGTTCACTCGGTATGAGAACAGCCCTTCCGTCCTTCTGACTGTCCAGAGGAAATGGCATCTCAGATTTTGCTTTTACCTTCCCAGAGTCTGTTCTCATTTTCCCAGAACTTCCCCTTCCCTTCCTGCTTTTGCCATCACCTGCCATTCTCTTAAATGGTTCATTCTCTACCCCAGGGACCTGTACCAACAGTTGGCCCTGCAGCTGCTCAGAAGTAAAGACGCTGATCTCTTGTCTTTGGTTGGGAAAAGCTTCCTTTTTTAGTTCTTTATCCTCTTCAGCTCCTTCAGGAAACTCCTTCAGTTTGACATTCTGCAGTTTAGTCATTTTACTTTCATTATTCCCTTCTTTTAGATTACATTCTAATGGATTACTTGCTATCAAAGTGGGTATCAAATTTGGTATTTCTTTTGCTGCTGTGGGTTTTGAAACTACACCCATAACCTCTTGGTCCAAGATAGGAGAGCAACCCTCTTTGAGTCTGATATCCAAAGGAGTTTCTACATTGTATGCAGAAACGTCTGCTAGGGGTCCTTTCAGATTGAGAGGGCCTACTGACTGGCTTTTATCTATAGGAGTCTTCAGGTGGGGTGCAGGCTGTGGTCTGTGTTCATGTTGCTTCAGCAATTTCTTGTCTTGGCCTTGTGGTACTGACTTGTTACCTTTGCTCTCTTCCTCTACTCTCAGCTTAGACTGATAACTTACTGCAGTTTTGGGGGTTTCTTCTAAAGGATATAAAGGAATTCTGAGACTCTCTGAGACAAAGTTCTCAGTTACTAATCTGGCTGCACTGGAGTTAACTACACATTCCCTTTTCAAGTTTTCTCCAGATACAAGTCCATATTCTGTACCCATAGTGGTAGGCTGGCTGGGGAGAACACCTGATTTTTGTGTGTCAGCTGCAAAGGGATGACCTTTAGGTTTATCTGCATTGTCATCATCCCAAGGTCCTCCAGCCCGGGGTTGAGAATATCTCTTTTGCTTTGGTTTCTTCTTCTTTTTCTTCATCATTATTGGTGTGCTTTCTATATCCCAGGCCTCCCTGCCAAGATCCCTCTGGGGTTCAAGTGAGTCAACATGAATACTTTTTCTTTGGTTCCCAGGCCCACCACAGGAGGATGAACCAGAGACCCAACCTGACTCAGACAAAGAGCAGTGGCCCAGCCTGTGATCAAGAGTCTTCCATGGAGGAGAGCCTCCCAGCAGCTCAGGAGGGACCCTGGCAGGCTTGGGCCGGGCTGACCTGCGGTCACTGGGTCTGCAAACTTGTTTGGCTTGTGTGGGAGGGGTACCGCAATACATGAAGTTGGCTAAAATTCCAAACAAAAAACTCTTTGTTATTGTTTCTTAAAAAAAAAAAAAAAATCCAGACCATATAATGACTAATTTAAGGAGGCTATTTTCACTAATCCATATACTACTTACTATAATTTGCTCAGGAAAACAGTTTTTTTCTAAAACATTTCTCACTTTTAACTGGCACTAGCAAAAATATTTAACAGATCATCATCTCAGGTAAAGACTGTTTTCAAACATTTATAAAATATTTGACATTTCAGAAGTAGCAGGATTTAACTTTTAAAAATGAAATATTTCAAATATTTTAACCTCTAAAATAAGCACTTACTGCCTGTAAATCTCATCTGATTTATATTGGTCATTATTAGTGCTTGCCTCTTTTTGGTGAAATTTTTTAATTGCTTTGGTTAAATATACATGATTTTGGACAAAATTTATAATTCTAAGACTTGGTCACCAATATTAAACTAATACTTGTCCAAAAAAACCCGATAGATTCTGGGAACTAGATCAGAAGGCCAGACTTAAGTCACTTCACGCACACACACACAAAATATATTGAATCCACCTTTTGGTCAGAGAAAAATTCTCATCATTCCATCATTGTCTACTTTGAAAGACAAATATGTTAAATTTCAACATTCTGCTCCTAAATATACTTCCCAAAAGACAGAGAAATATATATAACATTAAGTAGGATAATTAATTTTAACAATTAAGGTGAGTATCTTTGGAAGAGTTTCAGCAGGTGATCTGGTCTAACCTTCCTCCAAGTTCATATAATATGGATCTAAGATCCTGGCAAGAGTCTCATTAAGAGCAGGTCTATGCCAGCTCCTGTCAAGTCTGACCCAATAAACTGATTTCCAAGAATATTATAATATGTAAATAGTACATTTCATTCTTGTCCTTACCCCTCTAATATCTTCTAAATCCTAGCCTTTATTTAATATATCAGGTTAATTATTGCATTGCTCAAAAAATTGCTAGGCTATAGTACCCCACAGTATTTATAACATTTAATTCAGCAATTAATCAGCAGCTATTCAGTGCCATCTTTTATACTATTTTATTCAATTATTATGTAAATCTTGGGTTTCAGAGTCCATGCCTGAGAACTTATCTCTTTATTCAGGTTATAATGTAATAATTCAGGGGCAAGGAGTGGGACTTAAATATGTGACTTAACATGGTGTATTCTGTATACCATAAGCACTTGATAAATCTTTACTGATTTGTTGAGTCAGTAAAACAACATTAAAAAAAAAATCAAACATTTAAGCTCCAGTCTTGTGTTATGTAGTGTGCAAAGCAATAGAGATTCTAAGTGAAATAAGTCATGGCCCCTGCCCTCAGGATGTCCACATTCCAATCACAGTCACAGAAAAGTAAACAGAAAACCAAGTTGATAACCATATACATATGCTTCTGGGTTATCAAAAACAGTTAATCTTAAAATTCACTGAATAATCAAACTTTAAATGGGAAAGTATCTTAAAGCAGCGCCTCTCAAAGTTTAATGAAAATCAGAATTATCTGGGGATCTAATTAAAATGCAGATGATAATTACAAAGGCCTAAGGTAGAGCCCAAGATTCTGCATTTCTACCAGCCTCTCAGGCAATGCAGACGCTGTTGGGCCACGGAACACTGTAGCTAGTAAGGCTTTACAGGACATTTGACCAATTAATTTATGTTATGCTTAGTAAACTGAGATATAGGCAAGTTTTGTAACTTGCCTAAGACCACACAGGATAGAATAGTGAACAGCTGAACCAGATCAAAATTTGGGTGTCCTTTCTTCACTATGTAAACAGTGGAGAAGGCCAGGCATGGTGGCTCACACCTGTAATCCCAACACTTTGGGAGGCCGAGGTGGGCGCATCACCAGAGGTCAGGAGTTCGAGACCAGCCTGGCTAACATGGTGAAACCCCATCTCTGCTAAAAATTAGCTGGGCGTGGTGGCAGGCACCTGTAATCCCAGCTACTCAGGAGGCTGAGGCAGGAGAATCACTTGAACCCAGTAGGTGGAGGTTGCAGTGAGCCAAGATCACGCCACTGCACGCCAGCTTGGGCGACAGAGTGAGATTCTGTCTCAAAAAAAAAAAAAAAAAGTGGAGAAAAAAAAATTTAGGTATCCTGATTTGCTGTAGTAATAATTTTTAAATATATAACAAGCTGACATTCTGTCTAAACCAGATAAAATCTGTCTAAGAGAATTGACTTCATAAACTATACTGTGATTACCACCATACAACAGAAAACTAGAGACAATGTCTACCATCACTAGTCTATCGCCCCTAATTTGTTTTTCTAACTTACCTGAGGTCTCTGAAGAAAGCTCAGAAGGTTGACTGTTGCATGGTTTCTTTTCCTCTAGTTTTTCTAACACAGAATCCTCATTGGCTGGCAAGCTGCACTTTTCCCCCATGCCTGTGACGGTTTCTAAAGATAATAACAAAAAGCACACACGTTTCAGAGAAGCATGATTTCAGCCATTTTCCACCTGCCAGAAATTGGATATGGGATTAGTTTCTGAGGAGTTCTCCTAAAAGGGGCAGCAAAGGAGTGAAGTGGTAGTTGGAAGCTGAAGTTGGGAGGGTTTGTCTTGTTATGTTACTTTTTTTTTTTTGGAGATGGAGCTTTTAGCTCTTTGTTGCCGAGGCTGGAGTGCAATGGCGTGATCTCAGCTCACTACAACCTCCGCCTGCCAGATTCAAGTGATTCTCCTGCCTCAGCCTCCCAAGTAGCTGGGATTACAGGCATGTGCCACCATGCCCGGCTAATTTTGTATTTTTAGTGGAGACAGGGTTTCTCCATGATGGTCAGGCTGGTCTTGAACTCCCAACCTCAGGTGATCCGCCCACCTTGGCTGCCCAAAGTGCTGGAATTACAGGTGTGAGCCACGGCGCCCGGCTGATGTTTCATTTTTTAAGATAGGAAAAATAACAAACATTTATTAAATTGGTGGGAATGATCCAATGGAAAAGGATTTAAATTGGTGTGAGGGGCAAAAAAGGGGAGAATACGTGGGGCAATATATCAAGTAGGAAAGAGGAGATGGAACCTAGTGCAAAATGAGGAGAGGTTGGTCTTAATTAGGAGCAGGAACAGTTTACTTATAAAAACAGGAGAATTTTCATAAGCAGAGTCCATGGATACAGACACAAATAGTTGGGTAGATAATGGAATAGAAATTTGTGGATGTTCTATTTTATTGCTTGAATTATCTGGAAGAAAAACAGGACAATCAGCAGAGAATGAACATAGACAAGGTGTTGGAGGTGGGAGGAAGGTAAAGGTGGGAAAGAGCTGTCTAGGAGAGCAGGAGTATGAATAAACTTGCAAAGTACAGCGTGATGGTCTGTACTTTACCTGGCATGATGTTTGTCCTTAGTCTTCTCAGGACTACACCCTGGTAGAGAGAAATAATGAGAATAAGCACAAGCACATACCTGGTGAAATCATGAAAGTAGGTGCAGCTGACTGCCCCACATCCTGCAGAGATTCTAAATGGGAATCCTCACTTATTCCTTTTTGTGTTTGTGCAATTTCCATGTCTTTAATTGGAACTGGTGTTGCCTCTGTTTCTGAGAGTGGTGGAACATCTTTGGCTGGAGTCACATTGTTGGCTAGGGTCAGAATCCCATCCTTAGCCAGGGGTGCTTCTGTTTTGAGGGCTGGGACCTGATCCTTAGTCGGGACCACCTCCATTTCTGGAGGCAGACATACGTTCTTGATGAGAGCTACTTCTGTTTCTGGAGGTGGAGTCAAATCCTTGCCCAGAGCCATTTCTGTTTCTGACAGTGGAGACATGTCCTTCAATGAGCCCACTTCTTTTACTGTGTATGGAGCCACATCCTTGCCCAGGGCCATTTCTGTTTCTGGGAGTTGAGCCATGTCCTTGACTAGGGCCACCTCTGCTTCCAAAGGCAGTGCTTTATCCTTGGTCAAGATCACGTTGGTTTCCGGGGGCAGGGCCATGTCCCTGGCCAGGGCTACCTCTGTTTCTGAGGACAAAGCCACCTTTTCAGCAGAGGATATTTCTGTGGATGATATAATGTCGTTAGCTTGTGCCACCTCTATTTCTGAGAGTAATACCAAACCCTTGGCTGGGTCTATCTCGTTTTCTTTGGGTGGTCCCATGTCCTTGGAAGGGGCCAAGTCCATTTTTATAGGAGATGCCCTCTCTGTTTCTTTGAACAGTGTCACATCCTTAGCTGGAGCTACCTCTGTTTCTGTGGGCAGTACCACATTCTTGGCTGAAGACACATCTGTTTCTGTGGGCCATCTGACATCCTTAACCAAGGCCACTTCTTTTTCTATGGGCAGTTCCATGTCCTTGACTAGGGCCATATCTGATTCCATGGATGGCTGCATGTCCTTGGCCAGTGTCACATCTAATTTGGTGGGTGATTCCATATCTTTAGCCAATGCCACCTCTGTTTTTGTGGCTAGTGCCATGTCCTTGGCGAGAGCCATCTCTGTTTCTTTAGATAGTGCCATGTCAGTAGTCTTCAGTCCCATCATTATTTCCAACGCTTGTGCTGGTGGCCTCTCTTCTTCTGATGCCATTTCTATCTCCTTGGCTAGCTCTAAGGGAAATAAATTGAAAATTTAGGACATATCATTGTCTACTCATACCTTTGCATTAAAAATGCTTACTTTCTTCAGACATAAAAGTATTTGGCTTTTGTGACCATAAGACTGTACACATAACCAAGAAGTTAATGTTAGGTCGGGTGCAGTGGCTCACGCCTGTAATCCCAGAACTTTGGGAGGTCGAGGTGGATGGATCATCTGAGGTCAGGAGTTCGAGACCAGCCTGACAAACATGGTAAAATCCTGTCTCTACTAAAAATACAGAAATTAGCCGGATGTGGTGGCAGGCGCCTGTAATCCCAGCTACTTAGGAGGCTGAGGCAGGAGAATTGCTAGAACCCGGAAGGCGGAGTTTGCAGTGAGCCAAGATCGCAGCATTGCAGTCCAGCCTGGGGGACAAGGCAAGAATCCGTCTCAAAATAAATAAATAAATAAATGAAAAAAAAGAAGCTAACGTCAAGTAACATATTCTGCCTAATCTCTGACAGTCGCAACACTTGGAAGAATAAGATGTAAAATACTGGGAGGACAAGTAGTGGAGGAGAAAAGGCAAAGAAGAGAGAAAACACAGGCTTCAAAAAATAACATAGGCACAGAATTAGTATTACAACATCTGTGGGACAGCAGGTCAGTCATGCTTCTTATCAAGAAACACCCTCGAGTTCTAAATCTGTACTGAATTTTTTTGTTTTTTTAAGATGGGGTCTCACTCTGTTGCCCAGGCTGGAGTGCAGTAGCATGATCTTGGCTCCTGGGTTCAAGCGATTCTCCTGTCTCAGCCTCCCTAGTAGCTGGGATTACAGGTACACACCACCACGCCGAGCTTATTTATTGATTTATTTAGCTCTTTCACCCAGGCTGGAGTGCAGTGGCACGATCTTGGCTCACTGCAACCTCCGCCTTCCGGTTTCAAGTGATTCTCCTGCCTCAGTCTCCCTAGTAGCTGGGATTACAGGCATCTGCTACCACGCCCAGCTAATTTTTTGTATTTTTAGTAGAGATGGGATTTCACCATGTTGGCCAGGCTGGTCTCGAACTCCTGACCTCAGGTGATCTGCCCACCTTGGCCTCCCAAATTGTTGGGATTACAGGCGTGAGCCACCATGCCCGGCCCAATTTTTGTATTTTTTGTAGAAATGGGGTTTCACCATGTTGGCCAGGCTGGTCTAGAACTCCTGACCTCAAGTGATCTGCCTGCCTCAGCTTCCCAAAGTGCTGGGATTACAGGTGTGAACCACCACACCAGGCCAAAAATCTGTACTGAATTAAAAAGAAATTCTGATACCTAATACAATGAAAATGTGATGAAACAAAATATATATACACATATGTTTAAAAATATATATATGTTAAAATATATATATATTTATTTGCCCATTAACCCTAAGTGTTATAGTTTAACAATTTAATTCCTCCAGTGGTGATATCACTAATATAAGCAAAACATATGTGACAGTTCTGAAATTTATATACCTGCTGTAAGCTGCTAAAAAATACACCTGATGATTTATATTGATTACCAATACTGCAACCATCAACTGATAAAGGGAGTCTCTAATATTTTACCTGCTGTTGGCTGAGGAGGTTCTGCAACAGCCTCCGGGGAAACAAAGGACTCTGAGTGTGGAGAGTTTAAGGCTTCCACAGACCACCCCTGAGGTACAACAGCTGTGTTGCAAGGAGACATACCTAATATTAAAACACAAACACATCTGGAAACTTAGTAAACACTAGAAACAAAAGGTATCTGATATTTAAAATCAGCAGCATATATTGCCAGGCAGACACAGACTAATAAAAAACAATGCAAAAAAAGTTTTTTTCTTTTTTTAAGACGGAGTCTCACACTGTCGCCTGGGCTGGAGTGCAATGGCACGATCTCGGCTCGCTGCAACCTCCGCCTCCCGGGTTCACACCATTCTCCTGCCTCAGCCTCTCAAGTAGCTGGGATTACAAGCACACACCACCACACCTGGCTAATTTTTTTTGTATTTTTAATAGAGACGGGGTGTCACTATGTTGGCCACATTGGTCTCAAACTCCTGACCTTGTGATCCACTCGCCTTGGCCTCCCAAAGTGCTGAGATTACAGGTGTGAGCCACCGTGCCTGGCCAACAATGCAAACAAGTTTTAAAGGAAACAATGCTGATATTCTTCAGGTTTTAGCTAGTTGTTAGTAGGTGGTATAGTATATCCCAGTAGTGCCATTAATCAACATTCATTGGCTACCTTCTACAGGGTAATATAAAGATTCAAAATATTAATGATTCAACTCTAATTTCAACACCATAACCAACATAATATACTATAGTAAAAAATTGTGCGTCTTAATTTCTTCATCTGCAAAATGAGATTAACACTTCCCTTTCCAACATTAGAAGACAATTTTATTAAAATACTTTGTAATAGGTTTTTGTTGTTGTTTTTGAGATGGAGTCTCACTCTGTTGCCCAGGCTGCAGCAGTGGCATGATCTCAGCTCACTACAACCTCCACCTCCCAGGTTCAAGTGATTCTCCTGCCTTAGCCTCCCGAGTAGCTAGGATTATAGGCATGCCCACCATGCCCAGCTAATTTTCTTATTTTTCTTATATTTATTTATTTTTGAGATGCAGTCTCACTCATTGCCCAGGCTGGAGTATAATGGCACAATCTCAGCTCACTGCAACCTCCGCCTCCTGGGTTCAAGTGATTCTTCTACCTCAGCCTCCAGAGTAGCTGGAATTATAGGTGTCCGCCACTACGTCCAGCTAATTTTTGTATTTTTAGTAGAGACAGTGTTTCACCATGTTGGCCAGGTTGGTCTCGAACTCCTGACCTCAGGTGATCTGCCCACTTCCACCTTCCAGAGTGCTGGGATTACAGGCATGAGCCACCACACCTGGCCTAATTTTTCTATTTTTAGTAGAGATGGGGTTTCACCATGTTGGCCAGGCTGGTCTCAAACTCCTGACCTCAGGTGATCTACCCGTCTCTGCCTCCCAAAGTGCTGGGATTACAGGCATGAGCCACTATGCCCAGCCTAATTTTTATATTTTCAGTAGAGACGGGATTTCACCATTTTGGCCAGGCTGGTCTCCAACTCCTGGACTCAAGTGATCCACCTGCCTTGGCCTCCCAAAGTGCTGGGATTACAGGCGTGTGCCACTGCACCCAGATTTTTTTTTTTTTTAAAGACAAGGTCTCAACTCTGTTGTCCAGGCTGGGGTACAGTGGCATGATCACGGCTTAATGCAGCCTCGACCTTCTGGGCTCAAACAATCCTTCCACCTCAACCTTCTGAGTAGGTGAGACTACAGGTATGTGCCACCATGTCTGGCTGAATTTTAAAATTTTTTGTAGGACAGGATCTCCCTATGTTGCCCAGATTGGTTTCAAATTCCTGGGCTCAAGCAATTCTCTCGCCTCAGCTTCCCAAAGGGCTGGGGTTACAGGTATAAGCCACGGTGTCCAGCTGTAAATGAAGAAGTAGACAAATGTGGCTGGGTGCAAAGGCTCACGCCTGTAATCCCAGCACTTTGGGAGGCTAAAGCAGGTGGATCACTTGAGCCCAGGAGTTCAAGACCAGCCTGGGCAACGTGGCAAAACCCCCTCTCTACAAAAAATTGGCCAGGCATAGTGGTACACACCTGTAATCCCAGCTACTCAGGAGATTGAGGTAGGAGGATCACCTGACCAGGAGGCCAAGTCTGCAGTGGGCCATGATTGCATCACCGCACTCCAACCTGCGTGACAGAGTCAGACACTGTCTCAAAAAAAAGGAGAGATCACAGCCCAACTGTGAATCTGTGAATTGTCTCCTTTGATTAATCCAAAGAGAGCCTTGTCATACCCAGAGCCCCTAAATCTAACTTTTCTTAGTGGTTAACTTAAAAGGTGATGTGTGAAAGGCCACGTTGATTGTTTGGCATTAAACAACTAAAGCAGACCAGAATAAACCACCCCAAAATACGCTACTTTGGCATAAGGACTTTTTTAAGCTGAAGGCTATTATTAGCCTGGAGATGGCACCATAGGAATCTACACAGCAACCTTTACTAACTAGCTTTTACCTACTATTTACTTGTCTCCCACAATTTGCGGCCCCTCTACAGAATCAAAAGTCTTTTTTCCTTCATCTTCTCACTTCTCAAAAAAAATTTGTCATTCTTTATTGAAGAAGCTATATAAGGTGGAATTCTAAAGCCACCTCTTGCAGAGTTACTCATGCTCTAGGTACCTCTCATATACATATGAAATTCACATGTTAAACTTTGGTCTCTTTTTTCTTGCTAATCAATCTTTTGTCATAGAGCCCTAGTCAGTAAACCAAAGATGAGTAAAGAAAAAAATTTTTTTCCTTCCCTACAGAATAAATCCATTTGGAGAAGCCATACCGTAACTGCCTTTCAAGGGATCATTTTGTCCTGCAAATATTGAAGTATCAGCTGTTGCACTGGAGGGAAAGACCAAATCTGCCAGGTCATCATCATGGTACATCTTAAAGGGATCTGGAATATAGAAGAAATCCAAAACTCATTCCTGGTGAATGCAACTAGAAAGATTAATATTTCTCTTCTTTTTTTTTTTTTTTGAGACGGAGTCTTGCTCTGTTGCCAAGGCTCTGTTGCACTGGAGGGCAGTGGTGCCATCCTGGTTCACTGCAACCTCCACCTCCCAGGTTCAAGCGATTCTCCTGCCTCAGTCTCTTAAGTAGCTGGGATTACAGGTGCCCGCCACCATGCCTGGCTAATTTTTGTATTTTTTTTTGTAGAGACAGGGTTTCTCCATGTTGGCCAGGCTGGTCTCAAATTCCTGATCTCAAGTGATCTGCCCACCTCGGCCTCCCAAAGCGTTGGGATTACAGGCATGAGCCACTGTGCCCGGCCAGTATTTCTTATTATCCTATGATGAAGATAGATGAGTTGTCAATAGTAAGTAAATTGAGATCACATGTGACTGCACATGGTAGAGAATCAATATACACTAATTCATTTGTTATGAGTTAATAATAAATGATCCCTTCTCTAAGATTTGGTTACGTACATCAGATAGCCAACAAATGTATGAAACAAAAAGGGCAACTAATGCTCAACTGTATAACAAACACTCTAAGAGGTGAAAGTACAGAGAAAACTAAATTTTCAATATATATTTATATAACATTCATTTTAAGTTACTTTTTAAAAAGACAGAGCCATTAAGCAGCTTAAAAAAAACCAACAAGGAATTTTTCACCTCATGTAGACATGACGAAGAAAACTGCATTTCAAAACTGTCTGAATGGGACAAGATAAACAATTGTTATCCTGAGAGAAGAAACAAACTCTTGACTCAGGAGCTGGCATGAATAAAAGCACTCAAAACATCAGGTAAACTCTTTGTGCTTTTGTACATGAAAAAAAAGCAGGGCCGGGCGCGGTGGCTCATGCCTGTAATCCCAGCACTTTGGGAGGCCAAGGCGGGTGGATCATGAGGTCAGGAGATTGAGACCATCTTGGCTAATACAGTGAAACCCCGTCTCTACTAAAAATACAAAAAAATTAGTCAGGCGTAGTGCCATGTGCCTGTATTCCCAGCTATCTGGGAGGCTGAGGCAGAAAAATCGCTTGAACCTGGGAGGCTGAGGTTGCAGTGAGACTCTGTCTCAAAAAAAAAAAAGAAAAAAGAAAAAAGAAAAAAAACCAAAGCTGTTCAGGCTAAACAAGAGTTACACTTTCTGAAGAGGCCTTCTCGAAATTTATCTTATTATCTTAATCACCCTGGAGGCTTGTTAAAATAAAGATTGCTGGTTCCTGAAAATCTGCATTTTCAACCAGTTCCTGAGTGCACTAACACATCACTCCCTTAAGACACTTCAGTTGTCACAGACAGCCGCATAAAAGCCCAGGCCTTGAAAGAATGTTCATTTTCTTGGCTCTGAGGCAGCTATACCACCCTCTTTTTGTAAGAAATTTCAGGATTAGGGGAGACCACTGCATCAGGAAGTGTGAACAAGCAGAAGGTAACACTTGGAAACTTGTTGAGGCTTCTTCAGAAAACCACGGGAGCCTGGAAAGGTGGCACACACCACAGCTACCTGAGAGGCTGAGGTGGGAGGATCTTGAGCCCAGGGGTTCAAGGCTGCAGTGCACTATGATATGGCGACTGTGAATAGTCACTGCACTCCTGTCTGGGCAACATAGTGAGACCTCTATCTTTAAAAACAGAAAACACAGCCTGTTTTTTGTTAAAACAAACAAACAAACAAACCCTTATTTTCAAAAAAATGGAAAAATTAGCCAGGTATGGTGGCACATGCCTGTAGTCCCAGCTACTCAGAAGGCTGAGGTGGGAGGATCACTTGAGCCTGGGGAGGTTGAGTCTGTGGTGAGCCGTGGTTGCACCAGTGAGCTACAGCCTGGGTGACAGAGTGAAATCCCATCTCAAAATAAATAATACAAACAGAACAAAATTTAAAAAAAGAAAAGTCGGGGAGATAGAATATGAGAGAGATGATAAACATTCATGCTCCCCAGTTCTATATGGTTTGGGGTAGCTTGCTGCTTGCTCTGTCTCTCACACTTCCTTTGAGGGAAAGTAGGATTCTTAAAGCATCAAACAGAGTCAACGCTGTATGGTTTGCACCGTAAGATAGGAGCTTGCTAAATTACGTGTAAAAATACATGATTCTTACAGAGAGTTCTGTCATTTAGTCATTAATTTTTTTACTGGGTGCCTACCACGTGGCAGACCCAGTATGCTCTAAAAAACCCAAAGATGTACAAGGTCAGGGATGGGAACATTTAGCCACAGGATATATTTTGGTTCAAGTCAAGGGAGATCTTTGTTTGATATGTATTTAAGCTAAGAACTAAAGAACTGAGTGGTTATGAGGAGCAGGACAAAGCTTTTCTCTCTCTACATTCCCTCTCCTCTAATCTCACAGTTTAAAATTCCATCTATAGGTTGATGACACCTGAATTTATATCTCAAGACCTCTAGACATCTCCCCTTATTTTCAGACTTTTATGTAGCATGTTTCCAAATCTACTCCTTATATAGTCCTTCCATCTCTAATGGCCTTCTATCCTTCTATCTTTTTTGTAAAAATCCTTGGAGTCATCTTGGGCCTCTCTTTTTCATATACCACAGCCAATCCATCAGAAAATGCATTGCATTTGACCTTCAAAATGTGCCCTAGAACCTATTTATTCCCCAGCTCCAAAGCAAGGGTTTCTCACAAGGTTGCAGTCCAGCGGTTGGCCAGGGGCTGTGGTGATCTGAAGACTTGATTGGGGCTGCAGAACCTGCCTGTTAAGATGGCTTACATGGCTGTTGAATGGAGGCCTCTGTTCCTCTCCCATGTGTGTCTCTCTGTATCAGCTGGCTTTCCTCATGATGAGTAAACCCAGAGTGATCAAGATGGAAGCTACGATTTTTTTTTTTTTTTTGAGACGGAGTCTCGCTCTGTTGCCCAGGCTGGGGTGCAGTGGTGCGATCTCAGTTCACTACAACCTCTGCCTTCTGGGTTCAAGTGATTCTCCTGCCTCAGCCTCCCGAGTAGCTGGGACTACAGGCACCCGCCACCATACCCGGCTAATTTTTGTATTTTTAGTAGAGATGGGGTTTCACCACGTTGGCCAGGATGGTCTTGATCTCTTGACCTCATGATCCACTTGCCTCGGTCTCCCAAACTGCTAGGATTACAGGTGTGAGCCACTGCGCCCGGCTGAAGCTACGATATTTTTTGTAATTTAATCTCAGAAATGACACACCATTATTTCTGCTATCTATTCTACGATCACACAGACCAAACCTAGCACAACATGGGAGGTGACCACACAAGGGTATCAATACCAGGAGGCAGGGATTATTGGGAGCCATCCTGGCAGTTGACTACCATACTCAACTTTCAGGAAATTAAACTCCCCTGAATTGTTTTTCCTACTCAAAATTGGTCATTCCTTTGTTACCCTTTCTGGATCCTCTTCTTACTGATTTGAATGATTTATTTATTCATTTATTTATCATTTGACCTCGGACGATCAAGGCTGCAGTGAGCCCAGATTGTGCCACTGCACTCCAGCCTGGGTGACAGAGGGAGATTCTGTCTCAAAAAAATAAAATAATGAACAAAATATGGTATATCCATACAATGGAATATTACGTGTCCATAAAGTATTGATACGTGCCACAAAATGCAGGACTCCTCAAAACATTATGCTAAGTGAAAAAAAGCAGTCACAAAGAAACCACATTATATGATTCCCTTTATATAAAATGTCCAATCTAAGCAAATTTATAGAGACAAAAAGCAAATTGGTAGTTGCTTAGGGTTGCGGTGGATAGGAAGATGGGGGTGATATTTAAAAGGTACAGAGTTTCTTTTTGTGGTAATAAAAGTGTTCTAAAATTGACTCTGGTTATGGTTATAACCATAAAATAAATAGATAAATAGATAAGTAGATAGAGTACAATTCAGTGGAATTTTTTTGGAGATGGAGTTTTGCTCTTGTTGTCCAGGAGTACAATGGCATGGTCTTGGCTCACTGCAACCTCCACCTCCCGGGCTCAAGTGATTCTCCTGCCTCAGCCTCCCGAGTAGCTGGGATTACAGGCGCGCACCACTAGGCCCGGCTATTTTTTGTATTTTTAGTAGAGATAGGGTTTTACCATGTTGGCCAGGCTGGTCTCGAACTCCTGACCTCAGGTGATCCTCCCGCCTCAGCCTCCCAAAGTGCTGGGATTACAGATGTGAGCCACCATGCCCGGCCAATTCAGCAGAATTAAGTTACTCTATTTTGTTTTATTTTATTGAGACAGGGTCTGGCTCTGTCACCCAAGCTGGAGTTCAATGGGACAATCTTGGCTCACTGCAACCTCCGCCTTCTGGGCTCAAGTGATCCTCCAACCTCAGCCTCCCAAGTAGCTGGGATTACAGGCGCCTGCCACCATACCCAGCTAATTTTTTTAATTTTAGTAGAGACGAGGTTTCACCATGTTAGCCAGGCTGGCCTTGAACTCCTGACCTCAGGTCATCCGCCCGCATCCTCCTCCCAAAGTGCTGGGATTACAGGCGTGAGCCACCACGCCCGGCATAAATTACTCTATTTATCTACTCTATCTACTCCACCTATCTGTCTGCCTGTCTGTCTACATGTCTATTGGGGACAGGGTCTTGCTGTGTTGCCCACGCTAGAGTGCAGCAGCACGATCCTAGGTCACTGCAGCTTTGAAGTGATTCCCCCACCCCAGCCTCCCAAACAGCTAGGACTACAGGCATGTGCTGCCACACCCAGTTAATTTTAAAATTTTTTGTAGAGACAGAATCTCATTATGTTGCTCAGGCTGGTCTCAAACTCTTGGCCTCAAGTGATCATCCCACCTATGCCTCACAGAGTGCTGGGATTACAGGCACAAATCACTGAATCTGGCTGAATTATACATTTTAAATGGGTAAACTGTATGGCACCATGAATTATTGGCCGGGCACAGTGGCTTACACCTGTAATCCCAGCACTTTGGGAGGCGGAGGTGAGCAGATCATCTGAGGTCAGGAATTTGAGACCAGCCTGGCCAACATGGTGAAACCTTGTCTCTACTAAAAATACAAAAAATTAGTTGGGTGTGGTGGGCACCTATAATTCCAACTATATGGGAGGCTGAGGCAGGAGAATCGCTTGAACTTGGGAGGTGGAGGTTGCCATGAGCTGAGACTGCGCCACTGCACTCCAGCCTGGGTGACAGAGCGAGACTCTGTCTCAAAAAAAGAAAAAAGAATTATATCTCAATATAGCTTTTTCTTCACCCTCCCCCCAAAATTACTTTGTATCTAGGAAAGCCAATAACTGACAAATGGTACAGAGTATCACATACTAGGTTATTTGAAACAAACGATGAGCATCTTATAAGTTAGATGTCAAAAAAGAAGCCATATTTAAGTGGAAACATAACTTGAGCTCTCAACCTGGCCAACAGGGAAGTACCAAAGCTACTCCTTTGAGGCTCTTTTGAAACTCATTCTTGCTAACAACTCTAGCTCTGGGCTACTACAGATAGGCTTTTTTTTTTTTTTTTTTTTTTTTGGTGTTTTGTTTTTTTTTGAGATGGAGTTTTGCTCTTGTTGCCCAGGCTGGGGTGCAGTGGCGCAATCTCAGCTCACCGCAACCTCCGCCTGCCGGGTTCAAGCAATTCTCCTGCCTCAGCCTCCTGAGTAGCTGGGATTACAGACATATGCCACCACGCCTGGCTAATTTTGTATTTTTAGTAGACACCGGCTTTCTCCATGTTGGTCAGGCTGGTCTTGAACTCTCGAACTCAGGTGATCCACCCACTTTGGCCTCCCAAAGTGCTGGGATTACAGGTGTGAGTCACTGCACCCAGCCTGTTTTTAATTTTATAGAAAGTGGGTATGAATCAGCTTTCTCTTCTGTCAAAAGAGGATATATATATTTGGCAGAGTTAGGTAAGAAATACTGATAATGTATATATAAAGGCTCTAGCACTGTGCCTGGCACAAAACAGCACTGGTTTAACATTACCATAATAATTGCTTCTGGAAGAATTAAGGTTCTAAGGTACTATGGATCCTCTAATCTTCCATGTGTATGAATTTCAGATAATGTATTTAAAATAGGTTTTGAAGAGCAGGGAACTAGAGGGCATTAAGTGTCTCAAAGGAAAGGATAAATGAAGACAAGAAAGGGACAAATCAATGCTCAGGTTGCATTTTGTGAGCTATATTTAAGCTAAAATATTTTCAGTTGAATGGTGGTTGTAGCTTTTTCACATTTATGTCATAGCACACATTTAGTAGTCATGAGCAAGCCAGCACTTACCAGTCTGGATAGGATTGACCACTTGCTCAGGTTGGAAGCAAAAGTTGGTATCTTCTGGCCAGTTCTGGCTATTTGGGTATTCCTGGTAGGCCATTTTCTCTTCAAGGAATTCAGTTGGAGACCCTTAAAATAGAGACAGAAATCAAAAGTTACAAGGTATTACAGTTTTCTCCTATACTACAATGGAATTTCTACAAAGTATTACAGCTAGTACAATATAAAAATTTCTATGTAGTTAGCATCTTACAAGAAAGCTTTTTTCTTTTAATTGAAAGATAAAAGGAGCTGGGTGCAATGGTGCGTCTGTAGCCCCATTTACTTGGGAGACTGAGACAGGATTGCCTGAATCCGGGAGTTTGAGGCTGTAGTGCACTATGATTGCACCTGTGAATAGCTATTGCATTCCACCCTGGGCAACACAGCAAGACTCTGCCACTAAAAAAACCTTTAAGATAGAAGGAAATAAAGTAGGTCATTAAAGTTAAAAAAGCACTACAGAGTGACTTCTAGGTTATGCAGGCATGAAGAGGGTAGCGATTTCTCCACATGAAAGAACAAGGATAAAACTGTCAAAAGCAACCATTTCAGGGCACTGGAATTACAAAAATAAAAATAAAAAATAAAAGTCAGCCTAAATAAGTGGAAAGATATAACATGTTCAGGAATGAAAGATTCAATACTGTTAAGATGGTAATCCTGAAAATGACCAATACATTGAGGAAATTACAAAATAAGCTCATTCCATAATTTATGTCAAAATGCAAAAAACCTAGAAAAGCCAAAACAATTTTGAAGAAAAACAGTTGAAGGGCTTACATAACCTGATTTCAAAAGTTATTATAAATGTACGAACTCAGGCCGGGAGAAGTGGCTCACCTCCTGTAATCCCAACACTTTGGGAGGCTGAGGCAGGCAGATCACTTTGAGGTCAGGAGTTCGAGACCAGCCTGACCAACATGGTGAAACCATGTCTCTAGCAAAAATACAAAAATTAGCTGGGCATGGTGGTGCATGCCTGTAATTCCAGCTACTCCAGAGGCTGAGGCATGAGAATCACTTAAACCTGGGAGTGGGAAGGCTGCAGTGAGTGAAGATTGCACCACTGCACTGCAGCCTGGGTGACAGAGCAAGACTGTACCAACTCAGTGTGGTAATGACAACACATTTAGATAAATGGAACAGAACAGGTTCAGAGAGAAACATACAAAGTTAGGGTCAACTGGCTATCTACAAACATAATATAATTCAACATAATTATATTAAACCCAGAAACAAATTTTTTTTTTCAACAAATGATACAGAAACAATTGGACACTTACCACATACCATATGCAAAAGTTAACTCCAAACAGATCAGAGACCTAACGTAGTTCACTTGCTAATTTATTATGCCAAAAAAAAAAAAAAAAAAAGACAAGACAAAGACCTAATACAAGAGTTAAGGCCAGGCGCAGTGGCTCACGCCTGTAATCCCAGCACTTTGGGAGGCTGAGGCGGGTGGATCACGAAGTCAGGAGATCGAGACCATCCTGGCTAACACAGTGAAACCCTGTCTCTACTAAAAATACAAAAAATTAGCCAGGCGTGCCAGTGGGCGCCTGTAGTTCCAGCTACTCGGGAGGCTGAGGCAGGAGAAGAAGGGTGTGAACCCGGGAGGCGGAGCTTGCAGTGAGCCGAGATCGCGCCACTGCACTCCAGCCTGGTAGACAGAGAGACTCTGTCTCAAAAAAAAAAAAAAAAGAGTTAAAAAGAAAATCTTTGTGACTTTGGATTAGGCAAAGATTTTAGACATGTCACCAAAAGCACTATCTGTAAAAGACAAAATACATAAATTGAACATCATGAACATTTTAAAATTTTGCTTTTCAAAGATACTATTAAACAGCCAGGCATGGTGGCTCACGCCTGTAATCCCAGCACTTTGGGAGGCTGAGTTGGGCGGATCACCTGAAGTCAGGAATTCGAGACCAGACTGGCCAACATGGCGAGACTCCGTCTCTACTAAAAATTACAAAAATTAGCTGGGCCTGGTGGCTCACGCCTGCATTCCCAGCTACTCGGGAGGCTGAGGCAGGAGAATCGCCTGAGCCTGGGAGGCGAAGGTTGCAGTGAGCTGACATTGCGCCACTGTACTGCAGCCTGGGGCAACAGAGTGAGACTCAAAAAACAAAACCAAACAAACAAACAAACAAAAACAAACAAAAGACAACAACAAAGATACTATTACAGAAAATGAAAAGAGAAGTCATAGACTTTGAGAAATATTTGCAAATCATAAATCTGATAAAAGATTTGTATGTAGAAGAGATTATAATCTCTTACAATACAATTATAAGATAAACAACTCAATTTAAAACTTGGTGGCCGGGCGTAGTGGCTCATGCCTGTAATCCCAGCACTTTGGGAGGCCGAGGCAGGCGGATCACGAGGTCAGGAAATCGAGACCATCCTGGCTAACACAGTGAAATCCTGTCTCTACTAAAAATACAAGAAAAAATTAGCCGGGCGTGGTAGAGGATGCCTGTAGTCCCAGCTACTCAGGAGGCTGAGGCAGGAGAAAGGTGTGAATCTGGTAGGCGGAATGCAGTGAGTGGAGATCACACCACTGCACTCCAGCTTGGGCGACAGAGCAAGACTCTGTCTCAAAAAAAAAAAAAAAAGGCTGAAATATTCAGTAGACATTTTACCAAAGAAAATATATAATGCTTAATATGCACATGAATGAAGCCCATCAGTGCTTAGGGAAATGCAAATTAAAACTACAATGAGATCCGACTACACAACCACTAAAATGGCTGTTATCAGGCCAGGCACAATGGTTCATGCCTGTAATCCCAGTACTTCGGGAGGCTGAGGCAGAAGGATCACCTGAGCCCAGAAGTTTGAGACCAGTCTGGGTAACATAGTGAGACCCTGTCTCTACAAAAACATACAAAAAAAAATTAGCCAAGCATGGTGACGAGTGTCTGTAGTTTCAGCTACTGAGGATGCTAAAGTGGGAAGATTGCTTGAGCCTGGGAAGTAGAGGCTGCAGTCACCTGTGATCACACTACTGCCTTGGTGACAGAAAGACTCTATTTTTAAAAAAAGGCTGTACAAAAAGACTGACAGGAGCAATTTTGAGAATGTGTAAAATGGTAGTTTGGTGGTTTCCTTTTATTTATTTTTGTTTTTCTTAAAGGTGCTCTTTTTTTGTTGTTGAGACAGGGTCTTGCTCTGTCATCCAGGCTGGAATGAAGTGGTGTGGATCATGGCTGACTGCAGCCTTAACTTCCCAGGCTCAAGCAATCCTCTCACCTCAGCCTCCCACGTAGCTACAAATATAGGCACTTGCCACCACACCTGCCTAATTTAAACACATTTTTTCTTTTTCTTTTGGCAGAGACAGGGTCTCATTATGTTGCCCAGGCTGGTCTCCAACTTCTGGGCTCAAGCAGTTCTCTGATCTCAACCTCCCCAAGCCACTGTGCCTGGCTCTACCTGTATTTTTAAAGACTAGTCAAGTACAACAGTGAGACGCAGGGAAAGAGTGGAATGTGGAGTTCAATCTGTAACTAACTGTGAACAATTGAGATAACTCACTACCTTTGGACCAGCCTCTTTATTTTTTTAAATAACAGCTTTATTGAATATAATTCACAAAATTCACCCTTTTAAAGTAGAGTTCAAAGGTTTTTTAGCAGATTCACAGTTAACTTCAGAATATTTTCTTCACTCCAAAAAAGAAATCCCATATCTTTTCTCCTTTCCCACTTTCCCCTACCCCTTGGTAACCACTCGTCTACTTTTTGTTCCTACGGATTTGCCTAATCTAGATATTTCATATAAATGAAGTCACGCAATGTGTCATCTTTTGTGACTGACCTCTTTCATTTAGCACAATGTTTTCAAGGTTCATCCATGCTGTAGTATGGTATCTGAACTTTATTCCTTTTTATAGCCAAATAACATTCCACTGGGTAGATCCACCACATTTTGTTTATTATCAGTTGACATTTGGTTGTTTCTACTTTTTGGATATTGTGAATAATGCTGCTATGAACATTCATGTACAGGTTTCTGTGGGAGCATGTTTCAATTCTCTTGGATATATACCTAGGAGTACAACTGCTGGGTCATAAAGCAACTTTATGTTTAATATATTGAGACACTGCCAAACTGTTTTCCAAAATGGCTGCATCATTTTACAATCCCAACAACAATACATGAGGACTCCAGTTTCTTCACAGCTTCACCAACACGTTATCTTTTTCTTATCGTAGTCACCCTAGATGTGGTAAGAAGTGGCATCTTACCATGGTTTTGATTTGGACTGCTCTAATGACTAATGATGTTGAACATCTTTTCATGTATTTATCTGGCATTTGTATGTTTTCTTTGGAGATGTGTCTGCCTAAGCCCTGTATCCATTTTTAACTGCTACTTTATTTTTAGAGGTGGGGTCTCACTACATTGCCCAGACTATTAGAGTGCAGCGGCTATTCACAGGTGCAATCATACTCCTTTGCAGCCTCAAACTCCTGGGCTCAAGTAATATTCTTGCCTCTGCAAGAGACACCTATAGCTGAGACCACAGGTGTATACCACCATGCTTGGCTATCTTTTCTTGTTTTTATTTTTGAGACAGTCCTGCTCTGTTGCTCAGGCTGGAGTGCAGTGGCACGATCACAGCTCACTATAACCTTAAACTCCTGGGCTCAGGAGATCTTCCTGCCTCAGCCTCAAGAATAGCTGGGACTACAGGTGCACACCACCACATCTGGCTATTTTTTTAAATTTTCGTACAGAAGAATCTCAAAAGCATTATACTAAGTGAGGAAAGCAAGACACCAAAGAATATATATTGCATGATTCCATTTATACGAAATTTCTAGAACATACAGAACAATAACAGGAAGCAGATCAGTGGTCACCTGAAACTGTAGGTCAGAATAGGGACTGGCTTTGTAAATGGGCTCAAGGGAACTTTCAGGGTAATAAAAAAATGTTCTAAAGATGGATTACAGTTATGGTTGCACAATTCCATAATTTTACTAAGAATCATTTTGACTTCATAATTTTACTAAGAATCATTTACTTCCACACTTACAATAGGTAAATTTTTGGGTATGTAAATTACACCTCAATAAAGTTTCTTTTTCTTTTTTTTTTTTTTTGGAGACAGGGTGTCACTCTGTCACCCAAGCTGGAGTGCAGTAGTGTGATCATAGCTCACTGCAGCCTCGACCTCCCTGGCTCAAGCAATCCTCTCACCTCAGCCTGCCAAGTAGCTGGGACTACCAGCATATGCCACGCTGCCCGGCTAATTTTTCTTTTTTGAGACGGAATCTCGCTCTGTTGCCCAGGCTGGAGTGCAGTGGCACGATCTCAGCTCACTGCAAGCTACGCATCCTGGGTTCATGCCATTCTCCTGCCTCAGTCTCCCAAGTAGCTGGGACTACAGGCGCCTGCCACCACGCCCGGCTAATTTTTTCTATTTTTAGTAGAGACGGGGTTTCACTGTGTTAGCCAGGATGGTCTCAATCTCCTAACCTTGTGATCCGCCCACCTCGGCCTCCCAAAGTGCTGGGATTACAGGTGTGAGCCACTGCGCCTGGCCCTGCCCGGCTAATTTTTAATTTTTTTGTAGAGGAGGGGGTCTCACTATCTTGCACAGGCTGGTCTTCAACTCTTGGCTTCCCGTCTTGGCCTCCCAAAGTGCTGGGATTACAAACATGAGCCACCACACCTGGCCCAATAAAAGCTGTTTTTACTACACACTTCCTTGTTAGGGGATATGAACTTTTGTGGAGAAGGGAGGACAAGGGTATGAAAGTGAGATGAGTAAAGAATTCTGAAGGAAGTTTTGAGAGGCTGAATAGCCCCAGTACTACAGTTTAAAATTTCCCTACTACCTTGTGCTGGAAAAACAGACCAGGACTTACAGAAGGTATCCCTGGGAAAGGAGAAGGCTCAGCCACAGAGTACCTATAAAAGGACCCATGGCTAATGCACCTACCTCAAGGCAAACTGCAAAGTAGGTGGCAAGACTATCCCTTGTTTATTACTAGCCAAGTCATCAGGCCTCCTCTAAGTGCAAGCTTTCCACTTGAAGGTTGCCCTTTATTTTTGTGTTTCAAAGAATCAATTAAATCTGATTTCATTTACATGAAGTGTCTTGGGGAAAGATGTAAAAAGAGGAATGAAACAAGATAATTATTTCTAGATTTTGCATAATCTGGAATGTCTTTAGGAACATCTCCCTAGAGGATCTCAGAAATTTTGAGTTATTTTTAATGTCTGCAAGAATACAAGGGAGATAATAGACTATACTTTTTGTTTTGTTTTGTTTTGTTTTTTGAGACGGAGTCTCGCTCTGTCGCCCAGGCTGGAGTGCAGTGGCCGGATCTCAGCTCACTGCAAGCTCCGACTCCCGGGTTCACGCCATTCTCCTGCCTCAGCCTTCCAAGTAGCTGGGACTACAGGCGCCCACCACCTCGCCCGGCTAGTTTTTTGTATTTTTTTTAAGTAGAGACGGGGTTTCACTGTGTTAGCCAGGATGATCTCGATCTCCTGACCTCGTGATCCGCCCGTCTTGGCCTCCCAAAGTGCTGGGATTACAGGCTTGAGCCACCGCGCCCGGCCTTTTTTTTTTTTTTTTTTTTTTGAGATGGATTCTCGCTCTCTCGTCAGGCTGGACTGCAATGGTGTCATCTCGGCTCACTGCAACCTCTGCCTCCCAGGCTCAAGCGAGTCTCCTGCCTCAGCCTCCTGAGTAGCTGGGATTACAGGTGCACACTACCACATCTGGCTAATTTTTGTATTTTTGGTAGAGACAGAGTTTCACCATGTTGGTCAGGCTGGTCTCAAACTCCGGACCTCATGATCTGCCCACCTCAGCCTCCCAAAGTGCTGGGATTACAGGCGTGTGCCACTGTGTCCAGCCCTGAACTAGACTTTCAACTAAGATATCTGAATTATTGTTTTGTAACTAAAACTCTTTTTTTTTTTTTTTTGAGATGGAGTCTTGCTCTGTCACCCAGGCTGAAGTGCAGTGGTGCGATCTCAGCTCACTGCAAGCTCCGACTCCGGGGTTCACGCCATTCTCCTGCCTCAGCCTCCCAAGTAGCTGGGACTACAGGTGCCCGCCACCATGCCCGGCTAATTTTTTGTATTTTTAGTAGAGACGGGGTTTCACTGTGTTAGCCAGGATGGTCTTGATCTCCTGACCTCGTGATCCACCCGCCTCGGCCTCCCAAAGTGCTGCGATTACAGGCATGAGCCACCGCACCTGGCCTAAAACTCTTCTTATATAAGCAAAACACTTGATCCCTAAGAAACTTATCTGTTGAAGGGAGAGTGAACACTGTAAATGACAAAGTCTCTTGAGTCTTATGTCAATCTGAGCCTCTAATAGGAGCTGTTTCTCTCTGGGGGTCATGGGTGCTGTCCTGCACATAACTGAGAGGCTTCTTCTGTTCTAAGTTAGGAGAAAGGGAAGTACATCAATTCGTCAGAAGAGAGACTTTTTCTAATTTCATGCACTCCTGCCTCAGCCTCCCGAGTAGCTGGGACGACAGGTGCCTGCCACCATGCCCGGCTAATCTCTTGTATTTTAGTAGAAGCGGGGTTTCACCGTGTTAGCCAGGATGGTCTCAATCTCCTGACCTTGTGATCAGCCCGCCTCGGCCTCCCCAAGTGCTGGAATTACAGGCGTGAGCCACTGCGCCTGGCCCACAAGTGTTTTTTTAAAGATGAAAACTGATCATCATAATTGTCTTCCATCAATAACAGCTTACAATGGACTAGACATGCTCTGTACACGGTTATTCCCTATGTCAACTTCTAATGAAATGTGGCCCTGTACATTTATGTCTAAGCACCTCTGGAGGTTTAAATGTATCATCTCTAACCCCTCGAAGTCCCCCCTCACCTCACTCCTTCTGGTCTCTCCCCAGTGTTCTTTTTCTTTTTTTTTTTTTTTTTTGAGACGGAGTCTCGCCCTGTTGCCCAGGCTGGAGTACAGTGGCAGGATGTCGGCTTACTGCAACCTCCGCCTCCCGGTTTCATGCCATTCTCCTGCCTCAGCCTCACGAGTAGCTGGGACGACAGGCGCCCACCACCATGCCTAGCTAATTTTTTGTATTTTTTAGTAGAGACGGGGTTTCACCATGTTAGGCAGGATAGTCTCGATCTCCTGACCTCGTGATCCGCCCACTTCAGCCTCCTAAAGTGCTGGGATTATACGTGTAAGCCAACGTGCCCAGCCTCCCCAGTGTACTTTCTCTGTTCTGTCCTCTCTTTTTCTTTAAGAGAGCCAACTTCATTTATTATTTTATTTTACTTTATTTTTTATTTTTTGAGACAGAGTCTCGCTCTGTCACCCATGCTGGAGTGTGGTGGTGTGATCTCGGTTCACTGCAACCTCTACCTCCTGGGTTCAAGCAATTCTCAAGCCTCAGTCTCCCGAGTAGCTGAGATTACTGGCGTGCACCACCATACCTGGCTAATTTTTGTATTTTAAGTAGAGACGGGGTTTTACCATGTTGGCCAGGCTGGTCTTGAACTCCTGAACCCAAGTGATCTGCCTGCCTCAGCCTCCCTAAGTGTTGGGATTACAGGCATGTGCCACTGCACCTGGCCCCAAAAGTCAATTTTAAATGGCATTTCAACACAAGTAGGTTCCCCAGAGCTAAATGTGGTGAAACTGGGTTAATTATGTAGTTTAATTTTCTGTACTTTATATATGTATTCATCATTATTTCAGCAGATATGTAAGGCCAGTTTTACATAGGTCACACATACTTGTTTTTAAACACTGCTGGAGAAGAAATCTCAGGGCTGACTGAAGCAACAGACTCAGGCACTGGGTAAAGAGAGGGACAGGACAGCAAGAGCTAATCTACTGGTGGTGACAGGCAGCACTGAATCAATAGCACCATAACATATGAAATAATTTTTTTTTTAAAGTGATTAGGGTTTTCCCCTACTTTGAACCTTACTTTTCCCCAGTCAAATTTCTACCCTTTCAATACCTTTTAGTATCTGCTGTATACTGATGGTGTACAGTTTTGAGACGGCGTCTCCCTTTGTCTCCCAGGCTGGAATCCAGTGGCTTGATCTCAGCTCACCCTAAAGTCCATCTCCCAGGCTCAAATGATCCTCCCACCTCAGCTTCTTGAGTACTGGGACTACAAGCACGTGCCACCACGCTCGGCTAATTTTTGTATTTTTGGTAGAGACAGGATTTCGCCATGTTACTCAGGCTGGTCTTCAACTTCTGGGCTCAAGCACTCCACCCACCTTGGCCTCCCAAAGTGCTGGGATTACAGGCCACCGTGCCTGGCCCAGTCTGCTTTCTTATAAACAATATTAGTGCTGCTCATAATTTACATATTACTAACAAATGAATCAGTGACTCCTTCTGTTTCACACACTCAGCTCTTTCTTTGTTTTTTTTGTTTTGTTTTGTTTTTCCCAGTGGTAACCTCAGAACTTTAAAGTGAAAGGAACCTAGAGGATCACCTAATCCAAACCTCTAAAGTTTAAACCATGCCACATTTGTCCAGATAATTCATTTACCAATTTAAGCACCTACTGTCAATCGCTACTCCAGGCATTAGTGATTCAGCAGTAAACCAAATGATGAAATGTCCTGCTGTCATGGAACTTAGATCACCACCATCACCACCATTACCCTATGCTTAGGCACTATGAAAACACAGAAGCAAGTATTAGTCTAGTTGAGAGTTTAAGACATGCCCAGTGATGTAAATCTCTGCAAGCTTTAGTTTTCATATCTAATGCCTACTTCATAAGGCTGAGAGAAGATATGTGAAAGTGCTTAGAAATTATGAGAAACATGCTAAATTATTGCTAATCCTACAATAACCATTATGGTTTATGTAGGATAAGTGTCTACAATGCAGTAAGTGCTATTATAGGAGTTTAAAGAACAGTCACATAATACAGTCGTGGGATGATCTAGGATCTTCCTGTAGGAGACTAGAACTTAACTGAATCTAGAAATATAGAAGGATGTAATTAAATGAAGCTGGGAAACAGAGAAAGAGACAAAGTGGGGAAGACACATAGCAAGCAAAATAGAAGTTAGGGCCATGGGCAGGCCCTAACTTCCCATTGGTTTTCCAATGGGAAAACCAGGAGCATATCACTTTGGATGAAACACATTTATGGAGGACAGCAGTTCTTCATAAAGGGCAGCTAGAGCTTCAAAGGCCAAATAGAAACTTAAGATTTGTCTGCCTGAATGCCTTCTAAAGGGAAACTCACCCCTAGGAACCATCCCATTCCTCTATTTGTTCCTGGTGTTTTGCTTTCTCCACCAAACAAGTAGACTTATGATTCAAGCAGGCCCAAAGTCCTTTTGGAGAAACTTGATATACAGACATTTTAGATATTGAACCATAAGAATATAATTGAGCTGGCTGGGCATGGTGGCTCACGCCTGTAATCCCAGTACTTTGGGAAGTTGAGATGGGCGGATCACCTAAGGTCAGGAGTTCAAGACCAGCCTGACCAGTATCGTGAAACCCTGTCTCTACTGAAAATACAAAAACTAGCCAGGGTGTGGTGGCGTGCATCTGTAGTCCCAGCTACTCAGGAGGCTGAGACAGGAGAACTGCTTGAACCCAGGAGGCAGAGGATGCAGTGAGCTGAGATCACACAACTGCACTCCAGCTACAGTGACAAAGCGAGACTTACTCTCCAAAAAAAAAACAACAACAACAACTAGGAATATACCTCAAAAAAAATTAAGAATTTTATATCAGAATATAAAATTAAGAATACAGCTGCCAGTGGCCATCTTTCTCAACCCTAAAAGACACTGCCTGAGAATGAAGCCAAAGAAGGTGTAGGGAGGAAAGAAGGGGATAAAGGAGGATGGGAGAGAGACAAAGAAGGAGAAGAAGGACAGAAAGAGGCCAGGCATGGTGGCTCACACCTGTAATCCTAGCACTTTGGGAGGCCGATGTGGTGGATCACTTGAGGCCAGAAGTTTGGCACCAGCCTGACCAATGTGGTGAAACCCCATCTCTACTAAAAATACAAAATTAGCCAGGCATGGTGGCGGGCTCCTATAAGCCCCGCTATTCGGGAGGCTGAGGAAAGAGAATCGCTTGAATCTGGGAGGTGGAGGTTGCAGTGAGCCAAGATCGCGCCATTGCACTCCAGCTTGGGTGACAAGAGCGAAACTCTATCTCAAAAAAAAAAAAAAGAAAGAAAGAAAACAGAATCAGGAGATCCAGGCTCTAATTTTGACTCTGCCACTTAACTTTGGGTGTGACCTTAAGACTGTTAGAGCTAGACTACTCATCCAGAATTTCAAAAAAAAAAAAAAAAATTGTGCTACATAATTTCTAAAGCCCATTTTAATTTTAAAATTAATTCTGAGACTTCTGACTTATCCATTCACCTTTATAATTCTCAAAAACGTGGTAAAACATAACTTACAAATAAGACTCAGCAGTTATTAGAAAGATGAAATACTTGGTCATTTAAGTAGACGAAAGTACTTGTCACTTGTCTAAACCAGAAAAATGACAATGAATCAAAGAACAAACCACAGCATCTTCAGGAAGGTTCAAAAGTGGCATACACACTGAGCAGAGGGGAAGAAAAGGTGATAAAACTTGGATAAACACCTTTTTAAATTAGTAAAAATATTAAAAGCAATATGTTTTTTCATAGGATTAATATATTTGTCTTAGTTCTTAAATCACAAAACACAAATGTAATAAAACAACCTCATTCTGGATTACTGCAGTGAAATTAATCAGAAAATTATAGGAGAAAGATGTTTCTGATGTTCTCGGGTTGAAGCTAGGAATCAATCTCAGAACATTTGGCTACCTTCAAGAACAGCTTTTCCTTTTTCTTCTTTTTTTTTTTGAGACGAAGTCTCGCTCTTGTACCCCAGCCTGGAGTGCAATGGCATGATCTCAGCTCACTGCAACTTCTGCCTCCCGGGTTCAAGTTATTCTCCTGCCTCAGCCTCCCGAGTAGCTGGGATTACAGGCGCCTGCCACCATGCTTGGCTAATTTTTGTATTTTTAGTAGAGACGAGGTTTCACCATGTTGGCCAGGATGGTATCGAACTCCTTACCACAGGTGATTCACCCGCCTCTGTCTCCCAAAGTGCTGGGATTACAGGCGTGAGCCACTGCACTCGGTCATTTTTCTTCTTTTATTATTAAATATTCTAAAAAATGGAAAGGAGGGAGAGAGTAGCTGGGCACCAGCAGACATATTTGAGTTCTTACTTTTAGTTTATTGAGACAAGATCTCTGTTGGGAGCGGTGGCTCATGCCTGTAATCACAGCGCTTTGGGAAGGTAGAGGCGGGCAGATCACTTGAGGTCAGGAGTTAGAGACCAGCCTGGCCAACATGGTAAAACCCTGTCTCTACTAAAAATACAAAAATTAGCCAGGCATGGTGGTGCACACCTGTAATCCTAGCTACTCGGGAGGCTGAGACAGGAGAATTGTTTGAACCTGGGAGGTGGAGGTTGCAGTGAGCCGAGACTGTGCCACTGCACTCCAGCCTGGGCGACAGAGCTAGATTCTGTCTCACAGAGAGAGAGAGAAAATAAAGGGAATTGTTAATTGACACAAGGCCTGACTGTTTCCCAGGTATAGTGGCGTGATCACAGCTCACTGCAGCCTCAACTTCCTGGGCTCAAGCAATCCTCCCCTCTCAGCTTCCCCAGTAGCTAAGGACACAGATGTGTGCCACTATGCCCTTCTAATTTATTATTATTATTTTGGGGGTAGAGACGGGGTCTCCATATATTGCCCAGGCTGGTGTTGAACATCTGGGCTCAAGCATTCCTCCTGATTTGACCTCCCAAAGTGCTAGGATTACATGCATGAGCCACCGCACCAGGCCCATATTTGAGTTCTTAATCCTGGCTTTGCCACAGGCTGACCATGTAAATTTGGGACAGCCCTTTCATCTCTCTTGGTTACAGTAATGACCTCTAAAGATACTTGTTCAGTTCTAAGATTATGGTAAGTAAAGAACATTCCACCTATCTTCAAGTCATATCGTGTTTAGAGAAGGTGCACCTACCCATCTATTTCAAAGCTAATAAAGACAATGTGTTTAGGGCTTCAACAACACAAAACATTATTACGGCAAATGTTAGATGCTAATCTAATAGCCTTCCTCACCCATCAAATGAACCCATGCCAGGCTTGTTCCCTACTACTCCAACAGGAAAGCCATGTAGTAAGTAGGCCGTCCCCTCATGGCTCCTGCTAGAGCCTGTGCCCCACTCTGTCCTGTGCCTTTGCTCATGAGATCACTGATCCCCTGCTTGAAATGTCTCCTCCCTGATCCAATTCCAAAGCCACGACTTGGGCCTCATAGCTTCCATAGAACCTCTCTGATGACTTTAATGCTTACTTTCCACTACTTAGCTCTTTTACCAATCACTGTTACTAGGAAAGAATTTATAGTCCTTAAGCATATGTTTTCCTGTTAGTCTTTTTGTAAAAAATTAAAAAGTCTTTTTTTTTTTTGAGACGGAGTCTCGCTCTGTCGCCCAGGCTGGAGTGCAGTGGCCAGATCTCAGCTCACTGCAAGCTCCGCCTCCCGGGTTTACGCCATTCTCCTGCCTCAGCCTCCCGAGCAGCTGGGACTACAGGTGCCTGCCACCTCGCCCGGCTAGTTTTTTTTTTTGTATTTTTTAGTAGAGACGGGGTTTCATCGTGTTAGTCAGGATGGTCTCGATCTCCTGACCTCGTGATCCACCCGTCTTGGCCTCCCGAAGTGCTGGGATTACAGGCTTGAGCCACCGCGCCCGTCCTAAAAAGTCTTTAAGTATTCTATTTATCATTAAAATGTTCATTGTTTCACATGTTAGTAGGTGAATTCATTAATGTTTAAAAAGAAAATATTGTGCTTTTACTACTTTTATTTCCTCACAATGCCTAGCTCACTGCATGGGACAGAATAGTATTCAATAAACAAGTGGCTATCAAATTATCACAAGATTGTTATTTGGACTGAATGATGTAAGTTAAATTCACACTATACACCACACTTCTTGGAAAGTGATTTGCATTTAGTATAAAGAGCATAAGGTTGGTGACATAATACTTTTTTCTTTTTTCAAAGCATAAGGAATTCCAAAATAATTTAAACAACAGCCTATCATTTCTAAGATAAACATTAAAAACTCTGTGATTCTGCTTATATTTCTTACTCTTGGTAAGAAACTGTAAAGAAATAGTTTGTTTTTTCTTAAACAACCACCTCTTTATCAAAAAATAGTTTTTAATCAGAGAAGTGGGTACGTTTTCCTCACCCCTCCTGGAGAAGGAGCATGAAAGTCTGTTTTTTGTTTGTTTTTTCTTCTTTTTTTTGAGGCAGAGTCTCACTCTGTCGCCTAAGATGGAGTGCAGTGGCACGATCTCCACTCACTGCAACCTCCCAGGTTCAGGCGTTTCTCCTGCCTCAGCCTCTCAAGTAGCTGGGATTACAGGTGTGTGCCACCATGCCTGGCTAATTTTTGCATTTTTAGTAGAGACATGGTTTCACCATGTTGGTCAGGCTGGTCTCAAACTCCTGACCTCAGATGATCCGCCCGCCTTGGCCTCCCAAAGTGCTGCAATTATAGCTGTGAGCCACCATGCCTGGCCCAAGTCTGGTTTTAAGATGCAGAATTTTGCTGGTTATTCCCTTCCACAGGGTACAGCACAGCCTGGAGCAGCTATCTCAACAGCAAAGTTCAGAATCACCACTCCCCCGCCATCAGTATTATTAAGGAGCATGTTTGACCAGAGGTTCACTCCCACATTTTTATTCAATACTGCTGACCTAGATTTTGTTCTAAAAACCACACAGCAGAAGCAGGCAAACTCCCCTGTAGAAACAACAGCCTTCAGAATAAATTTTTTAGCATAATTGCAATCTACTCAGAGAGTCTATTTCAGTAAAACTATGGAAAATGAAATTCCAAACAAGAAGCAATTTACATAATGCAGTAGAAACAATCCTTACCCCTACCACTGACCATCCCTAGAGACTTTGGTTCTCCTATAAAAGTAGAATGGGGAAGGGACAGGGCTCAGTTTTCTATCTCTGAAATTGAAGGCATTTACAGAAAAGGCAATGGCTAAACATTTAAAGAACTAATTAATCAAGTAGATACCTACATATCAAAACTAGACTGATTCTGTCACATATGATCCATTCCAAGTGCAAGATAGACTGATGGATTTTAAATAACAGTACAAAAAGTTCATTGATATGGTTTCAGATTCCCCATTGCAAATAACCTTTAAGAAACTACCACTTGGCTGAGTGCAGTAGTTCACCCCTATAAACCATAGCACTTTGGGAGGCTGAGGTGGGAGAACTGCTTGAGCCCAGGAATTGTTTTTCCTTTTTTTGAGACAGAGTTTTGCTCTTGTTGCCCAGGCTGGAGTGCAACGGCACAATCTCAGCTCACTGTAAACTCCACTTCCCGGGTTCAAGCAACTCTCCTGCCTCAGCCTCCCAAGTAGCTGAGATTACAGGCAGCTACCACCACATCTGGCTAATTTTTTGTATTTTTAGTAGAGTTTTTCCATGCTGGCCAAGCTGGTCTCAAACTCCTGACCTCAGGTGATCCACCCGCCTCGGCCTCCCAAAGTCCTGGGATTACAGCGCCTGGCCAGAGCCCAGAAATTAATCTGAGATCAGCCTGGGCAACATAATGAGACCCTATCTCTTAAAAAAAAAAAAAAAAAAAAAGGAAGAAGAAGAAAAAAAGAAACTACATTTGTGAAGTTTTGATGTCAAATCAAATAAGATATCCATAGTTACCTGGAAAAAAACTGTCAAAATATTCCTCTTCCTAACTACATATTTGTGTGAAAAGCATTTTCTTCATACACTGCAACCCAAACAACATATTGTGACAGACTGAATGCAGAGGCAGATATAAAAATACAGCTGTGTTCTATTCAGACAGACATTAAAAAGATTTTTAAAAGCAAAACCACAGCCGGGAGCGGGCTCACGCCTGTAATCCCAGCACTTTGGGAGGCAGAGGCAGGCGGATCAAGAGGTCAGGAGTTCAAGACCTGCCTGGCCAACGTGGTAAAACATTGTCTCTACTAAAAATAAAAATAAAAAAAACTGGGCATAGGTGGCATGTGCCTGTAGTCCCAGCTACTCAGGAGGCTGAGGCAGGAGAATTGTTTGAACCCGGGAGGCAGAGGTTGCAGTGAGCTGAGATTGCGCCACTGCACTCCAGCCTGGCCAACCGGGCAAGACTTCGTCTCAAAAAAAAAAAAAAGGCCGGGCGCGGTGGCTCAAGCCTGTAATCCCAGCACTTTGGGAGGCCGAGGCGGGCGGATCACAAGGTCAGGAGATCGAGACCACAGTGAAACCCCGTCTCTACTAAAAATACAAAAAAAAAATTAGCCGGGCGCGGTGGTGGGCGCCTGTAGTCCTAGCTACTCAGGAGGCTGAGGCAGGAGAATGGCATGAACCCAGGAGGCGGAGCTTGCAGTGAGCCGAGATTGCGCCACTGCACTCCAGCCTGGGCAACAGCGTGAGACTCCGTCTCAAAAAAAAAAAAAAAAAAAAAAAAAAAAAAAAAAAAGGCAAAAACACTACCACTCTTCTTACTAACCTCTTTCATTTTTGAAACTATACTTCTCATTAAAAATATTGTTTATATTACTTTTTTTAATGAGATAATAAGTATTTTTAAGGTTTCTCTAGTTTTAATTTGATAAATAGATATAACCCTCATAAACAAAAGCTCTTTGGGGGTCTTTACTAACGGCTGTGCTAGTATTTGGTCTCTAAACTCCTCTTCAATTTCAAAAGTCTGTTAGTCCAAATCCCAATATACTCCAGTGCAGGCTCACTCTTCCAGCCTCCTCCAGCCCCATTCTTCCCTCTCCCCATTCCTTGAAGAAAGTCAAGAAATTCAAGACAAAGTTCAGGCTTCATTATGCTTTTGGGATAGAAGCTTAGCTGTGTGAAAAATGAAAAAATACACAATATAGTATCTCATTAAGAGGTAAACTTAATCATAAAGATGTTAAAATGGTATCACAATAAAAATTAAGAAAAATTAATGCTGGCAAAGGTGCTTCACAGAAAAGAAAGGGGAAAATGTCTGAATGTGATATTTTCATTTACTATTGACAGGTTTTTTTTTTAATTAAAAACTTTTTTTTTCTATTTATTTTTAGAGATGGGGGTCTCACTTTGTTGCCTAGGCTGGAGTGCAGTAGCTATTCACAGGCATAATCATAGCTCACTGCAGACTTGACTGAGCTCCTGGCCTGAAGTGATCCTCCCACATCAGCCTCCCACGTAGCAGGGATTATAGGTACATGCCACTGTGCCCTGCCAATTACCACTGTTTTGTTTTTATCTTTTTTTTTTTTAATGCTCACAGGGATACCAATTACTACTGACACTATAAGTAACGCATGTGGGAACATCTTAGATTAATAGATAAAACAAAGGTGACAAGGAAAATATGTGTATATTCATATATATACGTATCTTACAGAATGCTAAAATAGTTGTGGTAAAATCGTATTGATTGCTGAATCTGGAAAAATGTATAAAGTTCTTTCAACTTTTCTATAAATTTGAAATTACTTCAAAATAAGCTGGGCATGGCGGCTCACACCTGTAATCATCGCACTTTGTGAGGTGGAAGCAGGAGGATCGCCTGAGCCCAAGCACTAGAGACCAGCCTGGGCAACATGGCAAGACCCCAACCTCTACAAAAAAATTTTTAAAAATTAGCCAGGCATGATAGTGCACACCTGTCATCCCAGTTACTTTGGAGGCTGAGGTGGGAGGATTGCTTGAGCCAGGATTTCAAGATTGCAGTGAGCTATGTTAGAACCACTGCACTCCAGCCCGGGCAACAGACCAAGACCCTGTCTCCAAAAACAAAGAAGAAAAAAAATCTTTCAAAATAAAAATACAAGTATTTCAATAAAAAAAAGTGACAGGGGAAAGCCTACTCCTTTCTCAGATTTTCAGCCAACTCCATTTTTTATAATTAAACAGATCCAAATGTTCATATCCAACCATATTAGCGTCTTTCTCCACTGTATTAAACTAGCAAAAAGCCCACTAACCTTTCCTGATTTAAAATAATATTTTAGGCTGGGTGCGGTTGCTCACGCCTATAATCCCAGCACTTTGGGAAGCTGAGGCCCATGGATGACATGAGGCCAAGAGTTCAAGACCAGCCTGACCAACATGGTGAAACTCCATCACTACTAAAAACACAAAAATTAGCCAGGTGTGATGGTGCATGTCTGTAATCACAGCCACTGAGGAGACTGAGGCAGGAGAACTGCTTGAACTCGGGAGGCAGAGGGTGCAGTGAGCCCAGATCGTGTCACTGCATTCCAGCCTAGGTGACAAAACAGGACTCGGTCACCAAAAAAAAAAAAAAAAAAAAAAAAGGCTTTAAACACATCTCAATTAAAAAAACAAAAATAATTATATTTGACATCCCTACAATGTTTGGAAGACTTTGAGTTTAGCCCTCTAACAATATTTGAAAACACCAAGGCATTTGAAGGAAGTCTCCAGCAGGAAGGAGATAACTTTAAGATCACATAGCACACTTGTTTTGCTTCAACCAGAAATTCTGCTGGATGTGTCTCAGAGTGGCCATAGGTGCAGGATACTACTCTGAGACCATAATACAGGTTAAGCTGGCAGTAGCTGAGCTGTAAACTCAGAATACTATAAATTCAGAATACTGAATATTTTCAGTATTCTACCTCCCACAACACTTGATTTATTATCATACTGAATGTACTTGTTCCTGTAAACACATCTCTCTACACCAACTTCCTATGAAAACATGTGTCCCTGGCAAGGCATGGTGGCTCATGCCTGTAATCTCAGCACTTTGGGAGGCTGAGGCGGGCGGATCACGAGGTCAGGAGTTCGAGAACAGCCTAACCAACAAAGAGAAACCCAGTCTCTACTAAAAATACAAACATTGGCCAGGCATGGTGGCACATGCCTATAGTTCCAGCTACTCGGGAGGCTGGGGCAGAAAAATCACTTGAACTTTGGAAGCAGAGGTTGCAGTGAGTCGACATCGCACCACTGCACTCTAGCCTGAGTGACAGAGCAAGACTCCATCTCAAAAAATAAATAAATAAAATACAAAAAAAATTGGTTTGTGTATTTTATATGCTTACACATTTTCCCATGATACTGCAGGTCATTTTAGTGATTAAATTTGACACTTTTGACAGAAAAGCAGGTCAATTAGTTCCTTGGGATCAAAAAGGGGTTGATTACAAAGCGGCAGGAGAGAATTGTTAGAATGATTCTACAATGGTTCTGCATCTTGAGTATGGTATGACTATGCATTTGTCAAATCTTTGGGTGAATTTTACTGAATGTAAATTCATACTTCAATAAACAGGACTTTAAAAACTTACCAAAAAAACCCCCACAAAACAACAACAACAAAAGACCTGGGTGCAGTTCACACCTGTAATCTCAGCAGTAATCTGGGCCAAGGCAGGAGGCTTGAGCCCAGAAGTTTAAGACTAGAATGAGCAACATACAGAGACCCCATCTCCACAAAAAATAAAAAATTAGTCAGTCACTGTGGCACATGCCTGTAGCCTCAGCTACTCAGGAGGCTGAGGTAGGAGGACTACTTGAGCCTAGAAGTTTGAGGTTACAGTGAGCTATGATCACGCCACTGCACTCCAGCCTGAGTGACCGAGTGAGACCCTGTCTCTAAATAAACAAATAAAACTTTTTTTTAAAAAAAGAGTCCACTATGTTTAATGAGGTAGAGATGCCAAAGCTTCCCTAGCAAGATGTAGAAGAGGCAATTCAAAAGCTTAGGGAGATAGAAATGTTGAAATGGATTTTTCATGTGTAACCTACGTTGCACAAAAAAGCCCAGAAAATAATCCTTTCACTCAGGCATTAAGAAATCCATTAGTGAGGTTGGGCATGATGGCTCACACCTGTAATCCCAGCACTTTGGGAGGCTGAGCCAGGTGGATCACTTGACAACAGGAGTTCAAGACCAGCCTGGTCAACATGGTAAAACCCTGACTGTACTAAAAATACAAAAATTAGCCAGGTGTGGTGGTGCACAACCGTAATCCCAGCTACTTGGGAGGCTGAGTCATGAGAATTGCTTGAACCCAGGAGGCAGAGGTTGCAGTAAGCCAAGATCATGCCACTGTACTCCAGCCTGGGCGACAGAGTGAGACCGTGTCTCCAAAAAAAAAAAAAAAAAAAAAAAAACACAACAACAAAACAGAAATGCATTAGTGAGGGGATCACCTTCATCCTTGAAAAGCTCTGTGGTTGCTCCCCTTTGCAGTGTGTCCCTGTTCCTCTAGACATGGGTTGGCAAACTTTATTTATAAAGGGACACAGATAAACATTTTAGGTTTTACAGTCCCTAAGGTCTCTGTCACAACCCCCAGGTTGGCCATGGGAAATGCCACCACTAAGTGGGTTCCCTGATTCAAAGGAGTAACAGGATCCTCTAATAACAGAGGCCAAGTAGCAGCATGTAATCACCAAAGACAAGGTGGGAACATCTACTATAAAGACAGTAGAGTTGTACTGGTAATCAGAACACCTTGGCCCACCAGGATCTTTGGCAGTAATTGATCACAGTATTCCACAAGCAGCCTACCAAAACAGATTCATCTGTACAACTGAAAAAAACTCCAGCTCTGGTAGTAAAAACCTGACTAGAAAAGTTTTGACCTCTCATCTAATTTCCAGACCCAAGTCAATCAACAAGCCCAGGTCCCCTGAGGAATAACCTGTAGCGTTACCACAAGTACAAGTACATACTGTAAATCCTCATCCAAGTTTCCCCAAAGGCCATTTACTAGAGTGACTATGGATTAGAGAAAAGGAAATACCCAGACCTTTCGGAGATTACTAATTCCTAGGGACCCAAAATGCTACTGTGGCCTATCAGTCAAAGTGAGTGCTGACAGTGGTTAGGTAATAGATGAAATGCTTAGCTCAAGTCCACCTCACAGGGGACCCCATAGTACAATGGACCTACTTTGTTGTTATCTCCTCAGTTCCTGAATAAATACTTGGAACAGACATACTTGGCTATTGGCAGAAGTCCCATATTGGCTTTCTGACCCAACTGATAAGAGTCATTTTAATAGTAAGGGCTACGTGGACGCCCCCAGAACTTCCCCTCCCTACTAAGATATTAAGCCAGAAGCAATACCACATCTCAAGAATTAAAGAGCTTAAATTAATGCTACCATCAAAGACTTGAAAGAAACAGGGTAGGGATACCTATTATATCTTGATTTAACTTGCCAGTTTGTCCTGTGCAGAAGTCAGATGGATCTTAGTGACTATCATAAACTCATGGACTATCATAAACTTAACCTGGTGATGATTCCAATTGCAGCTGATGCCCCAGATACAGCATCTTTCCTGGAGCAAATCAACATGGGTCACGGCACTTGGTAGACTGCTATTAACCTGAATAATGCCTTTTTCTTCATACAAATCTGCAAGAACCACCAGAAGCACATTACTTTTACCTGCTTTTTATGTGCCTATGAATCTAGCCTCAGGGCTACGCCATTCTCCTACCATAATGTAGCCCACAGAGATCTTGATATCGTGACATTCCAAAAAATAAATAAATAAGCACATACACACACACTAGTCAACTATACTGACATTATGCTAATTGGGTCTGATAAACAGCAAATAGCAAATACATTAGATGCTTTAGTAAGACATACACAAACTAGTTGATGCGAGATGAACCCCACAAAAATTCAGAGACCCACTGCAGCAATGAAATGTCAGGATTCAATTGTTCAAAACATGTCAAAACTTCCCTTCCAAGGTGATTAAGTTGCTGTAATTAACATCACCAACAAAGAGAAAGAGGGTACAATGTTTGGTAGGCTTCAACCCAGCTACAAAGTTACCTACAAGGCTGACAGTTTAGAGTGGGTTTCAGAGCAAGAGAAGATTCAAGTTCAAGCTGTGGTTCAAGCAGGTTCAAGCTGTGGTTCAAGTTGCTCTGCTATTTGGGCCTTATGATCCAGCAGATCCAATGATACCTGAAGTGTCCATGGCAAATAGGGATGCTGAATGGAGCCTTTAGCAAGCAAGAATAAGAGAATCATAGCCCACACTTCTAGAATTTTGAGAAAATCTATGCCCTCTTTTGCAGAAAAGTATTTGCCTTTCAAAAAAATAGTTTCAGGCTTGCTACTCGGTCTTGGCAGAGACCAAAAGCCTAACCATGGGACATAATGTGACCACGTGGCCTGAGCTTCTCATCATGAACTAGATGTTATCCAACCTATGTAGTCTAGCTTGGTATGTGCAGCACGATCTATCATCAAGTGAAAAATATGTTTAAAAAAAAAAATTTCAAGCAGGTCCAAAAATATGAGTAAGTTACATAGCAGGTAGCTCAGACTTCAGCATTGACTCCTGTTGCATTGCTTCCTCTCCCTCAATCCAAGTCAATGGCCTTCTGAGAGCTCCACATGACCAGCTGACTAGGGAAAGAAAAAACTCAAGTCTGGTTTACACATAGCTCTGCACAACATGCCAGTATCGTCCAAAAGTAGACAGCTGCAGCACCACAGCCCCATTTAAAGAGGTAGTGATGAAAAGCGGTGATGAAGAAAAATCTTCCCTTCAGAGGGCAGAACTTTGAGGGGTACATTTGGTTTTCCCTTTTGTCTGAGGTAAGACATGGCCAGAAGCAGAGATTTACACAGATTTATGAACAATTATTAAGGATTTTGTTGGCTAATTAGGAATTTGGAAGGAAATGGTGACAAGGAAATCTGGGGGAAAGATATGCAGATGAAACTCTCAGAACAGGCACAGACTGTGAAGATATTTGTGTACCATGTGAATAATCATTTGCATTCACTGTAGAGGAGGCTCTTAATAAGCAAGCTGAAAAAATGATGTACTTCATGAATATCAATGTTAGACACTTTCCACAGCTAACAGAGGGCTTGCTCAATAAACCCAAAGAAAAAATGATCATGAATGCTGTGCATGGGCTCAACAACATGGTCTTCCCCTAAATAGGGCTGACCCGACTAAAGCTACTGCTAAATGTCTAATCTGTTAATGGCACAGACTAGCTCTGAGCCCTGAATATGCACCATTTCCCAGAGGCTAGCTAACCACCTGGTGGCAAGCTGATTACGCTGGACTTCTATTATGGGGAATGAGGGCAAGGGTGAGGGAAGAGATTTGTCCTCACTAGAATAGACATGTATTCGGGACACAGATTAGCCTTCTCTGCCTATAATGTTTTTGTCAGTTCCACCACCCATGAACTTATATAGAAGTGCCCAATCTACCACCATGACATTCCACACAGCATTGCGGCTGTTTCTTTTTTTTTTTTTTTTTTTTGAGACGGAGTCTGGCTCTGTCGCCCAGGCTGGAGTACAGTGGCCGGATCTCAGCTCACTGCAAGCTCCGCCTCCCGGGTTCACGCCATTCTCCTGCCTCAGCCTCCCGCGTAGCTGGGACTACAGGCGCCCGCCACCTCGCCCGGCTAATTTTTTTTTTGTATTTTTTAGTAGAGACGGGGTTTCACTGGGTTATCCAGGATGGTCTCGATCTCCTGACCTCATGATCCGCCCGTCTCGGCCTCCCAAAGTGCTGGGATTACAGGCTTGAGCCACCGCGCCCGGCCTGTTTCTTTAAAAAAAAAAAAAAAAATTTTTTTTTCTTTTTTTTGAGACGAGGTCTCCTTCTATCGCCCCGTCTGGAGTGCAGTGGCACGATCTTGGCTCACTGCAACCTCTGCCTCCTGGGTTCAAGCAATTCTCCTGCCTCAGCCTCCCAAGTAGCTGGGACTACAGGCGTGCGCCACCACGTCCAGCTAATTTTTTTTTAAATTTTTAGTAGAGATGGGGTTTCACCATGTTAGCAAGGCTGGTCTCTAACTCTTAACCTCAGGCAATCTGCCCACCTTGGCCTCCCAAAGTGCTGGGATTACAGGTGTGAGCCACCATGCCTGGCCAAAAAAAAAAAATTTTTTTTAAATAGAGACGAGGTCTTACTATGTTACCCAGGCTGCTCTCAAACTCCTCGACTCAAGTGATCCTCCTGCCTCGGCCTCCCAAAGTGCTGGGGTTACAGGCATATGCCACCATGCCAAGCCCACACAGCATTGCTCCTGACCAAGAAAGTCATTGCATAGTAAAGAAATGCAGAAATGGGCTCATGTCTATGGACCTAACTGGTATTGTCACACCCAAACACACAGAATGGTTGGCCTAATTAAAATAGGGAATTGATTACTGAAGACTAAGTTACAGTTTCAGGGAGACAGCACCCTGAAAGGATGGGGTAATGATTTCAATCAGAGACCCCTTACATGGTGCTGTTTCCTCCCACAGTCAGAATATGCAGGTCTGGGAATCAAAGGGTAGAAATGTGTGTGGCTCCACTCACTATTATATCTAGCAATCTACTCACTGAATTTTTGCTTTCACTCCTAACAACTGAGTTCTGCTGGCTTGGAAGTGTTAGTCCCTAAGCAGGAAATATATCTACTAGCATACACAACAATGGTTTAATTGCATTAGAAGATGAGACTGCCACTTGGCTATTTGGGACTCCTTACACCACTGAACCAACAGGCTGAACCTACTGGTTGGGAAAGATTGAGCCCAATTGTCAAGGGGAAACTGGGTTGCTGCTACACAGTGAAAGCAAGGAGGACTATGTCTGAAACCCAAGGGATTATCTAAGGCACCTCTTAATACTTCCATGCCAAAAATAAAGATTAATGGAAAACTACAGCAACCAAAAAAGGACTGGACTAATGAGGGAATAAAAGTTTGAGTCATTTCACCAGGTAAAGAACCTCAATCAGCTGAGGTTCATGCTGAGGGCAAGGGAAACATGAAATAGGTAACTGAAGAAAGAAGCCTAGATATCAACTATGGCCTCATTACCAATCACAGAAATGAGAATAATGAACTTTCTCTATTATATTTGATATTTATTTGTATATTCTAACCATTTTCTTCTTTCCTTCTTCCCATTACTATAAGTTAGAATTAGTTTAGTTTTGTTTTTTTTGAGACCGAGTCTCACTCTGTTGCCCAGGCTGAAGTGCAGTGGTGCGATCTTGGCTCACTGCAACCTCTGCCTTGCAGGTTCAAGTGATTCTCTTGCCTCAGCCTCCTGAGTAGCTGGGATTACAGCCATGTGCACCACACCCAGCTAATTTTTTTTTTTTTTTGAGATCAAGTCTCCCTCTGTCATCAGGCTGGAGTGCAGTGGCAAGATCTCAGCTCACTGCAACCTCCGCCTCCCGGGTTCAAGCAATTCTCCTGCCTCAGCCTCCCAAGTAGCTGGGACTATAGGCGTGCGCCACCATACCCGGCTAATTTTTGTATTTTTAGTAAAGACAAGGTTTCAGCATGTTGGCAAGGATGGTCATTGATCTCTTGACCTCGTGATCCACCCAACTCAGCCTCCCAAAGTGCTGAAATTACAGGTGTGAGCCACCACACCCGGCTCGAAATTAGATTTATAATACAACTTTCGTTAACAAGCTAGTCAGTGGAACTTTGTTTTCTTCCACATGAAAATCTTTAATGCTTATGCTGATGCATATCTGAATGCTTATCATCAAAGGGTGCAGTTAAAAAAAAAAAGGCAGTTTAAGGAAATTCGAGCATTTCAAAGAAAGCACTTTTAAAAATGTATATACATGAAGGTGGCTGGGCATGGTGACTCATACACCTGTAATCCCAGCACTTTGGGAGGCCAAGCAGGTGGATCACCTGAGGTCAGGAGTTCAAGACCAGCCTGGAGAATCCCCGTCTCTACTAAAAATATAAAAATTAGCCGGGCGTGGTGGCACGCACCTGTGGTCCCAGCTACTTGGAAGGCTGAGAGGCAGGAGAATCACTTGAACCTGGGAGGCAGCGGTTGCAGTGAGCCAAGATCACACCATTGCACTCCAGCCTGGGCAAACTGCGATTTTCAAGGAAAAACAAAAAAAAGTGGCCAGGCACGGTCGCTCATGTCTGTAATCCCAGCACTTTGGGAGGCCGAGGCAGGTGGATGACGAGGTCAGGAGATTGAGACCATCCTGGCTAACACAGTGAAACTCGGTCTCTACTAAAAATACAAAAAAAAAAAAAAAAAATAGCCAGGCGTGGTGGTGGGAGCCTATAGTTCCAGCTACTCAGGTGGCTGAGGCAGGAGAATGGCATGAACCCAGGGGGCAGAGCTTGCAGTGAGCCAAGATTGCGCTACTGCACTCCAGCCTGGGTGACAGCGTGAGACTCCGTCTCAAAAAAAATTAAAAATAAAAATAAATAAATAAATAAAAAGAAATGTATATACATGAAGACATTTTGCTATATCATGAAATAAATGTAGTGCTGTAAGATAAAGGAAGATGAATATAAATTGAGTTTTGGCCATTTTTATTTTATTTTTTTTGAGATGGAGTCTTGCTCTGTTGCCCAGGCTGGAGTGCAGCAGTGCGATCTTCGCTCACTGCAACCTCTGCCTCCTGGGTTCAAGCAATTCTCCTGCCTCAGCCTCCCAAGTAACTGGGATTACAGGCACATACCACCATGCCCAGCTAACTTTTTGCATTTTTAGTAGAGATGGGGTTTCATCATGTTGGCCAGGCTAGTCTTGAACTTGGGATCTGAAGTGATCCGCCTGCCTCAGCCTCCCAATGTGCTGGGATTACAGGCGTGAGCCACCGTGCCCAGGCAGAGTTATGGCCATTTTGCCCCTCCACATGCTGCAGTCATCTTTAACCTGTTTAACTTAATCTCAATGATGACAGTTTTGTTTTTCTTTTTCATCGTATTCAGTATATTTCAGGCTATTCAGCAGATGCTTGTGATTCTGGAGGTTCAAATCACTGGTGAAAGTTTATTCTGTTTCCTCAGTTTTACAGGAGCTTTTCTCCATAAAATGATCTGCTACCTAAAGTACCCTCTGTCTTCCTCATCAACAGGCACTAAATTCAAAAAGTACCTTACTGAAACTTTTTTGTTCATAACTTTCATTGTTGGAGTTAGGTCATATCCTGCTAACAACAGTCTTATTGGAACTGATTCACCTTTTACTGGTGTACCATCCACTATTTCATATTTGGCAACTGTTTCTCTTTCTGTGGTGGTACTTACTGGGTCCAATTGCTGTGATCTCTTTTTTGATCAGTTGTAACCCCATATATGTTGTATTTTTATTCTTACAAGAAGTAAATTTCTGTAACAGTCACATCCTTTAAATGATACTTCATTATATCCAACTTCTATAGGAAGACAATCTTCAATACCGACTTTCTTCAGAATAGCTGGCAAGTTGGTGAACAGTAAGATCACATTCTTTTTACCAAGTCTGTCAGTCTTCTTACTACTACCACTTCAATACATCAAGAGGACATTAGCGCCAATGTAAGATTCTCATGACTTTTCAACTTGTATAAATTCAAAATCACAACTTCTGAGTCAGTTCTCCAGGTAAGGCTAGTTCTTTCAGTAGGTTAACAAACTCTTGAATATTACTCTTATCATAGAAAAGTTCAATTTGACGTACAAACTCAATTCTAATGTTTTGGTGCTCTAGCCTCTTTCTAGTCTCTTTCACCTTTCCTGAAACAGATTCTCCACCATAGAGAAGACAGTTTTTTTACTTTGCCATTTTCAGTTTTCACTTCTGCCATTTTCTGTTTCCTTATCATTAAGGACAATATCAATCTCACAAATCAGACCAAAAAAGTTTCCAAAAAACCTCACTGTCAGTGATACTGCCACATCCCCCAATATTTCACTCCTCTTCCCTCAGAACTCCAAGCCCCCAGCTCCCATCACATGACTTTGGCCCTCTGCCGCTGGAACTTCTATTTGAGGACTGATAAACAGCCAGCAGGATGGGCACAGTGGCTCACACCTATAATTCCAGGACATTGGGAGGCTGAGGCCGGAGGATTGCTTGAGCTCAGGAGTTTGAGACTAGCCTGGGCAACCCAGCGAAACCCCGACTCTATTACAAAAACAAACAAACAAACAAAAGCATAGCCAGCAATGGATACAGTGACTATCAGGGCTGAGCATGTCCTCATTCCTCATTTTAGAACAAGGGTAAGAGTTTCACCCTCTGATATAGCTGTATCTTGTTAGGTGGAAACGAGTTGTTTCATTGTTATATGGGAGCTCAAATGTGTGTAAAGTGCGTATGGAAGCTAAGTAGTCAAAATAATAGGCTGTGCAAGAAATCAATATATTGCCTCTCAATTCCAAATCTACCTTTCATTGCCCTGCTTATAATAATGTAAACATTTCTTCCTAGACAGCTGGCATGATGATACTAAGCTTAGTAGAGGGCATGGAAGGAAGGGGTTTCTCTTCCCGGTTCTAGTGTGCTTTTCCATCTTCTTACTTCCATGGTGCTCATCCCAACAAGCTTTAGTGGGCACTCCCATGGAAATCTTCCCAGGCAAGTTCCACCAGTGCCTCAAACAGGCTTGCTGGTGACGCCGTAGCACCCCCAAGTACAGCTTCCTGCTTAACTACCTTTGAGGTAGGAAACCAGCAGGACTTAATTTCCTGTCACACCCTGCTGATTGGAACAAGATCTGGCTGAAACCAGCAGATGCTGACAAAAGTAACCACTAGCTGCCCTCATGGTTTATTAGCATACAGACACTCCTACCAGTGCCATGGCAGTTTACAAATGCCATGGCAACAGCCTAGAAGTTACCTTATCTGATTCCAGAAACTTCCAGCCCCTTTTCCTGAAAGTTCTAAATAACCTGCCTCTTAATTAGCATATAATTAATAACAAATATAAACAGCTAGTTAGCAGCCCACAGGCAGCAATTCTGGGCACACTGCCTATGGGTTACCCCTGCTCAGCAAGAAGCAGTATTGGTTCAATAAAAGTTTCTTTCTCTCACTACTGGCTCACCCTTAAATTCTTTCTTGGCAAAGCCAAGAACCCTCCTGGGTTAAGCCCCAGTTTGGGGGTTTGCTTGCCCTACATCATCACCCTGACCTGCGGCAACTCAGCAAACATCTTTACTACCAAATGGAGACTTCCCCCAAGATATGTAATCAGCTTTGGGGGTGGGGGGCGGGGGGGGCGTACTTTTCCAAATTTGGTATTTCTTTGTATACTCTGCCCCAGCCCTAAGGGTAGTGACTATTCCCTGTATCTGTCATTCCTGTATTCTTTAGAGTTCTCTTTACCTCTATAGTAAATTCTCTGTTCAAATTATGGTGTAGCTTCTGTCTCCTGACTAGACTCTGATCCAAATATTGGCCATTAAAAACAGCATAAATCTACATAATAGGAAAGAGTGAAGAAAAAATGAAAGACGTTTAATCCAAAGAAAATAAATCAGAAGGCACATGTTAATCTCTAAATGTCTAAAAAGCTATCACCTTCCGCAGAACACACTGTATCTCTGTTGCTCAGCACTAACAGCAGCAGAAATAGCAGAATGCCTGTTCGTTTTACACAGAAAAACTGAAGACCAGAAATATTAATTTGTTAAATAGAAAGCAAAATCCTTCAATTAAAACCTCTAAGGAATCTAATGTTAATACTTAAGTTTACAGTTGACACAGTTTTACATCTTCTCATTTCATTTTAAATTGCTGAAAACCCACTGGAGGGCCAGGCTTGCCAGTTTTTTGCAGTGAGAGTCCTAAGTTAATTTTTTCACAAGAAACAAAACAAAAAAACTCTTTCAGTCTGCCTGGAGCTCACTTTTGAAGTTTCACCTCCAGTTTTGTCCTCTAGAAACAGAGTATTTCTGCTTCACAATGGACCGATATGCTCCAGTTACATCCAATTAAAATACTGTTACACAATCAATTAAGTAGGAAAAGGGGCTGATGGTCAAACAGAATGATTCATTAACAAAAGTATATAATGGGTTGAACTGTAAGGACTTTCTATGTGGACATTAATCATCATTCTAATATCATCTTATATTTAAATATTAACCCCTTCAACGAGGTTGCAAAGCACTGAAAATAATTTCTGTCACTTCAGGCAAACAACTATTTTTATTGAGCTCTCCTTTTACAGAGCAGGAATCTTAGCCTCAAAGAGGGCAAACAACTTGCCTAAGAAATCAAAGTTAGTAGGTGCTCTATCCACAGCTTTCTCAAAATTTAGATAAATTCACGACAGATAACATATTTCCAGAAAGATATGCACCAATAACCTGGCAAGAATTATTGCAATTGTATCTGGTCTTGTTTTTAAGTTTCTTTTCCCATGTGAAGCCGGAAGCAAATAGATATTAAAGATTATTCATTCAATAGCTACAGAGGATCTACTATCCATCAGACAGTGTTCTAGGTGCTGGGCCACAACAGTGACCAAAACAAAAACCCTGTCCCTCTCATAAAATTTGTTTCTATAATATCTTCTTCTGATGGGGAAAGGCAGATAAGTAAACTATACAAATTATCAGAAAGTGGCATGACAAATGCCACAAAGAAAATTCAAGTAGAACAGTGGGATGAAAAAATAGAAGGGGTGCAATGTTAAAAAAGATAGTTGAGAAGTACTCATTGAGAAAGTGAAGAGTCAATCATGAATATATCAGAGGGAAGAACATTCCAGGCAGAGAAAACATATAGTGCTCAGAGCTCAAGGCAGATGCCCACCTGGCTTGTTCAAGGAACAGTAGCAAGAACACCATGAAGCAAAGTAAGCAAAGGGGTAACTAAGAAAAGATCTGGTCAGAAAGATGACAAGGACATCATAGGGCCTTGTGGTATTTCAAAAGGACTTTGGCTTTTACTTTGAGATGGGAAACCACTGGAGGGTTCTGTGCAAAAGAACAGCATGATCAATGTACAGGACCACTGTAGATGTTTTTAAGAATATGCTGCAGGGAGCAAGCAAATGGAAGCAGACAGACTAATTTGGGGAGTTACTACAGTAGTCAAGGTTAATGATGGTGGTCCAATCAGGGAGGGAGCAGTGGAGGTGGCGAGATGTGGTCAGGTTCCAAACATCTTTTTCTGACAAACTGGGTGTGGGGTGTGAGACGAACAGAAGAGGACAGGGAAACCAAATGTTTAGCCTGAACAACTAGGACAGAATTTCAATTTAATGAGATAGGGAGGCAGGTGTTTTTTTTCTTCTTTGTTTTGATTTTGGGGTGGGGCAATCATGAATTCAGTTTAAAATATTTCAAATTTGAAATGTCAATTCTACATCCAAATGGAGATTTCAAGCTCGAATTTCAAATTTCCTCAGTTCTCACTCAACCTCCTCATGGAATTTAACCAATATTGTATCTGTTCTTACAAAATGTTCCCTATAACTGCTTAGCATTTAAGCAATGTTTACATATTTGTGCATTTCTCTCTGCAACTGGACAAACCAGAATAAACCCACAAGATACCTAACATATAAAGCATCCCTTTAATCCTGAAGAGATCTGTGACATAAATGATGGTTACTTTGAAATTTTTACTTTAAATAAATGAGCTGCATTTGTTTATTTCTACCATTTTAACAATTTTTACGTGTACAGTTCAGTGGTATTAAGTACATTCACATTGTTGTGCAATCATCATCACCATCCATCTCCAGAACTTTTTCATCTTGCAAATCAGAAACTTTGTACCCATTAAGCAACAACACCTCCATTCCCCGTCTCTCCCAGTCCCTGGGAACCACCATTCTACTTTGTTTCTGTAAATCCGACTACTAAAGGAAATTCATATAAATGGAGTATATTAATTTCTGTAAATTTGACTACTTTAGGTACCACATACAAATTTGTACTTTTGTGACTGGCTTTTTTCATTTAGCACAGTGTCTTCAAGGTTTATTCATGTTGTATCATATCAGAATTTCCTTCCTTTTTAAGGCTAAATAACGTTCCATTATATGAACGTACCACATTTTTGCTTATTCATTCCATGTGTTGACGGGACATTTGGGTTGCTTCCATCTTTTGGCCACTGTGAATAATGCTGCTACAAACATGAGTGTACAAATATCTGTTCAAGTCCCTGATTTCAATTCCTTTGGGCATATATCCAGAAGTTGGGTTGCTGTATCTTACAATAATTCTGTTTTTAATTTTTTGAGGAGCCACCATACTATTTTCCATAGCACTTTCATTTTACATTCCTACCAGCAGTACACAAGGATTCTGATTTTTCCACATCCTCTTGAAAACTTGCTAATTTCTGTTCTTGTTTTCATACTAGCCATCCTAATGAGTATGAAGTGATATTTTGTTGTGGTTTTGATTTGCATTTCTCTAATGATTAATGATGCTAAGCATCTTTTCATGTGTTTCTTGGCGATTTATGTATCTTTTATGAAGAAATGTTTCTTCAAGTCCTTTGTCTATATTTTTAATTTTGTTCTTGTTGTTGTTGAGCTGTAGGAGTTATTTACATATTCTGGATATTAACTCCTGAGAAGATAAAAGATTTGCAAATATTTTGCCTCCATGGGTTACCTTTTCACTCTACAGAGATAGACAAAAATTTTCAATTTTCATATAGCCTAATTTATCTGTTTTTTCTTTTGTTGTCTGTGTTTGTGGTGTATATACAAGAAAACACTGCCAAATCCAATGTCATGAAGATTTCCCCCTGTGTTTTCTTCTAAGAAATGTATAGCTTTAGTGCTTTGTTTAGGTCTTTGATCCATTTTAAGTTAATTTTTTAATATAAGATAAGGGTCCAACTTAAAAAAAAGAGAGAGAGAGAGAGGGAGAGAGAGGATTTCTCTCTGTCTCCCAGGATGAAGTGCAGTGGTATACTTTACCATAGCTCACTGCAGTCTTGAACTCCTCAGCTCAAAGGATCCTCCTGCCTCAGCTTCCTGAGTAGCTGGGACTACGGGCCTACACTACCACACCAGCTAATTTTTTTTTCTTTTTTTCTTTTTTTTTTTGAGACGGAGTCTTGCTCTGTCGCCCAGGCTGAAGTGTAGTGGCACATCTCGGCTCACCGTAAGCTCCACCTCCCGCATTCACGCCATTCTCCTGCCTCAGCCTCCCGAGTAGCTGGGACTACAGGTGCCTGCCACCACGCCAGGCTAACTTTTTGTATCTTTTAGTAGAGATGGGGTTTCATTGTGTTAGCCAGGATGATCTCTGTCTCCTGACCTCGTGATCTGCCCTCCTGGGCCTCCCAAAGTGTTGGGATTACAGGCGTGAGACACCGCACCTGGCCAATTTTTTTTTCTTTTAAGAGATGAGGTCTCCCTATGGTCTTGAACTCCTTGCCTCAAGCAATCCTCTCACTTGGCCTCCCAAAGCGCCGGGATTATTGGCATAAACCACTGTTCCCAGAAGGATCCAACTTTTTTTATGTGGATATTCAGTTTTCGCCACATCATTTACTGAAAACACTATCCTCTCCCATTGAATGGTCCTGGTACCGTTGTCTAAAATCATCTTACCATGTATAAAAGAGTTTATTTCTGGGCTTTCCATTCCGTTCCTTGATCTATATGTCTCCCTTGAAGTCAATACAACACAGTTTTGATTATTATAGCATTTTAGTAAGTTTTGAAAATCAACAAATGAGACTTCCAACTTTGTTCTTTTTCAAGATTGTTTTGGCTATTCAGGAGGGCTCTTTGAGATTCCAAATGGATTTTTCTATTTCTGCAAAAAACACTGTTGACATTTTGAGGAAAAAAGATCATCTTTTAAAAACACATTTAGGGCTGGGCACGGTGGCTCACGCCTGTAATCCCAGCACTTTGGGAGGCCAAGGCGGGCAGATCACCTGAGGTCGGGAGTTCGAAATCAGTCTGACCAACATGGAGAAACCCCATCTCTACTAAAAACACAAAATTAGCCGGGCGTGGTGGCACATGCCTGTAATCCCAGCTACTTGGGAGGCTGAGGCAGGAGAATTGCTTTAACCCAGAGGTGGAGGTTGCAGTGAGCCGAGATTGCATCATTGCACTCCAGCCTGGGCGACAGAGTAGGACTCCATCACACACACAAAAAAAACAAAACAAAAAACACATTTAGGCTGGGTACAGTGGCTTATGCCTATAATCCCAGCACTTTGGGAGGCCAAGATGGGCAGATCACTTGAGGTCAGGAGTTTGAGACCAGCCTGGTCAACATGGTAAAATGCTGTCTCTACTGAAAATACAAAAATTAGATGGGCATGGTGGCAGGCACCTGTAATCTCAGCTACTCGGCAGGCTGAGGCAAGAGAATCACTTGAACCCGGAAGGTAGAAGCTGCAGTGAGCCAAGATCATGCCACTGCACTCCAGCCTGGGCAACAAAGCAAGACTCCTTCTCAAAAATAATAAAAATAAAATAAAATAAAACAAAATAACACATTTAGGCCGGGCACAGTGACTGACACCTGTAATCCCAGTACTTTGGGAGGCCGAGGTGGGAAGAACGCTTGAAGCAAAGAGTTCAAGACCATCCTGGGCAAAAAAGCAAGACCCTGTCTTTACAAAAGATTTTAAAAATTAGCCAGGCATGGTGGTGTGCACCTGCAGTCCTAGCTACTTGGGAAACTGAGACGGGAGGATTACTTGAACCCAGAGTTCCAGGCCACCATGATCACACCACTGCACTCCAGCCTGGGTGACAGAGTGAGACCCTGCCTCAAAACAGAAAAACACTTTAAATCATCCTACCAGTGACCGACATTTCAACTGCTGCTTTCGTGGCCCCTAGAGGCTTCATAGTTGTAGCAATCATTTGTGTGTATCTTTCTTATCCACAATAGTAGCATTTTTCGCAAGGAATTTATCCTTGAGAAATGTAAAAAGCATGTAAAATTGAAACATAATAGAACTTGAACAAGCAACAGACTATTCAATAATAATTGTTGGATACTGCAATACCTCACTTTCACTAATGGATAGAACAACAAGACAGAATACCAATGGGGAAAGAGAAGACCTATATAACTCTATACACCAACTTGATCTAACAGACATCTTACAGAACATTCCACCCCCATCAAGAGCAGAATATACAGTCCTCTTCAGGACAGACCATATGTTAGGCCAGAAAACAAACCTCAATATATTGAAAGGGATTGAAAGAATACAAATTATGTTCTCCAACCACAATGGGATGAAATTAGAAAGTAAACAGAAGATTGGAGAATACACAAATATGCAGAAATTAACACACTCCTAAATAATCAACACATCAAAGAAATCACAAAAGAAATTAGAAAATACTTTCAGATGAATGAAAATGAAAATACAACATATCAAATCTTAAGAGGTACAGCTAAAACAATAAGAGGGAAATGTATAGCCATAAACACCTATATTAAAAGAATAAAATAAAATAAAAATCACCAATCACTAACATAACCTTCTACCTAAGGAAACTAGAAGAATAGCAAATTAAACTCAAATTAGGCAGAAGAAAGGAAATAAAAAAGATTAAAGTGGAAATAAAGGAAACAGAGGAGAGAAAATAGAGAAAACTCACCAAAACTGAAAGTTGGTTTTTCAAAAGATGAAAAAAAATGACAAACCTTTAACTACATTTATTAAGAAAAAAGGATTCAAACTACTAAAACCAGAAATAAAAAGGAGATACCACTATGAATCTTACAGGAATAAAAAAGGTTTATAAGGGAATACTAAGAACTGTAGGCAAACAAATTACATAACCTAGATGAAATGAACAAATTTCTAGAAACATAAAAACTACTAAAACTAACTCAAGAAGAAAACATTTGGGTGGAAAATTCCAAAACTAACATCTGTGGCTATTTCTACAGTTTCCAACAATGCAGCTCAAGAATTAGCACCTGGCTGGGCGCAGTGGCTCACGCCTGTAATCCCAGCACTTTGGGAGGCCAAGGCAGGTGGATCACCTGAGGTCAGGAGTTCAAGAACAGTCTGGCCAACACGCTGAAACCCCATCTCTACTAAAAATACAAAAATTAGCCAGACATGGTGGCAGGAACCTGTAATCCCAGCTACTTGGGAGGCTAAGGAAAGAGAATCATGAGCCCTGGAGGTGGAGGTTGCAGTAAGCCGAAGGTTGCAGTGAGCCGAGATCACGCCATTGCACTCCAGCCTGGGCAATGAGAGCGAAACTGTCTCGTGGGGCTCAGGGAGAGAGAGAAAAAAAGGATTAGTACCATAATAGATGGAGTTCCTTCAAATTTCCTCTACAGTGTTGAAGGATCTCATCCTCTATGATAAGTCGTAAGCAGACAAATCTTACATTAAGAGAATCTTGCTTTGAATTAACTAACCTCCTGGTTAATTACGATACTTCTTGTGCCCCCACCTCATACTGTTAAGTTGACCATTTATTCTAGCTATTGCTGCAGCATCCAGCTGCACATAGGTGTGATTTGACAGCACTCTGTATCAACCAAACCAGAGTTTTCTGTCCTACAACTTCTCTGACACCAAGAGACAAGACATCTGCAGCCTGGCACTGCACACGTGCAAATCCAGAAGTACAAGAGTGTTAAGCCCAGGAGGCGGAGCTTGCAGTGAGCCGAGAGCGCGCCACTGCACTCCAGCCTGGGTGACAGAGCAAGACTCCGTCTCAAAAAAAAGAAGAGTGTTAAGCAATGAGAGATGGTAAATGGTGAATAAACGTTATCCAATTCTATAACGGAGATACTCAGGTAGAGAACACGGAGAGGCATTCTACACAGGTCCTCAAAAGACCCCAAAAGAATTAAGCCCACTTTGCCCACAGTAGTGACTAGGTTAGTAGCCACACTTCACTGTATTGTCTTTTCCTCTAATTTCACTTTTCCCGGTATCCCACTCTTGTGCCCTGGGGCCACTTCCCAAAATAAACTACCTACATGCAAAGCCCTTGCCTCAGTGTGGATTTTCTCTCAGTAGCTAGAACTTGAGACAGGTTTTTAAAAAAGCCTTTAAAGGCCGGGCACGGTGGCTCATGCCTGTAATTCCAGCACTTTGGGAGGCCGAGGCAGGCAGATCACCTGAGGTTGGGAGTTTGAGACCAGCCTGACCAACATGGAGAAACCCTGACTCTACTAAAAATACAAAATTAGCCAGGTGTGGTGGCATATGCCTGTAAGCAGAGATTGCGCCATTGCACTGCACTCCAGCCTGGGGAACAAGAGTGAAACTGCATCTCAAAAAAGACCCAAAAAAACAAAAAACATCAGAAGGCTGGGCACGGTGGCTCACACCTACAATCCCAGCACTTTGGGAGGCTGAGGCAGGTGGATCACCTGAGGTCAGGGGTTCGAGACCAGCTTGGCCAACATGGTGAAACCCCATCTCACTAAAAATACAAAAAATTAGCTGGGCTTGGTGGCAGGAGCCTGTAATCCCAGCTACAGCTACTTGGGAGGCTGAGGCAGGAGAATCGCTTAAACTTGGGAGGCGGAGGTTGCAGTGAGCTAAGATTGTGCCATTGCATTCAAACCTGGGCAACAAGAGCAAAACTTCGTCTCAAAAACAAAAACAAACAAAAAAAATCAGAATTATATTTTCACTTAAAGCTCAAGAAGAAGCTATTTTGTCTTATTCAATACAAAACCCCAAAAGAAACTGAAATAACATGACTTAGAGTATAATTAAATGCTTGGCTTGGAAAAGGATTCTAGTCCATGAGCTGTTTCAGCGGAGTCCTAAACACCCTAGAAGCAAATGTAACATCTTGTATATGGGTATATGTGGACTTTTCTGAAGAGAAATTCTGCATTTGTATTAGAAAACCATGAACCAAAGAAACTTTAAGAAATATTAGATGCTGTTGATTTACTGATGTGTCTCCAGCATGCAACTAATTATCTGGAAAATGAAAGAAAAGAAAGAAAGCTTTGTTCCAGGAATTTGGTGGAGTTGGGATGGATGTCTTGCTATGTCTATACACAGCAACAATAACGTGCAGCTTATGTTTGGGCTCCACTTGTGAGTTATGACAATTTATGGCATGGCTCCAACAGCCGTTCAGAAACTAACACACCATAGATTTATGTATCTGTTAATATTTCACATTTTTGGTGCTTTTGCATTTTTCTGATGCTAAATCCTTTGCATCCTACCAGATGAGACAGTGATGAAGCACACGGAATACCTTCTGTGTCATGACATTCTTAAAAAGTAGTTTTACTGTTTCACTGCTGGCATGACTTTACACATGCAAACAGTTATCACAATAATAAACCATTTACGCACTCTAATTACAATGAAAACAACCAGTAACACTGCCATTTGTACAGCACTTAGTGCAATGTGTCTAGCCCCAACCACTGTAAATAAGAGTAATTTACCTCCATGGTCGCACAGAGCTTTATCCCACAAATAATTTGTAGTTAAGTCTTGTTAAACCTTCACTGTAATAGAAACGGCATCAACATAAAATTGAGGATAATCCAGTATTACATATGATTTAGGAATGAAACTAACATTCTGTGCCTGCCTGACCAGTCCTGTGTCTTTGCCTAGAACACCCTCTAGCCTCCCACCATATTATCATAAGGAGGAAGAATCCAAATGAAGCCAGGTTTCACCTCTCATCAGGGATGAGTACAATAACATAATTCAAGAATTGCTTCAATTACCAAAAGCTTTAATCCTAGGGCATGTATAATAAAGTTAATGGTCAATTATTCCTTACAGTATTTAAAATCTGTGCTTTAAACCTGAGAACAGATTACTGAGCTGTTTTAACAAAAAGGAAATCTAAAAACATTAAATTAAGTGTTCTTAACAAAAATGTCTGCCAAGCTTAAAAAGTTCCTTAGGCTATGCAAATTACTTAGACATAAAATATTTTTAATGTCTTAATTCAGTCAACATATTGTACTTGCAACCCTACTGTAAACAAACACTAACCCAGAATGGCTAGTGAACTGGGAATTTTGTTGAATTCTTCCCAGATACTGCATACCGGGTTATCAAATAATAAAGTTACCAACCTAAATGTTACTGAATGTAGCAAATTTTATTTGATAATTCAGGAGGCACTTTGGAAGACTGTGAATGTGAATTTTAACTGCACTAAACTAAATGTAGTGTCAGAAATTAACAAATGTAGTATTAGAAAGCATCTAACAACAACTGATATACCATGGAAGCTTCCTTTTGGAGTAACTTCTTAATACCTTTCTGTCAAGTGACTTTCTCACAAAATGACATTAAATATCAGTAGTCATTTGAACTTAACTTTTATAATTCTGGATAAAAGAGAGTTTACAATGACTACCAAAAATCATAAGTGAAAATGCTTGACAAAAACTTAAAAGTCCATACAATTAATCTGGGTAGGATTAGAAGCTATATTAGACCTAGAACTTGGGCCTCAAGTCTTTACCCAACTTGTGTTTTAGTAACATTATATTTCAATAATTATGACCCCAACCAAATCCAGTCCATAAAGTGTTAATGTAAGATGTTTATTAGTGGAATTTATTTAGTACAGTAATCACATTAAAAGTCCCGATATACAAACTGTTGAAGTCTAAAGTCACAAAAAATACAAACTTAGGTATACGAATGAAGTTATAAAAACATTTAAAAACAAAGTTCTATATCTTCAACATTGGGCCAAAAAAGGAAAAAAAAAAAGAGAGAGAAAGAGAAAGAAGTCATATGAAAATCATCACATTTCAACAAAGCAGCCCTGACCAATCCGGCTGCCTCGCCATTGAGATACTGGACCACTTGGGTGTGACCACTATGGCAATACAGCATTTCATTATGGGACTGGCTACTCTGTATGAAACTATATGTGAAACATAAAAATTCTTTCTTTCAAAATGAAACGTCCAAGTGAAACGAACAGAGCTAATATATACCAAATTTTAGCTGGCTATTAGAAAATTTCAACAATTCTGTAAGTTCAAAAAGGAAACATATTTGAAAAAAACAAATTTCAAACAAAAATAAGCATAACCAAATGGAAATAAAAGAGTAAATCAATGTCAATCATGAAGTGTGAGTGTACACAACGGGGTCATACCCAGACTTCTCCACCCATAACTTAGACAGCTACAGGGACTGGTTCCGAGCAATAGAAAGATGTCAAACATGATTTTTAAAAATAATTACTACCAGTTTTGAAAAGTTCCCTGGCGAAAGAAACCCAAAAATCAACTTAATAAGTAACTGTACACCAAAGGGAAAGGGTTGTTTTATTTGATGGTATATTCTCTATGGCAAGACAGTTTTAATGTTTTATCAACTGCAAAGAAGATAAGCATAACCTCTTTCCTTTAAAACATATCACCCTCACGTGTCTTCTGTCCAGAATCCATAGAATAAATTTTTGTCAGAGAATCCAGCCCTGTGACCAGATCGCTGTAGAAGAGGGAATGCTTCCTAAATTTCAGAAGTCGCTGCAGGGATTCAGTTTAAACTTTCATGATATTCTAATCTTACCATCTCAAAAGTAGTTTTGTATCAGGGGATCTAAAACAATGTACATCTGGCCAGGCACAGTGTCTCACACCTGTAATTCCAGCACTTTGGGTGGCCAAGGCAGGTGGATCACTTGGGATCAGGAGTTCGAGACCAGCCTCGCAACACTAAAAATACAAAAATTAGCCGGTGTGGTGGCACACGCCTGTAATCCCAGCTACTTGGGAGGCTGAGGCAGGAGAACCACTGGAATCTGGGAGGCAGAGGTTGCAGTAAGCCAAGATCACGCCACCACACTCCAGCCTAGGCGACAGAGTGAGACCCTATCTCAAAAACAAAAAACAATGTATATCTCAAAATCTTTCTCAGAACATGGTGCCAATTATTTCTTTTAAGCTGAAATAATTTTTACCTTGGGGGTTATAAGAACCTTCATAATCAGTAAGACGATAGAAAACTTTAAAGTATTTCAGATCTTAAACTAGAATTCCTCTAAGATTTCAAAACATGGTCCATATTTTATGTTATATTTCTATAAATACAATCAAAACTTACCATTGTACAGTACTAATCTCGACTGGTTCTAGATTTAAGCAATTAGTTTGAAAAAATTAGGAATGGGAATAAGAAAAAATTAGGAATGAGAATAAGAAAGTCCTTTTGAAACAATCCTTAGATAGAGTCCATCTCCCAAAAAAAAAAAAAATTTGGTCCAACTTGCAAATAATAAAGGATGATTTAATTTGGAAAAATACTCAAGAGTAGCTCTGAGTAATCCTAAATTTAAAAACTTAAAATTAAAATATCTATCATTACTCAGATTTTAGTAAGGTGGAGAGAAAGATAGGTAGCCTATAAGATTAACCTTCCCTAAAAGCAAGCTCAGAGGAAAAGAGGAGGGAGGAGAAAAGGAAATTCACTGCAGTACTGGTGGCCTCAACCCCTTTATGAAAACACATGTTCTCATTTGGTGTTACACTATTCTGATTTATGTTGAAGATTTGAAAACCAAAGGAAAAAGGTCAACTAAAAATATTTAAAGGAAAAAAATGTGAGAATGAATCAAATGATAAAATCATGAAGAAAACAAAAAATAAAAGACATCAGATAACCTTCGTAAAAATTACTAAAATTAAAAAGAATTCATTCTGCACTTTGTGTTCACAAAGGGAAATGAGGCTCCATCAAACCCTGCAGAGCACAAGAGGAAGCAGGTTGTTTGCTCAGGCATCAGCAGAAATAGGCCCCGAAGAACTACCCTCAGTTTCTTCTACATCGTGTCCAGGAAGGAAAAGCAAAGCTCTGCAAAATGCTGAAGGTTTTAGAAGTATAACGGTGCTTAGGAAAGATCACTGGTCTGGTGTTGCAGTAGCCCCAGTGTTGAGAGACACGCTAGGCTTCTAGGAGGAGAAAAATAGAGAGGGAGGAAGAAGTAGGAAGGGGAAGGAAAGGGTGGAAAAGCACAGGTCATTAGTAAACAGCAAGTTCAATATCACAAGATGCTCATAAACCCAAGCTATTAATGAAGCTGGTTTGCTCTCGGGACTATAGATTACATTCTGAAGGAAACAGAAATGGGAATTTTCAAAATGGCATTGAGTTAGATGTTCCAGGTAGTGATGGCCAAATTAGAATGAAGTTACCACATGCTCCAAAAACATGCACTGTCATCCCCTCCCTCCACCTTCCCTCCCCCAATAAAACATGCATATTTTCAGTAAAGTATCTTTTTTTTTTTTTTTGAGACGGAGTCTTGCTCTGTTGACCAGGCTGGAGTACAGTGGTACGATCTCAGCTCACTGCAACCTCTGCCTCCCAGGTTCAAGCCATTCTTCTGCCTCAGCCTCCCAAGTAGCTGGGACTACAGGCACGTGCCACCACGTCCAGCTAATTTTTGTATTTTTAGTAGAGATGGGGTTTCACCATATTGGCCGGGCTGGTCTCAAACTTCCAACCTCAGGTGATCCACTCGCCTCGGTCTCCCAAAAGTGCTGGGATTACAGGTGTGAGCCATCACGCCCGGCCAAGTATCTATTTTTTTTTATTTATTTTTATTTTTTTTAATTTTTAAATTATTTTATTTTGAGACAGAGTTTCGCTCTTGTTGTCCAGGCTGGAGTGCAATGGCGTGATCTCGGCTCACTGCAACCTCCGCCTCCTGGGTTCAGTGATTCTCCTGCCTCAGCCTCCCGAGTAGCTGGGATTACAGGCATGCGCCACAACGCCCGGCTAATTTTGTATTTTTAGTAGAGACGGGGTTTCTCCATGTTGGTCAGGCTGGTCTTGAACTCCCAACCTCAGGTGATCCACCCGCCTCGGCCTCCCAAAGTGCTGGGATTACAGGCATGAGCCACTGTGCCCGGCCTCAAGTATTTATTTTAATACAGTTAAGTGGTTAAATTCAGAACTCAAACAACCCAGGTGTGCAAACTATATGCTACCTAAGGGCAGAGAGGTATCCAAGAACAGAACGACCTACTCTCATAATGTCATGGGCAGTTCATAAAGAGCCAGGTTCTTTTTTGTCACAAGGGAATCCTGAAACAGTGAGGGCCAGGATACAGTTTTTACTCTTCTATTCTGTACTACTAAGACCTGGCAGCGGTAAGCACCTGCTACACAGAGTATGAGTCTCTTCTGGTCAGGCATGACTTCCTACTGGAGAAGAAATCTACTCTTGTTTTTGTAGTTGTTTCCTTCCTGGATGAAAATGGCATCCAGTCTTTCAACTGCCTAATCAAATCAATCCCCTCCAGCCTTTCCTTACCCTGGTTAACTGTTTCCTGGTTAAAGAAAGCTGAATTTACTCATTTTTTAAAAGTTCATGTTCAGACTTCTCCTTTAATCATGGGGATATTTGCATAAATGTTTTCTTAAAAACCACATCACACAGATGACTGCTTTCAAAGCAGACACAGAAAGTCAATACTACATTTGACTGAGATTATCAAAGAAATACAAAAACATCAATTCACAAAACTGGAAGATAAAGTGGCATTTCTGGTTGTTTCTAGCTTCTATAGTAAAGAATTCCTAATTTATTAAGTTGCTAATAAGGATGTAAATGTCACTTGGTAAACATTCACAATAAAAAGAACTTGGTCATCAAAAAATCAACTTTCCTATGGTCACAGAATAAAGAGTAAATCCTAGAATAGCTGCTATTGCTAACAGAAGGCTTTCTGGAAGCCTTATAGAAATCCTGTGGTGGCTCACAGAAGGGCTTCTCATAGCTGAGGTATGCATATAAGAGAAATACAGAAATAGGACAAATCTAGTAACTACCTCCAATGCAATAATATGAATCAAATGTATGGCCCAGTTAAGAGCACACTTGTAGGAAACAATGGGATTGATCATTAGAAGTCAACTCATTTGGGTTAGCAGTGTTGGCCTGATCACAACTGCAAAGTAAATGCAGGTACTTATGAAATAAATGTACAAAGTAAATGCCTATTTATGAAAATAAATAGGCAACTCTCACGTCAGCTACTTAAGAAAATATTTATATCGTATATCCCTGGGACTCCTGCTACTGCTTTGAGAATTTTGCTCACTACAAAGACATTGGGGCAGGGGGTTCGTGCTGGTTATGAGACAGGAACCCACAGGAACTCAGTGCTAACTGAAAAAATATCAAAACCCTAGTAAAGAGCTAAGAGTTTAGTTAGAAGTAAATTTCAAAAGCAACAGTTAAGGGAAAGATAAAGGAAACACACTGGGGGCAAAATTAGTAACTCCTAATTTGTTGCTCATTGGCTTCCTAACATTGAACTGTAGAAAGCTAAATGTAATGTGATTCAGGGAAGAGATCTGCTGTTTTAAAGAGTTGTAGTGGCCAAATTCCTCCCATGTAACATATTTTGGTGATTATTATTCTGCATCTACAAAAGTATTTTAAGGTTGATCCAGTTTTGTGTGGTACAGCTCCAAAAAATATTCAAAAAATATCAAAGGAAACTCATTATTCTCCTTCCATTGTTGGAGATTTTACATGGCAATGTCCTGGGTTTAAACGCATCCAACAAGAACACTACCACCCTCAGAAATAATTCATATGCTTTCATTAATAATGCTCTTCAAAGGAGATTATCAAGGTGTTCATTGTAAGTGCATCACCTACACATTTGGAGAATCCTGGGAATCACTTACCTGTAGTATCGCTCCCTTCTATTCCATGACCACCATTGGCTAGCAGTGTTGGTTTAGAAGATGGAGTATCTGCAACAATGACAAATAATTACCCATTGTGACAGACAGAAAAATGAAAAACAGATTCAACTACTGTCTTATTACTGGAGTTTTTCTCACTCTTTGTAGCATTAGGTTAAAGCAATTAAAAACTGTTCAAAATTTAAAGATTTAATAAAAGGAAACCCAGAAACAGAACAGAGCAGAATCATTAATTCCTAGGGCACCCAAGCTCTTCTAAGTACCAGTTCCACAGGAGAGCCCTTCATAATAGCAAGTCTAAATCTTTTTCATTCTGCAAATTGTCAAAGATTACCATTAAATTCAGTAAAACCATCATGGAGCAACACAAGTTTAGTATCAGCAATTCAAATCCAAATCAAACGCTCCAAGAATATGAGGGCATTTGTTTTATTATTATTTTTGAGATGGGGTTTTGCTCTTGTCACCCAGGCTGGAGTGCCGTAGTGCGATCTCGGCTCACTGCAACCTCCGCCTTCTGGGTTCAAGCGATTCTCCTGCCTCAGCCTCCTGAGTAGCTGGGATTGCAGGCACCTGCCACCATGCCCAGCTAATTTTTGTATTTTTAGTAGAAATGGGGTTTCACCATGTTGGCCAGGCTGGGCTCAAACTCCTGACCTCAGGTTATTCACTGCTTTGGCCTCCCAAAGTGCTGGGATTACAGGTGTGAGCCACTATGCCCGGCTGAGGCCATTTATTAATTACTTATTAATTCCCACACAGGAAATCCAGGGTACCATCATTGCTTCTGGATGAGGACTGCATCAGCTGGAGGTAACCAGATGTACTTCTGGAAGCAGAGGACTCCTTTTTTTTTTTTTTTTAAAGGAAATTAGTTGTATCTCATTCCCTAATGACTAAGGATGTTGAGCATCTTTTCATGTGTTTCTCTGCCATCCCTTTGTCTTCTTTGGTGACTTGAATGATCAAAATTTTTGACTATTTTAAAATTGAACTGTTTATTTTCCTACTATTGAATTTTGAAAATTCTTTATGTATTCCAAATGTCAGTCCTTTATCAGATAAATTTTGTAAAAATTTCTTCCCTGTATTTAACTTACACTGTATTTTCATTTACTTAACTGTGTCTTTAAAATAGCAAAAGTTTTTAATTTTCATGAAGTAGCTCACAGGATTTTTTTCCCCACATTTTCCTCTAGAAGTCTCATAGTTTTCATATTTACATTTCACATTGAGGTCTATGGTACATTTGGAGTGAAATTTTGTATATGGTATAATGATGTGGGTCTAAGTTTCTATTCCTGTACATTGACACCTAATTATTATAGAATCATTTGTTGAAAAAGTCATCTGTATTCTATCAAATTGCCTTTGCACCTTTGTAAAAAAAATCAACTGACCATATTACGTTTGGGTTTATTTCTGGGCTGTGCTGTTCCATCAATTTATAAGTCTATCCATTTTGCCAATACCATCCTGTCTTGATTACTGTATTTGTCTTGAGAGGCAGTCTCTCTCTGTCGCCCAGCCTGGAGTGCAGTGGCGCAATCTTGGCGCACTGCAACTCCACCTCCTGGGTTCAAGAGATTCTCCTGCCTCAGCCTCCCCAAGTAGCTGAGATTACAGGCATGTGCCACCACGTCCAGCTAATTTTTTTTGTATTTTTTGTAGAGACGGGGTTTCACTATGTTGGCCAGCTGGTCTCGAACTCTTGACCTCAGGTGATCCGCCTGCCTCAGCCTCCCAAAGTGCTGAGATTACAGGCATGAGACACCATGCCCAGCCATAAGTCTTAAAAATAAGGTAATATGAGCCCTCCAACTTGGGTCTTTTCCAAAAATGTTTTTGTTTGTTTTGTTTTGTTTTTGAGACAGGGTCTCATTCTGTCACTCAGGCTGGAGTGCAGTAGTGCGATCGAGGCTCACTGAAGCCTCGACCTCTCAGGCTCAAGTGATCCTCCCACCTCAGCCTCCCAAGTAGCTGGGCCCAAAGGTGCATGCTACCACGCCTGCCTAATTTTTCATTATTATTATTTTTTGGAAAAACGGGGTCTCCCTATGTTTCCCAGATTGGTCTCAAACTCCTGACCTCAAGCAAACCTCCCACCTTGGCCTCCCAAAGTATTAGTATTATAGGCATGAGTCACTGCGCCTGGCTTTGTTTTGTTTCTTTGCTTTTCCATATAAATTTTAGAATCAGTTTTTGATTTATACTAAAATTCTTGATGGGATCTTACATGCAATTGCATATAAGACTATATAGATCAATTTGGGGATGTACAACTTTTTCTTAAAGTCTCTGACTATATCTAACATTTTAGCAACCAGCCTAGCTCTGCAGTTACCTTGCTGACCCAAAAATTTAGAGATATTATTCCTAAGACAATAAGTAAATATCTACAATATATGCTGCTAAAATAAAAAATGCAAGATTTTACTTTGGAAGACCACAAACATGCTGTCCAACCCCTTAGTCCTCATAAATACAAGGCAGAAATCTTTCACACAAGCTTCTCATTGAAAAGATCATTCATTCTGTTACTTAAGAGGAATGGCCAAAGAGAACAATCTAAAAGAACAAGACAGTCCAAAACCAGAATATAACTTAAATAAAAGAAGGAAATAAAGGAAGGAAAGACAATGGAATTCTGTTAAATACCCACTATGTAACATATACCCTGCTAAGTCTTCACAAACTGCATTTTACTTATCCAGAGAGATGCCATAAATATGCTCCATCTCACATTTGGCATAAGTAAATTCCCTTTCACATTCACACAATAAGTTTATAAGGTTTATTCTTCCTCGCTCAAGAAAGAATGCATATTTTTAAAAACTTGCTTCATTTAAAAAATGCGTATTATAAGAAAATGGAAATTACAAAAATTGATATCCTGCGACTGGTATAAGAGCAGCTACTAAAGTGATAAAACCTTTTAAAATTTGATAACCAGTGTTGACAAGGGTAATTTCATTACATATCTGGGGGAATGTAAACAGGAACAACCTTTTTATGAGACAAATTGGCAGCCTATCAAATTCTGCAATACTCAACTCAACAATCCATTTTAGGTATTTAGTTCACAAAGAGACATAAAAGTATAAAAAAGTGAATATAAACAGAATGTTTATTATGGCATTGCTTAAAAACAGCAAATGTCCACCAACAGATTCATTATAATATTGTAAAATAGTATACAGTAATAAAAGAAATGAGAGCACTTCGTGTTACTGATACGGGAAGATAACAGGCATCTAATAGCTAAATACAGATAAAGGCCAGGACACCCTAGGGTGTGTCCATAGTCCCATCTATTAGGGAAGCTAAGGCAGAGGGGTGTCTTGAGTCCAGGAATTTGAGACCAGCCTGGGCAACATCGTGTGACCCCCAACTCTAAAAAAAATAAAATAAAATAAAATAAAAATTAGCTGGGTGTGGTGGCACACGCCTATAGTATTTATCTCTTAATAAAAAAACAAAAAAAATAAAAATAAAGAACCTGGCCGGTGCAGTGGCTCAAGCCTGTAATCCCAGCACTTTGGGAGGCCAAGGCAGGTGTATCACTTGAAGTCAGGAGTTCGAGACCTGCCTGGCCAACCTGGTGAAATCCCATATCTACTAAAATACAAAAAATTAGCCGGCATAGTGGCGTATGAATCACAACTACTCCAGAGGCTGAAGCACAAGAATTGCTTGAATCTGGGAGGCAGAGGTTGCAGTGAGCTGAGATTGTGCCACTGCACTCCAGCTTGGGCGACAGAGCAAGACTCCTTCTCCAAAAAAAAAAAGAAAAAAAACTTCATTCCCATATATTTACCTATGTGATTAGGGTTTCTTCACTATGATAGCTACAAAAACAGGAAAAATTTCTCAATCCTATTTCATCGGAGAAAGAAATATTCATCCACAGACCCATGATCTAACTGAGAAAAATAACAGATCCCATCATCTCATAAGAAAAGCATTTCCAATAAAATTCAACTTTTATAGTAATAACATCAAAAATTACAACGCATGTGGGCCAGGCACAGTGGCTCATGCCTGTAATCCCAGCAATTTGGTAAGCCAAGGCGAGCGGATCACTTGAGGCCAGGAATTCAAGACCAGCCTGGTCAACATAGTGAAGCCCTGTCTCTACTCTTTTTGAGGAAACAAATAGGAGTAAGTGAAAATGAAGGGAGATTTTAAAAATACATAATACATGTGATCGACTGATAAATTTCCTCTGGACCAAGTTAAAATACAGAACCTTATTGTTACAGGAACTTTAAAAATTAAAATTTAAGTTTACATACATATTTAGTAGCAGAAACATGGTAAAACAATCGAAAAAAATTTCAAGCATAAAAATGTATTACATTAGGATAAAAGTCTGAGACATGTTATGGAAATAAGAGTTCAAGGACTCAAAAGAAGAATTTAAATTTCCAATGATAAAGAACAGCTTGTTCGTATATTTTTAAACTAGATGATGGAAATCAAAATGCTCTATATTTAGAAGCATTTGGATACATTTAGCAGAATGAGGTAACTTATTTTTATGTGGCAAAAGTAAAACATTCTCAAAATTACATGTTTTACGACTAAACTTTTGCTACAAAATTTTAGACGTAAACTTAATGTACAAAGAGAATTTCTCAGAATTCTGAGTATATGACCAAAAGTTAAGACCACTACTTTAGACCAAGTTAAAAAGAAAGCTTCATATATACAGACAGAAAATTTTCTAAGATAATAAAGTAAAAAAAAGCAAGTTAAAATTCATACGGGTTGATTTCATTTGTGTGAAACTAAAGCCACTAAATTTTTTATTGTATGTTTGTAACTGCAAAGAACAAAGTCTTAAAAGATCTACCCTTCTTGAGGAAATAAATAGGATTACATGAAAATGAAGAGAGTTGTTCTTTGTTTTTTGTTTGAGACAAAGTCTAGTTCTATCGCCAAGACTGGAGTGCAGTGGCGCAATCTCGGCTCACTGCAACCTCTGTCTCCCGGGTTCAAGCGATTCTCCTGTCTCAACCTCCCAAGTAGCTGGTAGCTGGGACTACAGGCACGCACCACCACTCTCAGCTAACTTTGTATCTTTATTAGAGACAGGTTTTCACCACATTGGCCAGGCTGATCTCAAACTCCTGACCTCAAGTGATCTGCCTGCCTTAGCCTCCCAAAGTGTTAGAATTACAGGTGTGAGCCATGGCACCCGGCAAAGATTTTGACTTAATTTTTAAGAGAGAGGGTTTTGCTCTGTTGCCCAGGCTGGTAGGCAGTGGTATAATCACGCCTCACTGTAACCTCAAAATGCTGGGTTCAAATGATCCTCCTCCCTCAGCCTCCCAAGAACATGGGACAACAGGTGTGCACCACCACAGTTGGCTATTTTATTTATTTGAGATGGAGTCTCCCTCTGTTGCCCAGGCTGGAGTGCAGTGGCACAATCTTGGCTCAATGCAACCTCCGCCTCCCAGGTTCAAGCGATTCTCGTGCCTCAGCCTCCTGAGTAGCTAGGGCTACCGGCGCGTGCCACCATGCCCGGCTAATTTTTTGTGTTTTTAGTAGAAACGGGGTTTCACCATGTTGGCCAGGCTGGCCTCTAACTCCTGACCTCAGGTGATTCACCTGCCTTGGCCTCCCAAAGTGCTGGGATTACAGGAGTGAGCTACCACACCCAGCCAATTTTATTTTTATAAAGACAGGGTCTCACTAAGTTGCTCAGGCTGGTCTCAAACTCCTGGGCTCAAGTGATACTCTTGCCTCAGTCTCCCAAGTAGCTGGGACTACAGGCGTGAGCCACCACGATCAGCCTCATCCACTGTGCTTTAATTCAATACTACTTTATTTATTTTGTTGCTCAAATTTTTCCAGTGTTGAAAATGGGGAACTCTTTCAGTAGACTCCTGTGTCCCTTTGACATACTATCTCTGTCATTGTGGGCTTTGGAGCATAACTCCTGAACAGTCTTTTTATAAATGATCTGTGCAATTAAAGGCAAATTTTTTTCCAGTGAAGAGCATAAATGAGAGATTTAATTGTGAATAATATGTATAATGGAAGTCTTATTTGCACATACCTGTTTACTTTCTCCCTGCCTTTCCTCCTGCCTCAGCCTCCCAAGTAGCTAAGACTACAGGCATGCACCACCACACCCAGTTAATTTTTTATTTTTTTTTTCTTTGTAGAGATGCAGTCTCGCTGTGTTGCTGGTTTTAAACTCCTGGCTTCAAGTACTCTTCCCGCCTCTGCCTCCCAAAGAGCTAGAATTACAAGTGTGAGTCACCATGCCCAGCCTCCCTGGTATTTTCGACCTAAAATGTGCAAAAGGGAATTTCTGATTCATAAAATGTGACTTTCATATAAGATGCAGCAGAACACATTTCAACCAGCTTGGAAACCAGAAAATTATTCAAAAGCTATTTGCTTAGATACTAAAATAGTAGGTGAAAGTTGGATTAGGTACAGGATATATATATAGCCTCAAAGTATCTCCTCACAAATTACTTATTCATTACACAGAGAAAAATATAAATTTTACAGTAAAGAGGCTGGGCGTGGTAGCTCATGCCTGTAATCCTAGCACTTTGGGAGGGAGGAGAAGGCAGATGGCTTGAGCCCAGGAGTTCAAGACAAGCCTGGGTAACATTGCAAAACTCTGTCTCTGTAAAAAAAAAAAAAAAAAAAAAAATTAACCAGGTGGCCAGGGGTGGTGGCTCACGCCTGTAATCCCAGCACTTTGGGAGACCAAGGCAGGCAGATCACATGAGGTCAGGAGTTCAAGACCAGCCTGGCCAACACAGTGAAACCCCGTCTCTACTAAAAATACAAAAATTAGCCAGGTGTGGTGGCGTGCACCCGTAATCCCAGCTACTCGGGAGGCTGAGGCAGGAGAATCACTTGAACCCAGGAGGCAGAGGTTGCAGTGAGCCGAGATCATGCCACTGCCCTCCAGACTGGGAGACAAAGTGAGATTCTGTCTTAAAAAAAAAAAAAATTAACCAGGCATGGTGGTGCATGCCTGCAGTCCCAGCTACTTGGGAGGCTGAGGCTGGAAGACTGCTTGAGCCTGGGAAGGTCAAGGCTGCAGTGAGCCATGATTGTGCCACTGCACTCCAGCTAGGGTGACAGAGTAAGACCCTGTCTCTAAATAAATAAATAAAATGTTTTTTTTTTTTATTTACAAAAAAAATACAGTAAACAGGTAGACACTAACAAGTGATGAAAGTTATTACCACCAATAATGTGATATAGTGACATCATGTGTTTCCTGATGTGGTGCACTTAGGACACACATCATATTTACATAGTACTACTGCCAAAAATGTGTAACTTGAATCTAATTATGAGAAAATGCCAGGCAAACCCAAATTAGGGGACTTCTAAAAAATAACTTGCCCATACTATTCAAAATATTAAGGTCATGAAAGACAAAGAAGAGCTGAGGAACTGTTCCAATTAAAGGAGACTGAAGAGACATGAAAACTAATGTGATTCCAGATTCAACTGCAGACAAGAAGAAAAAAATTAGAAAGGAATGTGTTAAATCTGTTGGGACAACTGATGACAATGAAATAAGGTTCACGGATAGACAGGAGTATCTCATCAACATTTAACTTCTGATTTCTATCGTCATATTCTTGTAATGTGCAAATGCCTAGTTCTTTGGGTAAACAGGTGTGAGTTCTGCAATATGTTCTTAAATAATCCAAGGGGAAGGAAGTATATGTAAATATAAAGAGAATGATAAAGCAAATGTGCAAAACAGTAACAATTAATAAACTCAAGTAAAGGGTACATGGTAGGTTCTTGGCTCTATTCTTGCAGTGTGAAGTTTAACAAAGTCATTTGCTTGCAGAATATTATTTAAGAGATGGGGTCTTTGGGGTCTTGCTATGTTACCCAGGCTGGACTCAAACTCCTAGGCTCAAGCAATCCTCCCTCCTACTAAGTAGCTCGGGTGGGGCTACAGGTACATACCACTATCCTGGCTTGTTTGCAGAATATTTTTAGCAATTAAGTGTTTTTTTTTTTTTTTTTTTTTTTTTTTGAGATGGAGTCTCATTCTGTTGCCCAGGCTGGAATGCAGTGGCACAATCTCAGATCACTGCAACCTCCACCTCCTGGGTTCAAGCAATTCTCATGTCTCAGCCTCCTTAGTAGCCGGGATTACAGGCGCACGCTATCACACCTGGCTAATTTTTGTATTTTTAGTAGAGACGGGGTTTTGCCACGTTGGCCAGGCTGGTCTCAAACTCCTGACCTCAGGGGATCCATCTGCCTCGGCCTCCTAAGTACTGAGATTACAGGCATGAGCCCCCGGGTCCTGGCCCCCTGTTTTCTTTCAGGCCAGGGTACTATTATTATGAACTATACATTTTGGTACAACTTTTTTTTCTCCAAAAAGAACTATTAGTTATGAGATAAGAGTCTATTTTCAAATCAAAGTCAGAAAATAACTATTTTTGCAAAAATGTCACACTAATTTTTTATGCATAGATATAAACTTCCCTAAATATGATCATGAGACTACTAAGAGGGTTTAGGATTAGACAAGTACACCTACCCTAAATAAATATCTACCATTTTGGAGACACAATTGCTTGTTAGTCTGCACATTAACCTAAACCTGAACAAACTGACAAAAAAACCTATTTCAATTCAGTGTAATAAGATTCTCTTGCCTCAGCCCCGAGTAGCTGGGATTACTGGTGTGCACCGCCATGTCTGGCTGATTTTTTGTATTTTTAGCAGAGACGAGATTTCACCATGTTGGTCAGGCTGGCCTTAAACGCCTGACTTCGTGATCTGCCTGCCTCAGCCTCTCAAAGTGCTGGGATTACAGTCATGAGCCACTGTGCCCAGCCAGAACAAGGGTTTAAAATGAGAAGATCTGGTAGCTCACGTCTGTAATCCCAGCACTTTGGGAGGCCTAGGAGGAAGGGCTGCTTGAGGCCAGGAGTTCAAGACCAACCTGGGCAATAGAGCAAGACCACATCTCTATTTTAAAAAGATTGTTTTAGTTGTTTAATGATCAAATGCAACCCTCTCATTTCTAATACTTAAGCTTCACCTGGGATGTGGGACTAAATGCAATAATATAGGATGTCAACTGTACAGTGCTAAATAGCTATTGTTATTCTCACGTTATTAGCTATTGTTATTCTCACTGTTATTAACCATATGTTGATCAACTATAAATTTGTTATCTATCAACCAACTATAGAATAACTGTAGGTTGATCAAGAAACTTTACCAGAATAAAATAAAATGAAAGCAAGAAGAGGTTAGAAAGGAAGAAGAGAAGCTGGATTCTACTATACATACATCATCTCACAATCTAAAAATATAAGCCCAGGGGAGAATAAAAAACAATGTAACAACACTAAAAACAATAAGGTTGTCAAGTAGAAAAAAGGCTTGCGTATTTCCCTGCCAGATAAGACATACTGGACCCTAATCATTGGAATGCTGCACATTACTGGACAAGTCCTAATTCAAAAGATGCTTATACTATGCTTTCTCACTGACTGACTTCCCCAGAGAACCCCCATTTCATGAAATGAAAACTTTCTCAGTGAAACACACACAGCATCCAAAATAGCATACTTTTTTTTAGAAACTAATCACATCCTCTGAGACACAGATATTCAAATTTACTTTCTTTTGTTGATTCCCTTTCCCCAGATGTCAGATTCCCACAGCAGGCAAATCAGCTTGGCAGAGAAGTAGCAAGAACCTGAGAAGGCATGTGTGCTGTGAGTCAGCCTTGGGCAAAACAGCCAGGTCTCAATGCAAGGGAACCCTCTGGTGCTGTCAGACCCATGCCAACACTGCCCTCTACTGGTCAGCTAAGCTGGTTGCAATTTTCTGCAAAAGAAGGGACCAGTCTGTTAAGAAGAAATTCTGCAGTATCTATTAAGAGTCGTTACTTAGGCCCTTTTCCGTGGATTAGTGTTTCTCAATCATGCATATGCATCCGAGTCACCTATTAAGGCTTGTTAAAACAGACTGCTGGTGTGTGGCAGGGTGTGGTGTCTCCCACCTGTAATCCCAGCACTATGGGAAGTCAAGGCAGGAGGATCATTTGAGCCCAGCAGTTCAAAACCAGTCCAGTCCAGGCAACACAGTGAGACCTTGTCTTTACTAAAAATGCAAAAAACTTAGCCAGGCCACTGCCCTATGTTAATTTCTTATTCTGTGGGAATAAGCTTTTAGCTTCAAAGGCCTTAAGGAATGCTAAGGAGAAAGCATTTTCTCAACTTCAGAATAACTATTTAATCACACAGAGAACAGAAAAATTAAGTGATTTGTTCCATAAATGTGCTGACTATTTGTGTCTGAGGGGCAATACTGTGCTACATGATCATCTGAAAGAACAAGAGTCACAGATGTGTTACTTCGTCATTCACACCTAAGAGAAAGCTTCTATCTTGTGTCTCCCTCACCTAGAAAATAGGGCCACATAATGCTGATAATGAAGAATTAAGGAAAACACCATTTTTCAAGGAAAAAAGTCAGGTAGTACATAATTTTCTTTCTTTTTTTTCTTATTACAGCCATGGTACAAAACAAGTAGTACACATATCCTGAAAAAGTATTTGACAATTGTTTCCCAAGGTGATAGGCATTTTAGAAGAAGAGTTTGACACCAATTTTATTTTTAAGTATTGGTATTTAGATGGTTTACACAGACAATGCTAAGATAAAATACTTGTAGAAGCAAGAATAAGTTGAAGTGCAAAAGGAAACAAGTATAGTATATCCACAGAAAAGGAATAAAGGTTGGGGGGTTCTTGTGTTGCCAGGTATGAAGGCAGAAATCATACTTAGAGAAAAAAGCAATTTTTCTGCTTTGTGATAAATGCCATAAAAGCAGTCCTGCTTTCTTACCTCTTATTTTACAAGTTGAAGACAATTAGGGTGGACATGTAAGAATTAAGGGAAATAAAACACCATTGTTCAAAGAGTTCTATTATGTGTAACCTACTCAACCATCCCTTCTATATCTAGAGGCAAGAAAATGGTTGATAAACTTCCACTGGTTGGCCTAAGTAAGCCTGTTGTAAGAACATATCAAGAGCACTAGGCTGGGTGCAGTGGCTCACACCCGTAATCCCGGTGCTTTGGGAGACTAAGGCAGGAGGATCGCTTGAGGCCATGAGTTCCAGACCAGCCAGAGGAACACAGTCAGACTCTGTCACTACAAAAAATAAAAGGATAAGCAATGCACGCACACCTGTAATCCAAGCTATTCAGGAGACTGAGGCAGGAGGAACCTTTGAGCCCAGGAGTTAGTTACATGTTGCAGTAAGCTATGATTGTGCCACTGCACTCCAGCCTAGGCGACATGGAAAGAACCTGTCTTTTTTTTTTTTTTTTTTTGAGACGGAGTTTCACTCTTGTTGCCCAGGCTGTAGTGCAACAGCGCGATCTCGGCTCACAGTAACCTCTGCCTCCCAGGTTCAAGTGATTACTCTCGTCTCAGCCTTCTGAGTAGCTGGGATTACAGGCACCCACCACCACGCCCAGCTAATTTTTTTCTGTTTTTAGTAAAGACAGGGTTTCACCATGTTAGCCAGGCTGGTCTCGAACTCCTGACCTCAGGTGATCCACCCACCTCAGTCTCCCAAAGTGCTGGGATTACAGGCATGAGCCACTGCATCCGGTAAGATCCTGTCTTTAAAAAAAAAAAAAAAAAAGTGTCAGTGATCAGCAATAGTTTACTGAACCTCATCTAAGAACAAAATCAAACTTAAGTTAGATGTATAATAAAACGTTAATGAAGTCTAGGGGCCTTCCATCACTTCTAAAGACGTATTCAGAAGAACAGCTTGTTTAGAATGTTCTCCAGGAAAAACCCAAATATGAAACCTGTCATTATGGCAAAAACCATCAGTCAGATAATGTATAAAAATCAGACCCACAGCAGAGAAGTCTCCATTCATAAAGAACTCACTAATTGCACAAGATTTCTACAAGGATAAATAAGGCGGCTCCTTTCAATTTTCTTCTTTGATGTCTCCAAACAGCCATCACCCCTTCCTTTTATTCTTAGTTAAGACTTCTACAACTTTTAGGAAGCTGGTATGGAAAAAATGCAGTAATTTATAATCTATTGTAATTATAAACTTTATTATTATTATTTTTAGAGATGGGGTCTCTCTCTGTCACCCAGGCTGCAGCACAGTGGTGCTATTATGGCTCACTGCAGCCTTGACCTCTGGGGCTCAAGTGATCGCCTCCTACCTCAGCTTCCTGAGTAGCTCAGACTACGGGCACACACTACCATGCCCAGCTGTAATCATAAAAACTTTAAACACGGTATCTTCAAAGAGTTCGTGGAAAATGCATTCTATGAAAAACCATTCATGGATTTCAAGGGAGTTTTTCTGCATCAAAATAACTCATACTCCATCTCTACTAAAAATACAAAAATTAGCTGTCATGGTGGCACATGCCTGTAAGCCCAGCTACTCAGGAGGCTGAGGCAGGAGAGTCGATTGAACCCAGGAGGTGGAGCTTGCAGTGAGCCAAGATTGTGCCACCACACTCCAGCCTCGGTGACAGAGAGACTCTGTCTTAAAAAAATAAAAATAAAATTAAAAAAGCTCATACTAACTTGTTATAACATGTCTGAACAGGATCTAGTTTGAAGCACTCAAAAGGATAAAACATCAGTTTGAAAAGAGCCCCTAACAAAGCAACATGAATCCTGCTAAAATTGAAGCAAAAGCAAACGGCAAATTTATGGTGAAGCTTGGATGAAAGAATGGTGAAATCATTGATGCTTTGTGTAAAGTTTATGGGGACAATGCTCCAAAGAAATCAGTAGTTTACACATGAATAACTTGTTTTAAGATACCAGCCAGATGCAGAGGTCCGTGCCTATAGTCCCAGCTACTTGGAAGGCTGAGACAGGAGGATCACTTGAGCCCAGGAGTTCAAGGCTGTAGTGCTATGGTCACACCTGTGAATAGTCACTGTACTCTAATTTGGGCAACGTAGTAAGACCCTGTCTCAAAAAAAGAAAAAAAATAAAGGAGGAGATGATGTTGAAGATGAAGCCCACCGTGGCAGATCACCAATATCAATTTGAGAGGAAAAAAGAACGATCTAATTGAAGAGGACTGACAATTAGCAGAACCAATAGTCAATACCACAGACATCTCAATTGGTTCAGTTTATACAATTTTGGCTGACAAATTAAAATTGAGCAAACTTTCCACTCAACTGGTGCCAAAACGGTTGCATCCAGATCAGCTGCAAAGAGCAGAGCTTTCGATGTAAATTTTAAACAAGTGGGATCAAGACCCTGAAGCATTTCTTTGAAGAACTGTAACAGGAGATGAAATATGGCTTTACCAGTATAATCCTAAAGACAAAACACAATCAAAGCAATGGCTACCAAGAGGCGTAAATGCTCCAGTCAAAGCAAAAGTGGATCAGTCAAGAGCAACGACAAGAGTTTTTCAGGATGTTCAAAGCACTTTGCCTGTTGACTTTCTGGAGAGCCAAAGAATGATAACATCTTATTATGAGGGTGTTTTGAGAAATTCAGCCAATGCTTTAGCAGAAAAACACCCAGGAAAGCTTCACCAGAGAGTCCTTCTCCACCAGGACAATGCTCCTGTTCATTCCTTTCACAAAGATAATTTGTGACAGTTTTGATGAGAAATCATTAGGCATCTACCTCACAACAGTCCTGATTTGGTTCCTTCTGACTTTTTTGTTTTCTAATCTTTAAAAAAATCTTTAGTAGCAATGAAAAATTAAAAACTTAAACAAACAAAAAAAACTTTAAAGGGCATCCATTTTTCTTCATTTCTTCATTTTTCTTCATTTAATAATGTAAAAAAGCCAGGCAGTGGCTCACACCTATAATCCCAGCACAAAAGAAGAACAAATAAATATTTACTCCAAAAAATTTGGATTCCTTAATGGAAAATGGGAAAGTCTATCTCTGTCTTAATCCATAATGGATGGTGGAGACATTTGTTCTCTGACTGACTAACATAAACAAAGAAAACTTAGTAAGAAGAAAGGAATGATAAGACGTACATACTGTAGCAACTAGTCATGGTTGAGATGCTCTTCTCATCCTAATATTAACTTACCCTCATCAGTCATAGGTGAAAGAAGGCTAGCTGCTTTTCATTTTCTAATTTCCTTTAACTGTGCATTGTTTCCACCATCTGGGACTGAGACTAGGTGGATAAGGACAGTGAGGTGGTAGCAGTAGATTTTCTTGTGCTTCATCTTGAGTGACTTAATCCATGTAACATTAACTTGGCCCAAGAGGAGGAAAGTTTTTAAGACATTATTTTATTTATAAAAAATTAAATCCTCCCTGCTATTTTTGACATGTAAATAACTTAAAATTTCAGGCCAGGCATGGTGGCTCATGCCTGTAATCCCAGCACTTTGGGAGGCCAAGGTGAGTGGATCACCTGAGGTCAGGAGTTTGAGACCAGCTAGGCCAACATGGCAAAACCCCATCTCTACCAAAAATACAAAAATTAGCCAGGCATGGTGGTGCATGCCTGTAATCCCAGCTACCGGGGGGGCTGAGGCAGGAGGATCACTTGAACCTGGGAGGCGGAGGATGCAGTGAGCAGAGATCGTGCCACTGCACTCCAGCCTGGGCAACAGAGACTCCATCTCAAAAAAAAAAAAAAAAACACACACACAGTTCATTAACTCAGAAGACTACTCCAGAAACTGGCAAGTGGTTACTCCAGGAAGGAGAACTGCCTAGCTAGGGTGTAGGGATTGGGATAATTTGTTTTACTGTATATCCCTTTGAACCAATTGGATTTTGTATATATGCATTTGTTAACCTGTTCAAAAAAAATACGAGTTTCTGGAAAATTGAATTAAAGGATAAAAGCATGAACTTTATTTCTCAACATAAGCTTTTTCAACGTCAAGACACTTTTGCAAAAAATTATAGCAACTTTTTTTTTTGAGACAGAGTCTTGCTCTGTCACCCAGGCTGGAGTGCAGTGGCACGTTCTCCACTCACTGCCACCTCCACCTCCCAGGTTCAAGTGATTCTCGTACCTCAGCCTCCCAAGTACCTGGGATTACAGGTGTACACCATTACTCCTGGCTAATTTTTGTATTTTTAGTAGAGGCCGAGTTTCCCCATGTTGGCCAGGCTGGTCTCAAACTCCTGACCTCAGGTGAGGCGCCTCCCTTGGTCTCCCAAAGTGCTGGGATTACAGGCGTGAGCCACTGCGCCTGGCCTGAAGTAAATATTTATATGGATATAATTAGATCTTAAACTCTCAGTACTTCTTTAAATGAGCTGTGGTTTGCCCCCTCCCCAAGACACAAATTAAGCGTATATTAAGGAAGCAGGTTTTCTTCTTCCACTTATGCTGTAGAAAGCCAAAAGAGATGTCACTCCCACCCTAACAACAAGAAACAGCAAGATCAACTACAAAAAACTTGAATTCATTGGAAAGCTACCTAGTAGTATGAAATCCAAAGAAAGACAAGCCCCTCCAGGAAATATGGGAGGTGAACACCAGCTCTCCTGTGTCACCGCAGGTGCAGAAGAGACACTGGGTACCCTACAAGCAGGTAAGAAAAATTCAAGTAAAAATTGTAGTGATTTGTTAAAGGTAAGTGAAGGCTAGCATGAGACTATGGGGTCCCTCAAATCCACAGACACAAAGGGAATTCACACTCATTTGCAAGATTGTCTTTGCAGATGTCTGCTGCATGCTCACAGGAAAGATTGGAAGCAGGGTGAGGGACCAGATAGTCTCCCTCCATGCTACAGACCTGGAGAAGGCCACCACCATTAAGGGAAAAGCATGAACTCCTCCTCCTGGGATCTTTCTCTCCTGGGGAAGGAGTACCAAACTCTGTCAGCCCCAGAACACACTGGCTGTAGCTAGGGAAAGAGTAATAGAAACATACTTTATAAACCTGAGAGAGGAGCAAGAAAAACTCCTCATCCAGGATCCTACACCAATACCATTAGAAGACTCTACTACTGTGAGAAGGATAATACAATTGAGAAAGACCCAACCCATGAGATATAAGCACATGATTAAGCACAAAATGGGACAATAAAAAAACAAACTCTGCCCACCACCTGGCTAGAACTCTTCTGATAAAAGAGGGAAAAGACAATGGACAAGGACCCCTCTGAGGCCTGGGTACACAGGGAAGGCTGAAAGAGTGGAGCAAGCACATTAAAGAAATACCTTCCGGCGCCTCAGTCCCCACTCTAAGCACGGAATTAAAGGGACTGAAGACAGTAACACTGAAGGCAATTATGGTAACAACAAAACCCAAAACTTGCTCAGCTCCTGTTTAAATTGACTAAACCCAAGAGACATGCCCATTTCCAAGCATAAATACCTTTTGGCCTGAGCCTACTATTTTACATGTGAGATCCAGCATTCAATCAAAAACTAAGATACACACACACACACACACACTCACACACACACACACTCACACACACACACACGGCAATCAGACTGAGAGATGACCCAGATTTTCAAATTATCACACAGAGATTTAAAACAACTATGATTGGCCGGGCGCGGTGGCTCAAGCCTGAAATCCCAGCACTTTGGGAGGCCGAGACGGGCGGATCACGAGGTCAGGAGATCGAGACCATCCTGGTTAACACGGTGAAACCCCGTCTCTACTAAAAAATACAAAAAACTAGCCGGGCGAGGTGGCGGGCGCCTGTAGTCCCAGCTACTCAGGAGGCTGAGGCAGGAGAATGGCGTAAACCCGGGAGGCGGAGCTTGTAGTGAGCTGAGATCTGGCCACTGCACTCCAGCCTGGGCGACAGAGTGAGACTCCGTCTCAAACAACAACAACAACAACAACAACAACAACAAAAACCCACTATGATTAATATGTTAAAGTCTATAGTAGAAAAGGTGGAAAACATACATGAACAGATGGGAAATTTTAGCAGAAATAAGGAAGCTCATAAGAAAGAGGCAAACAAATGCTAGAAATTAAAAACATAAAAGATGCTGAAGTAGATAATGCCACTGAAAGCTCATTATTAGATTCAACACAACTAGGAAAAGAATTGGGTAATTGGACGACAGGTCAAAAGCATGTACCCAAAGTAAAACACAAACAGAAATAAAGAGAGAAAAAAACTAACAATGCATCCAAGAGATACAGGACACTATCCAACAATTTAACAAAAATATAATTGGAATCCCAGAAGGAGAAGAGAAAAAGAATGGGGCAGAAGAAATATTTTAAAAGATAATGGCCAAAAATTTCCCAGACTTAACCACTTCAGAAGCACAGATTAAGAAACTCAGAGAAGCCCAAGCAGAAAAATTCCAAAATATCATCTAAACACAACATAAACTGCTAAAAAACAAACATAAAGATAAAATCTTAAAGGCAGACACAAAGAGGAATTCACAAAGAAAATATTTTAAAATGTTTTTAAATAAATGAAAACAAAATACAACATATCAAAATCCATGGGACACAGCTAAAATGGTGATTAGAGGGTAATTTATAACATTAAGTAACTACATTAGAAAAGAAATGTCTCAGATCAAAACCTGATTTAAACTGTCACCTTAAGAAACCAGAAAAAAGGCCGGGCGCGGTGGCTCAAGCCTGTAATCCCAGCACTTTGGGAGGCCGAGGCGGGTGGATCACGAGGTCAGGAGATCGAGACTATCCTGGCTAACATGGTGAAACCCCGTCTCTACTAAAAATACAAAAAACTAGCCGGGCGTGGTGGCGGGCGCCTGTAGTCTCAGCTACTTGGGAGGCTGAGGCGGGAGAATGGCGTGAACCCAGGAGGCGGAGCTTGCAGTGAGCCGAGATCACGCCACTGCACTCCAGCCTGGGAGACACAGCGAGACTCCGTCTCAAAAAAAAAAAAAAAAAAAAAAAAAAAAGAAACCAGAAAAAGAATAAATCAACTTAAGTAAACAGAAGAAAGAAAAGAAATAAAGATATGAGAAGAAATGAAAAACAGAAAGACAATAGAAAAAAAAATTAATGAAACCAAAAGCTGGATCTTTCAATACAATTGATAAACCTCTATCTAGACTTATCAAAAAATAAAAATAAAAAAAGAAACATCACAAATGACTAATATAAGAACTGAAAGAGGGGATATAACAGATTCTTAAAAGCATATCTCCATTAGTTTGTAACATTTATGCCAGGAAACTGACCAAGGAATTCCTTCAAAGATACAAACTACCAAAGCTAACTTAAGAAATAGATAACCAGAATAGTTCTATGATCTCTGAAAGAAACTAAATTCCTAGTTTAAAAATCTGACAGAACATTCCAGGCCCAGAGAGCTTTATTGATGAATTCTATCAAACACTGAAAAGAAGAAAAAAATATCAATTCTATGCAAACTATTCCAGAAAAGAAAAAGAAGGGAACACTTCCCAGTTCATTTTATGAAGTCGGCATGACCTCAATTCTAAAACTGGACAGAAGACATTATGAGAAAAATACAGACCAATTCCCTCATGAACACAGATACAAAAATACTCAACCAATTATTAGCACATCTGATCCAGGAAAAAGGGAAATTTCTCTTAAAGGCTTTAATTATGCTTTAATCCTGACCTGGGATGACCCCAAAGACAACAAATGGCATCTGATTCCAGTCTAAATGAAGAAATATTAGGGTTAAAAGTTATCTACAGACTCATGAACACTCACTCAAAGGGTGGTAAGTCTACCTTCTCAGTTTCTAATAAGGAAATACAAAGTTACTAGCCTATACTAAAAAAACTCAGCTCAATTCTTAGTTTCCAAGATTACGACCAAAGGCATAATCCCTAACCTGCTTTCTGAACATATGTAAGCAGTCTGGTTTAAATACTTACCTTCAACCTGGCTAGTTTCTGAGCACGGTTTCTTCTTTGACTCTGAGTTTCCGGTTTTCTCATCAACATCCAGGAGAGGAATATAGTCTGTTTTTCCAACAGTTTCTCCCACAACATCATCAAAGGCCTCTGCCTCTAGTGTGGCAATGAAGTCTCGCTTTATCTCTCCCTCAATGTCTGGAGATGGCTCTGTTAATGCATCTGCAAGACTGAGGTCGGCCATTCTGCACTGCTGCAACTGCCTGGTGAAGAAGAAAAAGATGTTTCATGTAATGAGCACTGCAAAAGGAAAAACATTTCTAGAAACTCTTGTCAATTGTTTGAAACAAACAAAAGAATCAAAATCTAAGATTTTACAGCCAGAAGAGGCTCCCTTATTTGAAAGATGAGAAAATTAAAGCTAAGAAATGGACAGTCTTACCCAAGGTAACTCACATTTCTGGGGGTGGGGGGAGGTGGTGGTGGCAGGACAAAGCAATTGCAATTGTGTCCTTTCTATTTGTAAGAAAAGTGAGGTGCAAAAAAACCCACAATCAACATATCCAAAGCTATAGCCAGTAAGATTCAAATCAGGTCTTTACATAGTTACATTACTATCGGACAAATGAAATCAACTTTCTTGACCAAAGACTGTGAGTATGGGCCTTATCTTGGAGTAAGCACCTGCTTCTTCATGATCACTTGTGGATAGCCCTGTCAACCAAACTACTTAGCTCTGCCAGCATAAAAAAAAAACACACACATTTCCCTCAATTAGCTACGGGAAATGGTCCCTCTCTGCAGTCATGTATATTACCATTTTTACAGACTACCAGCTTCTTAATTACATAATCTGCAGTTAAAAAGTAATTCTACTGGCAGCCATAAAAAAGTCATGTCCTTTGTGGGAACATGGATGGCAAGCTGGAGGATATTATCTGCAGCAAACTAACGCAGGAACAGAAAACCAAATACCACATGTTCTTATTTATAAGTGGGAACTAAACGATGAGAACTTATGAATACAAAGGAGGAAACTGCAGACAGTGGGGTCTACTGGAGGGTGGAGGGTGGGAGGAGGGAAAGGAGCAGAAAAGATAACTACTGGGTACTGGACTTAATTGAAATAATCTGTACAACAAACCCTTGTGACATGTGTTTACCTACGCAACAAACCTTTACATGTACCCTTGAACCCAAAATAAAAGTTTAAAAAAAAAAAAAGTAAATCTACTGTAAGTAAACCATAGATGAATAGCCTAGAAAATACAGAAATAATGTAGTAAAAAGAGCCAAAGGGGCCAGGTGCAGTGGCTCACACCTGTAATCCCAGCACTTTGGGAGGCCAAGGCAGGCGGATCACTTGAGACCAGGAATTCAGTATCAGGCTGGCCAACATGGTGAAACCCCATCTCTACTAAAAATACAAAAATTAGCAAGGCATGGTGGTGGACGCCTGTAATCCCAGCTACTTGTGAGGCTGAGGTAGGAGAATCGCTTGAACCCGGGAGGCGGAGGTTGCAGTGAGCCGAGGTTGCGCCACTGAACTCCAGCATGGGCGATAGAGTGAGACTCTGACACCCCCACCAAAAAAAAATTAAAAAAAAAAAAAAAAGAAGAAGAGCCAAAGACCTGCAATAAATTAGCACCATTCAAATGCAGGGCATAATAGGAAATAAAGTGTGCAAGGTACTACGCCTGCTTTCAAAGAGTCTAACAGAAACTCCAAGAGACTCCATAGGATAAGTTGACATACAAGCTATGGTGTTGACAAGGTAAATACAAGTCAAACAGATCCTTAGTTGCATAGTGTAATGGCTACTACTTGTGTTTGTCCAGAAATCTATTCTTCTATCTCCCCTAATAAAACCAATCCCTACCCCTATAGCGTTTGGGACATGACTAGAGTTGGGTCAATCAGAAGTCAAGAAGAAGACAGTTGGAAAGGACCACTTATTGACTACACACTGGAAGAAACGTTCATGACAGCTATTTGGTTGCCCTCGTTGACTACTTCAAGTCTAAGTGAGCAGCTTTCATCTTTCTTTTGCCTAATTTAGTCAATCTATTTCTGTTGTTTACAATGGAAGAATCTCAACTAATACACAGTCTTTCTCCAACCCAAACTTGAAAAAGTCAAAATAGGCCGGGCGCGGTGGCTCAAACCTGTAATCCCAGCACTTTGGGAGGCCGAGACGGGCGGATCATGAGATCAGGAGATCAAGACCATCCTGGCTAACACGGTGAAACCCCGTCTCTACTAAAAAATACAAAAAACTAGCCGGGCGAGGTGGCGGGCACCTGTAGTCCCAGCTACTTGGGAGGCTGAGGCAGGAGAATGGCGTAAACCCAGGAGGCGGAGCTTGCAGTGAGCTGAGATCTGGCCACTGCACTCCAGCCTGGACAGCAGAGCGAGACTCCGTCTCAAAAAAAAAAAAAAAAAAAAAAAAAAAAAGAAAAGGAAAAAAAAGAAAAAGAAAAAGTCAAAATATACTATGATTCAAGTCACTTAATTATCAGGCTTTCCTTTTAGGCTCTTCTCCACTATCTACCTCTCTCCAACAAATGTACTTAGAAAAAAGAAACAGAATTAAAGCAAGGAATATGGTCCTATCTTCCTTCCTTCCTATTCTATCTTCATCTTTGTTCCCACACACTCCCCTCCTCCCACTTACGTGGTGTGAGGCTACCATGATTACAAAACATGTATAAAGCAAATACTTCCAGACCCTGAAAAATCAGAATTCATCTTACCCTCAATTCCCAAATCCAACAAGCAAAGGGTGTTGATATATATTAGAGTGGTGGCACAGAGGCTTAAGAATCAAGATCTGACACCCAATTAGTAAGTACAGACAGGATAATTAAGGCCAGGGGCAAGATCTACATCTTCTAGGCAAGTGCTTATAAAAAAAAGATAATATGTGTTCAGTACTCAGAATGCTGGAGATAGTTTGTCTCTACCTATATGGGGCTTAGTGAAAACATTCATTACATATTCTTTATATTATCTAAGAAAAAAATACAATACCAAGATTTGGAAAGACACTAAATAATCAATTATATTTACATAGACTTCCAAATAAAATCTTTAAAAATTTCAAATAAATTTAAGCCTTCTTCCATGTGCCTAACTTTATGAGTTTTCCTATTTGAGATAGCAACCTTAATTCCTCATCAATAATTTTAAATGATTATCTTTTCAAATTCTAGATAGTACCATCATACAAAAACGTAGTAGAAAGAACTGTTTCTCTGATTTCTTTTCTTTTTGACATGGAGTCTCGCCTCACTGCAACCTCCACCTCCCAGGTTCAAGTGATCCTCCTGCCTCAGTCTCTCGAGTAGCTGGGATTACAAGTACGCACCACCACACCCAGCTAATTTTTGCATTTTTAGTAGAGACAGGGTGCCACCATATTGGTTAGGCTGGTCTCGAACTCCTAACCTCAAAGTGATCCACCCACCTTGGCCTCCCAAAGTGCCAAGATTATAGGTGTGAGCCACTGCACCTGGCCTGATTACTTTTCTAAAAGCAAATGTGATACTTAAATTTCCTGTGACTATACTAATGAGTTCCTAAATCATATCTTTTTATTTTTTATTTTTTTGAGACGGAGTTTCACTCTTGTTGTCCAGGCTGGAGTACAATGGCACCATCTCGGCTCACCACAACCTCCACCTCCCAGGTTCATGCGACTCTGTCATCGTAATACTTGGAATTCGATTAAGTTCATTTAGGTCTCAAAAAATGTCAAAAGATACTTGTGACCCAGGTGTGGTGGTATGCACCTGTAGTTCTAGCCTTTCAGGAGGCTGGGGCAGGAAGATTGAGACTAGGAGTTCCAAGCTACACTGTGCAATGATCACGTCTGTGAATAGTCACCACACTCCAGCGGGTGTGCAGCCACGATTGCCTCACTGCACTCTAGCCTGGGCGACAGAACTAGACTCCGTCTCAAAAAAAAAAAAAAGCCAGGCACGGTGGCTCAAGCCTGTAATCCCAGCACTTTGGGAGGCGGAGACGGGCGGATCACGAGGTCAGGAGTTCGAGACCATCCTGGCTAACACGGTGAAACCCCGTCTCTACTAAAAAAATACAAAAAGCTAGCCGGGTGAGGTGGCTGGCGCCTGTAGTCCCAGCTACTCGGGAGGCTGAGACAGGAGAATGGCGTAAACCCGGGAGGCGGAGCTTGCAGTGAGCTGAGATCCGGCCACCGCACTCCAGCCCGGGTGACAGGCGAGACTCCGTCTCAAAAAAAAAAAAAAAAAAAAAAATCACACTCTGAGCCAGGTGTGATGGTTTACACCTGTAATCCCAGCACTTTCAGAGGCTGAGGTGGGAGGAGCACTTGAGACTAGGAATTCAAAACCAGCTAGGCAACATACTGAGACCCTGCCTCTACAAAAACTGAAACAAATAAGCTGGGCACGGGGGCAGATGCCTATAGTCCTAGCTACTCAGGAAGCTGAGGTGTCACAACTGCTTGAACCTGGGAGGTTGAGACTGCAGTGAGCCATGACTGTGATGGTACCACTGTACTCCAGCCTGGATGACAGAGTGAGACCCTGTCTCAAAAAAATTTTAAAAATAAAAATAAAAAATAAATAGGGTGCAGAGGCTCAGGCCTGTAACCCCAACAATTTGAGAGCCTGAGGCAGCTGGATCACTTGAGGCCAGGAGTTCAAGACCAGCCTCGCCAACACGGTGAAACCCCATCTCTACTAAAAATACAAAAATTAGCCAGGTGTGGTGGCGTGCACCTGTAATCCCAGCTACTTGGGAGGCTGAGGCATGAGAATCACTGGAACCTGGGAGGTAGAGGTTGCAGTGAGCTGAGATCGCACCACTGCACTCCAGCCTGGGTGACAGAAAATTTGTCTCAAAAAATAAAAATTAAATTTAAAAACTTTTAAATAAATAAGTAAAAAATAAATCACACTCTGGCTGTTAACATCAAGGCCAAAAATAAATATACAAATAAATAAAAAAATTAAACAAATTTAATTCCATTTAGAAATATCTAATAACTATAATAAAGTTAAATCCAATTTAATCAGTCTGTTAGAAGAAAAATAGCAACAAGAGCAAATTATGTCAAAGAAAGATATGCACTGAGAGAGTTTAATAATAGATGTCATAAAGAAGTTGTTGAATCCTCTCCATAAAAAAGCAAGTATGGGCCAGGTGCGATGGCTCACACCTGTAATCCCAGCACTTTGGGAGGCCGAGGCGGACGGATCACAAAGTCAGGAGATCAAGACCATCCTGGCTAACATGGTGAAACCTCCTCTCTATTAAAAATACAAAAAATTAGCCAAGCGTGGTGGTGCATGCCTGTAATCCCAGCTCCTTGGGAGGCTGAGGCAGGAGAATCACTTGAACCTGGGAAGCGGAGGTTGCAGTGAGCCAAGATTGCGCCACTGCACTCCAGCCTGGGTGACAGAGTGAGATTCCGTCTCAAAAAAAAAAAAAAAAGGTATTAAATTGGACAAAACTGTTACGATCAGCCATTCCAAAGCACTGGACATTAATAAACTGTAGAACACAAGTTGAGAAGCTTTGCATTCTTGAAATCTGCTTGAACTTTGGTTAAAACCAGGAAGAGTCTATGGCCCTTTTGTCTAGAGCTGTTTCCACCCCCATCTTAGCCCACAGCCCAGTTTGGTCAGCAAGAATTACACTTTTATTAGTATGATGGTTAATAATGAGCGTCAACTTGATTGGATTAAAGGATGCAACACTGATCCTGCGTGTGTCTGTGAGGGTGTTGCCAAAGGAGATTAACATTTGAGTCAGTGGGCTGCGGAAGGCAGACCCACCCTTAACTGGGTGGGCACCATCTAATCAGCCACCAGCGATCATAAAGCAGGCAGAAAAATATGAAGAGGGAAGATGGGCCTAGCCTCCCAGCCTACATCTTTCTCTCGTGCTGGGTACTTCCTGCCCTCAAACATTGGACCCCACGTTCTTCAGTTTTGGGACTTGGACTGGCTCTCCTAGCTCCTTAGCTTGCAGACAGCCTTTTGTGGGACCCTGTGATCGTGTAAGTCAATACTTACTAAATTTCCCTTTTTATATACATACATATATATCCTATTAGTTCTGTTCCTCTAAGAAAACTCTGACCCCAGACTAATATAGATTCTGGTACCAGGAGTGGTTCCAGAGGAACAGAATATTAAGGATGGAGTTCTTTTGTTGGTTTAGGGGTTTCTGGAGTTGGCTGCTTAATATTATTAGATCCAAAAATGCTAAGGACTCTACTTCTAATAGCATGGAGAACATTGATAGTCCTTGGCGTGAACGGTTTAGAGAGTTATGCAAAATAAATGCATTTGACACTCCTGATTCACTGCTCATGAGAGGCAAGGACTTTAGTGACTCTATACATAATACCTTTGGCCAGATGTGGAAAACCCAGGAACATAATGAAGCTGGTTGGTTGCTACTAAGTTCAGTGGACAAAGTGATGAAAGAAAATGATGAACGCAGGGATTCTGTTTCCTGGCTTCAGAAGCAGATACTAAGTCTCAAATCTGCTAAGATTGCCCTGAGTGAGAGTCTTAGCTCCTGTTGAGAAACAGCTGAAATTGTGGAAAAACAGACACAAGTTCTTACCATGTGAGTGGCTGACCTGCAACCAAAGATGCACGCACAGCCACCTGAGGTGTCTACTGCTAAAGTGAGGGCATTGATTGGAAAAGAACGGGACTCTGCAACTTGGAATGGGGATGTGTGGGAGGACCCTGACGAAGCTGGGGACACTGAGTTTGTAAACTCTGGTGAACCTTTTTTGCCAGAAGGAACAGCTTCCCCATTCCCCGCAGTGGCAACATATCCCCTTACTCCCCGCCATCAGCCTTTCCATCTTTGTCTAAGGAGATAAACCCCGAGCTGCCTGAGGCAAGAGTCATGGCCTCCCCTCGGGCAGTTGCCAGGCAAGATAATGATGATTTTCCTCAGAAGGTACCTGCAACACCCATTTGCTTCTAGACCTATAACTCTAGTCCTGCAGGTCCCTAGAGGTGAGGTTGAGAGTGTGACCCAGGAGGAGGTACGCTACACTCAAAAAGAACTGTTCTCAGCTGGGCACAGTGGCTCACACCTGTAATCCCAGCACTTTGGGAGGCCAAGGTGGGTGGATCATGAGGTCAGGAGTTCGAGACCAGTCTGGCCAACATAGTGAAACCCTGTCTCTACTAAAAATACAAAAAATTAGCCAGGTGTGGTGGTGTGCACCTGTAATCCCAGCTACTTGGGAGGCTGAGGCAGGAGAATCACATGAACCCGGGAGGTGGAGGTTGCAGTGAGGCGAGATTGTGCCACTGCACTCCAGCCTGGGCGACAGAACGAGACTCTAAAACAAAACAAAAACAAAAACAAAAAAGAACTGTTCTCTAATTTATATTAACAGCAATCTGGAGAAGAGGCATGGGAATGGATATTAAGGGTATGGGATAATGGTGGAAGGCACATAGAGTTGGATCAGGATGAATTTATTGATTTGGGCACACTAAGTAGGGACTCTGCATTTAATGTTGCAGCTCGGGGAGTTAAAATAAGGTTCTAACAGTTTATTTGCTTGGTTAGCTGAAATATGCATTAAAAGATGGCCCACTGTGAGGGAGCTGGAAATGCCTGATATCTCTTGGTTTAATGTAGAGGAAGGGATCCAAAGGCTTAGGGAGATTGAGATGGTGGAGTATCCAATACTCACTTTAGACCTACACATCGCAGCTGGGAGGGTCCAGAAGATATACCCTTGACCAATGCCTTGTGAAACAGATTTGTGAGGGTAGCACCTGAATCTTTGAAGAGCCCTGTAATTGCGCTTCTCTGTATGTCAGACCTAATGGTGAGAACCACAGTCACTCAACTACAAAATTGAAATACGACGGGAATAACTGGATCCCAAAGTGGCAGGGGCCAAGTGACAGCACTCAACCATCAAAAGCAAGGTAAGCGTAGCTACTGTAATGGACAACAGAGGCAAAGTGACAATCAGAATAGTCTGACTCATGTAGAGCTCTGGCATTGGCTAATTAATCACGGTGTTCCTAGAAGTGAAACAGACAGGAAGCCTACTGCATTCCTACTTAATTTATACAAACAGAAAACCTCTAGGTCGAATGGACGAAAGACTAATTTGAATTATAAAAAGTGAATCATGGTTCCTCAATCAATTGGAAATCAATCAATTTCCAGACTTTAGCCAGTTCATAGACCCAGAACCTCTTGAATGAAGGCAAGGCCAGGTTCCCTTGAGGAAGGACCCCACTACATTACTGACAATTTATGCAGTGAATCTTTCTCCCATCCTTCCCCAAGGAGACCTCCATCCAACCTTTCACTTTGGGGACTACTGGATACTGGCTCTGAGCTGACGTTGATTCCAGGGGACTTAAAACATCATTGTGGTCTTCCAGTTAAACTAGGGGCTCATGGAGGTCAGGTAATTAATGGAGTTTTAGCTTAGGTCTGACTTACAGTGGGTCCAGTGGGTCCCTGGACTCATCCTGTGGTCATTACCCCAGTGCCAGGATGCAGAATTGGCACAGACATACTTAGAAACTGGCAGAACTCCCACATGGGTTCCCTGACTGCTAGGGTGAGGGCTATCATGGTGGGAAAGGAAGCCCTTACAGCTGCCTCTACCTAAAAAAATAGTAAATCAAAAACAATATCACATCCCTGGAGGGACTGCAGAGATCAGTGCCACCATCAAGGACTTGAAAGATGCAGAAGTGGTGATTCCCACCACATCCCCGTTAACTCTTCCACTTGGCCTGTGCACAAGACAGATGGATCTTGGATAGTGGATTATCATAAGCTTAACCAAGTGGTGACTCCACTTGCAGCTGCTGTACCAGATGTGGTTTCATTGCTTGAGCAAATTAACACATCTCCTGGTACCTGGTATGCAGCCATTGACTATGCAAATGCCTTTCTCCACTCCTGTCCATAAGCCCCACCGAAGCAATGTGCTATCAGCTGGCAAGGCCAGCAATATACCTTTACTGTCCTACCTCAGGGGTATCAACTCTCCAGCTTTTTGTCATAATCTTATTTGGAGAGATCTTGATCGCTTTTCGCTTCTGCAAGATATCACACTGGTCTATTACATTGATGACATTATGCAGAGTGGATCCAGTGATCAAGAAGTAGCAAACACACTGGACTTATTAATGTGACATTTGCATGCCAGAGGATGGGAAATAAATCCGACTAAAATTCAAGGACCTTCTGTCTCAGTAAAATTTCTAGGGATCCAGTGGTGTGGGGCCTGTCCAGATATTCCCTCTAAGGTAAAGGATAAGTTGCTGTGTTTGGCCTCTCCTACAACCAAGAAAGAGGCACAATGCCTAGTGGGCATGTTTGGATTTTGGAGGCAACACGTTCCTCATTTGGGTGTATTACTCCAGCCCATTTACTGAGTGACCTGAAAGGCTGCCAGTTTTGAGAGGGGTCCAGAACAGAAGAAGGCTCTGCAACAGGTCCAGACTGCTGTGAAAGCTGCTCTGCCACCTGGGCCATATGACCCAGCAGATCCAATGGTGTTTAATGTGTCAGTGGCAGATAGGGATGTTGTTTGGAGCCTTTGGCAGGCTCCCATAGGTGAATCGCAATGGAGACTACTAGGATTTTGGAGCAAGGCGCTGCCATCTTCTGCAGATAACCACTCTCCTCTTTTTTTTTTTTTTTTGAGATGCAGTGTCACTCTCGCCAAGCTGGAGTGCAGTGGTGCGATCTCAGCTCACTACAACCTCCACCTCCTGGGTTCAAGCGATTCTCCTGCCTCAGCCTCCCAAGTAGCTGGAAATACAGGTGTGCGCCACCACTTCCAGCTAATTTTTGTATTTTTAGTAAAGATGGGGTTTCACCATGTTGGCCAGGATGGTCTCAATCTCTTGACCTCGTGATCTGCCCACCTCAGCCTCCCAAAGTGCTGATTACAGATGTGAACCACCACGCCCAACCAACTACTCTCCTTTTCAGAGTCAGCTCTTGGCCTGTTACCAGGCTTTGGTGGAAACTGAATGACTATGGGTCATCAAGTCACCATGCGACCTGAACTGCCTATCATGAGCTGGGTGCTTTCAGACCCATCTAACCATAAAGTGGGGTGTGCATAGCAGCATTCCATCATCAAATGGAAGTGGTATATACGTGATCAGGCTCAAGCAGGTCCTGAAGGCACAAGTAAATTACATGAGCAAGTGGCTCAAATGCCCATGGCCTCCACTCCTGCCACCATGCCTTCTCTCCCCTAGTCTGCATCGATGGCCTCATGGGGAGTTCCCTATGATCAGCTGACAGAGGAAAAGAAGATTAGGGCCTGCTTCACAGACGGTTCTGCATGATATGCAGGCACCACCCAAAAGTGGACAGCTGCAGCACTACAGCCCCTTTCTAGGACATCCCTGAAAGACAACGATGAAGGGAAATCTTCCCAGTGGGCAGAACTTAGAGCAGTGCACCTGGCTGTGCACTTTGCATGGGAGGAGAAATGGCCAGATGTGTGATTATATACTGATTCATGGGCTGTAGCCAATAGTTTGGCTGGATGGTCAGGGACTTGGAAGGCGCATGATTGGAAACTTCGTGGCAAAGAAATTTGGGGAAGAGGTATGTGGATGGACCTCTCTGAGTGGTCAAAGACTGAAGATATTTGTATCCCATGTGAGTGCTCACCAATGGGTGACTTCAGTGGAGGAGGAGTTTAATAATCTAGTGGATAGGACGACCCATTTTGTGGACGCCACTCAGCCTCTTTCCCCAAAACCCCCTGCCATCAGCCATGGCCAACAAAGTGGCCATGGTGGCAGGGATGGAGGTTATGCATGGGCTCAGCAACATGGACTTCCACTCACCAAGGCTGACCTGGCTATGGCCACTGCTGAGTGCCCACTTTGCCAGCAGCAGAGACCAACACCAAGGCCTCAGTATGTCACCATTCCTTGGGTGATCAGCCAGCTACCTGGTGGCAGATTGATTATATTGGACCTCTTCCATCATGGAAAGGGCAGAGGATTGCCCTCACTCAAATAGACACTTACTCTGGATATGGGTTTGCCCATCCTGTATGCAATGCTTCTGCCAAGACTACCATTTGTGGAATGCTTTTTGTTGTTGTTGTTGTTGTTGTTTTGAGACGGGGTGTCACTCTATTGCCCAGGCTGGAGAGCAGTGGCACAATCTTGGCTCTCTGCAACATCCGCCTCCCGGGTTCAAGTGATTCTCCTGCTTCAGCCTCCCAAGTAGCTAGGATTACAGGCACCCGCCACCACACCCAGCTAATTTTTGTATTTTCAGTACAGATGGGGTTTCACCATGTTGGCCAGGCTGGCCCTGAACTCCTGACCTCAAGTGATCTGCTCGCCTCGGCCTCCCAAAGTGCTGGGATTACAGGCGTGAGCCACCGCACCCGGCCGACTCATGGAATGCCTTATCCACCATCATGGCATTCCACGCAGCACAGCCTCTGACCAAGGCATTCACTTTGCAGCTAAAGAAGTGCGACAGAGGCCAGGCGCGGTGGCTCAAGCCTGTAATCCCAGCACTTTGGGAGGCCGAGACGGGCGGATCACGAGGTCAGGAGATCAAGACCATCCTGGCGAACATGGTGAAACCCTGTCTCTACTAAAAAATACAAAAAACTAGCTGGGCGAGGCGGCGGGCGCCTGTAGTCCCAGGTACTCGGGAGGCTGAGGCAGGAGAATGGCGTGAACCTGGGAGGCGGAGCTTGCAGTGAGCTGAGATCCGGCCACTGCACTCCAGCCTGTGCGACAGAGTGAGACTCCGTCTCAAAAAAAAAAAAAAAAAAAAAAAAAAAGAAGTGCGACAGTAGGGTGATGCTCATGGAATTCACTGGTCTTACCGTGTTCTCCACCATCCTAAAGCAGCTGGATTGACAGAACGGTGGAATGGCCTATTGAAGTCACAATTACAACACCAACTAGGTGACAATACTTTGCAGGACTGGGGGAAAGTTCTCCAGAAGGCCGTGTATCCTCTGAATCAGCGTCCAGTACATGGTACTGTTTCTCCCACAACCAGGATTCACAGGTCCAGGAATCGAGGGGTGGAAGTGGAAGTGGCACCACTCACCATCACTCCTAGTGATCCACTAGCAAATTTTTTGCTTCCTCTCATGCAACATTATGTTCTGGTGGCCTAGAGGTCTTAATTCCAGAGGGAGGAGTGCTGCCACCAGGAGACACAACAATGATTCCATTACACTGGAAGTTAAGATTGTCACCTGGACACTTTGGGCTCCTCCTCCCTTTAAGTCAACAGGCTCAGAAGGGAGTTACAGTGTTGGTTAAGGTGACTGACCCAGACTATCAAGATGAAATCAGTCTACAACTCCACAACTGAGGTAAGGAAGAGTATGCATGGAATACAGGACATCCATTAGGGCATCTCTTAGCATTACCATGCCCTGTGATTAAGGTCAATGCGAAACTACAACAGCCAAATCCAGGCAGGACTACAAATGACCTGGACCGTTTAGGAATGAAGGTTTGGGTCACTCCACCGGGAAAAAAAACCATCACCTGCTGAGGTATTTGTGGAAGGCAAAGTTAATACAGAATGGGTAGAAGGTAGTCATCAATACCAGCTATGACCACGTGACCAGCTGCAGAACTGAGGACTGTAACTGCCATGAGTATTTCCTCCTTTGTTTGTTAAAAACATGTTTGTGTATGTATACACTTGTACTAATATCTTCACTTTATATTTCCCTTTCCTTTATCATGTGACATAAGATTTACTGATTTCATAACAGCATTTAAGTATTGCTAACTTTATGTAATAGTATTTGGGTTGGGGATTGGTGTGTTTCTGGTTGTATGAAGGATAGTTTTATTATATTACATGTAATTATGACATTATTGTCTTTATTTGAAAATTACATATGATCTCAGGAGATGTGTATGGGTTCAAGTTGACAAGGGGTGGGCTTGTAATGTTAATATTGTCAACTTGATGGGATTGAAGGATGCAATATTGATCCTGGGTGTGTCTGCGAGGGTGTTGCCAAAGGAGATTAACACTTGAGTCACTGGGCTGGGGAAAGCAGACCCACCCTTAACTGGGTAGGCACCATCTAATCAGCCACCAGGGAATACAGAGCAGGCAGAAAAACATGAAGAGGTGAGATGGGCCTAGCCTCCCGGCCTATATCTTTCTCCCATGCTGGATGCTTCCTGCCCTCGAACATCACACTCCAAGTTCTTCAGTTTGGGGACTCGGATTAGCTCTCCTTGCTTCTCAGCTTGCAGACAGTCTATTGTGGGACCTTGTGATCATGTAAATCAATAATAAATTCCCCTTTGGAGATACATCCTATTAATTTTGTCCCTCTAAGAGAACCCTGACTAAAACAAGTAGTGTGGGGCTCGTGACAAAAACTGATAGCTTTGCTGCCAAAGGGGGGTCCTGTCACATGACAGAGCTGTTGTCCACAGCAAATACCAACTCACACTACTGGAATTATAAATTTCACTATTTGAATAACCACTGCTCAATTCAGAATTTAGCAGCTTTTCTGAAGGAACCATAAATAGGAATTCAATGGTTCCTATAGTAGGAACTGGACTTGGTAATCCCAGCCTGTAATCCCAGCACTTCGGGAGGCCAAGGTGGGCGGATCACTTGAAGCCAGGAGATTGAGACCAGCCTGGCCAACACAGTAAAATCCTATCTCTACAAAAAATACAAAATCGTAAAAACTAGCTGGGCGCAAATTTTTATTATTTAGGTGGTACACACTTGTAATCCCAGCTACTCAGGAGGCTGAGGCAGGAAAATCGCTTGAACCCAGGAGGCGGAGGCTGCAGTGAGCCGAGATCATGCCACTGCACTCCAGCCTGCGTAACAGAGCGCGACTCCGTCTCAAAAAAAAACCAAAAAAACAAAAAAACAAAAAAAAACAACAGTTCCTATAGTAGTATTGGCACACCTGTGACCCATTTATAACAGACGAATGTGGGTGGGAAGCCCTATTCTGTGCTCGTCCAGCCTACTTTACATATAAAGTATTATTGTAACTCCAGATCATGACAGGGAAAATGCTGAGAAATGAGTTCATTAAAGAGCTTTTAAAAGCCTAACAGATTATAATGTCAAAGAATTCCATGAATAGTCCACAAACTATTCAGTTACGCCTTTTTCCTATTCTATCGCTGACAACTATTATTACTAGTTATGCTTTGGGAGCTGTTATGAACCAAAAACTAAAAAGGATGTCTATAACTAGTTTGTTTTTTTGTTTGTTTGTTTGTTTTGAGACGGAGTCTCGCTCTGTCGCCCAGGCTGGAGTGCAGTGGCCGGATCTCAGCTCACTGCAAGCTCCGCCTCCCAGGTTCACGCCATTCTCCGGCCTCAGCCTCCCGAGTAGCTGGGACTACAGGCGCCCACCACCTCGCCCGGCTAGTTTTTTGTATTTTTTAGTAGAGACGGGGTTTCACCGTGTTAGCCAGGATGGTCTCGATCTCCTGACCTCGTGATCCACCTGTCTTGGCCTCCCAAAGTGCTGGGAGTCTATAACTAGTTTTGATAGAGGCAGGAGGCAAACAAATGTCTAGGCAGACAGGGGCGGGTCCTCAGTGAAACCCGAACTTTAATCTGAAAACTGTCCTGGGTAAATCCTCGGATCGGATTGAGAACCTGCCTTCCAGTTTGGCATGATTGATCCCCATCCTTCACCTATTTAACCTGTAACTACCCTTTCCTAATTGGTTTTCTACACTGTCCTGCCCACCTTTGAGTGGTGTCTTCGCTTTGACCTTTTTTGCTTACTCACAAACCAATCAGCACACACTCCCCATTCTGAATCAATAAAGAGCCCCAGGCTCAGCCATATTGGGGAACTTTCCTGTCTTCGGGTAGTAGAACCACCCACCACGTTCTCTCTTTTTGCTAAGAGCTTTCCTTTCGATTAATAAATTCTACTCCACTCACATGCCTAATTCGTCCTGCTCGTGAGACAAGAACCTGGACCTAGTTAAGCTAAGGAGCAAAAATCCTTCATCAGCTTCATGGTCAAAGAGAACTTAAAAGGACATCTGTGCCATCCTTAACAACATACCATAAAAGTCCAGTAAATTTAATTTTCCCCAGAAATACATAATGACATTTACATGATACAATCTACTCAAAACTTTTCCTAATATAAGTCACAGGGTAAAAATACAGTCAAAAACACCAATACATTTTAAATATCATTTATCAGAATGCGGATTATCAAAGGGCAGCTTTTATCCATCGTAATCTTTCCCCTACCCAGCCCTCAGCATCCCCACATCCCACACACACACACTCCCAGATGACTTCCTGGGAGCGTGGTTCATGGAATATGAACAGTAGCTAAAATGCAGCCTAAGAGGGTAAAACCGATAGAAAATTACACAGTTTCAAAGTGGGAAGGTCATGAGGCTGCGAGCACATCTACCTAGACACTTAGCATCTGTATTTCATCAACAGTTAAGCTATTCTTTACCTGTCACCACATAAATAGAATACGATTTTAAAATACACACACACCCCTACCTTATGGAAAATGATCCTAGAAAGGTAAGCTAGTGTCATTTTTCAAGTTAAAGTACTATTTTTTTTCCCAGAAATCCCCAGTTTTCAATAAATTAAAGAGATTATCCAATTTTATAGTTATTCCATTCTGAAACATGTATAAGTACAATATACTCTTTAAATGCTCTAGAGATGTTAAACTGGTTCTTCGAGTATTCATGTATGAATTTCATCTAACACGGAATCACTTGAAGTTACTATTCAGTTATGCCTTAAATGCTTAGTTACATACTTTTTGGATAAAAGGATATGACACTATTATTTTCAAATCTGGATGTTCAGGAGGATCAAAAAATGAACTCTTGTGAATAAGAAGCACTTACTCTTAAAAAGAAAAAAAAACTCTCATTGACCATTTACACTATTCCTCTTCTATCCATACAGAAAATAAAGTTAACTTTAAATAGATTTGTGAGTAAGAGTCAAGAGAATTTGAAAGCTGGGAACAGAAGTTCCTATGCTTTACTGAAGCACCAGTTTAATCTGACACTCACTGTGGCCTTGAATGAGTCACCTTTCAGGGCTGAGTTCTCTAATCTGTAAAATGAGAGTGTTATGTTAAATGTTTACTGAGGTTGACTATTCTATCAGCTACTTGTAATTTGGCTGCATCATTTCAGTTAGCTATAAATAAACCTCCTAAGACCCTCAATGTGAATATGAACTATTATTTCATATATCAGGTATTCTCAATCACAACTGAGTTGAGGTTTATTAAAAAACAAAAGCTTTTTGGCAAAGGGAGGGACTGAAAACAAATTCACCAGTGCATGGTGCCCTGCTTGAGCCAATGTGAGTAGAGCTTAAGAAACTCCACCCAGTTCTGGCTAACATCAAAGGAGACTCAACACCACTCTGCCAGAAAATAAGCCCCGTATTATCTAACCAGGCACCAAGGGAACACACAGTTTTCAAGCACAGCACTTCGTATATCTGATCTCTCATTCTGACGACATGCCTGAAGTGAAACTATCAGTGAGCATAGTTTTTGAAAATAGGTAAACTAAGGCAAGAGGCAACTACATGGCATGATGATAAAATACTCTCTTAACTACAGTCTCACTATTAAGAGCTAGGTGCTCATAAACAGGAAATAAGAATATAGGATGAGGCCACAGGATAGTTCACAAACTCTGGAATTAATTACTGTACTAAAAATATTTTACAGGTCTATACAGATTAAACAGTGTTTGTTAATATCTAACTTAATTACACAGAAGTTCTGAAGAACCTTTTAAGTTCCATGAAGTCCTCCTGAAAATTTTAGGTCATTCGCATCTAGAGCCATTCACTTGCCGTCTGTGCTCATTCTGTCTGATGAGAAATTGGCAATCTGGTTTACCAATGGCCTGTTGCTGACTCTGTCCTCTTCTATTTATCCCTTGAAAGGTGCTACTATGAGAGCTAAAATGAAGGGGAAAAAAACTCATGAAAAGCTAGAACAGAGCTTGGGCAACATAGCAAAACCCCATCTCTACAAACACATGCAAAAATTAGCCAGGCATGGTGGCACGTGCCCTGTAGTCCCCGCTACTCAGGAGGCTGAGGTGGGAGGACTGATTGAGCCTAGGAGATTGAGGCTGCGGTGAGCCACTATTTCACCACTGCACTCCGGTGTGAGCAACAGAGTGAAACCCTGACTCCAAAAAAAAAAAAAAAAGCAAGAATAGAAGCCTAACTCCCACCATCATACTCACTTTTCCTAACCACTGTAGTACTTTCATTTTACTGTGTCATATTAGCCAAATTTCTACCAACATTCATTTGCAGTAGCCAGCATTCTCTTTTTAAAAGTACAGAATCCTATTTCTTAATTTAAAAGTGGGTAAGAAAATGTACACCCCTGGAAAGACCACTGTTCATCCCAAAGATGGTTCTATTGAAGATGTCTGAATTTTTGATTCTGGTGTGAAAAAGGAAGAAAAATATTTTGGCAATGTGGGAACTTCCAGGGAATAAAGCAGATACAGACATGGTATTAAAGTAGGGAGAGGGTATACAGGCCCAGGAGCCCTAGGAGGCAAAAGAAAGGGAGTTAATACAATGCCAAAGACAAGCTTGGTATCTTTCGAAATATTGCCTCCTGTCAGTTTCAGCAGAAAGGAAGAAACTTTCTTCTCTACTTTAGAAACAAAGTTGTAAGTGATAACTTTGTTTCCTTGAGGCAAATCATTTTGAGTTCCAAACAACCCATTTAATACACTTTTAATAATGATTACTAAAGGGAGGATACTGCATATAATGCTCCCTTATATTTTCTCTATAATCCATAGCCTGTCCTTTTTTGGGTGAGTGGGTGGGTTATGGACAAGACACATAACCGTAAAGATATCTGGGTTAATATTTTATTTTATACGTTTGTTTTTGCATGACATTTAAATGACAGAGAATTCTAAAGCCAACACTAAGCTGCTATCCTAGGACATTAGTGAGAATGCTGTGGCCAAAATACAGTGCTTGTTCCTCAGGCTTGAAAGGAACCCCACGTTGCAGCCAGTGTGGGAGATCATTTATTATCTTGATGGATACAGGTATAGCCTGCTTCATCATAATTTCATATTCAACATCAGATTTTTTTTTAGTATGCCTAGCAGGTTTTTAGTTACTAATTAACTTTATTACCCAGATTTGTTTCTTACTGAACTTCTTTCAGAGGCCTGTTACACATCAAGCCGAACTTTGTCTGGCAGTTGTGTTGTTTTTAATTTATTTAACCACAAAATCCTGATTTATACTTTCAAGCAAAATGGTATTTTACTTAAAAATAAATCGTTAGCAAGGATGTCTATAGGAATCAACTACCATCTTACACAGTTTGCAGACTTATGATTCCTCAGACAAATCTGAATTTCTTCTGCTTCTCCTCCGAACAAGACTTGCAGATAGCAACAGACAACTGAGGAAGATCTTGACTATCCTGAGCAATGAACTACAACCCCCCTGTAGAATATATTAACTGTACACCCCTAGGTTCCTCCCTACACAGTTCAAGGACAACAGCTGTGCGATTACAAACTGATGGAATTTCCAGGCTTGACAGGGTTCTGTTCATAACCACCATTTGTCCTGTTCATCATAGGATTAGCAACAGCAGAGAGCCCTTGATTACTAGAATAGCTGAGGCCATCACACAGCTACATTCCTACATGAAAGAACACACCGATACAGGTTTAAAGAAGTTACATTTTACTTTCATGTAGTTACCAAAGAGTCCCCCCCACTCCCCCCCATTTAAGGGAGCCCTGTCCTCTGGATATAAAAATACTGTATACACTTGCACACACATATTCACATACATAAAACCTTGCATCACAAAGTTAAAAGGTTACCTTGCTTCCTTACTGGAACTATCCAGGCAGCTTGTGTTCAGTCCTGACTAAATGCACTTTGGATCAGGCACCTGCCTTCAACATTTCTGTTCAAATGAATTTCAATCTATTTCTCCAGGAAGAATAAACCAGATACCTCCCACTGTTAGCCATGTGATACAGGCAGCATGATGTCTGAAGTCTGGTTATGTAGGCCAAAATAAGAAATGACAATGACACAGCATTTACATTTCTGATATCACCATCCTTAAGAATGAATCTTCTATTTTATCTTAATTTTTTAAATGAGTAAAACTTTAAAAGATTCTTAATAATACCTAACCCCTCCAAATTTTGAAAAAGGAGCATTTTTTAAAACTTTACATTTATCCCACTTCCTTCCTCTAATTAACACAGAAAAACATTCAGAGTTAATCTATACCAATCCAAAAATTATTTCTAATCACATTCTAAAGGCTTTTTGTTTTGTTTTGTTTTTTTGGAGACAGGGTCTTGGCCTGTTGGCCCAGGCTGGAGAATACAGTGGCATGATCTCGGCTCACTACAACCTCCAACTCCTGGGTTCAAGTGATTCTCCTGCCTCAACCTCCTGAGTAGCTGCGATTGCAGGTGTGCATACCACCATGCCTGGCTAATTTTTGTATTTTCAGTAGAGAGGAGGTTTCATCATGTTGGCCAGACAGGTCTCAAACTACTGGCCTCAAGTGGCCACCTCTTGAGGCCACCTCGGTCTCCCAAAGAGCTGGGATTACAGGCATGAGCCACCGTGCCTGGCTCTAAAGGCTTACACCAGTTCAAATGATCTAGGATCAAATCCCCTCACTTTAACAGATGAAAAAAAATGAGAAATGGAAAAAACAAGCCACTTATAAATGAGGCTGGAACAAAGGATCAGGCTAAAAGAGCCAGAGAACACCAAAAACAGAAGAAGAGCATGACAAAATAAGCAAAACCTTGTAGTTTTGTAGTTTCTGCTTTTATCTAAAACAATGACTTCTCTGTACTTCGAATACTTTTTGAATTATACCACTTATATATACCTTTACCTACCTACTACTTATACCTATTTTTTTCTTCGTCAAGGAGGGAGGCAGGCAGGAAGAATCCTGAACATCAGGAAAACATTCCACCTGATCTTTAAAGGGACCCCAATGCCTAGATGTCTTTTTTTTTTTTTTTTTTTTTTTGTAAATCCACACTCTTTCCTGTGATATCAAGGCTGACTGAGAAGACTTAGTCCTATCATCCACCATAGTCATCAGCAGCTTTCCATGTGGGGTCTCCCTACAATTTAGTCACATGGGACCATCTGCATTCTTATATTATCACTGTACACCCTATGCTCATTTGCTCTCCACACTTGAAGTTATCTTCTCTCCCTCCTCATTTGTGAAAGTCTTGAAATCAAGGTCCACATCAATTATCTTACCACCTTTTCTATGACTCCTTTTTAGAATCTTTCTCCTAGTGGTATTCAAACCTAATACATCATCAGTACTTACAACAGTAGAGTCTGGTCTATACTGTAGTTCAGTGGTCCCCAAACCTTTTTGGCATCAGGGACAGGTTTCGCGGAAAACAATTTTCCACAGATAGCAGGAGAGGTGAGGGGGAGGAGATGGTTTTGGGATGAAACTCTTCCACCTCAGATCATCAGGCATTCTCATAGAATTCTCATAGGAGCATGCAACCTAGATCCATCACATGCTCAGTTCACAAGAGGGTTCACGCTCCTATGAGAATCTAAAGCTGATCTGACAGAAGGCAGAACTCAGGCACACTCATCGCAAAGTTAATGTAATGCTGTTCACCTGCTGTTCACCTCCTGCCGTGCAGCCCAGTTCCTAAATGGCCATGGACTGGTCCTAGTCTGCAGACCGAGTGTTGGGGACCCCCACTGTAGTTAGTTGTATATACCAGCTCCTGTAAACTGCTTGGTCCTAGAAGAGAAGGACCTCATCAAAGTGATGTGCAAACCGTCTCTGTTCCTAGTAGATTACACAGGAGACAGGCCAAAATGATAAAAACCAACAAAACAAGGGGCTAAAAACACATTTCTAAAATGACACAATGGAAGTTATTAGAAATTGAATCTAATTTGAAATTAATCAAAAGTTCCAAAATTACAAAACCTCTTCACAACTATAAAAAGAATAAACAGATTCAAGGCTGAAGGGTTATCAACAATTATGAATATTCACCTTGGCCAGGCGCGGTGGCTCATGCCTGTAATCCCAGCACTTTGGGAGGCTGAGGTGGGCGGATTACGAGGTCAAGAGATTGAGACCATCCTGGCCAACAAGGTGAAACCCCTCTCTACTAAAAATACAAAAATTAGCCGGACGTGGTGGTGCACACCTGTAGTGCCAGCTACTTGGGAGGCGAGGCAGGAGAATCTCTTGAACCTGGGAGGTGGAGGTTTCAGTGAACCGAAATCACACCACTGCACTCCAGCCTGGGTGACACACCAAGACTCTGTTTCAAAAAATAAAAAAAAAAAGAATATTCACCTCATTTTGTCCACTTTCTAAATTCAAACTTTCTTGAGTTTGTACAAGAGCAAGCATGTTTTCTGGAATTAAGGAAAGAAAGCCAGTAAGGAGTAACCGTATGAACCAGCTCTCCATGCTAGTCATCTAATCATTATTAGGCAAAGCAACAAAAATAGCTCTCTCTGCTTTTAGAAAAGCATGACATGATGCAATATAGCAAAAACAAATATTCAAGATGGTTGACCAGTTACTGGCCTGGCATGGTGACTCACACCTGTAATCCCAGAACTTTGGGAGGCCAAAGCAGGAAGACCACTTGAGCCCAGGAATTCAAGACTAGCCTAGGCAAGATGGCAAGACACCATCTCTACAAAAAAAATTTTTTTAATTAGCTGGGCTTGGTGGTGTGTGCCTGTAGTGCCAGCCTCTCAGGAGGTTGAGGCGGTAGGATTCCTTGAGCCCAGGAGCTTGGGAATGCAGTGAGCTATGATTACAACACTGTACTCCAGTCTGGGCAAGAAAGTGAGACCACATCTCTGAGAGACAGAGAGAAATACAGAAAGGTATCAGCTACTACCATCATGTTAATGTGATCATATAAATATAAAACTTTTATAATTATTAAAATATTAAATCTCTATAGTTATCAGCTCATATTATCTGTCAGAAAGTAATAAGCATATCATGTAACTTTAGGATGACTTAGTGCTGAGGAGATTGGAAGAAAGGAAGAATACTCATACTTGATCAGCTCTTAGCTTTTGAGAAATATTTTATTAAAGAAAAAATTCTCTTTCGGCTGGGCCTGGTGGTTCATGCTTATAATCCCAGCATTCTGGGAGGCTGAGGCAGGAAAACTGCTTGAGCCCAAGAGTTCAAGACCAGCCTGGGCAACACAGTTGAGACTGCGTCTCCACAGAAAACATTTTAAAATTAGCCTGCACACCTATGGTCCCAGCTACTTGGGAGGCTGAGGTGGGCGGATCACTTGAGCAAGGGAAGTTCAAGGCTGCAGTGAGCTGTGATAGCACCACTGCTCCAGCCTGGGCTACAGAGCAAGTCCCTGTCTTGAAAACAATAGATAACAAAAGAAAAGAAAAACTTATCCCATTAAGCAAAGTGAAGTTTCACTCTATATCAGTCAAAATGAAGAAAAGTGGAAAGTACTTAACAAGCATTTTGTAGTTGTGGCAAAGGCCTTACTTTGACCTAATATCTTACAGATGCTTTCAAAAAGAGGGGGGAATATCATTATTAAATGAAAATTGAACAAGCAAAAATTGAAGAGATCTTTCAAGTTATTAGTAACATAACTTTTAATATTTTACCTGAAATACAAGTAAAAATCTGAGTTAAAAGTTTAAAACACACAATCTGAGTTAAAAGTTTAAAACACACACACACACACACACACACACACACACAGAATCAGAATTGTTCAGGGACAGGGTTAAGCAGTATAAGTTTTATTTGTTGATGTTGTTTTGTTTTTGTTTTTTTAAGAGACAAGGTCTCACTATGTTGTCCAGGCTGGAGTGCATTGGCTAGTCACAGGTGTGCTCATTGTGCACTACAGCTTCAAGCTCTTGGGCTCAAGCGATCCTCCAGTCTCAGCCTCCTGGGTAGCTGGGACTAGAAGCATGTGCTACTGCACCAAAAATCTCAGTGTTGTTAGTTTTCTTGCAGTAAGGGTAATCATGACACAGAGATACCTCCTTAAAGTTGATTCTGAGGCACCCACAATTGAGGGTCACTGAATTAATCAACAATCTACCTAATCCATTCAAGATAAAATTCACTGAAATGAAATACAACACAGGATTAATACAACTTAACACTAGAAAGACATCACATTCCCCCTTGTCAGGAAGGTGTTTTAGAATCAGTTTACTAGATGTAGAATCTGAGGCACGGATTTTCGTGCAAGTGATTTACTAAGGGAGTGCTTTTAGGAGAAACCTATAAGGCCATGAATCTATTAACGTACACAACAATAACAGATTAAGAAACTAAAAGCTCACCTCTCAGAATTAGAAAAGGTTCTGGGAAAAGAAAGACTCAGCAAATTAGGATAGAAGATACATCCTTTATCTGACAAAGGGTAGCTACAAAGAAAAAAAGAAAACCTCCCTCAAATAAATATCATTCCCTTGAGATTGGATAGAAATGAGAATGTACACTATTGCCACTTCTAATCAATACTGTGCAATGAGCCAAGATAAAACATTAAAGGCATATGCATTGTTTTTAAAAAACCATAAGGATTGGCCGGGCGCAGTGGCTCAAGCCTGTAATCCCAGCACTTTGGGAGGCCGAGACGGGCGGATCATGAGGTCAGGAGATCGAGACCATCCTGGCGAACACGGTGAAACCCCGTCTCTACTAAAAAAAATACAAAAAAACTAGCCGGGCGAGGTGGCGGGTGCCTGTAGTCCCAGCTACTCGGGAGGCTGAGGCAGGAGAATGACGTAAACCCGGGAGGCGGAGCTTGCAGTGAGCTGAGATCCGGCCACTGCACTCCAGCCCGGGCGACAGAGCGAGACTCCATCTCAAAAAAAAAAAAAAAAAAAAAAAAAAAAAAAAAAAAAAAACCATAAGGATTATGAAGTAAAAAAAGATAACTCATTATTTGGAGGCAACCTGAGTACATACATAGAAAACTAAATAACGATTAGAATTAGTAAATTAATTAAGGTTGTTGAACTCTAAAATTAAAAACCCAATTATATTCCTATGTACCAGCAAAAACAATAGGAAATTTAAAAAATTTAAAATACCACCGTGTGCAGTGGCTCATGCCTGTAATCCTAGCACTTTGGGAGGCTGAGGGTGGCAAATCACTTGAAGCCAGAAGTTTGAGACCAGCCTGGCCAACATGGCAAAACCCCATCTCTACCAGAAATACAAAAATTAGCCGGTCATGGTGGCACATGCCTGTAATCCTAGCTACTTGGGAGGCTGAGGCAAGAGAATCACCTGGGAGGTGGTGGTTGCAGTGAGCTGAGATTGCACCACTGCCCTCCAGCCTGGACAACAGAGCAAGATTCTGTCTCAAAAAAAAAAAAAAAAAAACATTTACAATAGCATTTTAAAAATTACCTAAGAATAATTAATAAAAGGTATCTACGACTGCTACATAGAAAACAAAAAAAAATTGAAAGAAATTAAAGACTTAAATAAATGGCAAGATCACGATCATGTACTATTTCCAGACTTGATATTTTAAAGGTATCAACTATCCCCAAACTAATGTGTGTGTGTGTATGTATGTGTGTGTATATATATATATATATATATATATATATATATATATATATATATATATACACACACACATTTTATTTATTTATTTATTTTGAGATGTAGTCTCACTTTGCTGCCCAGGCTGGAGTGCAGAGGCACACGATCTCGGCTCACTGCAACCTCCGCCTCCCAGGTTCAAGCAATTCTCCTGCCTCAGCCTCCTGAATAGCTGGGATCACAGACGTGCCACCATGCCCGGCTAATTTTTGTATTTTTAGTAGAGACAGGGTTTCACCATGTTGGCCAGGCTGTTCTCAAACTCATGACCTTGTGATCTGCCTGCCTTGTCCTCCTAAAGTGTTGGGATTACAGGCGTGAGCTACCGCGCCCAGCCTAATCTATAGATTTAACATAACCCCAAGCAAAGTCCAGTAGTTTTTTTCTTTTCAAATCAAACTGAAAAGTTGATCCTAAGTTTTATATAGAAATTTAAAAAGCCAAGAACAGCTAAGATAATCTTTGAGAACAAACTTAGAGGAACTGAAACTACTGGATATCAAAACTCACTGATGGATTGAACTATGTGAAAATGCTGAAAACTGATGAGTTTCTAACCTATGGCAATGTCATATGTTTGAAACTAAAAATACATAAATACAGTAATGAAGACATTATGGTACCTGCACAACCACCAAGACAGAGGCCAACGTACTCGGTGTGCTGAACATCTGGGGGGAAAAAAAACAACAAAAAGAGGCCAATGCAAGAGAATGGTTTTGAAACAGAACCACAAGGCATATGGATACTTAATATCTCACAAATGTGACACTGCAAAACAGTGGGGGAATTAACTGTCTTTTCAATAAGTGGTGCTGGGCCAACTGGATATTTTGAGCTCTACCTCACAGTATATACAAAAAGTAATTCCAGGTGGATGGCAGCCCTAAATGTGAATGGTAAACAATAACATGGTGAATATTTTCATGATCATGGAGGCAGATGAAGAAAACGAACGGATAATGGAGAGAGTAGAGAGACAGGGACAGGAGAAGGAAAAGAGGAAAGCGAAAAGAAGAGGATGAGGTGGGAGGATCATTTGAGCCCAGGAATTTGAATACAGCCTGGGCAAGGTGGCAAGAAGGGAGGGAGGGAAATTCCCCTCAGCAGTACCTACCAAGTTACAAGAAACAGATGGGCTTATTTCTAATTGTAACACTAAATGATTTTTTTAAAAAACGAAGTGATGCCTTTAAAAGTGAGAAAAACTATTTTGAAGCTAGATTTTTACAGCCAACTCATCCATTAAGTGAAGGCTAAAATGGGAAATTCAAACACACAATAAGAAAAAAAATTATTGGCCAGGCATGGAGGCTCACGTCCGTAATCCCAGCACTTTGGGAGGCCGAGGCGAGTGGATCACAAAGTCAAGAGATGGACACCATTCTGGCCAACATGGTGAAACCCCGTCTGTACTAAAAACACAGCAAAATCAGCTGTGCACAGTGGCATGTGCCTATAGTCCCAGCTACTCGGGAGGCTGAGGCAGAAGAATCACTTAAACCCGGGAGGCGGAGGTTGCAGTGAGCCAAGATCGCGCCACTGTGCTCCAGCCTGGGCAACAGAGCAACACTCCATCTCAGATTAAAAAAAAAAAAAAATTATTTTCCATGCATTCTTCTGAAAATGAACTTCAGCACAGACTCCAGGAAATGAAAAATGAACACAGCATCCTATGAAAGCTACAGTATCCAAGAAATAGTACCATTCGCCTACAAGAGAAATGAAATGCAATCCTAGGATGACGATAATGCACTAGGATCTAGAAACAACTCTGTCCAAAATTAACCTTTCCGCAGTGTAATTTAAAAAAGACCAATGACTTAGACATGTGGTGCAAATGGTACTGAAAAAAGGTGCAACTGGCCAGGCACGGTGGCTCAAGCCTGTAATCCCAGCACTTTGGGAGGCCGAGATGGGCGGATCACGAGGTCAGGAGATCGAGACCATCCTGGCGAACACGGTGAAACCCCGTCTCTACTAAAAAAAAATACAAAAAAACTAGCCGGGCGAGGTGGCGGGCGCCTGTAGTCCCAGCTACTCGGGAGGCTGAGGCAGGAGAATGGCGTAAACCCAGGAGGCGGAGCTTGCAGTGAGCTGAGATCCGGCCACTGCACTCCAGCCTGGGCGATAGAGCGAGACTCCGTCTCAAAAAAAAAGAAAAAAGGCGCAATTAACAACAGGGGAGGGGAGCAGTTTACTGAAAGAGAACTACACAAGAAAGTACTAATCCAAACATAGGGCAAACTGAACTATGGCATTATTCTATATTATATATTTTAAAGAAATAAACCTTAGAATTAGAACACTCTCATCAAATTTACTAATATAAGATGGATCCAGAAAGAAGGATATTTTGTATTTACATACAAAAGAACATGTACAATATGATGTATCAAGAAAGAACAAAAAAGGAGAAAAGAGAAGGAGGCGGAAAGATGGAGATGACTCCAAAACAGCAGCTGAAATCAACTGAAAGACTTTTGCTGACTCTCCGAGTTTACTCTTAAGTGGGCAGAAGTCAAAGAGAACTTTGCCTGCCCACTGGAATGTGTTTCTCTATTGGTCTGGAGTCTACATGTGCTGACCTTTAAAAGACAGTATAAGGTTTGTCTGTTTTCCCTTCTGCTAGCAGGCTGCTAGACTGAACATGGTAGACAATGACTTTCCCTCTGATGTTGGCTGTGTTCAATATGCTATTGTTTTTCTTATACAAGCACTGGGAGATTTTTGCAATTGATGTATTTTTAATCATTTAAAACTAAGCAAGCCATGACATTATAAAAGGCAAACTTACACCACAAATGAAACTACTAACAAAAAACACAAACATAATCATCTGGGAATGGCAGGAGTCGGGGGGAGACCCTCTTCTAAACATAGCAAGCACCAAACAGCTGCTTTGACTTGCAATACTAAACCCCTTCCAAGTAATTTGGAAGTAAATTCAGGGTAACTAAAGATACAAAAAGCAATATGCAATAGGAGAAAGTATTTGGTTGTGAATAAAGAATCAAAAAAATGGGCCGGGTGCAGTGGCTCACACCTGTAATCCCAGCACTTGGGGAGGCCAAGGCAGGTGGATCATGAGGTCAAGAGATCGAGAGCATCCAGGCCAACATGGTGAAATCCTGTCTCTACTAAAAATAAAAAAATTAGCTGGGTGTGCTGGCGCACGCCTGTAGTCCCAGCTATTCGGGAGGCTGAGGCAGGAGAATTGCTTGAACCCGGGAGGCAGAGGTTGCAGTGAGCTGAGATCACGCCACTGCACTCCAGCCTGGGCAACAGAGTTTGACTCTGCCTTTAAAAAAAACATCAAAAAATGTACATAATGAAAGGGACTGTGGCAAATACGGGGATTCTGTTTCTTCTCCCTGGGTGCTCAAAAAGACATTTCCTATTTCCCTTAGAGTTAGAAGTTGAGACCATGTGAGGGGGTTCTAGACAATGCAATGTGAGCTGAAGAAATATGCTTCACTACAAAGCACTTTATGAAATTCTCCTTGCTGGTGCTCTTTGCTATCAACCAACTAAATACAAAGAATCCAGCAGGAGACTCCAAGACACCAGATGGAAGGAGTTGAAATCCCTCAATTACATGACAGCCACAGGCCAAACACTCAGACTATGATGTGAGCAAGAAATAAACCATTATTGTGTTAAGTCACTGAAATGCTAGTTATGTTAAAGAGATAGCAACAACTATCCTAATTAATACAGAGATCTTACATATCTAACACCCTCATTTTACAAGTAAGGAAACTGATGAACAATGAGCTTTCCAAAAATTATACTAGTTGGTAGGAGAAACAGGTCTCCTGACTTTCTATTCAGGGACTTTTACACAATAAAAGACTTCTGTGCTACATTTATAAGTAAAAGTTATTATCCCAATATTTGTTCCAAAACCACAAAAAGGCAGTGCAATCATTTCTTTCTTTTTTTTTTTTTTTTTTTTGGAAGCAGGGTCTCACTCTGGTGCCCAGGCTGGAGTGCAGTGGCATGACCATGACTTACTGCAGCCTCGACCTCCTGGTCACCTCCGTTTGTAAAAAGAAAAGAATTCTCTACAAAGTTCTTTTTCAGTCTACCATTTTATGATTTGACTCTCTTCATGTCGACAAAATTTCTTGAGTAGCTATTAGAACTATATAGGATTGTGGATATTTGACCATTTATTTACTGATAAAATGTGATTTCATATGGCTTGATTTAATAGTAAATGACAAGCACTGTGTTTTTAAAAAGCACCAATTTTTATTAGGTATACATACCTACACACACTCTTTTTTTTTTGAGACAGAGTCTCTGTCGTGCAGGCTAGAGTGCAATGGTGCGATCTCAGCTCACTGCAACCTCCACCTCCTGGGTTCAAGCAATTTTGATGCCTTAGCCTCCCAAGTAGCAGGGAATACAGGTGTGCATCACCACGCCCAGCTAATTTTTGTATTATTAGTAGAGACGGGGTTTCACCACACCGGCCAGGCTGATCTCCAACTCCTGACCTCAGGTGATCTGCACACCTCGGCCTCCCAAAATGATGAGATTACAGGCGTGAGCCACCACGACATCATTTTATAAGAAGAAATAATATGCTGACTCGACCGGGTGTGGTGGCTCACACCTATAATCCCAGTACTTTGGGAGGTCAAGGCAGGCAGCTCACCTGAGGTCACGAGTTCGAGCCTAGCCTGGCTGACGTGGTGAAACACCGTTTCTACTAAATTCAAAAATTAGCCAGGTGTGGTGGTGCACACCCATAATCCCAGCTACTCAGGAGACTGAGGCAGGAGAATCACTTGAACCTAGAAGGCAGAGGTTGCAGTGAGCTGAGATTGTACCATTGCACTCCAGCCTGGGCTACAAGCACTAAATTCTATCTCAAAATAATAACAATAATAATAATATGCTGACTTAGAGGCTCCTGGATATTGTCATTAGAGCTATAAAGCAAAGTCTATACATCTGAAGAGAAATATCTTTTAAATACACTCTTCTCCTGTGTCCTTACTGCTTTGTATTATCTTACAAAGAAACTACTACACACACAATTTCAGTTAATGAACATAAAGGATAAAAATTAGTGACTATTTGGCCAAATGTTTTGGCCAAAATTGTTGCAATTACTATGTAAACATAAATCCTGCTTGCCTATTATTCCATCAGTTTACACTTCCACTTAATCATGGATTTAAGATTGAGTTTGCCTTGTCAGGCTCACAGAGGCTTAAATTACTCGTAAATAAATATTCCCACAAGAGACTACATCATAAACACTCATATTTATTACATCCCACTCAAATACAACAGTTTCTCTTCTAAAAATTGGCAATCTATACAAAACAGCAATTTAGATTGGCCTTCAGACACAGAGGTATGATTCTTAGTAAATCACATTACATCAAGATGCTTTATTCTGAAGATGTAAGAAACGAACATACTTTTTCAAAAACACTATATGTCAAGTGAATAATGAACTTGTAGGGTTAGAGTATATGAAAAACTTATTTCCCTTGTCTTTAAGATTTTTCTAGAAGAATCTTAATCTTCCTATAAAACCACCTGACTGATAAAAGGAAGTCTGAAATCTTATCTCCAATTAAATCTTATCTCTAAATAAATGACTAAATTTCAGAAGTTTCTCAGATTTCATTTTTGCTGTTACAGTAATTAATATAAGTTATGCCATTATCTTATGCAGTTGATTTTAAGTGGTGAACACCACCTACATCATTACTTCCATATAGAACCACCACCAATTAATTAGTTCAAACTAAAAACAATGAAATAAAGTATTAAAATGTTCTCCATAACTAAGAAAATACTGTCATTGTCAGCTTTACTATTTCTACCCATCACCACAACTACCCCCCAAAACCCCACATATCAATACAGCTTTCATCAAATTAGAATCAATTTACTTAAAAAAACAGAAACATATGCATCACCTATTAATATGTACACATCTGCCAGATAATGATTAGAGGCAGCAAGTATGCCAAGAGTCCAGAAAGCAGGTGAGAATCTTCTGTAGCCTAGAAAAAAGTGTATCTAGAGAAAACATAATAGTCTCCTCTATTCCCAAAGCACTTAGGACTAGTAAGACTTCCTGATGTCTCCAACTCATAAATGGTCATCATTTCACAGCTCAAGTAAACACATGTACGAAAATGTAAAATAAAAAAGAGTAAGGGAGAACCTTAAATTCTCCAGTTTACTCTCAAATTTTAAAACTCAGAAAAGAGAGCTCCAAAGTGGTTTCCCTTTGCCAAAAGCCATCTAGAAAACTAGAGACAGAGCTACAATCAGGACAAAAGTCTCCCAACTGCCACCAAGCCCAGAGTTCCCTCCTCAAGATGAATACTCACTGAACCCACAAGAGAAGCACCAGTTCAGAGTGCAAACCTAGGTCAAATAGGCCCCTCGGTGCAGTGGTCCACATAGTGTTTTGAAAAATGGCCAATATCTCCAAAATCAGTAATCTTTGCATGAAAATACAGCTTTACAGCTTTTTTAAAAAACACAGGTCAGGCGCCTTGGCTCAGTCCTGTAATCTCAGAACTCTGGGAGGCTGAAATAGGAGGATCACTTAAGACCAGGAGCTTGAGACCAGCCTGGGCAGCATAGTGAAACTCCGTGTCCACAAAAACAAAACAAAACAAAACAAAAAACCAAAAAAAAACTAGCCAAGCATGCACCTGTGGTTCCAGCTACTCAGGAGACTAAAGTGGGAGGATCGTTTGAGCCTGGGAGGTCAAGGCTGCAGTGACCCATGATTGTAGGACTGCACCTCAGCCTTGGGTGATAGTGTAAGACCCTCTCTCAAAAAAATAAAAAATCCGAAGATCAGGCCATGACTATGTATTTCCACTTAGCAACAATATACTGGAGCTGAGAAATAACTGACTCTGTATACCTATTCACACAATATCTGCAGCATAAGCTCTTAATCGAGACCAACTTCACTCACTTTAACTTCAAGAACGTTGCAGGGGCCAGGCACTGTGGCTCATGCCTATTATCCCAGCACTTTTGGAGGCCGAGGCGGACAGACCACCTGAGGCCAGGTGAGATCAGCCTGGCCGACATGGCAAAACCCCATTTCTACTAAAAACACAAAAATTAGCTGGGTGTGGTGGCACACACCTGTAGTCCCAGCTACTTGGGAGGCTGAGGCAGGAGAATCACTCGAACCCGGGAGGCAGAGGTTGTAGCGAGCCAAAAATCGCGCCCATGTACTCTAGCATGGGAAACAAAGCAAGACTCCATCTCAAAAAAAAAAAAAAAAACACCCACAAAATTGCAGGAGTTTAAGTACAAGACAGCTGCACTAAAGCTATTTAAATCAACATCAACTCTAAACATTTCTTAATGGTAGTAGAATCTTGGCTGGGTTTTAGTGGCTTGGTTTAACTAAATCACAAAGTCAGCAGACAGGAAAGGTGGGAGAGGGAGAGAAATGGAAAACAAAAGTACCACAAAATGGTCGGGCATGGTGGCTCACGAGGTCAGGAGTTCCAGACCAGCCTGGCCAAGATGGTTAAACCCCATCCCTACTAAAAATACGAAGATTAGCTGGGCATGGTGGCGGGCACCTGTAATCCCAACTACTCAGGAGGCTGAGGCAGAGAATTTCTTGAACCCAGGAGGCGGAGGTTGCAGTGAGCCAACATTGCGCCACTGCACTCCAGCCCAGGCAACAGAGTGAGACTCCTTCTCAAAAAAAAAAAAAAAAAAAAAAAAACCCATGACAAAACTAGTAGTAATTCCTGTAGAACATAATCAGAACTTCATTCACACATCCAAAATGTCTTACTTCTGGTCAGGTGCAGTGGCATAGGTCTGTAATCCCAGCACACTGGGAGGCCAAGGTGGGCAGATAGCTTGAGCCCAGGAGTTCAACACCAGCCTGGGCAACACGGCGAACCCCTGCCTCGATAAAAAATACAAAAAAGATTAGCTGGGTGTGGTAGCACACACCTGTAGTCCCAGCTACTTGGGAGGCTGAGGTGGGAGGATCATTGGAGTCTGGGAGGTTGCAGATGAGTGAGCCGAAATCGTGCCACTGCTCTCCAGCCTGGGCTGGAGTAAGACCCTGTCTTACAACAGAGTAAGACCCTGTCTCAAAATTAAATAAATAAGGCAGGTGGGGGGGCTCACACCTGTAATCCCAGCACTTTGTGAGGCCAAAGCAGGCAGATCACTTGAGGTCAGGGGTTCAAGACCAGCCTGACCAACAGGGTGAAACTCTATCTCTACTAAAAATATAAAAATTAGCCAGGTGTGGTGGTGTGCACCTGTAATTCCAGCTACTCGGGAGACTGGCATGAGAATGCTTAAAACCCGGGAGACAGAGGCTGCAGTGAGCCAAGATGGCGCCACTGAACTCCAGCATGGGTGACAGAGCAAGACTCTCTAAATAAATAAATAAATAAATGTATATGTTTTTTTAAGTCTTACTTCCTAGGAAGCAATCATCACTAACTCCTTTTTCAGTTTTGTCAACAACTTGAAAAGCTTGGTTCTGACACCTCTGCTTTATGGAAAAGGCAAGAATGCATACTGATTCCTAAGGTAGTAATCTGAATGGTTTAAAAGTCTACACATGTAGCTGCAGACAACTACTATAATGGCAGAGATCTTACATGATATTTTAAGATCTAGTTCCAATAGTAATAAAACTGCAGTAAAAAGAGGTAGGTCGGGCGCGGTGGCTCATGCCTGTAATCCCAGCATTTTAGGAGGCCAAGGTGGGAGGATCACGAGGTCAGAAGATCAAGGCCATCCTGGCTAACGTGGTGAAACCCCGTCTCTATTAAAACACAAAAAATTAGCTGGGCGTGGAGGTGTGCACCTGTAGTCCCAGCTACTCAGGAGGCTAAGGTAGGGAAATCGCTTGGACCCAGGAGGCAGAGGTTGCAGTGAGCCGAGATCGCTACTGCACAGAGCAACAGAGCAAGACTCCATCTCAAAAAATATTTATATATATTATATGTATTATACATTCCTATGTAATATAATTACATATTTTATATATATATGGCATTTCTGGCCAGGTGTGGTGGCTCACGTCTGTAATCCCACCACTTTGAAAGGTTGAGGTGGGAGGATTATCTAAGGCTAAGAGTTTGAGATCAGTCTTAGCAACAGAGTGAAACCCTGTCTCAATTAGGAAAAAAAAAAAAAATTTAAACACAGCATTTCCAGTCCTTTCAAACTCAGATGAAGTTTAATTAAAATCTTCAGGGGCACCCCAGTAAAGCAACAGCATACCTCGCACCCAGATGTTGGTTTCTAGTACCACTCTCTGATAAAGAAACCAAGACTCTTTGGAGAAATGACTAATTCTAGGACTGAGGAACAAAATATTCAAGATGAGCCTGAAGTACCTTGTATTGCCAGAAAGTTAGGAAGTGATTAAAAAAAAAAACAAAAACTGATAGGGGTAAGTTGGCCAGGTGAGGTGGCTCACGCCTGTAATCCTAGCACTTTGGGAGGTCAAGGCAGGCAGATCACCTGAAGTCAGGAGCTCAAGACCAGCCTGGCCAACATGGTTAAAACTCGTCTCTACAAAAAATACAAATATTAACCGGGCATGGGTGGGTGCCTATAATCCCAGCTGCTCGGGAGGCTAAGGCGGGAGAATTGCTTGAACCCAGGAGGTGGAGGTAGCAGTGAGCTGAGATCACACCACTGCACTCCAACCTGGGTGACAGAGTGAAACTCCGTCTCAAAAAAAAAAAAAAAAAAGGATAGGAGTAAGTCAAAGGAACACAGGAGTCAACTAAAAAAGTTCCCAATGACCAAAGCTGGAACAATATAAACAAATAACTGAATAAATAAATGAGAATAAGCAAGTCTTCAGTGAAGAATTCCAAATAACAAGATACTCCACTTTCAGGAGGTGGAACATAACCCTTCATCCTTTATGTGTGCATAGCACACAGTGACCTCCTTCTAAAGAGTACAATATGAAAATGGGGGGAAACAGAAATGTGACAAACACTACCTAAGCCAAGTGATCAAGACTAATATCAACAGTGATAAATCAGCTGGGCGCAGTGGCTCACGCCTGTAATCCCAGCACTTTGGCAGGACAAGGCAGGAGGTTCCCTTGAGCCCAGGAGTTCTGACACCAACTTGGGCAACATGGTGAAACCCCATCTCTATGAAAAATACAAAAATTAGGCTGGGCTCAGTGGCTCACGCCTGTAATCCCAACACTTTGGGAAGCCGAGGTGGGGGGATCACAAGGTCAGGAGACTGAGACCATCTTGGCTAACATGGTGAAACCCTGCCTCTACTAAAAATACAGAAAGTTAGCCAGGCATGGTGGCACATGCCTGTAATCCCAGCTACTGAGGAGGCTGAGGCAGGAGAACCGCTTGAACCCAGGAGGCAGAAGTTACAGTGAGCCAAGGTCGCACCATTACACTCCAGCCTGGGCGACAGAGCAAGACTCCATCTCAAAAAAACAAGCAAACAAAAAAAATTAGCCAGGCATGGTGGTATGTGCCTGTAGTCCCAGCTACTCGGGAGGCTGAGGTGGGAGGATCACTTGAGCCCTGGAGGCCAAGGCTGCAGTAAGCCACGATCGTGCCACTGCACTCCAGCCTGGGCAACAAGCAAGACTCTTTCTCAAAAAGAGTGGCACATGCCTATGGTCCCAGCTATTTGGGAAGCTGAGTTGAGAGGAAGCTTGAGTCCAGGAGGTTCCAGTGAGCTGTGATCACAGCACCGCACTCCAGTTTCAGCAATAAAGCAAAACACACACACACACACACACACATAAAAATCATGCTGACATGATTTGACAATATGCACCCTTGATATAACGTGATGAGAGTAGCACTTTACCTCTGTGATCTTCCTTCTAAAAAGCATAACCCCTGTCTAATCATGAAAAAAAGATCAGACTGAGGGACGTTCTGCAAAATACCAGACCAGTACTCCTCAAAACTGTCAGTCATCAAAAACAAGGAAGGTGTAAGAAACTGTCATAGCCAAGAGAAAGCTAAGTATGATAACTAAACATAATGTGGTATCCTAGATGAGATCCTAGAACAGAAAAAAGTATTTAGGTAAAAATTAAGGAAATCTAAATAAACTATGAGCTTTAGTTAATAATAATGTATGAAAATTGAGGTCAGGAGTTTGAGAGCAGCCTGGCCAGCATGGTGAAACTGCATCTCTACTAAAAAAATAAAAATAAAAAAATTAGATGGATGTGGTGGCGTGTGCCTATAATCCCAGCTACTAGGGAGACTGAGGCAGGAGAATTACTTGAATCTGGGAGGCGGGGGTTGCAGTCAGCCTGAGATCACGCCACTACACTCCAGCCTGGGCAACAGAGCAAGAATCTGTCTCAAAAAAAAAAAAAGAAAAAAAAAAATTAGCCAGGTGTGGTGGCAGGCACCTGTAATCCCAGCTACTCAGGAGGCTGAGGCAGGAGAATCGCTTGAACCCAGGTGACAGAGGTTGCAGTGAGCTGAGACTGCGGCACTGCACTCCAGCCTGGGCGACAGAGAAAGACTCCATCTCAAAAACAAAAACAAACAAAAAATTATAGTAATAACCAGTATTTACTTCCAACTTAAATCTGATCCATGACCTAAAACTGCACTCTGAAAAAATCTACAATTCCCTGGAGAAACTTAATAAATACAGGAAAAGTGTGTATATCAATTAACTTACAAGTCTCTAGTCACTGCAAACTAGCTGACTCTCCATTAAAGCTTCAAATCTTAAAGTTCTACCACTGGTACTCTTGGAAGCTAACTTATCCTTGTTGATCACAGAGAGACAACAATGACCAAGTCTAATAAAAGCTTCTTCATGTACACAGAAACAAAACAAAGTAACTTGGCGATGTGCACACCTAATATTTCCAACTGAAACACAAAACTTTAGAAAGGGCATTTGAAACCAACCTCCTCATTTTAAAAGTGAGAAAAAGTCCGAAGAGATTAACAAATACATTTGTTCAAAGTCATCCCTGAGTTCTCAACTAAAAGTAGAATTTCTTTTCTGTCCTATATCACAAATCAGGAAGCAGGGGGAAAAGGTAGGAGGTATTATCATTCTGATCATCGTTTCCTATGCTAACTTAGAATGCTTTAGTTTCTCAGGGGTAAAGAAGGTAAGTCCAGCTATATCTATCTATTGGAAATAGCATCACATAGCTCTCCTTTTTAAAATGGCATGTCCTCCTCGTATGGATTTTTGTATTCTATTTAACTATCAGTTATCGCACCATGCTTCTACAGTCAGTATCTATGATGCAAAAGTTGAAGCCCTGGTTAAAGCTTCTTAAATCTACAATTTTGGCCGGGCGCGGTGGCTCACGCCTGTAATCCCAGCACTTTGGGAGGCCGAGGCGGGCGGATCACAAGGTCAGGAGATCGAGACCACGGTGAAACCCCGTCTCTACTAAAAATACAAAAAAAAAAATTAGCCGGGCGCGGTTGTGGGCGCCTGTAGTCCCAGCTACTCGGGAGGCTGAGGCAGGAGAATGGCGTGAACCCGGGAGGCGGAGCTTGCAGTGAGCCGAGATCGCGCCACTGCACTCCAGCCTGGGCTACAGAGCGAGACTCCGTCTCAAAAAAAAAAAAAAAAAAATCTACAATTTTATTTCATACAAACAGAAAAGTCAGTATATTAGTCTTTTTTCCAGCTGTCCTTAATTTTTTTTAATTGGAGTGAAATTTACATAACATACAATTAACCATTTTAAAGTACATTATGATTTCTCTCCAGTTTCAAACTGTTCTTAAGAATTTTATTTATTTATTTATTTTTTGAGACAGAGTCTCGCTATGTCACCCAGGCTCGAGTGCAGTAGTAAGATCTCGGCTCACTGCAACCTCCGCCTCCGAGGTTCAAGTGAGTCTCCTGCCTTAGCCTCCAAAGTAGCTGGGATTCTAGCATGCCACCACATCCAGCTAATTTTTGTATTTTTAGTAAAGACGGATTTTTTCACTATGTTGGCCAGGCTGGTTTCGAACTCCTGACCCTAGGTGATCTGCCACCTCAACCTCCCAAAGTGCTGGGATTACAGGTGTGAGCCACCATGCCCAGCCAAGAATTTTTAATTAAAGATGCACTAATCCAAATGTAGAAGAGCTACTCAATTTTCAGTTAATTAATCACATCTGAAGATAATGATGGCCTATGCCCTCATATCAACGTATCCTGAGCCCTTTTATCATTCTAATCTCTTTCTACACGTGGCCAACCAGAGTGTATACATATTGTGCCAAGTACCTTTCACCTTTTTCTACATATCAGTAGTATTCTATTATACAGAAAACTCACACTCCTGCCCTAAACATAACCACAGTTAGGCTTATTGTGTGGTTAGCCTATCTGGCATGCCTTTGTCTCATAAATGCTTAGAGGACATTTCACACTACTTAGAAAGGAATGATCTCATCCCACTGACCCAACAGCTAATTTTATCAAAAAGCTTTTTGTTAAAAGCTGTGATAACCCAGGAAACCAGATCTATTTTTACTGTTATGACAAGGAAAAGGAACAGGGAAAATCATAGGGAAAAAACAGCTTACACATTGATCATTTAAAAAAATCACTTAGGGGCCCGGCACAGTGACTCATACCTGTAATCCCAGCACTTTGGGAGCCTGAGGCAGGAGAATTACTTGAGGTCAGGAGTTCGAGACCAGCCTGGCCAACACAGTGAAACCCTGTCTCGACTAAAAATACAAAAAAAGAGCTGAGCGTTATGGCACACACCTGTAATCCCAGCTACTTGGGAGGCTGAGGCACGGGAATCGCTTGAACCTGGAGGGGGAGGTTGTGGTGAGCTGAGATCATGTCACTACCCTCCACCCTGGGTGATAGAGAGAGACTCTGTGGCCAAAAAAAAAAAAAAAAAAAAAAAAATTTCACTTAGGCCAGGTGCAGTGGCTCATACCTGTAATCCCAGCACTTTGTGAGGCTGAGGTGTGAGGACTGCTTGAGTCCAGGAGTTCAAGACAAGCCTAAGCAACATACTGAGACCTTGTCTCCACAAAATATACAAAAATTAGCCAGGCATGGTGGCACATGCCTGTAATCCCTGCTCCTTGGGAGGCTGAGGTGAGAGGTTTGCTTGAGCCCAGGAGGTTGAGGCTACAGTGAGCTATGACTGCACCACTGCACTCTAGCCTGAGAGACAGAGAGTGAGACACTGTCAAAAAAAATAGTAATAACTTATTCTACAGTTTTCCCCCTTTCTTTGGTGTCTGGCTACAAGTGAACAAAAAGAAAAACTTTCAGAATTGTTCAATGCAAGAAAAAAATCATTATTTTAATAATTAAAAAGCAAACTTCATATTACAGTCCAAACACTAAACCTACCTTGGGTCTGATTTGTATGAAAAAGAAAAAAAAAGATTTCTCTCCAATATTACCCCAAGAAATACACAACTCTTCAGTGGGAGATGCAATATAATAAAATGACAAGATATTAAAATTAAAAGAAGAAGAAGAAAAAAAACTAAGGGAGAAAAAAAAACTGCGACCCATATAAAAACATAAGAACTAGACCAGATGCAGTGGCTGACACCTGTAATCCTGGCACTTTGGGAGGCCGATGAGGGAGGATTGCTTCAGCCCAGAGTTGGAGATCAGCCTGGGAAACATACGGAGATCCCATCTCTACAAAATATTTAAAAATTAGTCAGGCATGGTGGTGTGTGCCTGTGGTCCCAGCTATTCAGGAGGGTGAGGTGGGAGGATTGCTGGAACCCCAGGAGGTTGAGGCTGCAGTGAGTCATGATGGCACCACTGCACTCCAGGCTGGGCAACAGAGTGAGACCCTGTCTCAAAAAACTAAAAAATAAAAATAAGAACAGCCAGCTGGGCATTGTGGCTCACACCTGTAATCCCAGCACTTTGGTAGGCTGAGGCTGGCAGAGCACATGAAGTCAGGAGTTCGAGATCAGGCTGGCCAACATGGTGAAACCCTGCCTCTACTAAAATTACAAAAATCAGTCAGGCGTGGTGGCACGCACCTGTAATCCCAGCTACTCGGGAGGCTGAGGCATGAGAATTGCTTGAACTTGGGTGGCGGAGGTTGCAGTGAGCCAAGATCGCACCACTGCATTCCAGCCTGGGTGACGGAGTGAGACTCCGTCCCCCCCCCCGCCCCCCCCCAAAAAAAAAAAAAAAAAAAAAAACAGCAGTTATTGCAGACTTATATTCCAGTGGCCATTCTAATCACTTTACATAAATTACTTCACTTAATACGTTAAACAACTCTAGGACATAGATAACCCCAATAACCCCATTTAAAATGAGGACACCAGGGCACTTAGAGGTTAAATAACTTGCCTGAGATTGCTCAGCTAGTAAAGTGGCAGACCTCCAACTTTTAATTTACTACCAAATATTGTCTCTCACAGCAATCTTTATAGCAAGCTCTATGCAAAGCTAAATGGTCATTCAATAGATTGAAAAGTCAAAGGCTATGATAATAGCCTTTAACAATTAAACAATAGTTAAATTGTTTATAACACTACCTTCCCACCTTTTCCACCCATAGCCACCCAAACCCAACCAGGCTGGGTAACCAGTTAGCTCCCTTCACCAACACCACTACCGATCTGACCCTCAAATGTAGTAAGTGCCATGCATTAAGCATTCATCTCCTATAAACTTTATTCCTCCTGTTTTTTAATTATTTATAAAACTAGTTGTTATTCATCATTTATCATATTTCTGTGTACTCAAAGTACATGAATGTGCCTTCTGTCTTCATAGGTCCAAGGGAGTGCCTTCTTGATACTGTCATGTATAGAGCTATGGCCAAATGCTTTGACATAGGGTATGCCCCTCCAGACCCTTGAGGAGGCTGTTCTTTCTGCTTATGTAAACAGTACCAGTCTCTGAGCTAAAACACTTAAGAAACACAAAATAGATCAAGAACACTGTTTAGAGTGAATCTCCCTAAGTTTATATGTATCAGCATGCACGTGAAAACTAAATGAGTGAAGGTGGGTGATATAAACAAAGCAGCCTGCAGCAGGCAAACATAAGCAATGAAAGCTAATATAGTATCTTCTGGTGCGTAGACCAGCTGTCTGACTTTCTAATGATGAATGTTAGCCTACAGTAAGATAAAACAAAAGATGACTATAAGGCTGAGAGAGAAAGACTAAAATTACTGGCTTACAGCCTGAAAAGTATTCTGAAGACAAAAATCAGATACAGAATTTGGATACAGAATTTGGACCCGTATGAAATGCATAAGGCTCTGCCCAAATCTCAACTACACCTCCCTACACTGTCATTGATTCTTAGTGGGCCAGAATACATTCAGTAAGAACAGTAATACTAGCATCAACATGAAATAAAATCTAAAAAGAAAATAAACTCAAGTAAAAACAGTTCTGAGGAAAGGAAAAAGGGTTCCTTCAAGAACAGGAAAAGCTGTTTAAACTCTAGTAAATAAAATTCTGAGGAAAGAAAAAAATGGTCCCTCCAAGAATAGGAAAAGCTGTCACAAGAGCTACAGAACCTCCCTTTATCGCTTCATGTGCTGGATTGATCCTATATACTCAAAACCTGCATCAGAATGAGTAACATATGAATAACTAACATATGAATAAGAGTGGATAAGTATGTTAAATCAAAAATAATTTATATCAATTATTATCAATCTTCAATACTAAAATAATTCTTTCACGCTTAATAACTAAAATGCTATTCTTCTCTACCTTTTCATCTTATTTATTTATGAGACAGGGTCTCATTCTGTTACTTAGGCTGGAGGGAGTGACACAATCTTGGCTCACTGAAGCCTTGATCTCCCGAGGCTCAGGTGATCCTCCCACCTCAGTCTCCCAAGTAGCCAGGACTACAAGTACGTGCCACCATGCCTGGCTAATTTTTGTATTTTTTGTAGAGACAGGGCTTCTCCATGTTGCCCAGGCTGGTCTCAAACTCCTGGGCTCAAGTGATCTTGTCACCTTGGCCTCCCAAAGTGCTGGGATTACAGGTGTGAACCACAGCACCCAGTCTCCATATTTTCAATACCTCCTCAACCTACCTCCATCCTATGAAAGTCGCCATGACTTTCAGGAGCACTCTATATGATATATACTTCTAGTATAGAGTTGATACATGACATGTGCTTCTACTATACCACTTTATTATTTATGTGCCTATTACCCTTTATAAACTGTGAGCTCAAGAGTGAGGATTTTCGGCCAGGCACACTGGCTCATGCCTGTAATCCCAGCACTTTGGGAGGCCAAGGCAGGCGGATCACCTGAGGTCAGGAGTTCAAAACGAGCCTGGCCAACATGGCAAAAAGCCATCTCTACTAAATATACAAAAATTAGCCAAGCATGGTGGCAGGCGTCTATAATCCCAGCTACTCAGGAGGCTGAGACAGGAGAATCGCTTGAACCCAGGAGGTGGAGTTTGCAGTGAGCCGAGATCACGCCATTGCATTCCAGCCTGGGCATCAGAGCAAGACTCCCTCTCAAAAAAAAAAAAGAGTGAAGATTTTCAGAGTATTTGGATGCTCACCCAGTACCTATCCCAGTTCCAGGAGCATGACAGATGCAAAAGAATGTACAAAAGAGTGAAGGAAAGAAAAATATATGTTTTTCTAATTCTCAAATCTTCGATTTTTTCTTTTCATTACCATCCATGGCCAAAAAAAAAATTATATTATGACCCATTTTCACATACACACATATAAATGAAACGGAAGTTTTATAAATCAATACTCATCCATACTATGTACAATGCACTTTCTTTTTTTTTTTTTTTTTTTGGAGACAGAGTCTCACTCTGTCGCCCAGGCTGGAGTGCCGTGGCACAATCTCGGCTCACTGAAAGCTCCGCCTTCCGGATTCACAACATTCTCCCACCTCAACCTCCTGAGCAGCTGGGACTACAGGCGCCCACCATCACACCTGGCTAATTTTTTGTATTTTTAGCAGAGACGGGGTTTCACCATGTTAGCCAGGATGGTCTTGATCTCCTGACCTCGTGATCTGCCCGCCTTGGCCTCCCAAAGTGCTGGGATTACAGGTGTGAGCCACCACACCCGGCCTACTGAAACCTTCTATTCCATTGTCTTCTGGTGGTGTTTTGCTTTTAAAAGTTGGCTGTAGGCCAAGTGCAGTGGCTCACGCCTGTAATCCCAGCATTTTGGGAGGCCGAAGTAGGCAGATCACATGAGCCCAGGAGTCCAAGACCAGCCTGGGCAACATGGTGAGACCCAGTCTACAAAAAAACACAAAAATTAGCCAGGCATGGTGGTGCGCCTGTAGTCCCACCTATTTGGGAGAGCTAAGATAGGAGAATTACCTAAGCCTGGGGGAAGTAAAGGCTGCAGTGAGCCGATATCATACCACAGCACTCCAGCCTGGGAGACAGAGTGAAACTCTGTCTCAAACAAACAAACAAAAACAACACCACAAAAAAGAGCTGGCAGTGAGTCACAATTTGAAAATTTCAGTTCTGGTAAAAACCAACCTCTTAACAGAAAGAGGTACCATTAAAACTGATTTTCAGTTTTCCAGTGCTGACGATCCCCTCACAATAACAGGCCTCTCACAAAGAATCTCTCCAGAAAAAGAGAAGAGCAAACACAAGAAGAAGCGCCTGGTACAGAGGTTCCAATTCTTACTTCCTGAACATGAAATGCCCAGGATGCTATAAAATCACCATGGTCCTCAGTCATGCACAAACAGTAGTTGTGTGTTTGGCTGCTCTGCTGTCCTCTGCCAGCCTATAGGAGGAAAAGCAAGGCTCTCCTTCAGTTAGAGACAGCACTGAAAGAACCCTGATTCAAGATGAGTGGGAAACTATACCAATAAACGCATTATGGATGCCAACAATAAATAAAAGTAGTTTTCAAACTTTAATGTGGACATCCCCTGGGAAGGTGGTTTAAAAGAGATTATGAAGTTCTATTCCCAGAATTTGATTAAGTAAATCTGGGTAGGGGTCCAGAAATCTACATTTTAAAGGAGTCCAAATGGTTCTGATACAGATGATAAAACAATCCTTACTAGAAACATACTTACACAATTTAAGATTTAATCTCAAAAGTCATAGCTTGAACTCTTCTTACACTAAGTTAAAGGTTAAGCAAAGTACCTGCAAGAGGACTCTGTCCTGCTAACGGACTGGTTTTTCATCTGAACATTGTTTAGCTCAACAGTCCTTTCATAGGCTTCCTCTAAAGCAACTTGGTAAGCCACTAAAATCTAACTGTTCCTCTTAACTACAGCCCTTTGCACCAAGAAAACAGAAGAATGATATAAATGAAAGGCATTTCTGTTGCCCAGTCATTTGCTCTGTAACTGAAAGGGCTTTTGAAAACCAGTCACATTGACTATACAAGTGACATATGCAGTCATCAGTTTGGAATCTCTAAGGACTACAGCTCAAAAACAATCACTAACAGCTCAAAGTCTGACCCCAAAGTGCTTAAAAGCCATTGACGAAATAAAGCTTTCATAAGAGCATCCTACAATCCACACTTCTACTCCTTGCTATTTCAAGCCAATAGGATCTTAAGGTTTTAAATTTGACAAAATCGTATTTTTTAAAATTTTGTAAGACAGAGTCTCACTCTGTTGCCCAGCTGGAGTGCAGTGCCACAACCTCGGCTCACTGCAGCCTCTGCCTCCCGGGTTCAAGCAATTCTCCTGCCTCAGCCTCCTGCATAGCTAGGACTATAGGCATGCGCCACCACACCCAGCTAATTTTTGTATTTTTAGTAGAGACAGGGTTTCACCATATTGGCCAGGCTGGTCTTAAACTCCTGACCTTGTGATCCGCCCACCTCAGCCTCCCAAAGTGCTGGGATTAAAGGCGTGAGCCACCGCATCAGCCATTTTGTATTTTTGATAGAGACGGGGTTTTGCCATGTTAGCCAGGCTGGTCTTGAACTCCTGACCTCAGGTGATCTGTACACCTTGGTCTCCCAAAGTGCTGGGATTACAGGTGTAAGCCACCACGCCCAGCCAACAAAATCGTATTTTAAATGCACTAAGTACTTGCGTCAGCAATCCAAAAATGATATTAAGAAAACAGTTCTGGGCCGGGCGCGGTGGCTCAAGCCTGTAATCCCAGCACTTTGGGAGGCTGAGATGGGTGGATCACAAGGTCAGGAGATCGAGACCATCCTGGCTAACCCGGTGAAACCCCGTCTCTACTAAAAAATACAAAAAACTAGCCGGGCGAGGCGGCGGGCGCCTGTAGTCCCAGCTACTCAGGAGGCTGAGGCAGGAGAATGGCGTGAACCCGGGAGGCGGAGCTTGCAGTGAGCTGAGATCCGGCCACTGCACCCCAGCCTGGGCAACAGAGCGAGACTCCATCTCAAAAAAAAAAAAAAAAAAAGAAAACAGTTCTGCTTAAAATAGCATAAAAAAATACTTAAAAGAAGTGAACAATTTATTTATTTATTTATTTATTTATTTTGAGATGGAGTTTTGCTTTTGCTGCCCAGGCTGGAGTGCAATGGCACGATCTCAGCTCATCGCAACCTCCCCCTCCCGGGTTCAAGCAATTCTCCTGCCTCAGCCTCCTGAGTAGCAGATATTACAGGCACATGCCACCAGGCCTGGGTAATTTTTGTATTTTTAGGAGAGATGGGGTTTCATAATGTTGGTCAGGCTAGTCTCAAACTCCTGACCTCAGGTAATCCACCTGCCTCGGCCTCCCAAAGTGCTGAGATAACCGGCATGAGCCACCGTGCCTGGCTGAAGTGAACAATTTATACTCTGAAAAATACAAAAAGAATTCCTGAAAGAAATTAAGGAAGATTTAAATGGAAAGACATCCAAGTTCATGGATCAGAAGATTTAACATTGCTAAGATGGCAACTCTTCCCAAACTGATCTACAGATTCAGGCACAGTGGCTCACACCTGTAATCCCAACACTTTGGAAGGCCAAAGTGGGCATATCACTTGAGCCCAGGAGTTCAAGACCAGCCTGGGCAACATGGCAAAACCCCATCTCAGCCTGGGTGATGGAGTGAGATCCTGTGTCCAAAAAAATACACAAAAATCACACCAAGCTTTTTTGTAGAAATTGACAATCAATCCTAAAATTCATATAGAAATTCAAGGGACCCAGAATAGCCAAAACAACCCTGAAATAAAAACAAGGTTGACGGACGCATACTTCCCAATTTCATAACATACTACAGAAAACTATAATAGTCAAGACAATGTGGTACTAGCATAAGCATAGACAAAGTCCTGGGAGGGTAGCACACCCCAATTCCACCAGGAGAGATGCTCCTTCACTCAGGACCTTCCCAGACCTTGTCTTATATATCTCTTCAGCTGGCTATTTATTTGTATCCTTTAAAATATCCTTTGTAATAAACTGGTAAATATGTGTTTCCGAGTTCTGTGAGCTGCTCTAGCGAGTTAAGTCCATGGCTATAAATGGGAATGCCAATTTATAGCCAGTCAGTCAGAAGCACAGGTAAAATAAGCTGCAGCTTACAACTGGCATGTGAAGTGTGGGGAGAGGCAGTCTTGGAAACTGAGCCCTCAACCTGTGGAATCTTGTTGCTATCTCCAGGATGATTATGTCAGAATTGAGCGGCTGGCAGCTGCAGAAATGACTGCTTGCTTGCTTGCTGGTGGGGATAAACCCCCACACATCTGTTTTCAGAAGGGTGCTATGAGAATACCAGCAGTAGGAGAAACGGAGTTTGTTTTTTTCACACACACCTGTATCTAAAATACCAAAAACTCTGGCATAATTAAAACTTTTTAATAATAAAAAGACAAATTAATTAAAAAATGGACAAAGAATCTGGACATTTCTCCAAAGATAATATACAAATGGTCAATAAACACATTAGTCACCAGAAAAATGAAAGTCAAAACCACAATGAGATACTACACCCAGTAGGATGACTAAAATAAAAAAGACAGATAATGAATGGCAAGTGTTTTAGATGTGGAGGAAACTGGAACCCTCATATACTGCTAATGAGAACATAAAATGGTGCAGCCAGCTGAAAAAGTCTGGCAGCTCCTCAAAAGGTTAAACAGAGTTACCATATAAAAGCAGAAATAACCCAAATGTTCCTCAACAAAAAAATGATAAATGAGGTACATACATACAATGGAATATTATTCAGCCATAAAAGGGAGTAGAGTACTAATACATGCTACAAGATGGGTGAACCCTGAAAACAGTCACAAAAGACCATCTACTATATTAATCTGTGTATATAAAACATCCAGAGTAGGTAAATTTATACATAAAGTAGATTCATGGTTGTCTGGGGCTTGGGGTTGATTGTATTAGGGAATGATAAAGAACATGGGATTTCTTTTGGGGGTCATGAAGATGTTTTAGACTTTACTGCACTAATGGTGCACATGTCTGTGAATATATCAAAAAACACTGAACTGTACATTTTATTTATTTATTTATTTATTTATTTATTTATTTATTTATTTCGTGATGGAGTCTTTCTCTGTCACCCAGGCTGGAGTGCAATGGCAATGATCTCGGCTCACTGCAACCTCCGCCTCTTGAGTTCAAGTGATTCTCGTGCCTCAGCCTTCCGAGTAGCTGGGATTACAGGCACACGTCACCATGCCCGGCTAATTTTTGTATGTTTAGTAGAGATGGAGTTTTGCCATGTTGGTCAGGCTGGTCTCAAACTCCTGGCCTCAAGTGATCTACCTGCCTCGGCCTTCCAAAGTGCTGGGATTACAGGTATGAGCCACCACACCTGGCCTGAACTGTACACTTTAAATGGGTGAATTGTATGGTATATAAAATATACCTCAACAAAACTGTTACCAAAAAGAGAGATAACACGAAACACATGAAACTTCCTTCCTATGAAATTATTCTTAATACTAGCTTTAAGGATATTTCCTTTTTGCATTACTTTTAGAATATTTTCTACAAATATTATTTTCAGTCAGTCCAAGTTTTTTAAAAGCAAAACTTGTCAAAAGAAACATACTTTGTGAGAGATGCATATACAAACTTCTTGCAAGAAAAGGCTTGTTAGGGGGTGCCCCAAAAGCTAAGAAGAAAAATTAAATTTTCCACAGTTTACCAACAGGCAGCTTTCATTTTACACGATACTGCAAAACCATAAAAGTGAGAATGCAGGCTGAAACCATGCAAAGTGATCATAATAATTAATGAGAAAAACTGCAATTGCTCTGAAAAAAAAAATTTTTTTTTAATTGAGACGGAGTCTCACTCTGTGGCCAGGCTAGAGTGCGGTGGCGTGATCTCAGCTCACTGCAATCTCTACCTCCTGGGGTCAAGCGATTCTCAGCCTCCTGAGTAGCTGGGACTACAAGCACGTGCCACCACACCCAGCTAATGTTTGTATTTTTAGTAGAGATGGGGTTTCACCATGTTGGCCAGGATGGTCTCGATCTCCTGACCTCGTGATCTGCCCGCCTAAGCCTCCCAAAGTGCTGGGATTACAAGCCTGAGCCATTGCACCTAGCTGCTCTGTACTTTTTAAAAAAATTCTGGGCCGGGCACAGTGGCTCATGCCTGTAATCCCAGCACTGGGAGCCCGAGGTGGGCAGAAGAAGTTCGAGACCAGCCTGACCAACATGGCGAAACCTCATGTCTACTAAAAATACAAAAAATAGCCAGGCGTGGTGGCACACGCCTGTAATCCCAGCTACTCAGGAGGCTGAGGCAGGAGAATCACTTGAACCCAGGAGGGGTTCACTACAGAGGTTGCAGTGAGCTGAGACTGCGCCACTGCACTCCAGCCTAAGTGACATAGTGAGACTCCATCTCAAAAAATAATTTAAAAAATAAAATAAAAATTACCCAGGGGTGGTGGCGCACACCTGTAATCCCAGCTACTTAGGAGGCTGAAGCAGGAGAACTGCTTGAATCCGGGAGGTAGAAGCTGCAGTGAGCTGAGATTGCACCACTGCACTCCAGCCTGGGCAACAGAGCGAGATCCTATCTGCAAAAAAAGCAAAAATGTGTTGAGGTCAGACACAGTGGCTCACACCTGTGATCCCAGCACTTTGGGAGGCTGAGGCAGGCAAATTACCTGAGGTCAGGAGTTCAAGACCAGCCTGGCCAACATGGTGAAACCCCATCTACTAAAGATACAAAAAATTAGTCAGGCACGGTGGTGCATGCCTGTAATCCCAGCTGCTCGGGAGGCTGAGGCAGGAGAATCGCTTGAATCCAGGAGGCGGAGGCTGCAGTGAGCCGAGATCATACCACTGCGCTCCAGCCTGGGTGACAGAGTGAGACTCAGTATCAAAAAAAAAAAAAAAAAAAAATTCACTGAAACATTAAAAACTCTGTCAGTTATAATTATAGGAAAATTAAAAGAACAGGAAAACTAATCATTAATGCACTAAAGCAGCAGGTGAGCGAAGGGCAAGCGAGCATTTCCGCCTGTCACATCAGTAGTGGCATTAGATTCTCAGAAGAGCACAAACCCTACTGTGAACTGTGCATGCGAGGGATCTAGGCTGTGCACTCCTTATGGGAATCCAATGCCTGATGATCTTCTGAGGTGGAAGAGTTTCATCCCGAAACCATGCCCTACCCCAACGTCCCCTTCCATGGAAAAATTGTCTTCCACTAAACCAGTGCTAAAAAGGTTGAGGAGCACTGCACTAGAGAACACAGAAATATTGAAAATTATAATGTTTACTTTCTTTGAAAAAATGTATTAGTAGTTTAAACAGTGCTTACATTTTTATCATACAATTTATGATGTGCAATAGACATCTTTTCTTTTTTTTTTTCTGAGACGGAGTCTCACTCTGTCGCCCAGGCTGGAGTGCAGTGGCTCGATCTCGGCTCACTGCAATCCCCAACTCCTGGGTTCACACCATTCTCCTGCCTCAGCCTCCCGAGTAGCTGGGACTACAGGCGCCCACCACCACACCCGGCCAATTTTTTTTTTTTTTTCCCAGTAGAGACAGGGTTTCACCGTGTTAGCCAGGATGGTCTCGATCTCCTGACCTTGTGATCCGCCCGCCTTGGCCTCCCAAAGTGCTGGGATTACAGGCATGAGCCACAGTGCCGGGCCGCAATAAACATCTTTTCTATGCCTTAGCCAACTGTCACACTCCTTTCTGAGTCTGGAATAGCATCATATACTTTATGTTTTATACTTCAATATCACAGAATACCTTCTAGAGTTATTTCACTATGAAATTTCTTGCCAGCATCACTTCTTTTTTTTTTTTACCAAGCCACTTTATTCATTTATGTAGATAAGTTCACCTTCACTAAGTTATTTTGGCTACATATCCAGAGTCTTTTGAATGGGAGCATCAGCATTCCCTCAGTCATCTATTTCTTCTATAACTCCATTTGAGTTCAATTTGAATTTCACTTCCATTGTTGTTACTTTTTGGTTTTTTGCTGAAATTTCATCTTTTTTGGCCAATTCTATCGGTTATCTATTTTTGTTAACTATCACATAGATTTATCACTGGGAGACAAGGAGGCAACACAAATACATGCTTTGCATAATTGTTACTTACGTAGTGACTTGTAGACAGAAGAGCTGGCAGTGAATTTTGTACTTTATACAATTATTCACAGTTAATATGCTGTGTAAAATTTAAGCCATGTTATTAGGGAATTGGTATTATGTAACCATACCATGGTAAGTGAAATGTGTGTATATGAGAACCACATAAAGCAACAACACCCTGTATATCACATCTTAAAATCACAGAACTTAAAAGCCTTCTTCGCAATAATCTAGCCACAGTGTGTATGTGGACCCTTGATGTAGATACTGATGACCCGTCTACTTCCTGCCTGACCATTTCAAGTGATGCCCACATTACTTCACAGGGAGGCTCTTTCATTGTTGAACAATTCTAAGTTAAAAAATAAAGCCCCCAGCTAGTATAATGGTCAAAAGCATAGGTTCTAAAATCAGACTGCCTGAATTCCTATCCTTGCTTTTCCTCTGTTGAGTTAGGTAAATTTGGGCAAGGTATGTAATATCTCCATGACTGTTTCCTCATCTGTAAAATAAAAATGTTAAGACCTTCAATCATGAGGTTGTTATGAGGGATGGCAAGTGTTCAGTAAATTTTAACCTATATAATTAATCATATTATCATCATTATCTGTAGAGTGCTTAGTCTTCCTTATCCATCCCCATGTACCTTGGTTCAAACCCTCTCCCCTCACCTAGATTCTGCACTAGACTCAGCTGAACACTGACAGTCTCTCACGCAGCTCTCCATATGGTCACCAGAATTATCTCTCCATATGGTCATCAGAATTATCTCCCCAAAAATAAAATCTGAGTCCTGTCAGCCTAAACAATTTGGCCTAAAGCCATCAGGTAGGGTAGAGCAAGCAGAGCAAGATCAGAGTCCTCGTTTAGGGGTGGGGAGGAAGCCATGGTGGCTGAAAGCAGAGTATCAAATACCAAGCAAAGTGGGGAGGGAATTCATGTGGTAAGGTGGCCTGGCCCAACATAACTTATAAGGAGTCAAAAGATGGCTACTATTTTAAAAGATGAAACGAAACCTACAGATTGAGGAAACACAGTAATCCAAGAGGGAAAGAAAACCCAACATCTGTCAAGCAGACACAATTACTTATTTTAACTCAATGTTTCCTTGTTTCCTTGTAAACACGTGGGTGTTTTGGTGTTCATTCATTTTGTTACTTTCTTAGCACTGGTTTTCACAAAATTCACTTTCAAAATAAAATTTCATTTGGAATGATGTCTCTTGAATTTGTCAACAAAAGGAAACTCCTAGTGATGCCTGACATCAGCCACACAAATATTTGGTATTTGAAAAAATGCTTGTTCTTTAAAAAACACATTTGTGGTTTCTCTGTCACTTAAAAAAAAAAAAGAGAGAGAGAGAGAGATGTTTGGCACAGTGGCACATAGCCTATAGTTCCAGCTACTTGGAAGGCTGAGACAGAAAGGATTGCTTAAGTCCAGGAGTTCAAGGCTGCAATGAGCTATGATTATGCCTGTGAATAGCTACTGTACTGGGCAATGTATCTAGACCCCCATCTTTTAAAGAGAGAGAGAGAAAGAAAAAATACAAAAGAGAAAAGAAAATGACAAGAACAAAGAAAAAAGCAGACAATATTAACTGTGAATCTAAAACAGGTTGTAGGGCTGCTCCTGATGCTGTAACCTGATCATGGTGCACACGGATAAGCTCCCATTACAACAACATAAGAAAGCCACAGACAATGGAGCAAACCATCACCTTCCTTGTATTACAATCTCATGTCCTTGCTTTGGATGCTGTGCCTCCTAACCACACCTAGTAAAAGTAGCATCACATATTTGGCAACATCTAGTATTTAAGAACCAAGTAAAGGTCTAAAAGGAATTACCAGGCAAGACTGCATGGCACTGTTCAAAGAACACACACTTTTCATCAGGTAGATCCAGATCTCAATTATCCTTTTATTTTATTTTTTTTGAGACAAAGTCTTCACTCTGTCACCCAGGCTAGAGTGCAGTGGCAGGGTCAAGGCTCACTGCATCCTCAACCTCCAGGACTCAAGCGATCCTCCCACTTCAGCCTCCAGAGTAGCCGAGACCACAGGTGCATGCTGCCAAACTGGGCTAATTTTTTAAATTTTTTGTAAAGACAGGGTCTCACTATGTTGCCCAGACTGGTCTCAAACATTATGACATTGATACATAACTGTTAACTAGACTACAGACTTTATTCAGTTTTCACTATTTTTTTTAACCTGCATTTGTGTATTTCTATGCAGTTTTGTCTGATGTATAGATTTTTATAACCACCACTGCAATCAAGATATAGAACTGTTCTGCTACCTCTCTATATTTACAGCCCCTCCATCCCCCCGTCCCCTGGCAATCACTAATCTATTCTCCATCTTTACAGTTTTGTCATTTTGCGAATGTCATATAAATGGAACTATATAGTACGTGACCTTTTGAGATTAGCTTTTTCACTAAGCACATTACCCTTGTAGTCTATTCAAGATGCTGCATGTTATCTATAGCTTGCTTGTTCCTTTTGATTGCTCAGTAGTATTCCATGCTATGGATGTCACATGTTTTGCTTTACACTTGTTAACAAAACATTTGGGTTGGTTCACATTTTGCTGTTTTGAATAAGTCTGCTACGAACAATTATGTACAAGTTTTTAAGTGAACATATATTTTATCTTATTTGGAGTAAATAACCAAAGGAGTGATTTCTGGGTAGTATGGTAAGTATATGTTTAATTTTTAAAGAAACTGTCAGGTGGACCCAGAGTCTATAATCCTAGCACTTCAGGAGGCCAAGGCAGAAGGATCGTTTGAGCCTAGGAGTTTGAGACACCAGTCTGAGTAACATAGCCGTACCCTGTCTCCACAAGAAACGCAAAAATCAGCTGGGCATGGTAGTGCCTACCTATAGACCCAGCTACTTGGGAGATGAAGTGGGAAGATCACTTGAGCCCAGGAGTTCAGGCTGTAGTGAGCCATGATGGCACCACTGCACTCCAGCCAGGGTGACAGAGCGAGACCAGGTCTACTAAAAAAAAAAAAAAGAAAGAAAATTAACTAGTAAAAATTAAATTAAGGCCAGGCGCGGTGGCTCACACCTGTAATCCCAGCACTTTGGGAGGCCAAGGCAGGCGGATCACGAGGTCAGGAGTTCGAGATCAGCCTGGTCAACATAGTGAAACCCTGTCTCTACTAAAAATACAAAAAAATAATAGTTGGGCATGGTGGTGCGTGCCTGTAGTCCCAGCTACTCGGGAGGCTGAGGTAGTAGAATTGCTTGAACCTCAGAGGTGGAGGTTGCAGTGACCCAAGATCACACCTCTGCACTCCAACTTGGGCAACAGAGTGAGATTTCGTCTGGGGGAAAAAAAAAATTAAATTAAATTAAAAATTTTTGGCTGGGTGCAGTGGCCCACACCTGTAATCCCAGCAATTTGGGAGGCCAAGGCGGGTGGATTATGAGGTCAGGAGTTTGAGATCAGCACTCTAGCCTGGGTGACAGAGCAAAACTCTATCTCAAAAAAAAAAAAAAAAAAAAAAAAAAAGAAAAAAAAAAGAAATAGGCCGGGCTCAGTGGTTCACACCTGTAATCCCAGCACTTTGGGAGGCCAAGGCAGGGAGCTCACCTGAGGTCAGGAGTTTAAGACCAGCCTGACCAACAAGGAGAAACCCTGTCTCTACTAAAAATACAAAAATTAGCCGGGTGTGATGGTGGGCACCTGTAATCCCAGTTACTCAGGAGGCTGAAGCAGGAGAATCACTTGAACCCAGGAGGCGGAGGTTGCGGTAAGCTGAGATTGTGCCATTGCACTCCAGCCTGGGCAACAAGAGTAAAACTCTGTCTCCAAAAAAAAAAAGCAGAAAGTCAAAACTATTCTAAAAGACTTTTCTTTAATCCCTCATATATCGCGGTACAAAAATTGACAGAGAAAAGAATGGAAGAATGAGGGAAGGGAACACAAACATCCTGGATTCACAGTCTGTTCAAATGCTAATCAAATCACCTTTGAAAACCAATTTCAACACACACACACACACACACACACACACACACTTAGGTTGGGTGCGGTGGCTCACACCTGTAATCCCAGCACTTTGGGAGGCCAAGGTGGATGGATCACCTGAGATCAGGAGTTCAACACCAGCCTGGGCAACATGGCAAAACCCCGTCTCTACTAAAAATACAAAAATTATCCAGGCATGGTGGCGAGCACCCGTAATCCCAGCTACTAGGAGGCTGAGGCAGGAGAAATGCTTGAACCTGGGAGGCGGAGGCTGCAGTGAGACAGAGCAAGACTCTGTCTCAAAACAAAAACAAAATTTTTTTTTTGTTTTTAAAAGAAAAAAAAATTTTCTTTTAAAAAGAAAATTTAAAAAATTAAACACACACACTCAGACCCATATATCCTTTTCAAGTGAACCAAACCACAGCCAGTCTTTAATTTCTTTATAGCACCATTGAGACTCTTAAATAATTTCTTTGAAATAAACTATAAAAATCAGATTCTTGTACACATTCTTTTTTATGGTTATTGATTTTGGCAAGATAGGAGAATTAAAAGAGGGAATAGTCTATACAGCAATGTGAAGTCTACCAATCTAGATATTCATCAATTATGAAATAACTAAGAATCATTTTAGTTCAAACTACCACCACATATCATGTTCATTCAACAACTACATCCCAGGCTCTGGACTAGGGTTCATGGCTTCCACAGGACATCGTACTATTCCAGACTAAACTGAGTCCCTTAGGTCCCTAAGACTCTTTTTTCTATTCATCTGTATATCCCCAAAGGATTTTACATAAATTATAAATCAACCATGTAAGATAATATCCTGCTGCCAATGTGAGGGCTAAAAATTTGATCTTGCAATTTGTTTAGTCTAATTCTCTTCCAGAGTTTCTGAACACCTTTACTACTGAAATTTTGGACAAGGTAATTGTTATGAGAGGTTGTCCCCTAAACTGGAAGATGTTTAACAGCATGCCAATAGCACCTTCCCAGTTGTGACCCATGAGAAATGTTTCCAGACACTGTCAAATGTCCCCTAAGGGGCAAAATCACAACTCTACCCCTACCCCCACTGAGAACCACACACCATAAAAATCTAGGGATTGGGAATGCAGGGAAATGGAAGGATTAGGTGAAGGAGTAGCTAAGGAGAACAGGGTGGGTTTTTTGGTTTTGTTTTTGTTTTTTTGAGACAGATTCTCACTTTGTCACCCAAGCTGGAGTACAGTGGCGCGATCTTGGCTCACTGCAACCTCCGCCTTCCAGTTCAAGCTATTCTCGTGCCTCAGCCGCCCGAGTAGCTGAGATTATAGGTGTGGACTACCATGCCCAGCTAATATTTTGTATTCTTAGGAGAGACAGGGTTTCGCTATGTTGGTTGGGCTGGTCTTGAACTCCTGGCCTCAAGTGATCCACCTGCCTCAGCCTTCCAAAGTGCTGGGATTACAGGTGTGAGCCACCGCGTCCAGCTCAAGTAATGAAAATATTCTAAAACTGATTGTGGTAATGGATGCACAACTGTGAAAATACTGAAAACCAATGAACTGTATACTTTAAGTGGCTGAACTGTATGTTATATAAATTATATCTCAATAGAGCTATTCTTTTTAAAATTCAGATTCTGGACTCCACTCCAGATCTCATAAATTAGAATCAAAAGCAGAAAGCCAAAACTATTCTAAAATACCTTCCAGGATCACCAGGAGGACATTTGGGGTTCACAGCCAGACAGTGATGAACATCTCAAACTAGAAGATGCACAGACTGGCCAAGAGGAGAATGCGCTTGCTGTGCACTACCCAATGGTTAACTGCTTGGAAAAATATGAAAACTGATAACGTGTTAAATATGTTCAATAACACATCTCAAATTTATGTCTAAGAACACATTTCAATTTCAACTCCGTGTTAAGTTGAAAGGATAGCTTCCTAAACAAATTATGACATAAGTACCTTCACCTTTAAAGAAACAGAAACTAAAACTCCAAATATTATATGCTTTTGCATCTATGCTCATTTACAAAGTGGTTTTACAATTACTGGTTTTGAGTTATACTGCAGCTACTCACACTGTAAGAAAAAGATAACAAAGTACAAGAAAATAAGATTGAGTATAATTTTTAATTAGACCTGATGCATCAATCTGAATAGCTAACACCAAAAATCCTAAGCTATGAAATCTAAATTTCCCAATAAATCTGAACATCTGGAAGTATACCTCATAGCAATTAGAAAAAACTGTACTATGGAAAAGATTTAAGTCATTCTGGTTTCTGTTTTGCAAGTTCCAGCAGAAAACTAATGCTAGGGTTCATTGAAACAAACACTGCTAGTATCTCCTATTTCCTCCAAGAACAAACAAGAAAGCCATTATTATCTCAAATGTTCTTCTGAAAAGTATAATGACCCTTCTTATAATATTATGGAAAATATGAAAAAGAATTTTAATCAAAATAGCATTTGTAAAGTCACGTGAACACTTTCGTTTTCATTTTATTTTTAAACTTTAAAATCTAAATACCTACCCAAATACCCAGTGTTTCTAAAACTAATGACTAAATCTGATTTACTTCTGTCTCTAGTATGTAAGTGACATCTGAACTATGAGACTCATATGAAAAAGTATGCCATTTATTTGTACATGAACTGTCTCTCAGGCACTCGACCTAGGGGAGTAACACATATCAACGATCTCCAGAATGTGCATATTACAACCTGATACCAAAGTGATGCTATATTCATGTATTTATTAACAAAGAATGATGCTTACAATATATTGAGCAAAAAGTTCATGAATAGTATATATAGTTCTTGTTTTCACAAGAAAAATATGTATATATATTCACAGGAAATGTCTAGAAGAATATATATGAAAATGTTATTCTCTTATATAATGTTTGTGTTTCTAAATTCTCTACATTAAATAAAAGTTTCGCAAAAAGAAAAAAAAATGCTTGGATAAAAACACATCCAGGCCAGGCATGGTGGCTCACACCTGTAATCCCAGCACCTAGGGAAGCCAAGGTGGGCGGATCATGAGGTCAGGAGTTTGAGACCAGCCTGGCCAACAGGGTGAAACTCCATCTCTACTAAAAATATAAAAATTAGCCTGGCATGGTGGCATGCGCCTGTAATCCCAGCTACTCCAGAAGCTGAGGCAGAAGAATTGCCTGAACCTGGGAGACAGAGGTTGCAGTGCGCTGAGATCACACCACTGCATTCCAGTCTGGATGACAGAGCAAGACTCCATTTTGAAAAATAAATTAATTAATTAAAAAAAATTTTAAAAATAAAAACACACATCCAAACCACTGCCGGTCAGGAAAAAGAGAAAGAAAAACAGATACACAAAAACTCTTCTGTTTCTGGGAAGATGGGGTAGACATGCTTTTTCCTTATTCTTGCCATCAGTACAACTAAAAATCCTGAACATTATGGTCTGAAAAGTGGAAAGAAAGCGGAACAGCTAGAGACTTTAGCACACAAGGAATAATACGGTGACAAGTTCCCTGGGTTTTCTTTTTGCCTCATATATCCCAGAATTAGAACTAATGAAGCTGGCAATCCAGAAACATCAATAAATACAGAAGGGAAAAGTCCCAGCCGGGAGCAGAGTAGTGCATGCCCGTAACCTTCGCTACCCTGGGAGGACTGCTGGAGGGCAGGAATTTGAGGATACAGGGTACTATATTCACAAACCTGTGAATAGCCACTGCACCACAGCCTGTGCAACATAGCAAGATCCTGTCTCTAAAAAAAATAGGCCGGGCGCGGTGGCTCACGCCTGTAATCCCAGCACTTTGGAAGGCCGAGACGGGCGGATCATGAGGTCAGGAGATCGAGACCATCCTGGATAACCCAGTGAAACCCCGTCTCTACTAAAAAATACAAAAAATTAGCCGGGCGAGGTGGCGGGCGCCTGTAGTCCCAGCTACGCGGGAGGCTGAGGCAGGAGAATGGCGTGAACCCGGGAGGCGGAGCTTGCAGTGAGCTGAGATCCGGCCACTGTACTCCAGCCTGGGCGACAGAGCCAGACTCCGTCTCAAAAAAAAAAATAAATAAATAAAAAAAAATAAAGGCTGGGTGTGGTGGCTCCTGCCTGTAATACCAGCACTTTGGGAGGCCAAGGCGGGCAGATCACTAGAGGTCAGGAGTTTGAGACCAGCCTGGCCAACATGGTGAAACCCCATCTCTACTAAAAATACAAAAATTTGGGCCAGGCAGAGTGGCTCACACCTGTAATCCCAGCACGTTGGGAGGCCGAGGGGGGCAGACCATGAGGTTAAGAGATCAAGACCATCCTGGTCAACATGGTGAAAACCCGTCTCTACTAAAAATACAAAAATTAGGTGTGGTGGCTCGCACCAGTAGTCTCAACAACTCAGGAGGCTAAGGCAGAAGAATCACTTGAACCCAGGAGGTAGAGACTGCAGTGAGCCGAGATTGCGCCACCGCACTCCAGCCTGGTGAAAGAGCGAGACTCCGTCTCAAAAAAAAAAAAAAAAATACAAAAGTACAAAAATTAGCTGAGCAGGCCGGGCACAGTGGCTCACACCTGTAATCCCAGCACTTTGGGAGGCCGAGGTGGGCGGATCATGAGGTCAGGAGTTCCAGAACAGCTTGGCCAACATAGTGAAATCCCATCTCTACTAAAAATACAGTGAAGTAGCCAGGCATGGTGGCGGGTGCCTGTAATCCTAGCTACTCCGGAGGCTGAGGCAGGAGAATCACTTGAACCTGAGAGACAGAGTTTGCAGTGAGCCGAGATCATGCCACTGCATACCAGCCTGGGCAACAGTGTTAAGACTCCATCCCGGCCTGGCGCGATGGCTCAAGCCTGTAATCCCAGCACTTTGGGAGGCCAAGACGGGCGGATCACGAGGTCAGGAGATCGAGACCATCCTGGCTAACATGGTGAAATCCCGTCTCTACTAAAAAATACAAAAAAAAAAAAAAAAACTAGTCAGGCGAGGTGGTGGGCGCCTATAGTCCCAGCTACTTGGGAGGCTGAGGCAGGTGAATGGCGTAAACCCGGGAGGCGGAGCTTGCAGTGAGCTGAGATCCGGCAACTGCACCCCAGCCTGGGCAACAGAGCGAGACTCCATCTCAACAACAACAACAAAAAGACTCCATCTCAAAAAACAAATTAGCTGGGCATGGTGGCGGGCTCCTGCAATCCCAGCTACTCATGAAGCTGAGGCACGAGAATCACTTGAACCCAGAAAGCAGAGGTTGCAGTGAGCCGAGATCACACCACTGCACTCTAGCCTGGGCGACAAAGCAAGACCTCTGTCTCCCAAAAAAAAAAAAGAAAAGAAAAGCCCCAACAAAAGTCAGCCTTCTTTAGCTAAAAGACCAAGAAAGTGGCAGTCTAGCAAGACAGAAAAGTTTTAGACAATAACCAATCTACTCCAGCCAAACACCAAGAAAATACTGTGGCTTAAAACCTACCCGTTCTAGTAAAGGCCAAGTGGGGAGCCTAGATTTCCAACCTCTCAAAGCTGTAATTAGGCACTCAACACCCCTTCCAAGGTGAAGACAGAGAAAGCTAAGTAGGGTAGCCAGGAATTTCATCCCTGCAGACCAGTAACAAGGTCAGTGGGGACCCCGTGGGGAACCTGGGCCTCCACCATAGTATATCAATACAAACTGCAGTTTCTTTAAAAAGTAAGCATGTGACTACCATATGGCCTAGCAACTGTACTCCTAGGCAAACTGCCAAACTATTTTTCAGAGTGGCTGTACCACTTTACTGTTAACTGTTTCAATGTCAGTACCCTGGTTGTGATATTGTACCGTGATTCTGGAAGAAATTTCCACCAGGGGAAACTGGGTAAAGGGTACAAGGGATTTCTCTGTATTACTGTTTCTTACAATTGAATGTAAATCTATAATTATCTCAAAATTAAAAACTTATTTTTAAAAACTGTGTTTAAAAACTAAATTAAAAAATTGACAAAATACTAAATATTTAGACTTAAGGCTGAACTATGAGTTATATATCATTATATCCCAAGCACCTACACCAAAGCCTAGAACATATTAGACCATAAATATTGAATTTGATTGAACATACAATCAGCACTTCAAAAATATAAGATGCTTACAAACTTAACAGTTCCATTTCATTGGCTGTAAATCAAGTAACAATACCTTAAAACAAGTGCAAAAAGGTTACCTTTAAGAAAATACAAAAGTATTCTGGAATCTTTTCAAAGAAAACAATGACTCAGTCCTAGACTACAATGACTTAGATATTACCTCATTATTTTAGCCAATTTATTGTAGGAAGAGAGGGAGGGAGGCCAGCAAGACAGTAGGCTAGCCTATGAGGCTTAAAAAGTACCATGTATATAATTTAAAAATTAGCATATAGTATGGATTCTTTAGAACCCAGGTAGCACACATAAATACTACACATACCAAACCCATTTGCAAAGGTGTTTTAAACCAAAAGTCTTACTCTACTTGTCCAAGTTTCATCGGTATTTCTGATTTTCACTAGGTCTGGCTGAATAGGATTATGTCTTATCTTTTAGAGTAACTATCAGAACTGGTGATTATCTCCATCATCTATGAACACAATCCTTTTCATTTGATAAAACTGGCATTTGGTAACAAGGAAGTATCTTATTTTACCAGAAAGACCCAAGTAATTAATTAATTAAAGAAAAAAATGTATTCAGGGATCTTTATTGTTGCTTTGGTTTGCTGGTTTTCTAAAACCAATAAAACAATTGTCTTTTCCTGCATAAACACCTGATTTGAAAATCTAGATATTGCCGGGCGCGGTGGCTCAAGCCTGTAATCCCAGCACTTTGGGAGGCCGAGACGGGCGGATCACGAGGTCAGGAGATCGAGACCATCCTGGCTAACACGGTGAAACCCCGTCTCTATTAAGAAATACAAAAAAACTAGCCGGGCGAGGTGGCGGGCGCCTGTAGTCCCAGCTACTCGGGAGGCTGAGGCCGGAGAATGGCGTAAACCCGGGAGGCGGAGCTTGCAGTGAGCTGAGATCCGGCCACTGCACTCCAGCCTGGGTGACAGAGCCAGACTCCGTCTCAAAAAAAAAAAAAAAAAAAAAAAAAAAAAAAAAAGAAAATCTAGATACAATATTATTTTATTTTATTTATTTTTGAGACAAGGTCTCGCTCTGTCACCCAGGTTGGAGTGCAACAGCACGATCTCGGCTCACCGCAACCTCCACCTCCAGGGTTCAAGCAATTCTCCCTGCCTCAGCCTCTGAGTAGCTGGGATTACAGGCATGCACCACCATGCCTGGCTAATTTTTGTATTTTTAGTAGAGATGGGTTTCATCATGTTGGGCAGGCTGGTCTTGAACTCCTGACCTCTGGTGATCTGCCCGCCTCAACCTCCCAAAGTGCTGGAATTACAGGCATGAGCCACCGTGTCTGGCATTACAATATTATTTTAAACAGCCTTCATCATTAAGCAATGAAAGTGCAAGTAGAGTCAGCAGTCAGTAAAAAGATTTTGTGACTGAATAATTCAAGTACAGAATTAACAGCCAAAACTACATGAACTGAACAGATAATGACAAAAACCCAATCAGGGCCAGGCACAGTGGCTCACACCTTAATCCCAACACTTTAGGAGGCCAAGGTGGGCAGATTGCCTGAGCTCAGGGGTTCAAGATCACCCTGGGCGACATGGTGAAACCTCGTTTCTATTAAAATACAAAAAATTAGCCATGCATATGGTGGCAGGCACCTGTAGTCCCAGCTACTTGGGAGGCTGAGGCATGAGAATTGCCTGAGCCTGGGAGGTGGAGTTTACAGTGAGCCGAGATCGCGCCACTGCACTCCAGCTTGGGCAACAGAGCAAGACTCCATCTCAAAAAAAAAAAAGAAAAGACCCACTCAGGATAGCAACATTACAATAATGGCAAGCCACATTTACTTTGATCCTTTATGGCCCATATGAACACATGATATCTTAACTATTTGAGAATTCAACTTTTGGTCCAGGCACAGAGGCTCACAACTGTAATCCTTGCATTTTAGAAGGCTGAGCCTGTAATCCTAGCACTTTGGGATGGTGAGGCAGGCGGACTGCCTGAGCTCAGGAGTTCGAGACCACCCTGGGGGCAATATAGTGAAACCCCATCTCTACTAAAATACAAAAAATTAGCCAGCTTGGTGATACACAGCTGTAATCCCAGCTACTCGGGAGGCTGAGGCAGGAGAATTGCTTGAACCTGGAAGGTGGAGGTTGCAGTGAGCTGAGATTGTGCCACTGCACTCCGGCCTGGGCCACAGAGCAAGACTCTGTCTCAAAAAAAAAAAAAAACAACTTTTGAACATCTCTCTCTTAAACCTCTGGCCTTTAAAATCCCAATCATATCACATTTAATACACATGGGTTATTAAATGGGTCCAGGAATTGTTGGTCTGCAGTAGAACTCTGCAACAAACAATAAACAGTGCAACAAACAATAAACAGTTTCATCACCAAAAGGTACCCGGATGTAATCTCAACGAGTAAAACCTCAGTCACTCATATATCACTGACATATTTCCTTTGGACCATGATATAACACAAGGCAACTCATTTTGTTGATCATTCTCAGCCACTATGAAGTTTATCACTTATGCCTGTAAATGGTACATGGTCATGAACTGCTATAGAATAAAGTCCAAGAGAACCCATCAAAACTGTGGAAGATTAAAAAAGATGGAACATTAAAAAAAAATTGATGGATCATTAAAAAAAAAATGGATCATAGACCTAAATGTAAGATAGAAAACTATAAAACTCCTAGAAGATAACAGAAGAAAATCTAGGTGACTTAGGGTTTGGCAATGACTTCTTAGATACAACCCCAAAAACATGATGTAGGAAAGAAAAAACTGATAAGCTGGACTCTATTGAAGTTAAAAGTTCTGATCTGCAAAATACACTGCTAAGAGAATAGAAACACAACAGACTGGGAGAAAATATTTGCAAAACATGTATCTGATAAAGAACTGGTATCCAAAATATACAAAGAGGCCAGGTGCAGTGGCTAATAAAATCCCAGCAATTTGGGAGTCCAAGGTGGGTGGATCACAGGAGCCCAGGAGTTCCAGACCAGCCTGGGCAAGTGTCGAAACACTGTCTTTACCATAAAAAAAAAAAAAAAAAAAAAAAAAAAAAACATTTAGCCAGTCTTATAACCCAATCTCAAAATAAATAAAAAATTAAAAATGAAACAAAATATACAAAGAACTATTTTATTTATTTATTTACTTTTTTGAGATGGAGTCTCCCTCTGTCGCCCAGGCTGGAGGGCAGTGGCACGATCTCGGCTCACTGCAAGCTCCGTCTCCCAGGTTCACACCATTCTCCTCCTCAGCCTCCCAAGTAGCTGGGACTAGAGACGCTGGCAAATACGCCCGACTAATTTTTTTGTATTTTTAGTAGAGATGGGGTTTTACCGCATTAGCCAGGATGGTTTCGATCTCCTGACCTCGGGATCCGCCCGCCTCGGCCTCCCAAAGTACTGGCATTACAGGCGTGAGCTACCGCACCGGGCCACAAAGAACTCTTAAAACTTAATATGAAAATGAACAACATGGCCAGGGGCGGTGGTTTACACCTGTAATCCCAGCACTTTGGGAAGCCGAGGCAGGCGGATCACCTGAGGTCGGGAGTTAGAGACCAGCCTGCCAACATGGAGAAACCCCATCTCTACTAAAAATACAAAAATTAGCCAGGCATGGTGGCACATGCCTATAATCTCAGCTACTCGGGAGGCTGAGGCAGGAGAATCACTTGAACCTGGGAGGCAGAGGTTGTGGTGAGCCAAGATCGTGCCATTGCACTCCAGCCTGGGCAACAAGAACAAAACTCCGTCTCAAAAAAAAAAAGAAAAAAGAAAATGAGCAACCCAATTTTAAAAATAGGGAAAGATCTGAACAGGCACTTCACCAAAGACACACCAATGGCAAATAAGCATATGAAAAGATGTTCAATAACATATGTCATCAGAGAAATGCCAATTAAGACAATAATTGTGACAACTGTGGTTAAAAGAAATCATTAATAAGAAAAAAAGACTTCAAATTCATTAAAAAAAAAAAAAGTTTATCCCTATTAGAATGGCCAAAATCCAAAGCACAACACCAATGCTGGCAAGGATGTCAAACAATAGGAAATCTCATTCATTGCTAGTGGAAATGCAAAATGGTACAGCCAGCAAGGTGAACTGCAATCACCTATGGTCCCAGCTACTCAGGAGGCTAAGCCAAGAGGATTGCTTGAGCCCAGGAGATGAGCCTAGCCTGAACAACACAGCGAGATCTGTGTTTTTAAAAAAAAAAAAAAAAAAAGGCCGGGCGCGGTGGCTCAAGCCTGTAATCCCAGCACTTTGGGAGGCCGAGGCGGGCGGATCACGAGGTCAGGAGATCGAGACCATCCTGGCTAACACGGTGAAACCCCGTCTCTACTAAAAATACAAAAAGAAATTAGCCGGGCGTGGTGGCGGGCGCCTGTAGTCCCAGCTACTCCAGAGGCTGAGGCAGGAGAATGGCGTGAACCCGGGAGGCGGAGCTTGCAGTGAGCCGAGATCACGCCACTGCACTCCAGTCTGGGCGACAGAGCGAGACTCCGTCTCAAAAAAATAAATTTAAAAAAAAAAAAAAAAAAAAAGTTATACCCAGTTTGGGAGGTTCTTACAAAACTAAACATACTTTCTCACCACACAATCCAGCAACTGCACTCCTTGGTATTTACCCAAAGATGAAAACTCATGTCCACACAAAAACCTGCACGTGGACATTTATTCACAAATGCCAAAACTTGGACCAACCAGGATGCCTTTAGTAGGTGAATGCATAAGCAAATTGTAGTGTACCCAGACAATGGAACACTATCCAGCAATAAAAAGCAATGAGCCATCAAGTCACAAAAAGACATTGAGAAACCTCAAATGCATATTGCTAGGTGACAAAAAGCCAATCTGAAAGGCTATATACTATATAATTCTAACGATATGACATTCTGAAAAAGGCAAAACTATGAAGACAGAAAGATATTAGTGGTTACAGCAGTTGAGGGGAAGAAGTAGGGATAAATAGGTGGAGTACAGGGCATTTTTAGGGCAGTGAAACTATTCCATATACATATCATTATAAAACCACCTTTGCAAAAATTATAACTGAGACAATTATTACAGTGAAAGAGATCTGATCTAACCGACTCCATCCTGCTTCTAACTTCCAAGCTGTCCTTGTTCATTGCTAGACTTGGGCTGAACTAACTTTGGGAGGAACTTAGTTTACAGTTTAGGTTAGTTTTCCCAAAACAAACCCCCTTCCTGGTTGGGGACTGGACTGCCTTTGCAGGACTAACAAATTCTAACAAGATTAGAAGTTATGGTTTAAGAGTCATGCAGCTAGAGGCTGCAGGATTCTAAACCTCCCTAAATTACTCCTGGGAATAACATCATTATTGCAAAACCCAAGATCGTGCTTGAGATATTTTGCAGACCCTATACTCAATGGATTAGCTGAGATATTTTGCAGACCCTATACGCAATGGATTAGCTGGCACCAACCAGATTGATTTAAACTGGCTCATCTTGTCTTGTGGCCCCCACCCAGGAACTGACTCAGCACAAGAGGACAGATTCAACTACTTATGATTTCATCTCCAACCCAATCAATCAGAACTCCTGACTCACTGGTCCCCTACCCACAAAATTATCTTTAAAAACTCCAATTCACAAATTCTCAGAGAGACTAATTTAAGTAAAAATAAAACTCCAGTCTCCCACACAGCCAGTTCTGCTTGAATTACTCTTTCTCTACTGCAATTCCCGTCTTGATAAATCGGCTCTGTTGAGGCAGTGGGCAAGGTGAACCTGTTGGGCGGTTACAATTATACAGTCAAGCATCACATAACAACGGGAATACATTCTAAGAAATGTGTTAGGTGATTTCATCATTGTGCAACCGTCATAGAGTGTACTTACACAAACCTAGCTGGTATAGCCTACTACACATCTAGGCTATATAGTACAATTTGTTGCTCCTAGGATACAAACCTGTACAGCATGTAACTACTGAATACTGCAGGCAGTTGTAACACAATGGTAAGCATCTGTGTATCTAAACATATCTAAAGACAGAGAAAAACTAATGTGTTATGCCAAGAGTTACATCACTAGGCAATGAAAAATTTTCAACTCCACTATATAGAAAGTACCTGTCTCTACAAAAAAAGAAAAAAATTGCCAGCCTTGCTAGTGTGCACGTGTAGTCCCATCTACTTTGAACCCAGAAGTTCCAGGCTGCAAGGAGTTATGATCATGCCACTGCACTCCAGCTTGGGTAACAAAGCAAGACCCTGTCTCTTTAAAAAAAAAAAAAGTCTATTAACTTTAAAAAAGAACCTCTGCACAATGGAATGATCTTCATTCTTTATATACTACTGTACCACCTCATAACCATGACTAACATTACTAATACCACTCACATCTCAAACATAACAATCTAACTCCTTACAACTTAAAGTGTCATCTGTATACCAACAGGATTAGCATCATCTTATAGATCAGAAATGCAAAATCTTGGGTCCCACACTAAACCTTCAGAATCAGAATCTGCCTTATAACAAGATCATCTGATTTGTATGCACACTAAAATCTGTGAAGTCCTAATCTAAAGCTTTTGATTCAAAGGCCACACAAGGCAAGGGGGACAGAAATCAAGGCCCTGGGCCCTCCCAAAGTTAAGCCTTATAAGACACCCCACCATATACCTCTCCAATCTAAACCAAGCCCCAAATTTTTCACTATCCCTAGTGGACTATATAGAAGCCTGTTTTGGTGTTGAGCAAATCAAAAGAATAAAAACTTTCTGAGAAATCATAGCCACAGAGGAACTGCTGTATGCACTGACATCTTAGTTTCTCATAATCTGGATAAGCCAATGACTGTCAAGTCATGCAGTTTGAGGAAATCAAAAACTAGTGATGCCACAGAATACCTGACAGATATTAACACCAAGGCTAACTTCTCAAGCAACAATGTAAGCCAGAAGATAATGGAATGATAAGTTCAAGGCTGGACAGGGTGGCTCACGCCTGTAATCCCAGCACTTTGGGAGGCTGAGGTGGGAGGATTGCTTGAGTTCAGGAATTCGAGACAAGCATGGGCAACATAGTAAGACCCCCATCTCTACAAAAAGAAGAAAAAAGAAACAATAAATTCAATAAACTGAAAGAAAATAAAATACAATACTAATAAACATATATATAAACATACAATACTATGCCCCCCAAAAAGTAGTTTTCAAGTATGAGAGAAAATATATACCTATACGGTATATCCACAGAAGTTTTCTGGGGACAGGGTCTTTGCTGGGTTAGATTCTCAAAGGGATATACATTTAATGAAATTAAGAACCACTTATTTACAAAAGCATTAAAGGTCATTCAACTTAACTACCTCCTCAGTATCTCTAAATACCCTGGCTCTGTTTTTTTTGGTTTGTTTGTTTGTTTGTTTTGAGACGGAGTCTCGCTCTGTCGCCCAGGCTGGAGTGCAGTGGCCAGATCTCAGCTCACTGCAAGCTCCGCCTCCCGGGTTCATGCCATTCTCCTGCCTCAGCCTCCCGAGTAGCTGGGACTACAGGGGCCTGCCACCTCGCCCGGCTAATTTTTGTATTTTTTAGTAGAGACGGGGTTTCACCGTGTTAGCCAGGATGGTCTTGATCTCCTGACCTCATGATCCGCCCGTCTCGGCCTCCCAAAGTGCTGGGATTACCGGCTTGTGCCACCGCGCCCGGCTCTGGCTCTGTTTTAACATAAGTTAAACTCAGTATCTTACTTTAACATGAGGAAACTCACCATCTTATAAGAAAGTTACATTCCGTTTTTCTCTTTAACTTCTACTTGATGGTCCTCGTTCTTTTGTCAAAGCAACAAAACACTAAATCTAATGCCTCTTCCACTTGCCAGATCTTTGATATACAGTTAGCCCTCCAAAGCCACAGGTTCCATTCACATCCTCGGATTCAGCCATCACATAAATATTTTTTTAATTTAATTTAGGCCGGGCGCGGTGGCTCAAGCCTGTAATCCCAGCACTTTGGGAGGCCGAGACGGGCGGATCACGAGGTCAGGAGATCGAGACCATCCTGGCTAATATGGTGAAACCCTGTCTCTACTAAAAATACAAAAAAAACTAGCCGGGCGAGGTGGTGGGCGCCTGTAGTCCCAGCTACTCGGGAGGCTGAGGCAGGAGAATGGCGTAAACCCGGGAGGCGGAGCTTGCAGTGAGCTGAGATCCGGCCACTGCACTCCAGCCTGGGCGACAAAGCGAGACTCCGTCTCAAAAAAAAAAAAAAAAAAAAAAAAAAAAAAATTTAATTTAATTTTTCTTTTTTTGAGACCGTTTCACTCTGCCTCCCAGGCTGGAGTGCAGAGGCGCAATCTCCGCTCACTGCAACCTCTGCTTCCTGGGTTCAAGTGATTCTCATGCCTGAGCCTCCTAAGTAGCTGGGATTAGAGGCATGCGCCAAGTATACTGCAAGACATGCACAGGTACATCAGTTTACGTATGGGACCTTAACATCCTCAGATTTTCTTATCCGCAGGAGCTCTGAGAACCAATCTCCCATGAATACCGAGGACAACTGTATTTGAAAATAACTGTCCCCACCTCTTTATTCTCTAAATGAAACATCTGTAATTCCTTAAATAATGTCTCAAAAAATTTAATTACTCCATCACCAGCCAGACTGTTTTATTCTGGAAAGACTCTACCCATGCTCTGAAAATGTGCCTCTTAAAACTGAACACTCTCATTTTACAGTAGAGGGGGAAAAAAACCTCAACACAATACTAAAGGTCTGGAATATCATGCTCCCCTATATTTTTTTTTTTTTTTTTTTTTTTTTTTTGGTGTGATTGCACCAAGCTGGATTGCAGTGGTGCAATCATGGCTTACTGCAGCCTCTATCTGCTGGGCTCAAGCAGTTCTCCCACCTGAGCCTCCCAGAGTAGCTGGGACTACAGGCACATGCCACGGCACCCAGCTAATTTTTAAATTTTTTGTAGAGACAGGGGTTTCAGTTTCTTATGTTTAAAAATATAGCGGCGGTCTGGGCATTTATGCTTCTGACTGCCTGAATAATACCACCTCCCCATTACTGTCTCAAAGTTAACAAGAGAAGCCTTTTTTTTTTTTTTTCCCAGACAGGGTCTCACTCTGTCACTCAGGCTGGAGTGCAGTGGTGCAATCTCAGCTCACCGCAACCTCTGCTTCCCAGGTTCAAGTGATTCTTCTGCCTTAGCCTCCCGAGTAGCTGGGATTACAGGCATGCGCCACCATGGCTGGCTGGCTGATTTCTGTATTTTTAGTATAGACAGGGTTTTGCCCTGTTGGCCAGGCTGGTTTCGAACTCCTGGCCTCAAGCAATCCACTTGCCTTGGCCTCCCAAAGTGCTGGGATTACAGGTGTGAGTCACTGCAACCGGCCCAGAGAAGCATTAAAAAAAAAAAAAAAAAAAAAAAAAAAACTGTTTTAAATAATATTTAAGGACCAGATGTGATGGCTCATACCTGTAATCCCAGCACTTTGGGAGACCGAGGTAGGCAGATCATTGAGCTCAGGAGTTCAAGACTAGCCTGAGCAACATGGTGAAACCCCATCTCTACAAAAAATACAAAAATTAGCCAGACGCCAGACATAGTGGCACACACCCGTAATCCCGGCTACTCAGGAGGCTGAGGTGGATCATTTGAGCCCAGGAGGCAGAGGTTGCAGGGAGCTGAGATCGTGCCACTGCAATCCAACCTGGATAACAGAGCAAGATTCTGTCTCAAAAAAAAAAGGAATATTTAAGTAATAAACATCCAGCTCTACTAATTAAAAACTAATGAAGATTAACTGAATCCTTGATTGTGAGTCAATTCAACAAAGCACCATGAACTCCTTAAGGCATTTATTTTATTTATTTATATTTTAGAGGTAGGATCTCACTGTGTTGTCCAGGTTGTACTTGAACTCCAAGGCTCAAGTGAGTCTCTTGCCTCTGCTTCTCGAGAAGCTGGGACTAGTCAGGCATGGTGGCTCACGCCTGTAATCCCAGCACTTTGGGAGGCCAAGGTGGGCAGATCACAAGATCAGGAGTTCGAGACCAGCCTGGAGAACATGGTGAAACCCTGTCTGTACTAAAAATACAAAAAATTAGCCAGGTGTGGTGGCAGGCACCTGTAATCTCATCTACTCGGGAAGCAGAGGCAGGAGAATCGCTTGAACCCAGTAGGTGGAGGTGGCAGTGAACCGAGATCATGTCACTATACTCCCAGCCTGGACAACAGAGCGTCCATCTCAAAGAAGCTGGGACTACGGGCACAGTTCACCATGCTAGGCTCCTAAGACATTTATTTAAACCCACTTAGTCATTCATACCTAAGCACAATAAGTATAGCATTTACAGTGTGTATCATGACACTTTTAATAATAAAGTCAGTGTTTTAAAGTCAGTGTATACTGTTTCTTCTATTTTACTTTTTAAAAAATAACCTACAGCACTTACCAGAGTGTATACACCTAGAAGGTATATAAATACCTGTGGTATTAAATTGAACACAGTAGAAAGAATGCTAGAGATTAAAGTTCAAATTCTGACTCAGCTACAACTTAGTAAATGACCTTAGGAGAAGGCAGAATTATTCTGGGCCTCAAAGTGGTTCCAATAAGTCCATGAGTTTTGTATTTCACAGCCAATCTGCCATCTATATAATCCAATGAAACTTAAAGGAAATGTAATTTTCACTGAAAACATCAATGCATCACTAATTCCATATACACAAAAATTATTTTTTGATTTGTATCACTAGATAATATCTTACTAGCATTCTGAAGGTCACCCATTCCAGTCACAAAGCCCTTAATTCTCACAACCTTGATTTTATAAATAAGAAAAGAGATAGACTGATCTGCCCTAGACCTCATAACTATTACATGGTACAGATGAAACCTGAACCTTGGTCTTTTGACACTCAGTCCAGTGCTATTACTGCCATAATATAGTTGCCTGTCACTGATAATTGCAAAGTTTGTTAATTTGGGCAAGTCTACCTTAGACTCTTAGACAACACACTGTTGAAAGGCATCCCACCTCTGACTGATGAAACAGGCTGACTGGTTTGCCTCTGAAGCATCTCAGCAAGTCTCAGCTATACTGAGCACACAAAGTTATTCAGAATATCCTTCAAACATTTCTTTTGTATCTATTATTGTTATCTTACTTCAGCTTGATAAAGAACAACTGTCTGGGTAGCCACTGACACTCTTAAAATATACCCAGCCCAAGAGAACTTGCTAAAATGGAACATACTAAATTGGCTGAGTACTAAAGCAACTGGCTATATCAGAGAACCTCATTCTTGGTGACCCAAACTTACCTTTAATTATCAGATATACGACCGTGCAATATTGATGTTATTGTTTTAAGAAAATCAGATGTGATTAAAACAGTGAGATTATCCCTTTTTTAACCTATTAAACTAGCAATATTAATGAAAAAAAATTGTTTGAGACAGGGTCTCACCCCATTACCCAGGATAGAATGCAGTGGCATGATCATAGCTCACTGTAACCTCAAACTCCTGGGCTCAAGTAAGCCTCCTGCCTTAGCCTGCTGAGTAGCTGCGACTACAGACACCACCATGGCCAGATAAATTTTTTTAGCTTTTTTTTTTTTTTTTTTTTTTTTTTTTTTTAAGAGATGGGTCTTGCTATGTTGGCCAGGATGGTCCTTTTTTTTTTCTCCCTCCTTGGGAGCTACTTAACCAGGCTTGTTTTGAACTCCTGATCTCAAGTGATCCTCCCACCTCAGCCTCCCAAGGTGCTGGGATTACAAGCGTGAGTCACCATGCCCAATCATGTTTCTTTTTATCCTTTTTCTTCTTGTTCTTCACAGAGACCTCTTCTTCTACCACTACTACTTTTTCTTCTTCCCTATCTTCTTCAATTTTAATTTTACTCTTGGCCTTTTTTGCTTTCTTTTCAGTAATTTCATTTTCTTTACCTGTTCTACTTGAGTTTTTAAAAATTTTTTACTTTTTGTACAAATGGGTCTTGAAACTCCTGGCCTCAAGCAATCCTCCCATCCTTGGTATCCGAAGTGCTGGGATTACAGGTGTAAGCCACTGCACCTGGCCCTATTTTGTGTTTTTTTTTAGAACAGATTGGAAGTGTGAACCCACCAGAGAATCCATTCTTTTAAAAAATCATTTTAATATTTTCTGATTAAAAGGGAACTGTGGGCCAGGTGTGGTGGCTCACACATGTAATCTCAGCACTTTGGGAGGCAGAGGCAGGAGGATCACTTGAGGCCAGGAGTTAAAAGACCAGCCTAGGCAACATAGTGAGATCTTGTCTCTACAGAAAAAAAAAAAAAAAAAAAAAGCAAAAAATTAGCCAGGTCCATGTGGTGGTGAGTGCCTGTAGTCCTATCTACTTGGTAGGCTAAGGCGGGAGGATCACTGGAGCCTGGGAGGTCGAGGCTACAGGAAGCAGTGATCACACCACTGCACTCCAGCCTGTGTGACAGAGTGAGACCTTGTGTCAAAAAAATAAATAAAATTAAGTAAAGGGGAACTACCCCTTTTTGAAGTACAGTGTGCTTTTAAAAAGCATTTCTGCATGTCTGGTAATAAAAGGCAGACAAATATAACAAGCAAATGGGTCAGATACTGCCTTTTAACAGCAAATGGTTTGTTACCCCCATGTCTCTGTAACTTAGCAAGTAAGAGGGAAAGGAAAATAAGTAAGCTTGAGTTTATTCAAGAAGAAATCTGAGGGCCAGGCACGGTGGCTCATAGCTGTAATCCTAGAACTATGGGAGGCCAAGATGGGCAGATCGCTTGAGTTCAGGAGTTCGAGACCAGCCTGGGCAACATGGTGAAACCCTGTCTCTACAAAAAAAAATACCAAAAAAATCAGCCGGGTGTGGTGGCACATGCCTGTGGTCCCAGATACCCATAAGGCTGAAGTTGGGAGGATCACCTGAAACCAGGTCAAGGCTGCAACAAGCCATGATGCCAAACCACACTCCAGAGCCTGGGCAAGGGACTGAGACTCCCACCTCAAGTAAAAAAGAAAAGAGAAAGAAAAAATCTGAACATAGAATTAACAATGAACATAGCCAATCATTACGATAAATACTTCTAAATTCATGAAAAAAGTAGCTGGGCGCGGTGGCTCACACCTGTAACCCCAGCATTTTGGGAAGTCAAGGCAGGTAGATCACTAGAGGTCAGGAGCTTGAGACTGGCTGGGCTAATGTGGTGAAATTCCATTAGCAGGCTGTGGTGGTGCATGCCTGTAGTCTCAGATACTCGGGAGGCTAAAGCAGGAGAAGTGCTTGAACCCAGAAGACAGAGGTTGCAGCGAGCCAAGATCGTGCCACTTCACTCCAGCCTGGGCAACAGAGTTAGACTCGGTCTCAAAAAATAAAAAATAAAAATAAATAAATTCATGAGGCCAGGCGCAGTGGCTCACGTCTGTAACCCTAGTACTTTGGGAGGCCCAGGCAGGTGGATCGTCTGAGGTCAGGAGTTCAAGACCATCCTGGCTACTAAAAATACAAAACTTAGCCAGGCATGGTGGCAGGTGCCTATAATTTCAGCTACTCGGGAGGCTGATACAGAAGAATCGCTTGAACCCAGGAGATGGAGGCTGCAGTAAGCCGAGACTGTGCCACTTCACTCCAGCCTGGGCAAAAGAGCGAAACTCCATCTCAAAAATAATAACAACACTACTAACAATAAATTTGGCCGGGTACGCTGGCTCATGCCTGTAATCCCAGCACTTTGGGAGGCCGAGGTGGGCAGATCGCTTGAGGTCAGGCGTTCAAGACCAACCTGGCCAACATGACAAAACTGCGTCTCTACAAAAAATACAAAAATTAGCTGGGTGTGGCAGTGTGTGCCTGTAGTCCCAGCTATTCGGGAGGGTGAGACAGGAGAACCACTTGAACCCAGGAGACCGAGGTTGCAGTGAGCTGAGATCACGCCACTGCACTCCAGCCTGGGCAACAGAGTGACACTCTGTCTCAAAAAAAAATTAAATAAAACTATTTCATTAATGAGGCCAGAACACATTTCCCTAGGGAAATAATATATAAAATCAAATTAATGTTCCTATCCTTAAACACCTAACTTTATGATCCTTAGTATTCTGAGTTCCAGAAACAAAGGACAATTAGGGGCAAGAGGTATAGAAGAGCAGAGACAAACGTGAGAATTGCCTTTCCTGGACCTCAGGAAGCATTTTATAATAGGTAAAAATAGTTTTACAATGCCCCACTTCCTTTCTGTGCCATTTTCCAAGTCATTAGTGGCATTATGCTCCCCTAAGTCACACTACTATAGCACCTGACTGCAGCATAAATCGAACATACATTTGCCAGTAGAGAAAGAGAAACAAGAAATGAAGTACAATCTCTGACTTCAAGGGATTCTCAGTCCAGTGGCAAGATATATTTAATTTTAGGCCAAGTGCGGTGGCTCATGCCTGTAATCCCAGCACTTTGGGAGGCTGAGGCTGGTGGATCACTTGAGGTCAGGAGTTAGAGACGAGCCTGGCCAACATGGTGAAACCCTGTCTACTAAAAACACTAAAATTGGGGCCGGGCGCGGTGGCTCAAGCCGGTAATCCCAGCACTTTGGGAGGCCGAGACGGGCGGATCACGAGGTCAGGAGATCGAGACCATCCTGGCTGACATGGTGAAACCCCGTCTCTACTTTAAAAATACAAAAAACTAGCCGGGCGAGGTGGCGGGCGCCTATAGTCCCAGCTACTCGGGAGGCTGAGGCAGGAGAATGGCGTGAACCCGGGAGGCGGAGCTTGCAGTGAGCTGAGATCCGGCCACTGCACTCCAGCCTGGGCGGCAGAGCGAGACTATGTCTCAACAACAAAAAAAAAAAAAAAAAAAAAAAAAAAAAAAAAAAAAAACCACTAAAATTAGCTGGGCATGGTGGCACATGCCTGTAATCCCACCTACTCAGGAGACTGAGGCAGGAGAATGGCTTGAACCTGGGAAGTAGAGGTTGCAGTGAGCAGAGATTGTGCCACTGCACTCCAGACTGGGCAACAGAGAGACTCCATCTCAAAAAATAATAATAATTTAAAAACAATATGGAAATCCAAAAGAATATACACATACACACACACACACACACACACACACACGCACTCACAATTAGCATTAGTAAACAAGTTCAGCAGGGCGCAGTGGCTCATGCCCATAATCCCAGCACTTTGGGAAGCTGGGGCGGGCGGGATCACCTGAGGTCGGGAGTTCGAGACCAGCCTGACTAGGATGGAGAAACCCCATCTCTATTAAAAATACAAAATTAGCCAGGCATGGTGGCACATGCCTGTAATTCCAGCTACTCGGGAGGCTGAGGCAGGAGAATCGCTTGAACCCAGGAGGCGGAGGTTGCAGAGAGCTGAGATCGTGCCATTGCACTCCAGTCTGGGCGACAAGAGTGAAACTCCATCTCAAAAAAAAAGAAGAAGAAAAAAAAGTTCAGCAAGGCCACAGAATACCAGATCTATAAAAATGTTATATTTCTATATTACCAGCAATCAACAGCACAAAATGAAATAAGAAAATAATTCCATTTTCAATAGTATCAAAACAACGAAATACTCAGGAATAAATTTAAAATAAAAAACTTGTACACTAAAAACTACAAAATATATTTTATATATACACACACACAGGTTTTTTTGGGGGGTTTTTTTGTTTGTTTTTTCTTTTTCTTTTTTTTTTTTTTTTTGAGACAGAGGCTCACGCTCTGTTGCCGAAGCTGGACTGCAATGGCAGGATCACAGATCAACTTCCTGGGCTCAAGGGATCCTCCCACCTCATCCTCACCCTGATGAGTAGCTAGGACTACAGGCGCAAGCCACCACACCCAGCTTGTGTGTGTGTGTGTGTGTGTGTGTGTGTGTGTGTGTGTGTGTGTGTGTGTGTGTGTGTGTTTAGAGATGGGGTCTCAGCCACCACACCCAGCTTGTGTGTGTGTGTGTGTGTGTGTGTGTGTGTTTAGAGATGGGGTCTCAGCCACCACACCCAGCTTGTGTGTGTGTGTGTGTGTGTGTGTGTGTGTGTGTGTGTGTGTTTAGAGATGGGGTCTCACTATGTCAGCCAGACTGGTCTCAAACTCCTAGGCTCAAGCAATCCTCTCACCTCAGCCTCCCAAAGGGCTGGGATTACAGGTGTAAGCCACCACCACACTCAGCCTACAAAATATTCTTGAAATAAAGACATAAACAAATGGAAAGGCATCCCACGTTCATGAAGTGGAAGATCTAACATTGTTAAGATGGCAACACTCTCTAAATTGATCTACAGATTCAAGGCATTCCCTATCAAAATTCCAACTGCCTTTTCTGCAAAAGTTGCCAAGTTGATCCTAAAGCTCAAACGGAAATGCCAAGGATCCAGAATAGCCAAAACAATCTTTATAAGAACAAAATTAGAAAACTCACACTTCCTAATTTCAAAACATATTACAAAAGTACATTAATCAAGACAGCATATTTATGCAGATAGTAGTACCACAGGGTGAAAATAAAAGAAAGAAAGCATGGTGGTACTGGCATAGACATACACCAATGGAATAGAATTGAAAGTCCAGGCCGGGCACGGTGGCTCACACCTGTAATCCCAATACTTTGGGAGGCCGAGGCGGGTGGATCACTTGAGGTCAGGAGTTCAAGACCAGTCTGGCCAAAATAGTGAAACCCTGTCTCTACTAAAAATAACAAAAATTAGCTGGGTGTGGTGGCACACACCTGTAATCCCAGCCACTCGGGAGGCTGAGACAGGAGAATTGCTTGAACCTGGAAGGCAGAGGTTGCAGTGAATCGAGATGACGCCACTGCACTCCAGCCTGGGCAACGGAGCAAGTCCCTGTCTCAAAAAAGAAAGTCCAGAAATAAGCCCATACCTTTAGGGTCAATTGACTCAAAACATGGATGCTAAGATAATACACAATTCAATGAAAAAAGAAAAGTCTTTTCAATAACTGGTTCAAGGACAACTAGATATCCACACACCAAAAAGAAAAAGAAAAAGATTTTGGGCCGGGTGCAGTGGTTCACGTCTGTAATCCCAGCACTTTGGGAGGCTAAGGCGAGTGAATCACCTGAGGTCAGGAGTTCGAGACCAGCCTGGCCAACATGGTGAAACCTCAGTCTCTACAAAAAATACAAAAATTAGCTGGGCGTGGTGGCGGATGCCTGTAATTCCAGCTACTCAGGAGGCTGAGGCAGGAGAATCACTTGAACCTGGGAGGTGGAGGTTGCAGTGAGCCAAGATTACGTCATTGCACTTCAGCCTGGGCAACAGAGCGAAACTCCATCTCAAAAGAAGAAAAAGAAAAAGATTTTGGACTCCTACCTCACACATCATGTATAAAAATTAACTTGAAATTGATTTTTTGGCCGGGCGCGGCGGCTCAAGCCTGTAATCCCAGCACTTTGGGAGGCCGAGACGGGCGGATCACGAGGTCAGGAGATCGAGACCATCCTGGCTAACACAGTGAAACCCCGTCTCTACTAAAAATACAAAAACTTAGCCGGGCGAGGTGGCAGGCGCCTGTAGTCCCAGCTACTCGGGAGGCTGAGGCAGGAGAATGGCGTAAACCCGGGAGGCGGAGCTTGCAGTGAGCTGAGATCCGGCCACTGCACTCCAGCCTGGGTAACAGAGCGAGACTCCGTCTCACAAAAAAAAAAAAAAAAAAAGAAAAGAAATGATTTTTTAAAAAACTAAATATAACAGCTAAAACTGTAAAATTCTTTAAAGAAACAAATTACAACTACATTCCCAGCACTTTGCAAGGCAAGGGAAGTGGATCACTTGAGTCCAGGAGTTTGAGATCAGCCTGGACAACACAGTAAGACCACATCTCGGCCGGGCACGTGGCTCACGCCTGTAATCCTAGCACTTTGGGAGGCCAAGGTGGGCAGATCACAAGGTCAAGAAATTGAGACCATTTTGGCTAACATGGTGAAACCCTGTCTCTACTAAAAACACACAAAAAAATTAGCCGGGCGAGGTGGCGGGCCCCTGTAGTCCCAGCTACTCGGGAGGCTGAGGCAGGAGAATGGCATGAACCCGGGAGGTGGAGCTTACAGTGAGCAGAGATCAGGCCACTGCGCTCCAGCCCGGGCAACAGAGCGTGACTCTGTCTTTAAAAAAAAAAAAAATTACATCTCTACAAAAAATAAACCAAAATTTGCCAAGCATCATGGTGCACGCCTGGAGTCCTACCTACTCAGAAGGCTGAGGTGGGAGGATAGCTTGAGTCTGAGAGGTGGAGGCTGCAGTAAGCAAAGATCGTGTCACTGCACTCCAGCCTAGAAAACAGAGAGACCCTGTCTCAGAAAGAAGAAAGAACGAACGAATGAAAGCACGAACAAAAGAACAAACGAAAGAAAGAGAGAGAGAAATGTTTATCACCTTAAATTAGACAACAGCTTCTTAGATGTGACACCTATAGCACAGGAAACCAAGAAAAAACTAGATAAACTGGACTTCATCAAAATTTAAAACTTTTGTGTTTCAAAAGATACTATCAGCCAGGCATGGTGGCTCATACCTGTAATCCCAGCACTTTGGGAGGCCAAGCAAGAGGACTGCTTCAGTCCAGGAGTTCAAGACTAGCCTGGGCAACATAAGGAGACCCCCATCTCTAATTAAAATTGTTTTTTTAATTATCCAAGTGTGGTGGCACACATCTACAATGCCAGCTACCCAGGAGGCTGAAGTGGGAGAACACCTAAGCCCTGGAGGTCAAGGCTGCAATGAATCATGATCACACCACTGCACTCCAGCCTGAGTGACAGAGCAAGATCTTTCTCAAAAAAAAAAAAAAAAGAAAAAAAAGAAAAAAATAATTTTCAGGTTTTAATTTTTTTTTTTTTTTTAATAGAGACAGGGTCTCACCATATTGCCCCACGCTGGTCTTGAATTGCTGGGCTCAAGCGATCCACCTTCCTCGGACCCCCAAAGTGCTAGGATTACAGGCGTGAGCCACCACGTCTGGTGATAAATAATTTTTTAAAAGGTTAAACACAATTAACATACAACTAAGCAATTCACCTTCTAGGTATTTACACAAAAATAAATGTCCATACAAAAACATATCTGAATCTTCACAGAGCATTATTCATAATAGCTAAAAAAAATGCAACCCAAATGTTCATCAATGGATGAATGGACAAACAAAATGCAGTATATCCATGCAACGTAATATTATTCAGCCATAAAAATGAATGAAATGATACATGCTACAACATGGATGAACCTAAAAGCATTATGCTAAATGAAAGAAGCCAACACAAAAAGGCCATTTATTGTATGATTCCATTTATATGGAATGTCCAGAATAGAGACAGGAAAATGATTAGTGGTTGCCAGAGGCTGGGTGAATGAAGGTAATGGAAGAGACTGCTAATGGGTATGAGGTTTCTTTTGGGGGTAATGAAAATGTTCTGGACTTAGATAATGGTGGTAGTTGCACAATATTGTGAATACACCAAAAACCACTGAATTCTATGATTTTGTTTTGTTTTGTTTTGTTTTGACAAAGTCTGGCTCTGTGGCCCAGGCTAGAGTGCACGATCACGGCTCACTGCAACCTCAAATTCTTGGGCTCAAGTGAATGTTCCTCCTACCTCAGCCTCCCAAGAGTCTGGCACTACAGGTGTGCACCACCATGCCTGGCTAATTTTTTTTTATTTTTTTATTTTTAGTACAGACAGGGTTGCCATGCTATGTTGCTCATGCTGATCTCAAACTCCTGGGCTCAAGCAATCCTCCCACCTCAGCCTCCCAAAGTGCTGGGATTACAGGCATGAGCTACCACACCTACTCCAAATTGTATGCTTTAAAATGGTGAGTTTTATGATATGTGAATTACTTGTCAACTTTTTTAGATGTGGAATGACATATGCCCAAAGATATATACTGGGGAAAACACCAAAGAAGAGTAGGGTAGAAAGTGGCCATGAATGACCTTCTAAACGTGAAACTTGAGCTGATGTGTAGAGAAGTAAGCCTGTAAATCTGCCTTATTCCCCACTTTCTCTGCTCCCAATCCTTCCTAAACTCAGAAATCACTTGTCACCCAAAGCAACACACTCACTGTCCAAATTCAAATTATTTCAATAAAAATGTTCTTCCCATAAGAAAATGACTGAGAGCTCTCCAGAGTCCTACTAGTGGATTTCTATTCCTATAAGAGAAAGTGGCCTAACCCAAATTAATTATATGCTGAGCATCCCAAATCCAAAAATCTCAAACCTGGGCGGGGTATAGTGGCTCAAGCATGTAATCCCTAGCACGTTAGGAGGCTGAGGTGAAAAGATCGCTTGAACCTAGGAGTTTGAGACCAGCCTAGGCAACATGGTGAAATGCTGTCTCTATAAAAATACAAAAATTAGCTGGGCATGGTGGCACATGCCTATAGTCCCAGCTACTCAAGAGGCTGAGGCAGGAGGATCCCCTGAGCCCAGAAGCTCAAGGCTGAAGTGAGCTGTGATTGTGCCACTCTACTCTGACAACAGAGCGAGACCCTGTCTCAAAACACAAATACACAAAAATCCAAAATCTGAAATGCTCCAAAATCTAAAACTTTTTGATGTCAAAGGAAATGCTCACTAGAGGATTTTGGAATATTTGTATATTACAGACATTCCAAAATCCAAAAAATCCAAAATATGAACAATTCTGGTCTCATATATCAAATAATGGACACTCAACCTGTATCTGACAAAGAATTTCAAGGCTGGAGCTGGGTGCGATAGCTCAGGCCTATAATCCCAGCACTTTGGGAGGCCAAGGTGGGCAGATCACTTCAGGTCAGGAGTTCGAGACCAGCCTGGTCAACATGGCAAAACCCCATCTCTACCAAAAATACAAAAATTATCTGGGGTCTAGTGGTGCACACCTGTACTCCCAATTACTTGGGAGGCCGAGGCGGGAGGATCACTTGAACCCAGGAAGCGGAGGTTGTAGTGAGCCGAGATCACACCACTGCACTCCAGCCTAAGCGACAGAGCGAGACTCCATCTCAAAAAGAAGAAGAAGAAGAAAAAGATCTATAACTAAATTTGTTGTAAGTTTCTCTTCTGACAATAGTAAAAGGCTTAGAAAGCACATTTCACGAGAGGTAGCTGGGGGAAAAGCTACTAGCGTGGAAAAGAAAAAAGTGGGACAAAATAACTGTCATTGAATAGGTGCAAAGTTGAGATTAGAGCTACCAGGAATAACTGTAGACAGAAAAATTAGGACCACTGAAGAGAAACTGCAGGGAGGCAGATCTACAATCATTATCAGGAAAATATTTCTAAAATGACAAATCTGCAAACTTGGAATTGGTAGCAACCAGCTGTGAAGTCCTTATCTTTGGAAATACCTGCATAGAGAACCCAGGAATCACCTATTATGTGAAACACTTGTCTAGATTATCTGTAAATCTCTTCTATGATTCTACGAGGAGGAAGAAGTCCAGAAAAAGAATTGTTCTTTCTCTCAATACTGCTAAAAGTATTTTTTTAAAAAAGCTAAATACCAGGAACTTCTTTAATTAAAAGGAACAATCCCATCAAGAAGACAAAGGTTGATTTGTTAGTCAAGATAATGAGACCACTTTCCTTAGGATCAAGTATAGCACTGGCAGTGAGAATAGGTCATTTGGTCAGGCACAGTGGCTCACACCTATAATCCCAGAACTTTGGGAAGCCGAGGTAGAAGGATTGCTTGAGGCCAGGAATTCAAGACCAGCCTGAGCAACATAGCAAGACTCTGTCCCTTAAAAAAGAAATAAATAAAAAATAAATCATCGATTCTAGATAAAATCACTCACTTTCTGTTTGGCCAAAGGTAAATGACTTCATCTCTCTACCTGAGCTGAAAAACAGTAATTTAAAATACCAATATTATAGGAGTATAATTTAAATTAGTTAATAACTGCAAAATGCTTTGGAAATTTACTTTATATGACAATTAAGACTGTATTTTTTACTTCATACATATACTAGAGTTGAAAAAATCAGCATGTGTTATTCATTAAATCAGCCAAATTTCTCACTGTCAGAGAAAGAAGTTAAGCAAGGAAGAGAATACTAGAATGAACTCTGTGGTGCTGGATTAGCATCAGAAATATCAGTATAAACTCATGTTTATATTTATATACAGAGAGAAGTAAACAAAGATATGTATGGGTCAGTATACATACATATTATTTCCTAACTATCCCCTGAGAGGGCCTAAAAGTAGTGATACCCTAGCAGTGATGAGTACATCAAGCTCATTTAGAAACCAGATATTGGTTTCTGGCCAGGCACGGTGGCTCACGCCTGTAATCCCAGCACTTTGGGAGGCCGAGATGGGCGGATCACGAGGTCAGGAGATCGAGACCATCCTGGCTAACACGGTGAAACCCCGTCTCTACTAAAAATACAAAAATTAGCCGGGCGCGGTGGCGGGTGCCTGTAGTCCCAGCCACACAGGAGGCTGAGGCAGGAGAATGGCGTGAACCCGGGAGGCAGAGCTTGCAGTGAGTGGAGATTGCACCACCGCACCCCAGCCTGGGCGACAGAGCAAGACTCCGTCTCAAAAAAAAAAAAAAAAAAAAGAAAGAAACCAGATATTGGTTTCTAAATACTTTTTTCCAACAGAAGGAACCAGGACACCTTGGAGAAATGGCTGATTTTAGGGTCAGGGCAGAGAAAGTATAAGATGAGACTGGAGCATCTTACAGTGCCAGAAAGTACAAAAGTGCTAAAAGACAAACGTAGGGAAGGGTATTTCAAAAGAACATGGTGCCAATGTTAAAATGGTCAAAGCTGCAACAACTTGAGCAACAAAATATAGTACTGGATTATAAGCAAATAAAAAAATATTCATGGGTCCATATTGATACAAATGATTTAATAAATAAATGGGGGAGGCACAAATCTTCTTTACAAAAGGACTCCAAATCATAAAAGTAGAAAAAATTAGAAAAATAGAAAACCAACAGAACAATATAATCAGTGCTGCCACAGGTAAGATTCACTAATGAATGCTAAAATAAGTAGAGGAAATTTTTAAGGAGAAATAAGATCTCTGTATAACCTCACAGTTATCTTCCCCAAAATATTAACTAATTACTTTGGGAATTTTAACATGCCCACAAATTCTTCCACACTCCTCCCTTCAGGGGTTGGAGCTTAATTCCCTTCCCCTGGAGTATGGATATGACTTGGTGACTCATTTCTAGGTTCTATCAAGTAAAATTAAAAAGCAGAAAAATAGTCACTTTACAGTACAGAACATCACTTTAATCAAGTTACCAAAGTTAACAAGGCACAGTGGCTCATGCCTGCAATCCTAGCATTTTCGCAGGATGAGGCGGGTGGACTGCTTGAGGACAGGAGTTCAAGACCAGCCTGGGCCACGTGGCAAAACCCCGCCTTTACTAAAAATACAAAAATTAGTCAGGCATGGTGGCACGTGCCTGTAGTCCCAGCTACTCTGGAGGTTAAGGCACAATAATCACTTGAATTGGTAGGCAGAGGTTGCCGTGAGCCAAGATCATGCCACTGCACTCTAGCCTGGGCAACAGAGCAAGACCTTGCCACAAAAAAAGGCCGGGCGCGGTGGCTCAAGCCTGTAATCCCAGAACTTTGGGAGGCCGAGACAGGCAGATCACGAGGTCAGGAGATCGAGACCATCCTGGCGAACACGGTGAAACCCCGTCTCTACTAAAAAAATACAAAAAACTAGCCGGGCGAGGTGGCGGGCGCCTGTAGTCCCAGCTACACAGGAGGCTGAGGCAGGAGAATGGCGTAAACCCGGGAGGCGGAGCTTGCAGTGAGCTGAGATCCGGCCACTGCGCTCCAGCCCCGGCGACAGAGCGAGACTCCGTCTCAAAAAAAAAAAAAAAAAAAAAAAAAAGGTAATCAGTAATGAGTCATGTTGATATCAGGTATCCCCAGATATGATATGACAAGAAGGGTAAACCATGTCTATGGTATTCTTCCCCAAAATGCATAACCTCAGGCTAATCATGAGAAAACACCAGAAAACCCAAAATGAGAACCATTCTACAAATACATGACCACTCATCTTTAAAGATGTCAAGGAAAGATAGGGAAGGAGAGACTAAGAAACTGTCACCTATTGGAAGAAACTAAAAAAACATTACATCTAAATGCAAATGTGGTATCCTGGATTGGATCCTGTAACAGGAATAGGACATCACTGGAAAACACAGGAAAACCAGAGGAAAGTCTGTAGTTTGGTCAATAATATTCCACTAATGCTAATTTCTTAATTTTGATAAGGGTATCAGGTTATACAAAATGTTAACACTAAGAGAAGTGGAATGAATATAGAATGTATATAGAAAGTCTGGGCCGGGCGCGGTGGCTCAAGCCTGTAATCCCAGCACTTTGGGAGGCCGAGACGGGCGGATCACAAGGTCAGGAGATCGAGACCATCCTGGCTAACACGGTGAAACCCTGTCTCTATTAAGAAATACAAAAAAAACTAGCCGGGCGAGGTGGCGGGCGCCTGTAGTCCCAGCTACTGGGGAGGCTGAGGCCGGAGAATGGCGTGAACCCGGGAGGCGGAGCTTGCAGTGAGCTGAGATCCGGCCACTGCACTCCAGGCTGGGTGACAGAGCGAGACTCCGTCTCAAAAAAAAAAAAAAGAAAGTCTGTACCACCTTTACAACTCTTCTGTAAGTCTAAAATTATTTAAACTGAGTTTTAAACTATTTTCCATATAAAAAGAAGGAAGGGAAGTTATAAATAAACATTTTTTTTTTTTGAGACGGAGTCTCGCTGTCGCCCAGGTTGGAGTGCAATGGTGCAGTCTCGGCTCACTGCAACCTCTGCCTCCCGGGTTCAAGGGATTCTCCTGCCTCAGCCTCCAGAGTAGCTGGGATTACAGGCGCCCGCCACCACGCCCAGCTAATTTTTTATTTTTAGTAGAGACAGGGTTTCACCATGTTGGCCAGGCTGGTCTCGAACTCCTGACCTCTTGCTCCGCCCACCTCAGCCTCCCAAAGTACTGGGATTACAGGCATGAGCCAAGGCGCCCAGCATAAATAAATTTTTAAAAGATATTTAAGTATATACAAACTAATAAAATGTTTACAGTAAGATTAGCTTTTTTTTTTTTTTTGAGATGGAGTTTCACTCTTGTTGCCCAGGCTACAGTGCAGTGGCACAATCTTGGCTCCCTGCAACCTGTGCCTCCCAGATTCAAGCGATTCTCCTGTCTTGGCCTCTCAAGTAGCTGGGATTACAGGTGCCTGCCACCATTCCAGCTAATTTTTGTATTTTAGTAGAGACAGGGTTTCACCATGTTGGCCAGGCTGGTCTTGAGCTCCTGACCTCAAGCGATCCCCCTGCCTCGGCCTCCCAAAGTGCTGGGATTACAGGCATGAGCCATCATGCCCAAGCCAAGAAGATTAACTTTTTTAACCTATAAAGAATCACAACAGCTGGTTGCAGAGGCCAGCACCTGTAATCCCAGCTACTCAGGAGGCTGAGGCAGGAGAACTGCTTGAACCCGGGAGGTGGAGGTTGCGGTGAGCTGAGATCGCACCACTGCACTCAAGCCTGGGCAATACAGCTAGACTCAGTCTCAAAAAAAAAAAAAAAAGAGTAAGAATCACAAAAGTTAGCCAAGTGTGATGGCGCACATTCACAGTCTGAACCACTGGGGAGGCTGAGGCAGGAGGATCACTTGAGGCTAGAAGCTCAAGGCTGCAGTGAGCTATGATCTCCCCACTGCGCTGACAGAACAAGACTCCATCTCAAAAAAAAAAAAAAAAAAAAAAGAAGAAGAAGAAGAAGAAGAAGAAGAAAGAATCACAAAAGTAATTGTGTTGACTTTCAAGCTTAAAATGTTAATGACATCCAAAATAGTTCACCATAAGGTCTGCATTGAAAGACTGGCCTAGGAGCTCTAAAATGGTAGATGAGTATGATGAATATGATCCCTTATGTATATCAGTGTGCTTTATTACCCCATTTTTGCAGGGGTGAGCAGGTCTGGCTCTTTCAGCAAGGCTGAAGTGCAGTGGCACAATCATAGCACTGGAGCCTTGAACTCCTGGGCTCAAGTGATCCTCCCACCCCAGCCTCCAGAGTAGCTGGGACTATAGACACATGCCACCACACCTAGCTAAGTTGTTGTTTTTGTTATTTTGCTGTACACTAAAATTATCTGGTGATTTTTTTTTTTTTTTTTTTTTTTTTTTTTTGAATGGAGACAGGGTCTCACTATGTTATTCAGGCTAGTGTCAAACTTCTGGCCTCAAGCAATCCTCTACCTCAGGCTCCCAAAGTGCTGGAATTACAGGCATGAGCCACCGAGCCCTACCATCCCCCTTCTTAACCTTAACCTTAACTGTCCTCAACCCACTCACTCCTAGCAGTAAGTCTACAATAACCTGGTTCTAAAAGTGCTGCTTAGAAAGACAAAGTGAAATCAGTGAAATTTACTTGGTTTCCTTTTCAAATTGACTATATAAATGAACTGCCAAGATGCCTTCCAGTGGGTCAAAATGTTCCTCTCAGATTTTCTCACATCTTAAGGAAATCTAAAAGCTACATAGCGACTACTCACGCTTAATCTTTTTTTTTTTTTTTTTTTTTTTTTTTTTTTTTTTTTTTTTTGAGACGGAGTCTCGCTCTGTCGCCGGGGCTGGAGCGCAGTGGCCGGATCTCAGCTCACTGCAAGCTCCGCCTCCCGGGTTTACGCCATTCTCCTGCCTCAGCCTCCTGTGTAGCTGGGACTACAGGCGCCCGCCACCTCGCCCGGCTAGTTTTTTGTATTTTTTTTTTAGTAGAGACGGGGTTTCACCGTGTTTGCCAGGATGGTCTCGATCTCCTGACCTCGTGATCCGCCCGTCTCGGCCTCCCAAAGTGCTGGGATTACAGGCTTGAGCCACCGCGCCCGGCCTCACGCTTAATCTTTTAAAAAAAAAAAAAAAAAAAAAAAAAAAACAAAGTGATTCCAAAAATTTTAACTGTCAAAAGCAAAAGTTTACAGAGCCAAAGGATTGATCACCACATTCAGAAACAAGATTAGGAAAGAACAAGATACTGTGAGATCAGGAAGAACCTACTCTCTGACTAAAGCTAAGCTGCCTATATATAAGAATATCCAGGTGCTTCCTTCACTGTCAGGAAACAATGGAGAATGATTTCTAAATAGGTAATATAAATGTATTTGTAAATTTGAAAATTTTAACAAAGGGATGCTGGAATGACAAATACTTGAAGAGACAACTTTAAAAACAAGTGGGACAGAGTAGGAAAACGTGTTAAGACACTCTCCAACACTGTGTGTCTTTACATTGGGGAAAGGGAGACTCACTAGACTTTTGTTCCTTGATTAAAACACCCATAAGGCCAGGCATGATGGCTCACGCCTGTAATCCCAACACTCTGGGAGGCCCAGGCAGATGGATCATCTGAGGTCAGGAGTTCAAGACCAGCCTGGCCAACAAGGTGACACCCCCATCTCTACTAAAATTTCAAAAATTAGCCAGGTGCGGTGGCTCACGCCTGTAATCTCAGTACTTCGGGAGGCCAAGGCAGGTGGAACACAAGGTCAGGAAATCAAGACCACCCTAACACAGTAAAACCCTGTCTCTACTAAAAATACAAAAAATTAGCCAGGTGTAGTGGCACGTGCCTGAAGTTCCAGCTACTCAGGAGGCTGAGGGAGGAGAATCGCTTGAACCCAGGAGGCAGAGGTTGCAGTGAGCCGAGATAGCGCCACTGCACTCCAGCCTGGGCAACTGAGACCCCATCTCAAAAAAATATATATACATATATATACACACACACACACACACACACACACACACAAACACACACACACAAATTAGCCAGGCGTGGTGGTGGGTACCTGTAATCCCAGCTATTCAGGAGGCTGAGGCAGAAGAATCGCTTGAAACTGGGAGGCAGAGGTTGCAGTGAGCCAAGATCATGCCACCGCACTCCAGCCTGGATAACACAGCGAGACTCCATCTCAGAAAATAAAATAGAATAAAATAAAAATAAATGGCCGGGCATGGTGGCTTGCACCTGTAACCCCAGCACTTTGGGAGGCCAAAGCAGGCGGATCACTTGAGGTCAGGAGTTTGAGACCAGTCTGGCCAACATGGCAAAACTCCGTCTCTACTAAAAATACAAAAATCAGCCGGGTGTGGTGGCACATGCCTGTAATTCCAGCTACTCATGAGGCTATGGCAGGAGAACTGCTTGAACTCAGGAGGTGGAGACTGCAGTGAGCCGAGATCCTGCCACTGTCCAGCCTGGGCAACAGAGCAAGACCCTGTCTCAAAAATAGGTAATTAAATAAATAAAATTTAAATTTAAAAAATACCCACTAAGAATATCTAGTGCCTTTCCAATTCTATAATCAACTACCTTTTTATTACTGATTAGGCAGCCCAGAACAATGGAGGTGTCCTGGTCAGTGGATAATTAAATCCAATTGTGCACATGGCACTTAATGCTTCCAACATACATTAACCGGTATCTGGTTTATCAGTCTCTGGTGAGTTTGTTATTTTGCATGAATAAATTCCAAGCACTTGAATCATCCCAATGTAAACCAAAATTCTGAAGTTTCTGAACTACTATGTGGGGGTTGGAGAGACCTTGGTTTGGTTGGATACTACTTTCGCCACTTAACTATCTGTGTGACCCCTTATTCCCATCAGTCTCAATCTCCTCATCTGTTAATAAATACAGCTAGTGACTGGGAGATGGCAAGTGCTCAAAAAGTGACAGCTTTATTATTTTGAAGCTAAATTTGAAAGGATGTGTATAACTGAGGTGAAAACATTTCATTTGAAAAGAACTAGTACAGATCAGCAAACTACGTCAATTTAAAAGACACAGTTTGAAGAGATATGTCCCAATCTATGGAGTTGAGAAAAGTAAAGTTTAAAAGTTGCAAGTAAAGTACACACTGCACAGTACAGACGGGAGTCTCCTGCTTAGCAACTCTAATGTTGTCTACCAAACACCCAGCTTGTAATAGAGCATGACAACTGTTCACTCTAAATCCATGTGCTCAGCTTGGATTCAGGATTGATTTATAAAAATAGCTGCTGGTGGTGCTCTTTGAATCTCTTTGCGCTGATGACTGGGCAGTGTTACCCTACAGGCCTAGAGCAGCTGTATTCCCTCACCACACCCATTTCTCTGTCTACCCAGCCAAGCTGACGGCACCCTGCCCCCGCCCCCCATCTCTACAGCATACTATTCTCCCTCCTCCTGGGCTGAGTGAGCAAATTACAAGCACAAATATCCCCTGATGCAATGCCACAACCATCCCTGGGAAAGAGCAAAGGCAGTTGCCAAAAGCACAGCAGCAGGGAAATGGGCGGGAGACGCGCGCGCACGCACACACACACACACACACAGAGCAAGAAACGCTGCAATACTACGCAGCCAGGGAGAGAGAATTGAGAGGCCCTGGGGAGCAATGCTGTAACAGGACCAGAGAAGGCAAAGGAGAAAAGGGGGTTTCCAGTAGAAAGCTGGGTAACACTAACCTTCCCGAGAAGCACGTATTTCATCCGAGTTTGGGTTCTAAAGCACAAACCTATAAGGTAATCAATCACTGCCTCCTCCGCAAAACAGCAAATGAATTTAATTTACTCGTTCCTGGAAGTAAGCAAAACTCTCACAACTCTTCCACAGGACAATTTCACCAAAGGGATCTCACACGGGCAGAGAACTTGTTCCATGTGATAAATCACAATCTCTGTTCTGGGTAATGTTTCCAACTGCCCCTCCTAGTCCCTGTACCCTCCCCACCCCCACCCTAATGCGACCCCTTCGCACTCCCACTGCCAGACACACGCTTTAGTCCCCACACAGTGCTGGGGCCTTTGCATGCGGGAAGAGCCCCGCCTAGGGCCCGGTTCTCCAGACCACCCTTCAGCCCCACCCATAACCCCTAACTGGACACACTAAGGCTGAATTCAGCCTCACATCAACTGACCCCCATAAAGCCTCAGAAAACGACCTCTGAGTTCTCCTACACCCCCGAACCCCACCCAAGGTCCCAGACTGTGGCCGACCCTCGCTCCGCGGCTCAGCCCCATCCAAAGTCCGAGGCAAGTCGCTCGGCCCCACCGCCCCGACCCTCAAAACTGGACCTCTCAGCCCCCCTCAATCCAAGAATCCCCCAGATCGCGCCTCAAAGACTCCGAAGGTCACGGCCGCCGGCCCCCCGCCTGGCCCCCTCCCTCGGACGCCCCCGCGTCTCGCAGGCCGGCGGCCACCGCCCTTCCACGCCTCGGGCGGGCCCCGTGGGGTACCGGGCTGCCGCGGGACAAGGCGCGGGCAGCCCCAGGACAGTGAGGAGGCCGCCCCTCCATGGGACCCCGCCTGCGGCTGCACCTACCCGCCGCCGCCGAGACGGAGCCGGAGCAGGAGGAAGCCAGGAGAGCGCCGGGAAGAGCCGTGGAGGAGCTGGGAGACGTCGGGAGGAGCCGGGAGCCAGCGAGCGAGCCGGAGGGGCGGGGCGCAGGGAGGCGGCCGCTTCCTCGTCGCCCTCTTGAGGGCGGGCGCAAGGGAGGGACGCCGCCACCGCCTACCCGGCAGGCGCCGCCGCTCCGGCCAATAAGGGTGGCGAGGGGGAGGGCGGAGGGCTACGGCGGACCAATGGGTGCTGGCCTTGCTGCCACGCTCTCTCTGCAGAGCTGCGCGAGCCGCGGGCCGTTGTGGGGGAGCTTCTTGCCTGCGGCTTGCGAATGCCGAAGCTGACGGCAGGCCGATCGATTGCCTCCGCTGTTCTATGATGGCCGTCGCTGTCTCTCAGAGTCTGGGCCCCTGGAGCGGAGAGAGTGCGAGAGTGGGCGCGCACGCGGGCCAGGCCACCAGAGGGTGGGGCCTGTGGGCTCTGTGATGTAACCTGGGAGGGGCGCGGGGCGGAGCCTAGGTCGCGGGCCAGCTGAGCTCTGGAAGGAACTTTTAGTGAAGCGGGAGGACGCCACAGGTCCTCTGCAGGGCTCCGCTTCCTGGAGCGGCATGTGGCTAGTGAACTCTGAAACGTGGCTGGCCCAAGTTGAGATGTGCTGTAAGTGTGTGTACAGTACACACACACCAGATTTCCTAGACTTAGTACCAAAAAATATATGTATTTTTTTTAAAGGGTTACAAGTGGGATAATTAATTATAACAAAATTGATGACAGTTGGGATATATTTGGTTAAATAAGAAATATTGAGGCCGGGCGCGGTGGCTCACGCTTGTAATCCCAGCACTCTGGGAGGCCGAGGCGGTGGGTCACTTGAGGTCAGGAGTTCGAGACCACTCTGACCAACATGGCGAAACCCTGCCTCTACTGAAAATACAAAAATTATCCAGGAATGATGGCAAGTGCCTGTAATCCCAGCTACTTGGGAGGCTGAAGCAGGAGAATTGCTTGAACCCGGGAGGCGGAGGTCGCAGTGAGCTGAGATGGTGCCACTGCACTCCAGCCTGGGCAACACAGTGAGACCCTGTCTCAAATGAAAAAAAAAAGTTTCCTTTTCTACTGCAATTAACATTACTTCATCCCAAAGCCCCAGATTTTGTGGAATCCTTAACTTACTGTCGTAAGAAAACACACAGGTGGGAGCTTTAAAGTTACTTTGATCATTCTTCCTGATTGCTGGAGTAGTCAGCATATTCCTGTACCAGACTTCAGGAATAGAATTGGCTTTGAGCTCCTTTGTAGTTAGATGGCGAGGAAAACTGAAAAGTGTTGGAATCCTCTATTCTTTCTGTAAACCAAAAAGTGAGACAGGTCTCAATCAATTTAGAAATTTATTTTGCCAAGGTTAAGGACTTTCCCGGAAGAAAAAAACAGAATCACAGAAACAGTCTGTGATCTCTGCCTTTCTCCAAAGATAAATTTGAGGGATTCAGTATTTAAAGGGGAAAAGTGGGCTGGAGGGAACAAGAGAAAAGGAGCAGGTAGAGGAATAGTCAATTGTGTAATTGTGTATTATGTCAAGTATGTCTGCTTAGAAATGAAAGGAAAGGCAACTTCTTGCATGACTCAGCTTTCAACTTAATTTTTTCCTTTTGGAATAGTGAATTGGGGTCCACCTAAGTTGTTTTTTTTGTTTTTGTTTTTTTTTTTTTTGGAGATGGAGTCTTGCTCTGTCGCCCAGAGTGGAGTGCAGTGGCACAGTCTCTGCTCACTGCAGCCTCCGCCTCCCGAGTTCAAGCAATTCTTTTTTTTTTTTTTTTTTTTTTGAGACGGAGTCTCGCTCTGCCGCCCAGGCTGGAGTGCAGTGGCCGGATCTCAGCTCACTGCAAGCTCCGCCTCCCGGGTTCACGCCATTCTCCTGCCTCAGCCTCCGGAGTAGCTGGGACTACAGGCGCCCGCCACCGCGCCCGGCTAGTTTTTTGTATTTTTTAGTAGAGACGGGGTTTCACCGTGTTAGCCAGGATGGTCTCGATCTCCTGACCTCGTGATCCGCCCGTCTCGGCCTCCCACAGTGCTGGGATTACAGGCTTGAGCCACCGCGCCCGGCCTATTCAAGCAATTCTTACACTGCCATGCCCAGCTAATTTTTGTATTTTAGTAGAGATGGGGTTTCACCATGTTGCCCAGGCTGTTCTCAAACTCCTGAACTCAGACAATCCGCCTGCCTCAGCTTCCCAAAGTGCTAGGATTACAGGCATGAGCCACCACGCCCAACCCGAAGTTTTTTGTTTGTTTGTTTCGTTTTGTGTTTTTTGAGACAGAGCCTCTCTCTTTCACCGAGGCTGGAGTGCAGTGAGTGGCACGATCTCAGCTCACTGCAACCTCCGCCTCCCAGATTTAAGCAATTCTCTGTCTCAGCCTCCCAAGTAGCTGGGATTACAGGCGCCTGCCACCACGCCTGGCTAATTTTTGTTTTTTTAGTAGAGACAGGGTTTCACCATCTTGGCCAGGCTGATCTTGAACTCCTGACCTTGTGATCCACCCGCCTCAGCCTCCCGAAGTGCTGGGATTACAGGGGTGAGCCACCATGCCTGGCCGAGGGGTCCAACATTTTTATTTTCCTTTCACATTTCTTTAAGATGTTTTTTCCCCAGGGCCAGGTACAGTGGCTCACGGCTGTAATCCCAGCATTTTGGAGGCCAAGGTGGGAGGATCGCTTAAGCCCAGTGGGAGGGTCTCACTCTGTTGCCCAGACTGGAGTGCAGTGGTGCAGTCATGGCTTACTGCAGCCTCCACCTCCCAGGCTCAAGTGATCCTCCCACCTCAGCCTCCCAAGTAGCTGGGACCTCAGGCTTCTGCCTCCACACTCGACTAATTTTTTTAATTTTTGTAGAGATGGGGTCTCACTGTATTGCCCAGGCTAGTCTTGAACTCCTTCACTCAAGCTATCCTCCTACCTCTGCATCCGAAAGTGCTGGGATTACAGGTGTGAGCCACCACACCCAGACTTCTTTACACCATGTTATATGTAGAGCTAGAGACCCAGGAGTGATTCTCAGTTATTCCCTTCCTTTTCCCCTCATACCTACCAGATTTTCCTCCTGCCTTAGAAACATCTCCACTGACATATGCTGTTCTGGTCCAGTCCTTTATCTCTTTCCTGTATCCTGCCATAGTTTCTTTCAAGCCTTCCCCTTGCTCCTGCTTCAGTCCAAATATCACAACTTTCTGTACCACCCCCTTCCATTCATAATATCCTCCTGCATCCCTTGTATGCCTCTCTATTACAACTCTCACCATATATGTGATAGTTATTTGTATAAATATGGATCTGCCCGGCCAGGCGAGGAGGCTCAGGCCTGTAATCCCAGCACTTTGGGAGGCCAAGGCAGGCGGATCACGAGGTCAGGAGATCAAGACCATCCTGGCTAAGAGGATGAAACCCCATCTCTACTAAAAATACAAAAAAAAAAAAAAAAAAAAAAGGATCTACCCTAACAGATTGCATCTCAAACTACAGGTTCATTCTGTTTCCCCAATTCCAGTGGAAAAGAACATTCCTTCCAGTTCCAGGGTGCCCAGGATGAAAAGCATAGGACCACCTATTCTGGGCACACTGCCTATGGGATTGCCCTGCAATTACAAGGAGCAGTAATAAAAAAGAAGGAAAAAAAAAAAAAAAAAAAGCACAGAACCTCAGCATCTCAAAGTTGGAAAGGATTTTAGCAAACTGACTCAGTCTCATGTCTAAGGATATATTCTTGAGACTCTACAAGTTCACAATAAGCCATCTCAGGATTACATTTGAGTTATCCTTTAAAAGAATGCTTTATATCTATTCATCCAAATTTTGATGAAAATGTAGGCTAGGACACAAACATTGGCAGAATCCAATAGCTTATCTTAGAGGCTTTCCTTCAGTTTTAACCTAAACCCCTTCAATGACTTTTCATTGCATCAGAATCCTAAACATGTATTTCAAGACCTTGTGCAATGATACTGCCTCTGTCTTACCTCATCATCTGCCTTTTTTCTCACTGTGCCCAGTACCATCTGCTTTCTCTGTTTCTTAAACTTTCCCTTGTCAAGGCCCTTCTCATATTATTTCCTCTGCTATCCTAATATATGATTAATATGATTTTCTGCCAGGTATGGTGGCACATGCCTGTAATCCCAACACTTTGGGAGGCCAAGGCGGGAGGATTGCTTGAGTTCAGAAGTTTGAGACCAGCCCAGGCAACATGATGAAACCCTGTCTCTACAAAAAAAAAAAAAAAAAAAAAAATTAGCTGGGATGGTTGTGGGCACCTATAGTCCCAGCTACCTGGGAGGCCGTGGTGGGAGGATCACCTGAGCCTAGGGAGGTTGAGACTACAGTGAGCCATGATCATACCTCTGCACTCCAGCCTGGGTGACAGAGTAAGACACCATCTCAAAAAAAAAAAAAAAAAAAAGATGTGATTTTCCACATAGAAAATTTGAAAGACTAATAAAAGAGTTCATGGCCAGGCATGGTGGCTCACACTCGTAATCCCAGCACTTTGGGAGGCCGAGGTCAGGAGTTCGAGACCAGCCTGACCAACATGGTGAAACCCCGTTTCTACTAAAAATACAAAAATTAGCCAGGTGTGGTAGCTAATGCCTGTAATCCCAGCTGCTCAGGAGGCTGAGGCAGGAAAATCACTTGAACCTGGGAGGCGGAAGTTGCAGTGAGCCAAGATTGTGCCATTGCCTGGGCGACAAGAGCGAAACTCCATCTCAAAAATAAAAAGAGTTCAGCAAGGTTACCGGGTACAAAGTTAATATACGAAAAGGCATAACAGCATATATATCAATAATCAATAAGAAAATGAGATAGAAAAGAAAAACCCTACAAAAATGAGATACCACAACACACCTACTAATTAGAATGGCCAAAAGCCAGAACACTGACAACACCAAGTGCTGGCAAGAAATGTGAAACAATAGGAGCTCACATGCATTGCTGCTGGGAATGCGAAAGCTACAGCAACTTTGGAAGACAGTTCAGCAGCTTCTTACAAAACTAAACGTACTCTCATATGATCCAGCATATTGCCCTCCTTGGTATTTACTCAGAGGAGCCAAAAATTTATGTCAACACAGGCAGGGCAAGGTGGCTTACGCTTGTAATCCCAGCACTTTGGGAGGCCGAGGCGGATGGATCACCTGAGGTCAGGAGCTAAAGACCAGCCTGGCCAACATGGCGAAACCTCATTTCTACTAAAAATAACAAAAATTAGCTGGGCATGGTGGCGGGTACCTGTAATCTCAGTGGCTCTGGAGACTGAGGCAGGAGAATCGCTTCAACCCAGGAGGCGGAGGTTCCAGTGAGCTGAGATCACACCATTGCACTCCAGCCTGGGCAACAAGAGCGAAACTCAGTCTAAAACAAAACAAAACAAACAAAAAAAAACATTATGTCTACACAAAAACCTGCACACAATTTTTTTTTTGCGGGGGGCGACAGAGTCTTGCTCTTTTTGTCCAGGCTGGAGTGGTGCAGTGGCGCCACCTCAGCCCACTACAACCTTTGCCTCCCGGGTTCAAGCGATTCTCCTGCCTCATCTTCCCAGGTAGCTGGGATTGTAGGCATGCACCACCATGCTGGGGCTGATTTTTGTATTTTTAGTAGAGACGGGGCTTCGCCATGTTGGCCAGGCTGGTCTTGAACTCCTGACTTCAGGTGATCTGACCTCCTCGGCTTCCCAAAGTGCTGGGATAACAGGCATGAGCCACTGCGCCCCGGCCTCATGAATGTTTATAGTAGCTTTATTCATGATTGCCAAAACCTGGAAGTAACGGAGATTTCCTTTCATAAGTGAATGGTTAAATAAACTGGGATTGGAAGAATGCACCAAAAAAAAAAAAAGGCTGGCCTTGGGTGGTAAGGTTACATAGTTATTATTTACTTCTTAATGCTTTTCCAAATTTTGTACTATAAATCATTTATTTCTTTTTACAGTCAGAAAAAGTTCAATGAAATTTTGTTTTTAGAGACTGGTTCTCGCTATGTTGCCCAGGCTGGAATGCAGTGGCTATTCACAGGTGCCACTCGACTACTGATCAGCACGGGAGTTTTGACCTGCTCCATTTCTGACCTGGGCTGGTTCACCCCTCCTTAGGCAACCTGGTGGACCCCTGCTCCCAGGAATTAACCATATTGATGCCGAACTTAGTGTGGACAGACACCTAATCCACATAGTGCACTACATCCCAGAACTCCTGGACGTAAGTGATCTTCTTGCCACAGCTTCCTAAGTAGCTGGTACTACAGGCGTGGCACCCCACCTAGCACTTTATGTGTGTATGTATGTATTTATTAATTTATTTATTTTTGAGATGGAGGATTGCTCAGTCGCCAGACTGGAGTGCAGTGGTGCGACCTCAGCTCACTGCAACCTCTGCTTCCCAGGTCCAGGTGATTCTCCTGCCTCAGCCTCCCAAGTAGCTGGGACTACAGGCGTGTGCCACCAGGTCCAGCTAATTTTTGTATTTTTAGTAGAGACAGGGTTTCACCATGTTGGCAGGATGGTCTCCATCTTTTGACCTTGTGATCCACCTATCTCGGCCTCCCAAAGTGCCGGGATTACAGGCGTGAGCCACCACGCCTGGCCACACTTTATTTTTTTGAGACAGGGTCTCACTCTATTGCCCAGGCAGTACTGCAGTGGAACAATTTTTTTTTTTTTTTTTGAGATGGAGTTTCACTCTTGTTGCCCAAGCTGGAGTGGAATGGCTTGATCTTGGCTCACTGCAACCTCCACCTTCCGGGTTCAAGTGATTCTCTTGCCTCAGTCTCCCAAGTAGCTGGGATTACAGGCATGCACCACCATGTCCATCTAATTTTGTATTTTTGGTGGAGACAGGGTTTCTCCATGTTGGTCAGGCTGGTCTCGAACTCCCAACCTCATGTGATCCACCTGCCTCAGCCTCCCAAAGTGCTGGGATTAAAGACACGAGCCACTGTGCCCGGCCTGCAGTGGGACAATCTTACCTCACGGCAGCCTCAACCTCCTAGGGTCAAGCAGTTCTCCCACCTCAGCCTGAGAGAGTAGGCTGGGACTACAGGTACATGCCATCATGCCTGGCTAATATTTTATTTTTTATTTTTGGAGAGACAGGGTCTCACTGTGTTATCCAGGCTGGTCTTAAACTCCTGGCCTCAAATGATTCTTCTGCTTCAGCCTCCCAAAGTGCTGGGCTTACAAGTGTGAGTCACCATACCCAGTATCAATAAATACTTTTTTTAAAAATGTATTCTTATTTTTATTTTATCTCTTACAGAAAGGAAATAAATACATTTTAAAGTGAGGTAAGCAACAGCAACAACAAAAATCTTCACAGAGTGAAACAATAAATAAAACCGATGTGGTACCGAGGAATAAAACTAACAATAGGTTGTAAGACTTTCTATAGAAAAATATTATAGGCCCGGTGCGGTGGCTCATGCCTGTAATCCCAGCACTTTGGGAGGCCAAGGCGGGTAGATCACAAGGTCAGGAGTTCGAGACCAGCCTTGTCAATATGGTGAAACCCCGTCTCTACTGAAAATACAAACAAAATTAGCTGGGTGTGGTGGCACACGCCTGTAATCCCAGCTACTCAGGAGGCTGAGGCAGGAGAATTGCTTGAACCTGGGAGTCGGAGGTTGCAGTGAGCCAAGATCCTGCTGCTGCACTCCAGCCTGGGCGACAGAGGGAGACTTTGTCTCAAAAAAAAAAAAGCAAAACATTATAAAACTTTACAACTTTTAGAAGAAAATATAGGGTCAGGGTGCTGTGGCTCACACCTGTAATCCCAAAACTTTGGGAGGCAGAGGTGGGTGGATCGCTTGAGCTCAGGAATTCGAGACCAGCTTGAGTGACATGGTAAAACCTCATCTCTACAAAAAATACAAAATTAGCTGGGCCTGGTGGTGCATGCCTGTAGTCCCAGCTACTCGGGAGGCTAAGGTGGGAGGATCGCTTGAACCCACGGAGGCAGAGGTTGCAGTGAGCCAAGATTGTGCCACTGTATTCCAGCCTGGGTGACAGAGTGAGACTCTGTCTCAAATAAATAAATCTCTTTTAAAAAAAGAGAAAGAGAAAAGAAAATATTGGGCAATATCTTGATGCTCTCGGTAGGAATCTTGCTGCAATTTTTTGGTACCAAAGCTTGTCAGATAAACACAATTTTACATACCAATTTTATCATAATTTATGATGTTTATGTTAGGATTCCATGGGAAGAGGGAAATACAATTACATGGATTAGAATTTGAATGGAATAGGATCATAGCATTTTAAGAATCAGAAGGGTCTTTTGGATTATTTTAGCCCAATCCTTTTTCAAGTGAAGTAATTGAGATATGTTGAGGACCTACAAGAAAAATGGCAGAATGCAGGCTTGAACTCATTTTCTTACTCTCGTGTGGGTGCTTGCTGCACTTACCCCTTCTTTCATCTTTAAATTAATGTAGGCCGGCACTGGACGCTGTGGCTTATGCCTGTAATCTAAGCACTTTGGGAGGCCGAGGTGGGCGGATCACCTGAGGTTGGGAGTTTGAGACCAGCCTGGCCAACATGGTGAAACCCTGTCTCTACTGAAAACACAAAAATTAGCTGGACGTGGTGGTGTGAGCCTGCAAATCCCAGCTATTCTGGAGGCTGAGGCAGGAGAATCACTTCAACCCAGTAGGCTGCAGTGAGCCAAGATCGCACCACTACACTCCAGCCTGGCAATAGAGTGAAACTTCATCTAAAAAAAAAATAGGGCCAGGTGCCGTGGCTCATGCCTGTAATCCCACTTTGGGAGGCCGAGGTGGGTGGATCACCTGAGGTCAGGAGTTCAAGACCAGCCTGACCAACATGGAGAAACCTCGTCTCTCCTAAAAATACAAGATTAGCTGGGCATGGTGGTGCATACCTGTAATCCCAGCTACTTGGGAGGCTATGGCAGGAGAATGGCTTGAACCTGGGAGGCAGAGGTTTCGGTGAGCTGAGATCACGCCATTGCACTCCAGCCTGGGCAACAAGAGTGAAACTCTGTCTCAAAAAACAAACAAACAAACAAAAACAGGGGTTCATTTTGATCACTTTACAGGAAATCAAAGATTGAGGTAGCTAGCCAGGTGTGGGGTGTGGTGGCTCATACCCCACTGTATACCGGCTACTCAAGAGGCTGAGGTAGGAGGATCTCTGAGCCCAGGAGTTTGAGACCATCTTGTGCAACATAGCGAGACCCCTTCTTTTGTTTTTTTGTTTTTTTTGTTTTTGGGTTTTTTTTGAGACAGAGTCTCACTCTGCCGCCCAGGCTGGAGAGTGGTGGCGTGATCTCGGCTCACCGCAACCTCCGCCTCCCGGGTTCAAGTGATTCTCCTGCCTCGGCCTCCCGAGTAGCTGGGATTACAGGTGCCTGCCACCATGCCCGGCTAATTTTTGTATTTTTAGTAGAGATGGGATTTCAGGTGATCTGCCCACCTCAGCCTCCCAAAGTGCTGGGATTACAGGCGTGAGCCACCATGCCTGGCCAAAACCCCTATCTCTTAAAGCCATCATTGGCCAATAAACCCCTATTGATGTAAGCTACTATTAGTTTCTGTCATTTGCAGCTAAATGCAATCCCAACTGATACACGGAGTAAAAGCCCTGGACTACAAGTTGAGAAACCCCATTACAGTCCCAGTTCTGCTGGGAACAAGCTATGTGGCCTTGGGCAAGCCATTTCCCATCTCTGGGCCTCAGGTTCCTCATCTCTACCAGGGGAAGTAGAACAAGATGGTCTCTTTTACCTCTTACTTTCTTTGGTCTCATTCATCGTTCATGCTGTATAATATGTAATACGGCACTTCTTTTCCCTAGAAATATGACTACTTCTTTCAAGGTTCATTCAGTGTTCCCTTTTTCCTGTGACCTCAGGACTAATTACAAGGGCCTGTCTCCTTTGAGTGAATGTAACACCTTTGGGGCATTCCCTGAACACAAAGTCCCTCTAGCTAGATCCTTGTTTTCTCTTCCTTTGGTTAATTTTTTTTTTTTTTTTTTTTTTTTTTTTTTTTTTTCTGAGAGTTGGGGTTTCACCATGTTGACCAGATTGGTCTCAAACTCCTGACCTCAGGTGATCCGCCTGACTCAGCCTCCTAAAGTGCTGGGATTACAGGTATGAGCCACCGCGCCCGGGCCCTCTTCCTTTGGTTAATTTTATATACCTACACCTAGGCGGAGCACAAAGGAGGGAAGGGGTTGTTTCTACTCTAAAAATACTGGAGTACCATGCCCACCTCTGCCCCTAACCCACCTCTGCCCCTAACCCCTAAACATGCTATGTGATTTCTCCTCTTGGGGCCTCAAATGCATCGTTTATGAAAAAAGAGGATGGCAGACTGTCAAAGAGCCCTTGAAGCCCTGGCATTCTAAAACCGAATTATAACTTCTAATTTTCTTCTCTCACTGTGATAGCACTTTTCTGGTTGTGAAGTGCTTTGCTCTCTGGTATGAGAGGTTAGGCTTTCTATGACTCAGTCTGAGTTAGTATTACTATCCACATTTTGAAGTTGAGGAAACAGATTTAGGGATGTGAAGTTGTGTGCCCAAGATCACTGATGGGGCTCAGGGCACCCCACCCCAAAATATGACTATAGGAGATCACAGCATGCCACCCCAAAATATACCTCTTTGGCATACTTGACCTGATTATTCTGAGAAACTGCAGACACAAGAGTAGCTCTGAAAATCTGTCCTTTTATAAAAGAACTTTGGCCGGGCGCGGTGGCTCAAGCCTGTAATCCCAGCACTTTGGGAGGCCGAGACGGGCGGATCATGAGGTCAGGAGATCGAGACCATCCTGGCTAACACGGTGAAACCCCGTCTCTACTAAAAATACAAGAAAATTAGCCGGGCGAGGTGGCGGGCGCCTGTAGTCCCAGCTACTCGGGAGGCTGAGGCAGGAGAATGGCGTGAACCCGGGGGAGCGGAGCTTGCAGTGAGCCGAGATCGCGCCACTGCACTCCAGCCTGGGGCACAGATCAAGACTCCGCGTCAAAATAAATAAATAAATAAATAAATAAATAAAAATAAATAAATAAAAGAACTTTGCATCTATAAAGGAAATCTACATTAGTAGATTATCTGTATCAGGAAGAGAACTGCTCTGAGATAACATTTTTTATGTTATGTTATGTTATGTTACGTTATGTTATGTTATGCTATGTTATGTTATGCTATGTTATGTTACGTTATGTTATGTTATGTTATGCTATGTTATGTTATGCTGTGTTATGTTATGTTACGTTATTTTATTAAGACAGAGTCGCACTCAGTTTCCCAGGCTGGAGGGCAGTTGCACAATCTCGGCTCACTGCAACCTTCACCTCCCAGGTTCAAGCAATTCTCATGCCTCAGCCTTCCGAATAATTGGGATTACAGGCTTGTGCCACCACACCCAGCTAATTTTTTGTATTTTTAGTAGAGATGGGGTTTCACCATGTTGGCCAGGCTGGTCTTCAACTTCTGACCTCAAGTGATCTGTCCACCTCAGCCTCCCAAAGTGCTGGGATTATAGACATGAGCCACCACCCTTAGCCCTGAGATATCCTTTATTACCTGAGAGACATTTTATCTGCATAGCAGAACACCCTTGGTTCACATATATTTCCTCCTCTTGCCCTCCTGTGGCTTGTTGCCACCTACCCCTCCCTCAGGCAGGTCTGTATTCATTTCTGTAGCTCAGGATGCTATATAAGCTTCAATAGTCTGACCCTTTTAAGGGTCTTATGTTTTGTGGGGCTCCTGTGTGTATATACATAATTAAATGTACTTTTTCTCATGTTAATCTGTCTTATTTCAGTTTAATTCATAGCCAACCAAAGAACCTAGAAAGATAGAGAGGAGACATTTTCCCCTCTCCTAGTACACACCCAGTTACCCAACTAGTAAGTGGTAGATCTGGAACTGGAGATCACATCCTTTGACTCCTTGCTCAGTTCACTTTCCACCTCTTCTTGAATTTTTTTTTTTTTTTTTTTTTGAGACGGAGTCTGGCTCTGTCGCTCAGGTTGGAGTGCAGTGGCACGATCTCAAGTCACTGCAAGCTCCGCATCCTGGGTTCACACCATTCTCCTGCCTCAGCCTCCCGAGTAGCTGGGACTACAGGCGCCCACCACCATGCTCGGCTAATTTTTTTTGTATTTTCAGTAGAGATAGGGTTTCACCGTGTTAGCCAGGATGGTCTTGATCTCCTGACTTCGTGCTCTGCCCGCCTCAGCCTCCCAAAGTGCTGGGATTACAGGCATGAGCCACCACGCCCGGCTTTTTTTTTTTTTTTTTTTTTTTTTTTGAGGCAAGTTCTCACTCTGTTGCCCAGGCTGAAGTGCAGTGGTGTGTTCATGGCTCACTGCAGCCTTGATGGCCCAGGCTCCAGCAATCCACCCACCTCAGCCTCTTGAGTAACTGGGACTATAAATGTGTGCCACTACGCCTGGATAAACTTTATTTATTTATTTATTTATTTATTTTTTAGGAATGGGGTTCTTACCATGTTGCCCAGACTGGTCTCAAACTCCCGGGGGGCGCAAGGGCTCAAGTGATTCACCTTTGCCTCCCAAAGAGGTAGGATTACAGGTATGAGCCAGCACTGTGCCTGACTGATTTTTTTGTTTGTTTTTTCTCTTTCCCTTTTCTCTCCAGGATCTGCTTCCTAGCTATAATCATAATTGCTGTCTCTGTTCAGAGCTCACCATAGATCACTCAGAATTGGCCAACTATGGCCAGTTCAGTAAGCCTTTGGTGAGAGCCTGCTTCAGAAAAGGTTTTCTGAGAGGAGATGAACATGAAAGGATTATTTTAAAAGATGCTTGCCTTAGCTCCTTGGCACTTCCTCACTTAGCTTGGAATGAAACATTGGGCAGATTGGATAAACTAACTTATATTTAGGAAACAGCTGCATATAATCATGGAATTCCTGTGGGCACGGTCCACACTGACTCAATTAGTGTGGACAGAGGACTTTGCAGGGAAGCATTTTTTAAATACTTACTTGGGAATAATTTTGCCAGGGACAGTGGCTCACGCTTGTAATCCCAGCACTTTGGGAGGTTGAGATGGGAGGATGGCTTGAGCCCAGAAGTTTGAGACTAGCCTGGGCAGCAAAGTGAGACCCCATTTCTTTTTTTTTTTTTTTTTTTTTTTTTTTTTTTTTTTTTTTTTTTTTGACGCGGAGTCTTGCTCTGTGCCCCAGGCTGGAGTGCAGTGGCGCGATCTCGGCTCACTGCAAGCTCCGCTCCCCCGGGTTCACGCCATTCTCCTGCCTCAGCCTCCCGAGTAGCTGGGACTACAGGCGCCCGCCACCTTGCCCGGCTAATTTTCTTGTATTTTTAGTAGAGACGGGGTTTCACCGTGTTAGCCAGGATGGGTGAGACCCCATTTCTACAAAAAAATTTTAAAAATTAGCCAGGGCCAGGAGCAGTGGCTGTTATACCAGCACTTTTAGAGGCTGAGGCAGGTGGATCACCTGAGGTCAGGAGTTTCAGACCAGCCTGGCAACATGGTGAAACCCCATCCATACTAAAAATACAAAAATTAGCCAGCCATGGTGTCAGGTGCCTGTGATCCCAGCTACTTGGAAGGCTGAGACAGGAGAATCGCTTGAACCCAGGAGGCAGAGGTTGCAGTGAGCTAAGATCCCACTGCTGCACCACTCCACTCTGGGTGACAGAGCAAAACCCTGTCTCCAAAAGAAGAAAAATTAGCCAAGCATGGTGGCATGTGCTTGTGGTCCCAGCTACACAGGAGGTTGAGGCATGAGGATCCCTTGAGCCCAGTAGGTCAAGGCTGCAGTGAGCCATGTCCGTACCACTACACTCCAGCCTGAGTGACACAGCGAGATCCTGTCTCAAAAAGAAAAAAAAAAAGAAAAAGAAGAAGAAGAAGAAAATACAAATTAACACCATTAAAAACAAAAAATAATTTCAAACTTATTGAAAATTTGCAAAAATAAAAATTGTATGTAGGACTCTCGCATACACTTTACCAAGATTCACCTATTTTATTTTATTTTATTTTATTTTATTTTTATTTTAAGATAGTCTCACTCTGTCTTCCAAGCTGGAGTGCAGTAGTACAATCTTAGTGGACGGTAGCCTCGAACTCCTGGGCTCAAGCAATCCACCCCCCTCATCCTCCTGAGTAGCTAGGATTACAAGTATGTGCCACCACACCTGGCTAATTTTTTTATCTTATGTAAAGACAAAGTCTTGACATGTTGCCCAGCCTAGTCTCTAACTCCTGGTCTCTAGCGATTCTCCCACCTCAGACTACCAAAATGCTGGGATTACAGGCATGAACCGCTGCCCCAAGCCTATTTTATGTTAGATTAGTGGGTAGATGTGCTTGTTGGTTTCATGATTGTATTGCATAATGGTGGAGATTAGATTTCTAGTGTACTTATTACCCAAACAGTAAAGATTGTACCTGACAGGTAATTTTTCAACCCTTGCCCCCCTCTCAGCCTACCCTGTTTTAGAGTCCCCAGTGTCGATTATTTTCATCTTTATGTCCATGTGTATCCTTTGTTTAGTTCCCACTTATAGATGAGGAGGTATTTGGTTTTCTCTTTTTTTTTTTTTTTTTTTTTTTCCTTCTTTTTTTTTTTTTTTAGACAGGCTCTAATTCCCATTGCCTAGGCTGGAGTGCAGTGGTGCAATCTAAGCTTACTGCAGCCTCAACTTCCCAAGCTCAGGTGATCCTCCCACTTAAGCCTCCCAAGTAGCTGGGACTACAGGCATGTACCAACAGGCCCAGCTAATTTTTTGTATTTTTAGTAGAGATGGGGTTTCACCATGTTGCCCAGGCTAGTCACAAACTGCTGGGGTCAAACAAGCTATCCACCTTGGTCTCCCGAAGTGCTGGGATTATAGGTGTGAGCCACCACGCTAGGCCAAGTGTTCCTTTTCCTTTGCATCCACACCAACATCTGTTTTTTGACTTTTTTTTTTTTTTTTTGAAACGGAGTCTCGCTCTGTCCCCAGGCTGGAGTGCAGTGGCCGCATCTCAGCTCACTGCAAGCTCCGCCTCCCGGGTCTACGCCATTCTCCTGCCTCAGCCTCCCGAGTAGCTGGGACTACAGGCGCCCGCCACCACACCCGGCTAGTTTTTTGTATTTTTTAGTAGAGACGGGGTTTCACCGTATTAGCCAGGCTGGTCTCGATCTCCTGACCTTGTGATCCGCCCGTCTCGGCCTCCCAAAGTGCTGGGATTACAGGCTTGAGCCACCGCGCCCGGCCCTTGACTTTTTAATAATGGCCATTCTGAGTGGTATAAAATATCTCATTGTGGTTTTAATTTGCACTTCTATGATGATGAGTGATGTAGAGCATTTTTTCATATGTTTGTGGCCACTCGTATGTCTTCTTTTGAGAAGTGTCTGTTCATGTCTTTGCCCAGTTTTTAATGGAGTTGTTTGGTGGGTTTTATTTATTTATTTTTGTTTTATTTTTATTGAGATGGGGGTCTCATTATGTTGCCCAGGCTGGTCTTGAACTCCTGAGCTCAAGCAATCCTCCCACCTTGGCCTCTCAAAGTGTTGGGATTGCAGGCATGAGCCACTGCGCCCAGTCATGGAGTCGTTTGTTTTTTCTTGTTGAGTTGTTTGAGTTCTTTGTAGATTTTGTGTATTAGTATTTTGTCAGAGGCATAATTTATAATTTTTTTTTTTTGAGACGGAGTCTTACTCTGTCTCCCAGGCTGGAATGCAGTGGAGCGATCACTGCAAGCTCCGCCTCCCAGGCTCACGCCATTCTCCTGGCTCAGCCTCCCGAGTAGCTGGGACTACAGGCACCTGCCAACATGGCCGGCTAATTTTTTGTATTTTTTAGTAGAGATGGGGTTTCACCATGTTAGCCAGGATGGTCTCGATCTCCTGACCTCGTGATCCACCCACCTCGGCCTCCCAAAGTGCTGGGATTACAGGCGTGAGCCACTGTGCCTGGCCTAATTTACGAATATTTTATCCCATTCTATAGGTTGTCAGGTTGTCTGTTTACTCTATTGATTATTTCTTTGGCTGTGCAGAAGCTTTTTAGTTTAATTAAGTCCCATTTGTCTATTTTTGTTATTGTCGGATTTGCTTTTGGGGTCTTCATCATAAATTTCTTTGCCTAGGCCAATATTCAGAAGAGTTTTCCTAGGTTTTCTTCCAGCATTTTTAGTTTCAGGTATTACATTTGAGTCATTAATCCATATTTTTTGTATATTTTTGTATATGGTGTGTGTAGAGAAAAACTCTGTTTTTCCTCTACTCTCCCACCGCAACAATCATCAACACAGAAGACTTTTGTGACCGAATGTAGGGGGGATTTTCCCCACACACCAGGCAGCAGATGCCAGCTGGGTGTCCTCTAATTCAGTTCTGATACTATCTACCTGGAGATAGTGTTAGATCCCACAGGTGGAGGGCTCAGTCCCCAAAACTACCCCCAACACATACCAGCTACAAGTTCCAGCCTCCAGAACTTCTGACCGACCAGCTTTAAGTTGGGGTCCCCATGACCCACTTTGGGTTCAATTTGCTGGAATGTCTCACAGAAGTCACAGAAACACTTACTTAGGTTTATTGGTTTATTATAAAGGATATTACAAAGAATGCAGATGAAGAGATGCATAGGGCGAGGTGTGGGGAATGGATGCGGGGCTTCCATGCCCTCCCAGGACATGCCAGCTTCCAGGAACCTCCATGTGTTCAACTATCCCGAAGCTCTCTAAACCCTATCCTCTTGTTTTTTCTTTTCTCTTTTTTTTTTTTAGATGGTCTCACTCTGTCGCCCAGGCTAGAGTGCAATGGCGCAATCTCAGCTCACTGCAACCTCCACCTCCCAGGTTCAAGCAATTCTGCTGCCTCAGTCTCCCAAGTAGCTGGGATTACAGGTGCCTGCTACCACACTTGGCTAATTTTTTTGTATTTTTAGTAAAGACGGGGTTTCACCATGTTGGCCAGGCTGGTCTCGAACTCCTGACCTCAAGTGATCCACCCATCTCTGCCTCCCAAAGTACTGGGATTACAGGCGTGAGCCACCACGCCCAGCCTCTCTTTGGGTTTTATGGAGGTTTCATGGCATCAGCATTCCTTCCCCCAGGGTATAGTGATGTGTAGCATTTTTTAAAAATTTGTTTCTTGGCTGCTTGTATGTCTTCTTTTGAGAAGTGTCTATTTATGTCTTTGCCCAGTTTTCCTGGAAGGATCTGAAGACCCACAGTCTGGAAGGATCTGAAGACCCACAGTCAGAAAGGTGGAAATAGATTAGAGTCCTGCTTTGGAGCAGGTGAAAGAACAGGGGATAGATTGTTTCCTGAGGCTTAACACACCTAACATTATAACAAAAGGCTGCAACAAGGGCTGTGGGAGTTATGAACTAGGAATTGTGGAGGAAAACCAATGTATAACAGCACATGATGAGAGGTCAGGGTCCAGTTTCATTCTTCTGCATATGGTTAGCCAATTTTCTCAGCACCATTTACTGGATAGGGTGTGGATTCACCTTTTTGTTTTTGTTTTTCTTTTTTTTTTTTGAGATGGAGTTTTGCTCTTGTCACCCAGACTGGAGTGCAATAGTGCGATCTCCACCCACTGCAACTTCCACCTCCTGTGTTCAAGCGATTCTCTTGCCTCAGCCTCCAGAGTAGCTGGGATTACAGGTGCATGCCACCACGCCCAGCTAATTTTTGTATTTTACTAGAAACAGGGTTTCACAATGTTGGCCAGGCAGGTCTTGAACTCCTGACGTCAGGTGATCTGCCTGCTTCAGCCTCCCAAAGTTCTGGAATTACAGGCATGAGCCACCATGCCCGGCCAGTTCACCTAGTTTTAACATTTTGCCTATTTGCTTAATTATGTGCCATATACGTATACCACACACAAATAATATTTTTTGAACCCTTTGAATGTGGGTCCCACACATTATAACTTTTTACCCCTAAATACTTCAGTTTGTATTTCTAATAATAAGGATGTTTCTTATAAATACAGATATCAACCTCAGTAAATTTAACATCGATTCAAGAATTCTATTTAATCTCCCATCCATATTCCAATTTTTGTCAGCTGACCCAGTCATATCCCTTATAGCATTGTTTTTCTCTTCTGGAGCAGTATCCAAATATCACATTCAGTTGGCATGTCTCTTTAGTTTCCATTAATATGGACCATTTTCACAGCCTCTGTGTGTGTGTGTCTTTTATGACGTTGATATTTTTTAAGAATACAGCTACCCCTAGGCCGGGCGCTGTGGCTCACGCCTGTAATCCCAGCACTTTGGGAGGCTGACGCGGGTGGATCACGAGGTCAGGAGATGGAGACCATCCTGGCTAATATGATGAAACCCTGTCTCTACTGAAAATACAAAAAATTAGCCGGGCATAGTGGCACGCACCTGTAGTCCCAGCTACTTGGGAGGCTGAGGCAGGAGAACCACTTGAACCCAAGAGGTGGAGGTTGCAGTGAGCCAAGATCGCGCCACTGCACTCTAGCCTGGTGACAAAGCGAGACTCTGTCTAAAAAATATATATATATATATAGCTACCCCTTTTAAAAATGAGAATGTGGCCAGGCGGGTGCCTCATGCCTGTAATCTCAGCACTTTGGGAAGCCGAGGCGGGTGGATCACCTGAGGTCAGGAGTTCAAGACCAGCCTGGTCAATGTGGTGAAACCCTGTCTCTACTAAAAATACAAAAAAAATAAGCTGGGCTTGGTGGCAGGCACCTGTAATCCCAGCTACTTGGGAGGCTGAGGCAGGAGAATTGCTTGAACCTGGGAGATGGAGGTTACAGTGAGCCTTGACTGCGTTACTGCACTCCAGCCTGGGTGACAGAGTGAGACTCCACCTCAATTAATCAATCAATCAATCAATCAAATGAGAATGTGTCTCATTTGGAGTGCCTGATTTTTTCTCATAGTTATATTTCAATTATGCGTGCCAGTCCAGAATACTGCACAACTGATGCTGTGTTCTTTTCAGGGCTTCTCATATTGGGAGGCATGTGGTGTGTCCATCTGACCCTCACTGGTGGATGTTCACTTTGGTTATCAAGTCAAGTTGTTTTCTGGCTTCTCTGTATTGCTACTATTTTTTCCCTTGCAACTAACAAGCAATCTGTGGAGAGACTGGAGAGATGCTCTAAGACAGGCTTATATCCTGATCCTCATCAAAATATCTCCCAGATACAGATAGCACCCATTGATGACTTTTTTTTTTTTTTTTTTTTGATACGAGGTCTCACTTTGTTGTCTAGGCTATAGAGCAGTGGCACAATCTCAGCTCACTGCATCCTCCACTTCCCAGGCTCAAGCCATCCTCCCACCTCCACCTCCTGAATAACTGGGACTACAGGCATGCACCACCACACCTGGATAATTTTTGTATTTTTTGTAGAGATGGGGTTTTGCCATGTTGCCCAGGCTGGTGTCAAACTCGTGAGCTCAAGTGATCTGTCCGCCTTGGCTTCCCAAAGTGCTGGGATGACAGGGGTGAGCCATCATGCCCGGCCCAGTGATTCTTTTTTATTTTTTATTTTTTTTTGAGACGGAGTCTCGCTCTGTCGCCCAGGCAGTGGGCGTGATCTCAGGTCACTGCAAGCTCCGCCTCCCGGGTTTATGCCATTCTCCTGCCTCAGCCTCCCGAGTACCTGGGACTACAGGCACCCGCCACCTCGCCCAGCTAGTTTTTTGTATTTTTTAGTAGAGACGGGGTTTCACCGTGTTAGCCAGGATGGTCTCGATCTCCTGACCTCGTGATCCGCCCGTCTCAGCCTCCCAAAGTGCTGGGATTACAGGCTTGAGCCACCACGCCCGGCCCCAATGATTCTTTTCTAAATCAATCTTTGCTGTAATGGTTGCACAGTGTTGATGACTTTCCATTCCACCTTTCCCTCCACATTTGCCTGTTTGATACTCAACATTTTTATGTAAACTACATTCCTCCCTTCTCAAGAGGTACAGTTTTGACATCTTTCAAGGTAAGTGAGATCTAGAGTTCCACTAGAAAGCAGACATTGTTGTGTAAGGCAAGAGAAGGAGATAGCCTGCGTTGCCTAGTCCTTGAGAGGAGAGAAAGAGTGACCTGAGCCAGTCACTCCAAGGACTCCAGCTAAAGGAGCTGAGACCTTCAGAACAACAAAGAAGCAGAAAGGAATATTCAGAGGCTTCACAAACAGGCTCAGTTTCAAATTCTGTCTCTTCCCCTTGCCTGCTGTGTGATCTTCATCAGCTCATCAGCTCACCTAGCTTCTCTTGGCCTGTTTCCTAACTAGTAATATGGGATAATTCTTACCTTAGAGGCTCATTGGGAAGATCAATGGAAACAATGCTCATATTTTGCTAGGCCCACAGTGTGCTTAATGACAGATGCATATTATATAGAATATGGGGAAATTATGTTGTGTTTTAATTTTGTTTCATTTCAATAAATGTTTACTTAGAACCAACCATACACTAAGGCATTGTGCTTGGAGCTGTAGACAAAATAAATCAGCCCCTAAAAGTTCACAATCCAGAGGAAGGAAAAGACAAATTTAATTCCTCTCCTAGGTACTCACCCAAGAGAAATAGAAACATATCCACATAAAGATTTGTTTAAGAATGATCATAGTAGTGGATCTCACCAGGATAGTAGTTTGGTGATTACCAGAAGCTAGTAAGCGCAGGCAAGAGGGGCAGATGAAGAGAGGTTGATTGATGGGTACAAAAGTACAGGTAGATAGAAGAAATAAGACCCAGTGTTCAATAAATCAGTAGTATCAGTAGTGATTAAACAATAATCTATTGTATATTTTTATATTTTTATTTTATTTTGTTGTTGTTGTTGTTGTTAAGACAGAGTTTCACTCTTGTTGCCTAGGCTGGAGTGCAATGGCATGATATGGGCTCACCGCAACCTCTGCCTCCCGGGTTCAAGCGATTCTCCTTCCTCAGCCTCCCAAGTAGCTGGGATTACAGGCACACATAACCATGCCCGGCTAATTTTGTATATTTAGTAGAAACGGGGTTTCACCATGTTGGCCAGGCTGGTCTCGAACTCTGGACCTCAGGTGACTGCCCACCTCGGCCTCCCAAAGTGCTGGGATTACAGGTATAAGCCACTGTGCCCAGCCTGTTGTATATTTTTAAATACCAAGTACAGAATAATTGGAATGTTCCCAGCATAAAGAAAAGATAAATGTTTAAGGTGATGATTTTCCCAATTACCCTGACTTGATTATTACACATTATTTGAACACATCAAAACATCACATGTGGCTGGGCACGGTGGCTCACCTCTGTAATCCCAGCACCCAGGCCAAGGTGGGCAGGTCACTTGAGGTCAGGAGTTTGAGACCATCCTGGCCAACATGGTGAAACTCTGTCTCTACTAAAAATACAAAAATTAGTCGGGCACGGTGATGTGCGCCTGTAGTCCCAGCTACTTTGGAGGTTTGAGGCAGCAGGATTGCTTGAAGCCAGGAGGTGAAGGTTGCAGTGAGTCAAGATCACACCACTGCACTCCAGCCTGGGTGACACAGCAAGACTCTGTCTCCAAAAAAAGAAAAAAAAAATCACATGTACCCTGAAAATATGTACATCTATTATGTTTCAATAAAAAAATTAGCCAGGGCCGGGCACGGTGGCTCACGCTTGTAATCCCACATTCTGGGACGCCAAGGTGGGTGGATCACTTGAGGTCAGGAGTTTGAGACCAGCCTGGGCAACATGGTTAAACCCCGTCTCTACTCAAAATACAAAAATTAGCTGGGCGTGGTGGCACAAGCCTGTAGTCTCAGCTACTAGGGAGGCTGAGGCAGGAGAATAGCTTGAACCTGGGAAGTGGAGGTTGCAGTGAGCTGAGATTGTGCCACTGCACCCCAGCCTGGGCAACAGAGCGAGACTCTGTCTCAAAAAAAAAAAAATTTAAATAGGCCAGGCGTGGCGGCTCTTGCTTGTAATCCTGGCACTTTGAGAAGCTGAGGTGGAAGGATTGCTTGAGGTCAGGAGTTTCTGACCAGCCTGGGCAACATAGCTAGATCTAATCTCTACAAAAAATTTAAGAATGATCACACGTGGTGGCTCACAGCTGTAATCCCAGCCCTTTGGGAAACCAAGGCAGGAGAATTGTTTGAACCCAAGAGTTTGAGATCAGCCTGGGCACCATAGTGAGACCTCTTCTCTACAAAATATCAAAAACTTAGCTGGACGGGTGGCACGTGCCTATAGTCCCAGGTACTGGGAAGGCTAAGGTGAGAAGATCACTTGAGCCCAGCAAGTCCAGGATGCAGTGAGTGATAATCACACCACTGCACTCCAGCCTGGGTGACAGAGTGAGACTCTATCTCAATAAAAATAAATAAAGAGCCAGGTGCAGTGGCTCACGCCTGTAATCCCAGCACTTTGGGAGGCCGAGGAGGGTGGATCATGAGGTCGGGAGATCGAGACCATCGAGCACTCTAGCCTGGGTGATGACAGAGCAAGACCCTGTTTCAAAAAAAATAATATTTAGGCCAGGCGCGGTGGCTCACGCCTGTAATCCCAGCACTTTGGGAGGCTGAGGCAGACGGATCACAAGGTCAGGAGTTCGAGACCAGCCTGGCCAATATGGCGAAACCCCGTCTCTACTAAAAATACAGAAAGATTACCCAGGTGTGGTGGGACACGCCTGTAGTCCCAGCTACTCGGGAGGCTGAGGCAGGAGAATCGCTTGAACCCGGGAGGCAGAGGTTGCAGTGAGCCGAGATGGCGCCACTGCACTCCAGCCTAGGCGACAGAGCGAGACTCTGTCTCAAAATAAATAAATAAATGAAAATTTAAAAAACAATGCTTATAGCAACTGTATTCTTTTTTTTTTTTCTTTCTTTTTTTTTTTTCTTTCTTCTTCTTTTTTTTTTTTTTTTTTTTTTTTTTGAGACAGAGTCTCACGCTGTTGCCCAGGCTGGAGTGCAGTGGCGCGATCTCGGCTCACTGCAAGCTCCGCCTCCTCGGTTCACGCCATTCTCCTGCCTCAGCCTCCTGAGTAGCTAGGACTACAGGCGCCTGCCACCGCGCCCGGCTAATTTTTTGTATTTTTAGTAGAGACGGGGTTTCACTGTGGTCTCAATCTCCTGACCTTGTGATCCGCCCGCCTCGGCCTCCCAAAGTGCTGGGATTACAGGCTTGAGCCACCGCGCCCGGCCTTTCTTTCTTCTTGAGATACAGTCTCGCTCTGTCACCTAGGCTAAAGTGCAGTGACACGATCTTGGCTCAATGCAACCTCTGCCTCCCTGGTTTAAGCAATTCACCTGCCTCAGCCTTCTGAGTAGCTGGGATTACAGTCGCACGCCACCATGATAATAATGTTTGTATTTTTGTAGAGACGGGGTTTCACCATGTTGGCCAGGTGGTTGGTCTCGAACTCCTGACCTCGTGATCCGCCTGCTTCGGCCTCCCAAAGTGCTGGGATTACTGGCTTGAGCCACCATGCCTATCCGCAACTTTATTCTTTTTTTTTTTTTTTTTTTTGAGACGGAGTCTTGCTCTGTTGCCCAAGCTGGAGTGCATTGGGGCGATCTAGGCTCACTGCAAGCTCCGCCTTCCAGGTTCACGCCATTCTCCTGCCTCAGCCTCCCAAGTAGCTGGGACTACAGGCACCTGCCGCCACACTCGGCTAATTTTTTGCATTTTTAGTAGAGACAGGGTTTCACTGTGTTGGCCAGGATGGTCTCGATCTCCTGACCTCGTGATCCGCCCACCTCGGCCTCCCAAAGTGCTGGGATTACAGGCGTGAGCCACCGCACCCGGCCTATCGCAACTTTATTCTTAACAGCCACAAACTGGAAACATGATATTGTGAAATATATATAGTCATGCAATGTTTTGGTCAACAAGCTGGATACATGACAGTGGTCCCATAAGATATACAGATAGATTGATAGATAGACAGATAATTGTTTTTTTTTTTTTTTCCTAGACAGAGTGTCTCATTATGTTGTCCAGGCTGGTCTTGAACCCCTGGTTCAAGTGCTTCTCCCACCTCTACCTCTTAAAGTGCTGGGATTACAAGGTGTGAGCCACTTAGCCCTACCCCATAAGATCATAATACCATAATACTGTGTTTTTGGCCAGGCACAGTGGCTTGAGTCTATAATCCCAGCACTTTCGGAGGCCAAGGCAGGTGGATCACTTGACGTCAGGAGTTCAAGATCAGCCTGGCCAACATGTTGAAACCCTGTCTCTACTAAAAATACAAAAATTAACCTGGCATGACTGCAGGTGCCTGTAATCCCAGCTAGTTGGAAAGCTGAGGCATGAGAATTGCTTGAACCCAGGGGGTGGAGGTTGCAGTGAGCTGAGATTGTGCCACTGCACTCCAGCCTGGAATAGAACAAGACTCAGTCTCAAAAAAAAAAAAAAAAAAAGAGAGATTATAATACTGTAGTTTTACTGTATCTTTTCTATGTTTAGATATGTTTAGATACATAAATATTTACCAGGTGTTACAATTGCCTATAGTATTCAGTGCAGTAACATGCTGTATAGGTTTGTGGTGTAGGAGCAATAGGCTACATCCTATACCCTGGGTATTCTAGGTATTTAACAGGCTGTATCATCTAGGTATGTGTAAGTACACTCTATGGTGTTCGCACAATGATGAAATAGCTTAATGATACATTTCTCAGAACACATCCCTCTCGTTAAGCTAAGTATAACTGTATTTGGTCTTTATCCCAGTTTTCTGGCATACAACTCCTAAAATTCTTGGAATTCAAAGTGATATCTTTTGTACACTATTAAGATGCTTGGTGACTGGCAGCCCCTAGGTAGCTTCAGGATGCGGGCTGGTAACAGCAAAGACCAAGGCAGATTAGAGGGTTGGAACTTTTCAGCACCACTCCCCAACCTCCTGGGAGACAAGAGAGGCTGACAGTTAAGTGGATCACCAATGGTTAATTATTTAATTAACCATGCCTATGTAATGAAGTCTCCATTAAAAACCCAAATGAGGCCAGGCACAGTGGCTCACACCTGTAATCCTAGCGCTTTGAGAGGCCGAGATGGGCAGATCGCTGGAGCCCAGAAATTCAAGACTAGCCTGTCTCTACAAAATAAATAAATAAATGAATCTGAAAAAAATTAGGCTGGGCGCAGTGGCTCACGCCTGTAATCCCAACACTCTGGGAGGCCAAGGAGGGTAGATGACCTGAGGTCAGGAGTTCGAGACCAGCCTGGTCAACATGGTGAAACACCATATCTATTGAAAATACAAAAAATAGCCAGGCGTGGTGGTGCATGCCTGTAATCCCAGCTACTCAGGAGGCTGAGGCAGGAGAATTGCTTGAGCCCAGGAGGCAGAGGTTGCAGTGAGCCGAGATCGTGCCATTGCACTACAGCCTGGGCGACAAGAGCAAAACTCTGTCTCAAAAAAAAAAAAAAAAAAAAAATTAGCCAGGTGTGTGGTGGTGTGCAGCTATAGTCCCAGCTACTCAGGTGGCTGAGGTAGGAGGATTGCTTGAGGCTGGGAGGTTGAGGCTGCAATGAGTTGTGCACTCCACTGCACTCCAGCCTGGGCAACTGTATTAGTCTGTTTTCACACTGTTGATAAAGACATATCTGAGACTGGGAAGAAAAAGAGGTTTAATGGACTTACAGTTCCACATGGCTGGGGGAGCCTCACAATCATGACAGAAAGCAAGGAGGAGCAAGTCATGTCTTAGATGGATGGTGGCAGGCGAAGAGAGTTGTGCAGGGAAACCCTGACTTATAAAGCCATCAGATCTCATGAGACTTATTCACTATCACGAGAACAGCATGGGAAAGACTTGCCCCCATGATTCAATTACCTCTTACCAGTCCCTGCCACAGCATGTAGGAAATCAAGATGAGATTTGAGTGGGGACACAGCCAAACCATATCAGCGACAGAGCAAAAACCTGTCTCAAAAACAAACAATAAAAACCAGAATCTGAATGAGCTTCTGGAGAGCTAAACACTTGGAGGTTGCTGGAAGGTGACATGCTTGGAGAGGGCATGGAATCTTTGCGCCCCTCCCTCCATACCTCACCCTATGCATCTCTTCATCTGTGTTCTTTGTATTAAACTGTATAATAAATCAGTAAATGTGTTTCTCTGGGTTCTGTTAGCCTCTCTAGCAAATTAGTTGAACCCAAGGAACTTCAATTTATAACCAGTCTGTCTGAACACAGGTTAAAAAAACCTGGACTTTGCCAACGGCATTGGAAGTTGGGTCGGGGGGCGATCTTGTGTGACGAAGCCTTCAACATTTGGGATCTGACTCTCTCTCTGGGTAGATAGTACCAGAATTAAACTGAATTGGAGGATATCCAGCTGGTGTCCACAGCTGAAGGACTACTTGCTTGGTGTGTGGGGAAAAACCCCCACACACTGGTCACAGAAGTATTGTTGACTGCTGAGTAAGAGAATAGGAAAAATCACTTGGTTGTTTTTGTTTGTTCGCACACCTATAATGTCATGTGTCGTGTCAGAAGTGGGATTTGCTACACCAGCCCTGCTCATGGAAACATGTAGTTTGGGCCGAGACCGTGCCATTGCACTCCAGCCTGGGCAACGAGAGTGAAACTCTGTCTCAAAACAACAACGACAACGACGAGGAAAATACAGAAATTAGCTGGGCATGGTAGTGCGTGCCTATAGTCCCAGCTACTTGGGAGGCTAAAGTGGAAGGTTTACTTAAGCCTGGGAGGTGGAGATTGAAGTGAGCCCAGATTGCGCCACTGCACTCCAGCCTGGGTGACAGAATGAGACGATGTCTCAAAACAAAAAAGAAATGCAACTAATAAGAAAAAAAACACAAAATTTCAATTCCTTGTTTACTGTTATATGCAATAGCTAAAAATGAAAGTAAAAGAGAGTTCTGGGTCACTCTTGATGCTAGACTAAGCTCAGCTTTCAGTTAGTCTGAGCTTTGGCCACAAGCCACGAAGCCTCCCCAAGAAGGGAAAAATTATAGAGAGACAACAGAAAGTACCTCTAAGACCTGTGGTTATCAAAAAGGCAGTCAATGCAGGGAAGCAGCAAAACCAAGATACTGTGAAAACTAGAGGTATAGTATGAAGGAAGTGTTTCATTTTGCAGATTGGTATCATCAGGTTCCTGAGGAGGCTTTACTAAAATGGATTTTGAGAGCAATTAATTTAGGAGCAGTATCTTTGGTTTGAAGTGCTGCAGAGTGAAAGAGCATGTTTGGGTTGATACAGGACCCACAGCTCACTATGGAACAATCACAGATGGCTCTATGAGACACAGACACATAGGAGGTCATTCCCAAGGGAACAGCCAGCCTGGTGGACTGGATAAAAGTCACGGTAAGGTCTGTTTACCCTGCAAATGGGGACTGCCTGGCTCCACCTACAAATGCCAAATAGAACACTCAGATGAAGCAGCCGATGTACTTCATATGCAAGCCATATGGGACTGACTTTAGGATAACTGACATATTAGCTCACTTAATATTGCTAAGAGCCCTTTAATGGGAACCCCGGCCCCCTAAAATAACTATATTGCTGCAAAAGGGAAAGACAAGCCAGGAAGCCTTATCAAATGTACAGTCTAAGATTCCCCTCATGAGTCTTTCAGATGCTAATAAAAACACTACGTTAGCCATTGTTTTGGACAAAGCTCCTGCACTAGACCCCAATAGACCAGACTAAAAACTAAAATTGGCCGGGCGAGGTGGCTCACACCTGTACTCCCATAGCTTTGGGAGGCCGAGGAGGGCAGATCACCTGAGGTCAGGAGTTCGAGACCAGCCTGACCAATATGGTGAAACCTCATCACTACTAAAAATACAAAAATTAGCTGGGCATGGTAGCGGGTGCCTGTAGTCCCAGCTACTTGGGAAGCTGAGACAGGAGAATTGCTTGAACCCGGGAGACGGAGGTGTCAGTGAGCCAACATCATGCCACTACACTCCAACCTGGCAACAAAAGGGCAAAAAAAAAAAAAGAAAAGAAAAGAAAAAAACACTAAAATGGAATTACTCATTCTAAAATTACATGTTAATTTTAATTCTAAAATTAATTCTAATTACATGTTAAATTTAATTCTAAAATTACATGTTAAGAAACCAAGCTGTTTACCTGACCTTCTGACAAATCAGAAGAATGAGAGATAATAGACAAATTCCCAAACAGGTCAGTTTTATTTGACATGATGATGAAGTTCCCTCTGTATGTGTTTTTTGTTTTGTTTTTGAGACACAGCCTCACTCTGTTGCCCAGGCTGGAGTGCAGTGGCACAATCTCAGCTCACTGGAACCACTTCCTTCCAGGTTCAAGTGATTCTCGTGCCTCAGCCTCCTGAGTAGCTGGGGCTACAGCGTGCACCACCATGCCCAGCTAATTTTTTGTATTTTTAGTAGAGACGGGGTTTCACCATGTTGGCCAGGCTGGTCTCAAACTCCTGACCTCAGGTGATCCACCTGCCTCGGCCTCCCAAAGTGCTGGGATTACAGGCATGAGCCACTGTGACTAACCTCAGTTAACTTTTGGTATTTTTAGTAGAGACAGGGTTTCACCATGTTGTCCAGGCCAGTCTTGAACTCCTGGCCTCAAGTAATCAGCCCGCCTCAGCCTCCCAAAGTGCTGGGATTACAGGTATGAGCCACTGCGCCCAGCCTGTTTGTTTGTTTTGAGACAGAGATTTGCTCTGTCGCCCAGGCTGGAGTGCAGTGGTGCCATCTTAGCTCACTGTTACCTCTGCCTCCCAGGTTCAAGTGATTCTTGTGCCTCAGCCTCCCAAGTAGCTGGGACTGGCATGCGCCACCATGCCCAGCTAATTTTTTTTTTCTATTTTTAGTGGAGATGGGGTTTCACTATGTTGGCTAGGCTGGTCTCGAACTCCTGAACTCAATTGACCCACCCACTTTGGCCTCCCAAAGTGCTGGGATTACAGGCGTGAGCCACCGTGCACAGCCTCCTCTTTTAATCCTTACAAAAAAGTAACTGACATCAACCAATCAGTTATTTTTTTATTCTGTTTTCCTGTACCCATCTTACAAAGAAAGTAACTTGGAAATGATGAATCTGCTTTTCATACTTTGTTTCTGTTTTCATCAGCCTTTCTCTACCTATAAACCAACCTCCTCTGTTGTGGAAGATTTCACACAGCTGAGAAAAAAAGAAAAAAGAAGCCACTGGCCAGGCATAGTGGCTCACATCTGTAATCCCAGCACTTGGGGAGGCCGAGACGGCAGATCACTGGAGGCCAGGAGGAGTCCGAGAGCAGCCTGGGCAACACAGTGAGACTGCATCTCCACAAAAAATACAAAAATTAGCCAGGCGTGGTGGTGCATACATGTAGTCCCGGCTACTCAGGAGGCTGAATTAGGAGGATCTCTTGAACCCAGGAGGTTGAGGCTGCAGTGAGCAGTTGATCACACCACTGCACTCCAGCTTGGACAACAGAGACCCTGTCTCAAAAAAAAAAAAAAAGCAATAATTTGACAGAGAAGTGAAATAGGCAAGTAAAACATTGGTTGTCCACTTCATCCCATCTATAGCAATGGCTCCACCCACAGTGATCACTTACTATGGGGAATGCGTCCTGGGGGCTGGGGGGACATCTTCAATGCAGAAGCTCACCCCATCAACCCCACTGCCCAGCACTGCTGCTAGAAGCTGAAGGAAGAACAGTGGGAGGGGGAGGACTTGATGAGGGAATTGTACTCTCTCAAATGGAACAGGTTGAAATTTCAGAAAAGGACTGTGAGTTCGTGGCCATGAAAAACCCTAGCAGGGTCAGGAACATTCTTCTTATATGAAAACCATGACCAGGCACAGGAGAAGCAGCCTGTCAAACAGAAAGTCCCACTGCTCAGCTGCCCAGTCAGCTCTTCACCTCCACGTTGTCATTATTAGGACAAGTTTTCCTGGACCCCCCACAATCACTGGGTGATTTTTTTATTTTTATTTTTTTAAGACTAAACTACAAATAACAAATCTGCTTTTGGCTATCAAAAAAAAAAAAAAAAAAAGCATTGATTGTCTAAAACTGGAAGAGATAAAAGCATGAAGGGCTGGTTTACATGCATTCATGAGTGTGTGCTCACACTTAACATGCATGAGACTAAAGGATGACCCATTAGATTTTCCTCTGTGTTTCTGGTGGATCTGGAGAGAAGGGGCCAGGGAGCAGGCTGGTATGACTATGCAATTCTTGCCAAAGAAGCATTATGCTGACATAATGACTATACCTTTTTTTTTCTTTCTTCCCCACATCATCTCAAAAATCTTCCCCTACCTTATGCAGTGGTCCTAGGCCTAGGACCACAATTCCAAAAGCTGGAGGCAGAAAGGATTCCTAAGCAAGAGACTGTAACTATGTTTTTAAACCCTACGTAAGGATTCCTTTTTATTTATTTATTGTTTTGAGGCAGGGTCTCTCTCTGTCACCCAGAATGTAGTGGTGCCATCACGGTTCACTGTAGCCTCGACCTCCCAGGCTCAGGCAATTCTCCCACCTCAGCCTCCCAAGTAGCTGGGACTGCATGTGTGCCACGCCAAGCTAATTTTTCTGTGTGTTGTTGTTGTTGTTGTTGTTGTTGTTGTTGTTGTTTTTCTGAGACGGAGTCTTGCTCTGTCGCCAGGCTGGAGTGCAGTGGCGTGATCTCGGCTCACTGCAACCTCCACCTCCCGGGTTCAAGTGATTCTCCTGCCTCAGCCTCCCGAGTAGCTGGGATTACAGGCGCCCGCCACACGCCCAGCTAATTTTTGTATTTTTAGTAGAGACTGAGGTTTCACCATGGTGTCAGGATGGTGTCAATCTCTTGACCTTGTGATCTGCCCTTCTCGGCCTCCCAAAGTGCTGGGATTACAGGTGTGAGCCACTGTGCCCCGCCATAATTTTTGTATTTTTTTTGTAGACAGGATTTCTTCATGTTGCCCATGAACATGGTCTTGAACTCCTGGGCTCACTTGATCCACCTGCCTTGGCTCCCAAAAGTGCTAGGATTATAGGTAGGTATGAGCCACCGTGCACAGCCTCATAATTTCTTTCTTTCTTTCTTTCTTTCTTTCTTTCTTTCTTTCTTTCTTTCTTTCTTTTTTTTTTTTTTTTTTTTTTTGAGATAGCATCTCACTCCCTTGCCCAGGTTGGAGTGCAGTGGCGTGATCTCAGCTCACTGCAACCTCTGCCTCCCAGGTTCAACTGATTCTCCTGCCTCAGCCTCCCGAGTAGCTGGGATTACAGGAATGCACCAACATGCACAGCTAATTTTTGTATTTTTAGTAGGGCTGGGGTTTCACCATGTTGGTCAGGCTGGTCTTGAACTCCTGACCTTCAGTGATCCACTTGCCTCAATCTCCCAAAGTGCTAGGATTACAGGCATGAGCCACTGTGCCCAGTCCAGCCTCATAATTTCTAAGGGCCTGATGGGAGTTGGTTGTGCCTTTATCCCATTTGGTAAAATTGCTGTTAACAGTGAATACGGCTATATTGCCTGGTGGTAAAAATAGCCCACTAGTTTTTTTCTTTTTGTTTTTTTTTTTTTTTTTTTTTTTGGGACGGAGTCTCGCTCTGTCGCCCAGGCTGGAGTGCAGTGGCTGGATCTCAGCTCACTGCAAGCTCCGCCTCCCGGGTTCACGCCATTCTCCTGCCTCAGCCTCCCTAGTAGCTGGGACTACAGGCGCCCGCCACCTCGCCCGGCTAGTTTTTTGTATTTTTTTTTTTTTAGTAGAGACGGGGTTTCACCATGTTAGCCAGGATGGTCTCGATCTCCTGACCTCGTGATCCACCCGTCTCGGCCTCCCAAAGTGCTGGGATTACAGGCTTGAGCCACCGCGCCTGGCCTAGCCCACTAGTTTTGCACTGCGTAGCCTTACCCTATCTGAATGGGAATGGACTGAGGAGACGTACTTGATAGACTAGTATTGCTGCCTGTAATCAAGACCAACACAGTGGCTGAACCTAATGTCCCTTCCAAAGGTGGAAAAGTTTGGGTATAAATGAAGAGAAGAAGAAATAGTAGCCAAGGGTAAACAAATGAATACATGGGTTATATAATGAGGGGGATCCAATGTTACATCAACACCTCCAAGAAATGACATTGTCTCAGCTCAATTATACCAGATGCTATAATATGTTTGCTGAGACAACTCCTGCTTTTGGAACCTGACAAGGTTGAATGGAAGTCTGCAAACCTGAGTGGCCTTGCCCTGAAAAATACATTTATATGATATGATATAGACTAGACTAATTACTAATGATTAAATGGGATTCCAGTAATTTTGCCAGCACTACTGCATTGTATATCCTTTTGATGTAAGGGATCTGTGTTCAAAGACTAGGGGTTGACTGCGATATTGTGAAACATATATTTGGCTTTTGTCCCAGCTTCTTGGCATGCAACTCCTAAAAACGTTTGAAACTCCAAAGAGATGAGTGTATTTCTTATGCTACTGAGACCAGCCTGAGCAATATAGCAATACCTCGTCTCTACAAAAAATGCAAAAATTAGCCAGGCTTGGTGGCATACCTGTAGTCCCAGCGGTCCAGGAGGCTGGGGTGGTAGGATTGCTTGAGTTCAGGAAGTCAAGGCTGTAGTGAGCTGTGATCACACCACTGCACTCCAGCCTGGGCAACAGAGTGAGACCTGACTTTAAAAAAAAAAAAAACAGCAAAAAAAAAAAAAAAAAAAAAAAAAAAAAGATATGGTGGCAGACTCCTGTAGTTCCACCTACTCAGAAGGCTGTAGGAGGATCTCTTGAACCCCAGAGGCAGAGGTTGCAGTGAGCTGAGATTGTGCCACTGCTCCAGCCTGGGCAACAGAGTGAAACACTGTATTAAAAAGGAAAAAGAGGCCGGGCGCGGTGGCTCAAGCCTGTAATCCCAGCACTTTGGGAGGCCGAGACGGGCGGATCACGAGGTCAGGAGATCGAGACCATCCTGGTTAACATGGTGAAACCCCGTCTCTACTAAAAAAAAAAATACAAAAAACTAGCCGGGCGAGGTGGCGGATGCCTGTAGTCCCAGCTACTCGGGAGGCTGAGGCAGGAGAATGGCGTGAACCCGGGAGGCGGAGCTTGCAGTGAGCTGAGATCCGGCCACTGCACTCCAGCCTGGGTGACAGCGCGAGACTCCGTCTCAAAAAAAAAAAAAAAAAAAAAAAAAAAAGTTCTAAGTTGCTAGCCAATCGGGACAAATACAGAATGTGAGGTCCCATTCCAGCCAATGGAAACCGGACACAGCAGTAGGATGGACGTGTCAGGTTATAAATGTTCCTGTCTCCTTTGTTCAGTGTATTCTTTTTTTTTTTTTTTTTTTTTTGTATTTTTAGTAGTGATGGGGTTTCACCATGTTGGCCAGGCTGGTCTCGAACTCCTAACCTTGTGATCCGCCCACCTCGGCCTCCCAAAGTGCTGGGATTACAGGCGTGAGCCACCGCGCCCGGCCTGTTCAGTGTATTCTTGTGGCAAAACTGCTAGTACCCTTTCTGCAGGAAGTAAAAATGGCCTTACTAAGGAAATTAAATTTATGTTCAAGTGCTATTTCTTTATGGCAACGGGAAACAAGTATTTCAAACACCACCTTGGGCACATGTTCTCCTGGGGCTCTGTCACGGGGCCATGGTCACTCATATTTGGCTCAGAATAAATCTCATCAAATATTTTACCGAGTTTGACTCTTTTCTTTTTTTTTTTTTTTTTTGAGACGGAGTCTTGCTCTGTAGCCCGGGCTGGAGTGCAGTGGCCGGATCTCAGCTCACTGCAAGCTCCGCCTCCCGGGTTTACGCCATTCTCCTGCCTCAGCCTCCGGAGTAGCTGGGACTACAGGCGCCCGCCACCTCGCCCGGCTAGTTTTTTGTATTTTTAGTAGAGACGGGGTTTCACGGTGTTAGCCAGGATGGTCTCGATCTCCTGACCTCGTGATCCACCCGTCTCGGCCTCCCAAAGTGCTGGGACTACAGGCTTGAGCCACCGCGCCCGGCCAGAGTTTGACTCTTTTCTTTGACAGTACCCTTAAAATTTGGTTTTTTCTTTTTCTTTTTTTCTTTTCTTGAGATGGAGTTTCGCTCTTGTCGCCCAGGTTGGAGTGCAGTGGTGCGATCTCGGCTCACTACAACTTCCGACTCCTGGGTTCAAGTGATTCTCCTGCTTCGGCCTCCCCAGTAGCTGGGATTACAGGTGCACGCCACCACGCCAAGCAAATTTTTGTATTTTTAGTAGAGACGGGGTTTCACCATGTTGGCCAGACTAGTCTGAAACTCCTGACCTCAGGTGATCCACACACCTTGGCCTCCCAAAGTGTTGGGATTACAGGCGTGAGCCACCACGCATGGCTTTTTTTTTTTTTTTTTTTTTTGAGATGGAGTTTTGCTTTTGTTGCCCAGGCTAGAATGCAATGATGCGATCTCAGCTCAATGCAACCTCTGCCTCCTAGGTTCAAGTGATTCCCCTGCCTCAGTCTCCATAGTAGCTGGGATTACAGGCATGTACCACCACATCTGGCTAGTTTTGTATTTTTAGTAGAGACGAGGTTTCACCATGTTGGTCTGGCTGGTCTCAAACTCCTGGCCTCAAGTGATCCACCTGTGGGCTATGATGAGGTTTCTCTTGAAATAACCTGATCAATCTTTTATTCTTTAATTCATAGTACCCCACCCTTTTTTTTTCCTCCGTTTTCTCCTTTTTTCCGTTTTGCCTTTGTTAGATGCCCAGGTACACCACAGTACCAGGTGTTAATCAGTATCAGCTCACATTCCTTTCCTTGTTTGGAAAGAGGACTTTCTAGCTCATTACAGACACAGGTTCCCCTTCCTCTCCACTTTCTTTTATGTGCCCACCCTATCTAAAAAAATCAAATGAACCCGGGAGGTGGAGCTTGCAGTGAGCCGAGATTGTGCCACTGTGTGCCAGCCTGGGCGACAGAGCGAGACTCCGTCTCAAAAAAAGAAAAAAAAAAAAGTTTTAATAGTGAAAACAAAGTTCCAGAGATATGGGGTTAACTTTAAAATTTCTTCAACTTTGCTGTATATTTGAAATGTTTCTTTATAAGATGTTGAGAAGGAAAGACATTCACACGCAATGCTGTATAGTTCAAATAGTTTAGCCAACCAGGATTAGTTTAGATTGTATGACCCAACCCTGGCCAATGAGGAAAGGGTACAGGTGCAGGACTTGTGTCAGGAATAAAGGCTCTTGTGCCCCTTTGTTCAGGTGTGCTCTCATGGCAACTGGTCAAGGAGGCACTCCTCTGCAGAGAAGTAAAATTGCTTTGCTAAGAATCCTTTGTTCAAGTGTTCAATGTCCTTAGGATTTTGAGCGTTATTCCTAACACACCTGCCTCGGCCTCCCAAAGTGCTGGGATTACAGGCGTGAGCCACTGCGCCCGGCCTATTTTTTATTTATTTATTTATTTTTGAGACAGAGTCTCACTCTGTTGTCCAGGCTAGAATGCAGTGTCAAGATCTTGGCTCACCGCAACCTCCGCCTCCCGGGTTAAAGTGATTCTCCTGCCTCAGCCTCCTGAGTAGCTGGGATTACAGGTGCCCACCATGCCCAGCTAATTTTTGTATTTTTATTTTTTTTTAGTAGAGACAGGATTTCACCACATTGGCCAGGCTGGTCTTGAACTCCTGACCTTAGGTGATCCACCGGCCTTGGCCTCCCAAAGTGCTGGAATTACAGGCATGAGCCACCGCACCCAGCCAAGATTTGTTTATTTCATTGTGTAGAGACTAACTGGCCATGTTGTCTTCTGATTAACCCCTGTTCTGGGAAGTAATGCATTTTTGATATGTACATTATGTAATCCCAGCACTTTGGGAGTCTAAGACAGGAGGACCCCTTGAGTCTATGAGTGTGAAACCAGCCTGGGTAACATAGTGAGACCTTGTCTCCACAAAAAATTAAAAAATTAGCTGGGATGCCCCTGTTAGTCCTAGCTACTTGGGAGGCTGAGATGAGAGAACTACTTTTTTTTTTTTTTTTTGAGACGGAGTCTCGCTCTGTCGCCCAGGCTGGAGTGCAGTGGCCGGATCTCAGCTCACTGCAAGCTCCGCCTCCCGGGTTCCCGCCATTCTCCTGCCTCAGCCTCCCGAGTAGCTGGGACTACAGGCGCCCGCCACCTCGCCCGGCTAGTTTTTTGTATTTTTAGTAGAGACGGGGTTTCACCGTGTTAACCAGGATGGTCTCGATCTTCTGACCTCGTGATCCGCCCGTCTTGGCCTCCCAAAGTGCTGGGATTACAGGCTTGCGCCACCGCGCCCGGCCGAGAGAACTACTTAAGCCCAGGAGGTCAAGGCTGCAGTAAGCCAAAATCATGCCACTTCACTCCAGCCTGGGTGACAGAGCCAGACCCTGTCTCAAAAATAAATAAATAAGTAAATAGGCCAGGTGCAGTGGCTCACGCCTGTAATCCCAACACTTTGTGAGGCCAGGTGGGCAGATGACCCGTGGTCAGGAGTTTGAGAACATCCTGGCCAACATAGTGAAACCCCATCTCTATTAAAAATACAAAGATTAGTTGGGCATGGTGGTACACGCTGGTAATCCCAGCTACTCAGGAGGCTGAGGCATGAAAATCTCTTGAACCCTAGAGGCGGAGGTTGCAGTGAGCTGAGATCACACCACTGCACTCCAACCTGGGCAACAGAGTGAGACCCTGTCTTAAAAAAATAAATTAAATAAATAAATAAATAAATAAATAACAATAAAACAAGTTTGATAAAGTGTGAATAGGCCGGGCATGGTGGCTCATGCCTGTAATCCCAGCACTTTGGGAGGCTGAGGCAGGCGGATCACGAGGTCAGGAGATGGAGAACATCCTAGCTAACACGGTGAAACCCCATATCTACTAAAAAAAAATACAAAAAAATTAGCCAGGCATTGTGGCGGGCGCCTGTAGTCCCAGTTACTCGGGAGGCTGAGGCAGGAGAATGGTGTGAACCCGGGAGGTGGAGCTTGCAGTGAGCTGAGATTGTGCCACTGCGCGCCAGCCTGGGCGACGGAGCGAGACTCCGTCTCAAAAAAAGAAAAAAAAAAAGTTTTAATAGTGAAAACAAAGTTCCAGAGATATGGGGTTAACTTTAAAATTTCTTCAGCTTTGCTGTATATTTGAAATGTTTCTTTATAAGATGTTGAGAAGGAAAGACATTCACACGCAATGCTGTATAGTTCAAATTGGACTTTCATGAGTGGTACATAGAGAAATAACCAGTTTGACTGGGTGTGGTGGCTCACACCTATAATCTCAACACTTTGGGAGGCCAAGGCAAGTGGATCACTTGAGGTCAGGAGTTTGAGACCAGCCTGGCCAACATGGCAAAACCTGTCTCTACTAAAAGTACAAAGATTAGCTGGGCATGGCGTGCACGTGTAATCCCAGCTACTCGGGAGGCTGAGGCAGGAAAATCACTTGAACCCAGCAGGAAGATGTTGTAGTGGGTCGAGATCGCGCCACTGCACTTAGGCGACAGAGCGAGACTCTGTCTCAAAAAAAAGAGGGAGAAATAACCAGCCCACTGAGGGAGCACAGAAGAGAACATGATCATTTCTGCTGGGACAGGTGGCAGTGAGGGTTAAAAAGAATCCTATAGTGGAGGAGTCCAAGGAACTGGGGCTGAAAGACAAACTTTTAAAGGCAGAGGAAGAAAGAAAGTGGAAAAGGGGCATTTCATTAGATAATAACCAGGGCAACATGAGAATGCAAGGCCCATTTGGGAAGCTGCAAATCAGCAGGGACTCTCGGGTGCAGAGCGGCAGGGGAGAAAGCTGACAAGCTGAACTGTGCCCAGGCCGGGACAGCATGAAAGACAGACAGGAGCATCTAGTTTTGACTCAGTCAACAATGGGGACCGGGGCAGTGGCTCACGCCTGTAATCCTAGCACTTTGGGAGGCCGAGGCAGGTGGATCACTTGAGGACAGGAGTTTGAGACCAGCCTGTCCAATCTGGCGAAACCTTGTCTCAATACAAAAATTAACCAGGCATGGTGTCATGTGCCTGTAATCCCAGCTGCTTGGGCGGGTGAGGCACAAGAATCCCTTGAACCTGGGAGGCGGAGGTTGCAGTGAGCTGAGATCGCACCACTGCACTGCAGCCTGGCAACAGAGTCTGTCTCAAAAAAAAAAAAAAAAAAAAAGCCGGGCGCGGTGGCTCACGCCTGTAATCCCAGCACTTTGGGAGGCCAAGGCGGGCGGATCACAAGGTCAGGAGATCGAGACCACGGTGAAACCCCGTCTCTACTAAAAATACAAAAAATTAGCCAGGCGCGGTTGTGGGCGCCTGTAGTCCCAGCTACTCGGGAGGCTGAGGCAGGAGAATGGCGTGAACCCGGGAGGCGGAGCTTGCAGTGAGCCGAGATCGCGCCACTGCACTCCAGCCTGGGCGACAGAGCGAGACTCCGTCTCAAAAAAAAAAAAAAAAAAAAAAAAAAAAACCAAACATAGAAAGAAAGAAAAAAGCCAATGGGGACCAAGCACAATGGCTCACGCCTATAATCCCAGCACGTTGGGAGGCTGAGGTGGGAGGATTGCTTGAGCCCAGGAATTAGAGACCAGCCTGGGCAACACAGCAAGACCCTCTCTTTATTTTTATTTAAAAAAAAAAAAAAAGAAAGAAAGAAAAGGAAAGAAACAACAGGGAGCTGCCGAGCGGGGTGTGTGTGAGATGGGCGGAGGCTTGCTCTGGAAAGGATCATCTGACAGGGCAGAGGAGGCAGGGGGAGACAGCCAGTTGTAGGAAGGAACAGCAAGGCTGTTGGTCAAAGTTTTCTATTGTTTTCATTAGCAAACTGATAATCCGTGCAACTTTTGTAACAGAAAAATGGTTATGACGGCCGGGCGCAGTGGCTCACTCCTGTAATCCCAGCACTTTGGGAGGCCGAGGCGAGCAAATTACATGAGGTCAGGAGTTCGTAACCAGCCTGGCCAGCATGGTGAAACCCCGTCTCTACTAAAAATACAAAAATTTGTTGGGCGTGGTGGTGCACGCTTGTAATCCCAGCTACTGAGGAGGCTGAGTCAGGAGAATCCCTTGAACCCGGGAGGCAGAGGTTGCAGTGAGCTGAGATCATGCCATTGCACTCCAGCCTGGGCAACAAGAGTGAGACTCCGTCCTCCCAAAAAAAGAAAAAAGAAAAGACAAAGAAAAATGGTTATGACATGACCTTCCCAGAGGCAGGTCAGCAAGATAATCCAGTTTTCAGTTTGTCCCAATTCCCAGTTTTCTGGGAACTCTGACCTCCCTAAAGACTTTCTTTTCTGTTTGAAGCTGTAGGCTGTCCATGGACCTTCCTTCTGGCCCTCAGTCACCACCCAGAGGATGCAACTCCAGAATGAACACACTAGGAGTCAGGAAACTTGGTTTCTAGCCCTGCTTTTGCCACTTTCCCTCTCTGTGCCCCAGGCTCCTCATTTGTTAATTGGTTGTGTTGGTATGATTGTTTTCCAGGCTTCCTTTCAGGTTCAAAGCTTTTTTTTTTTTTTTTTTTTTTTTTTTTTTTGAGACAGAGTTTCACTCTGTAACCTAGGCTGGAATGCAGTGGCACAATCACAGCTCACTGCAGCCTCCTGAGCTAAAGCGATCCTCCCACCTCAGCCTCCCAAGTAGCTGGGACCACAGTCGGGCACCACCACACCTGGCTAATTTTTTTTTTCACTTTTGTAGAGATGGAGTCTCCCTCTGTTGCCCTGGCTGGTCTTGAACTCCTGGGCTCAAGTGATCCTCCCTCTTTGGCCTCCCAGAATGCTGGAATTATAGGCGTGAGCCACTGCTCCTGGTCTCAAGACTTCCTTAATCCGGTCTTCTTGCAACTGGCCTTCTAGGTCCTCTCTCAAATGTTCATTTACCCCTTGACTCGCGGTGTCTTTGTGATCTTGGAGACCCTCCTCTGTTCTACCTGTCTGCCTGTCTTACCTCCTTCCTCCTCTGTCAAGGGTGTCACTGCAGTGTCCAGCTCCAGCTCCTGGCTGGGACATGAAAGAGCTCTACTGACAGGTAAAGGCCTCTGAACCTTAGGGGTGGGCTTGTGAAAGGAGTGACAGTTCCCACTTCCCTGGGTTGTGATAAAGAACAACAGACTGCCTTGTGGAAGCCCCCAGCCTGGGGTCTGAGCACCAGGCACCCAGCTTACCTCTACACCTTCCCTTTCTCTCAGTCTTATTGAGTTCTAGGGATTCAAAGTCCCCCCCCGCCTTTTAATTGCATTTATTTTAATGCTGAATTTACTCCTGTGCCATAAGTTTTTGTTTCTTCAGTTTCTTCTGGGATATCTTTTTCTTCTGGGCAACCTCCTCTTCTGGTTTAGGAACAATCTGTTCCTTTTCAGTAAGGACCATCTCGATGTGGCAGGGAGAGCTAATGTGTGGGTTAATCTGACCACGAGCTCTGTAGGTCCGGGAGCGCATCTTAGGTGCTTTGTTCACTTGGATATCTTCAATGACCAGAGAATCTACATGGAAACCCTTAAGTTCAGCATTACTCCTTGCATTTTTAAGCATGTGCAGCAAAAATTCAGCACTCTTTTTGGGCCACTGACCTTGTGTCCAGCCCCACTCTTGGCCTGGGCGCACCTGCCAACCCCACCATTGTAACGTCGGAATGATACTCCGTGGCTTTTCATATATACATACCCGTGATGGCCTGGGCAGTTTCACGAGTGTTCTTAAAGTGAACACGAAGATTGGAACCTCTTGATTTGCATGATTTTGTGGGGTTCTCTGGGTCAAGTGAATAGTGAACCATTTTCACAGATTACCTCAGGCTGCTTAAGGAAAGAGGAAGAGTGGTGGCTGCTGGGAGAACTCATGAGAACTTCGAATTGAAAGTTTTACATACATCGCCCCTTGAGTTCTCACAGTGAGGTTGGAATTTGTTCTCCTTAGACAGATAAGGAACTGAAGGCTCAGAGGAGCTACACAACTTGCCCAAGGTCACAGAGGGAGATCCAAGAAATTCACAACCAAGCCATGAAAAGAAATAGTTACTCAGTATCCTATGCACCCAGCACTGACTTTTATCATTATTATTTTGTTGTTGTTGTTGAGACATAGTCTCGCTCTGTTACCCAGGCTGGAGTGCAATGGGGCCATCTCGGCTCACTGCAACCTCCACCTTTCGAGTTCAAGCAATTATCCTGCCTCAGCCTCCCAGATAGCTGGGATTACAGGTGTACATCACCACGCCCGGCTAATTTTTGTAATTTTAGTAGAGATGGGATTTCACCATGTTGGCCAGGCTGCTCTCGAACTCCTGACCTCAGGTGATCTGCCTGCCTTGGCCTCCCAAAGTACTGGGATTACAGGTGTGAGCCACCGTGCCCAGCCCCAGCACTGACTTTTAAAAATGCTCAGTGGCTCACACCTGTAATCCCAGCACTTTGGGAGGATGAGGGGGGAGGATCACTTGATCACAGGAGTTTGAGATAAGCCTGGGCAACATGATGAAACACCGTTTCTACACAAAATACAAAAATTTACTGGGCATGGTGGCATGCACCTGTGGTCCCGGCTACATGGGAGGCTAAAGCAAGAGGATCGCCTGAGACTAGAAGTTTGAGGCTGCAGTGAGCTGTGATTGTACCACTGCACTCAGTCTGGATGACAGAGCTAGACTGCCTCAAAAAATAAAATAATAAAATAAAATAATATATATAAATATACATCGTGATCCCCACTGCTAGACCCCACACAGGCCCTAAGGAACTGACAGAGCAGAGTAAAACACAGTCCAGCCGAGGGGAGCCTGTCCAGCGGGTGCTACTACACAGATGGGGAGGCAAGGGCAATGGGGTGGGTTGTGCTCAGCAGCCTGGGACAGGAAGAGAGAAAGAGGTGGCATTTACTGCTTCCTGGGGAACAGTAGGAGTTCCCAGACTCCCTCATTCACTGAGAACATCCTGATATTTCACCTGGCGGTGAATTGTTGCTGGTGGCGGGACAAGGCAGAGGAGGGCCTTCCAGGCTTCCTCAAAGACATGGAGTCAAGAAGCTGAGGCATATATCTTTCCTGTTCTCCCAGGAGATGCACTCTCCTCCCCCTCCAGCCTGGACAGCATTGCATTCATTTTTTTCTTTTGTTTTTTTTGTGTGTGTGTGTGTGTGGTTTTTTTTTTTTTTTGAGACTGAATCTCACTTTGTTGCGCAGGCTGGAGTGCAGTGGTGTGATCTCGGCTCACTGCAACCTCCACCTCCCAGTTCAAGCAATTCTCATGCCTCAGCCTCCTGAGTGGCTAGGATTACAGGTGCGTGCCACCACACCTGGCTAATTTTTTTGTATTTTTTTTTTAGTAGAGATGGGGTTTCACCATGTTGGACAGGCTGGTCTGGAACTCCTGATCTCAAGTGATCTGCCTGCCTTGGCCTCCCAAAATGCTGGGATTACAGACGTGACCCACTGCACCCTGCCTCATTTTTATCTTTTGGCATTTAGTTTCTCTGTTAATATTACGGTCCTGTCATTCTTATGTTCATTTGCAGAATGCACATTTCTTTTCTTTTCTTCTGAGACAGAACCTTACTCTTCACTCCAGTCTCCCAGGCTGGAGTGCAGTGGCATGATCACAGCTCACTGCAGCCTTGACCTCCCGAACTCAAGCAATCCTCCTCCCTTAGCTTCCCAAGTAGCTGCGACTACAGGCGCACACCACCATCCCAAGCTAATTTAAAAAATTTTTTTATAGAGACAAGGTTTCCCCATGTTGCTCACGCTGGTTTCAAACTCCTGAGCTCGAGCAATCCTGTTGAGATTACAGGCATGAGCCACCGCACCTGGCGTACATTTCTTGAATGCTAACTGTGCACATGACACTGTACGCTAGTTGTGTGAGGCACACAGATATGAATGAGGCATCCTAACCCCCGATGGCCACTAAGAGGGAGTTACATACATAAATAATCATAATACAAGGAAGAAGATGTTAAGTGGTCCAACTAAGGTTAAGATAAAGCATTATAAAAGTTCAGAGATGAGAAAAATAATGTCCAAAGGGCAGTTGGAAAAGATTTCATGAAGGAGGCAACATTTGTGTTCACTATAGAAAGAGAAAGGACAATTTTTAAATTTTAAGGAATAGCTGGGTACAGTGGCTCATGCCTGTAATCCCAGCACTTTGGGAGGCCAAGGTGGGTAGATCACCTGAGGTCAGGAGTTCGAGACCAGCCTGGCCAATGTGGTGAAGCCCCATCTTTACTAAAAATACAAAAATTAGCTTATGTGGTGGTGCATGCTTGTAATCCCAGCTACTCGGGAGACTGAGGCATAAGAATCACTTGAACCCGGGAGACAGAGCTGAGCTGAGATAGTACCACTATACTCCAACCTGGGCAACAGAGTGAGACTCTGTTCCAAAAAAAAAAAAAAGTTAAGGAACAAGCTGAGATGTGCTTTCTGGTTAGAGGGCACAGTGTGAACCAAAGTAAGTTCTGCAAACGTTTGGATTATGTGACCCTTTAAACCTGTGAGGCCATGTTGGTATAGCTGGCTCACTACTGCCTCCCCAGCAACTGGCCTGGCACACAGAAGGCACTCAGTAAAAATTTGTTGCCTTTTTGTTTTGTTTTTTTTTTTTGAGACGGAGTTTTGCTCTTGTTTTTTTTTTTTTTTTTGAGACGGAGTCTCGCTCTGTCGCCTGGGCTGGAGTGCAGTGGCCGGATCTCAGCTCACTGCAAGCTCCGCCTCCCGGGTTCACGCCATTCTCCTGCCTCAGCCTCCCGAATAGCTGGGACTACAGGCGCCCGCCACCTCGCCCGGCTAGTTTTCTGTATTTTTTTTAGTAGAGACGGGGTTTCACCATGTTAGCCAGAATGGTCTCGATCTCCTGACCTCGTGATCCGCCCGCCTCGGCCTCCCAGAGTGCTGGGATTACAGGCTTGAGCCACCGCGCCCGGCCTGAGTTTTGCTCTTGTTGCCCAAGCTGGGGTACAATTGGCATGATCTCGGCTCACTGCAACCTCTGTCTCCTGGGTTCAAGCGATTCTCCTGCCTCAGCCTCCTGAGTAGCTGGGATTACAGGAACCTGCCACCACGCCTGGCTATTTTTTTGTATATTTAGTAGAAACGGGGTTTCTCCATGTTAGCCAGCTGGTCTTGAACTCCTGACCTCAGGTAATCTGCCCACCTCGGCCTCCCAAAGTGCTGGGATTACAGGTGTGAACCACCGCGCCCGGCCAAAAATTTGTTGCTTTGATCAGTGGTTCAGTTTGGCTGGAGTGTAGAGAACTTGGAGAGGGACAATAGGCAGAAGGAAAATCTTAGTTATTCATTGCTGCACAACAAATTACCTCAAATCTTCGCACTTACTACAACAATAAACATTGATTATCTCTCAGAGTTTCTGCAGATCAGGAATTTGGGAATGGCTTGACTGGGCAGTTCCGGCTTGAAATCTCAAGAATTGCAGTCACATTTGGATAGGGTTGCATTGTCTGAGGGCTTAGCTAAGGCCAGGGGATTCCCTTCCAAGGCGGCTTACTCACAGGGCTGGCAAGTTAGTGCTGGCTTTGGCAGGAGATCTTGCTTCTTCACCATGTGGGCTCCTCCACAGGGCTGCTTCAGGGTCCTTATGGTGTGGACATTGACTTCCTCTGGAGTGAGTGGTGGGCATGGAGGCATGCACCTGTGGTCCCAGCTACATGGGAGGCTGAAGCATGTAGTGAGTGATCCAAGAGACAGGATGTAGGAGGGAGCTGTAACCTCTTCACAGCCAAGCCTTGGAAGTCACTCTGTAGCATCACTTCTGCTACATTCTGTGCACTAGAAGCAAGTCATTTAAGTCTGACCCACTTTCAAGGGAAAGGGAATCAGCCTCCACCTTGGAAAGGGGAAATGGCAAATAATTTGCAGGCATATTTTAAGTAACCACAGACCATGAGGGTAAGAAGGTTTGTCTGCTCAGAACTCAGGGGTTCTTCAGCTGAGTGGGACTCCAAGGGATCCAGCTTTCTGTGGGGATCCAGCGGTCCTGCCCTGGTGCCATCTATCCAAGGGACTGTGGGCTTCTGGCAGCAAAACCAAGAACCAAGGCAAGACCCAGTGCTGCCTGCTGTTGAGAAATCTGAAGTGGCTCAGACCAGAGCAGGGGGTGCTCCCCATCTGGCAAGCACATAGCAAGAGGACATGAGCCCTTTTGCCCCAGGAGAGTCAGGAAAGGCCTCCTGGGGGTGGCATCTGAGCTGCATTCTTTCAAAGCTTTTATTAGGCCTAAAGTGTGGGGCTGGGTGTATACACAGAAGGTTAAACGCACCTGGTGTGGCGGCTCAGCAGGCATCGGAAGCCACACAGGAGAGCTGAGGCCTGAGGACACTCCCACCGACCATAGCAGCAGACACTGTCTCTGCCCTGCAGCTGGTGAGACCTTTCTAATGCCACTTGGTGTTGGCATACAGCTTTTCAGATGGCTGTGGACTGTCCCACAAGAACTCCGTGAGCTCCGTGGGGCAGGCTAAAGTGCGCTGGAGATTGTATGTGTAAACTGTTTGCTCATTTCCCCAATCAAAGGTCCCTGAACATTGTTGGGGTCTTCTCCCCCTTTCTGCTCCTACTTCTCTGAATGTGCTTACCCTATATGGGCCTGTTTACCTCTCTGCTGCTGCTGCTGCTTCTTTTTTTTTTTTTTTTTTTTGAGACGGAGTTTCGCTCTCGTTGCCCAGGCTGGAGTGCAGGGGTGCGATTCGACTCCCGGGTTCAAGCAATTCTCCTGCCTCAACCTCCCAAGTAGCTGGGATTACAGGTGTGTGCCACCATGCCCAGATGATTTTTTGTATTTTAGTAAAAACAGGATTTCTCCATGTTGGTCAGGGTGGTCTCAAACTCCTGACCTCAGGTGATCTGCCTGCCTTGGCCTCCCAAAGTGCTGGGATTACAGGTGTGAGCTACTGTGCCTTTTTTTTTTTTTTTTTTTTAATGGAGTTTCACTCTTGTTGCCCAGGTGGAAGTGCAATGGTGTGATCTCGGCTCACTGCAACCTCCATGTCCTGGGTTCAAGTGATTCTTCTGCCTCAGCCTCCCAAGTAGCTGGGATTACAGGTGTTCGCCACCATGCACCTGGCCATTGAACTTGCTTTGTCTAGGTACTACACATCACCTCAGAACCAGAGAACAGCAATGATGTCATTGGGAAATCCCACAATTGCCAATTAGTGCAATTGGCACTAATGTCTAGGGTGTAAGCACCTAGAGAGGGCAGTGGTTAAAATTAATGTATATGTAGTTAAGGCTGGATGAGGTGGCTCACACCTGTAATCCTAGCACTTTGGGGGACTGAGGTGGGAGGATCACCTGAGGTCAGGAGTTTGAGACCAGCCTGGCCAACATGGTGAAACCCTGTCTCTACTAAAAATACAAAAGTTAGCCAGGCTTGGTGGTGCATGCCTGTAATCCCAGCTATTTGGGAGGCTGAGGCAGGAAAACTGCTTAAACCTGGGAGGCAGAGGTTGCAGTGAGCCGAGATCGCACCACTGGACTCCAGCCTGGGTGATAGAGCGAGACTCCATCTCAAAAAAAAAATATATATATATATGTAGTTAAAATTGAGTTGTATGCATATTGCCTTTTACTGTATATAAATTATTCCTTTATTAAGCAAAACAAATAATGTTAGTAACCTTGTACCTGATGCTCACCATAAGAGAGACCCACATGTGTGCTAAGTAATGAATCAAATCGCATTACCCAACAGACCTCATCCTGTGTAAGTCTCAGTAGTGGGTAGGGTTTCAAAGAAGTAAAGAGTGGCACTTTTTGAAGTGCCAGCTTATCTTTTTGGAGTCCCTCAGTGTTAGAGTTTAAATGCAAGCATTAAGCCCTCTCAATACTTCTCGTTCACTTCTCTAAAATTTTGGTAGGCTGGGCGTGGTGGCTCACACCTGTAATCCCAGTGCTGTGGGAGGCACAGATGGGAAGATCACTGAAGGCCAGGCGTTAGAGACCAGTCTGGGCAACAAAGCGAGGTCCCATCTTTAAGGAAACAAAAATTTTTTTTTAATTAGCCAGGACTGGTGGCATGCACATGTAGCCCCAGCTACTGGGGAGGCTGAGGCAGGAGAATCACTTGAGCCCAGGAGTTTGAGGTTATAGGGAGCCATGATTGCACTCCAGACTGGGTGATAGAGCAAGACCCTGTCTCAAAAAAAAAAAAAAAAAAAGATAAGTAGTCCTGGCATGGTGGCTCACACCTGTAATCCCAATACTTTGGGAGACGGATGTGGGCGGATCACCTGAGCTCAAGAGTTCAAAACCAGCCTGGCCAATATGTGAAACCCCATCTCTACTAAAAATACAAAAATTAGCCAGACTTGGTGGTAAGCACCTGTAATCCCAGCTGCTTGGGAGGCTGAGGCAGGAGAATCGCTTGAACCTGGGAGGTGGAGGTTGCAGTGAGCCAAGATTGCACCATTGCACTCCAGCCTGAGCAACAAGAGTGAAACTCCATCTCAAAAAAACAAACAAACAAACAAACAAAAAATCATAGCAAGACCTCATCTCAAAAAAAAAAAAAAAAAAAAAAAAAAGAGAGAAAGAGAGAGAGAGAGAGAGAGGGCTATGGTCTTTGGTTAGCACCCTTTCTTGGCCTGGAACATCCAGCACAAGGGGCAAGTGGGTCAGAAGAGATGAACTCAGGGCTGGGTACAGTGGCTCATGCCTGTAATCCCACCACTTTGGGAGGCTGAGGCAGGCGGATCACCCAAGGCCAGGAGTTTGAGACCAGCCTGACCAATGTAGTGAAACCCAGTGTCTACTGAAAATACAAAACTTACCTGGGCTTGGTGGCACATGCCTGTAATCCCAGCTATTTGGGAGGCTGAGGCAGGAGAATGACTTGAACCTGGGAGGTGGATGTTGCAGTGAGCCAAGATCCCGCCACTGCACTCTAGCCTGTGTGACTCTGTCTCAAAAAAAAAGAAGAAGAAGAAGAGATGAACTCAGGGCCTATGAGACCACAGCTAGGAGCACACATCTACCTTCTGCATTACAACAGGCTACTCCCCTCCCTGTCCAAACAATCTGGGTGAAAGCCACCTCCAAGCATTTCTCCTGGCATGCATCACCACCCCAGAACCTGCTCAGAGATCAGCACTGATGTCAGCAGGGAATCCCAGGCAATCAGCAGCGGGGTGTGCAGCCTGATCTGTCTCTCTGGGGCACCCAGGTGAGAAAAACCCTACCCAGGGGCGTGTTTAACTGGTTTTTTATGGACTTTCCTGGCTCAGAGAACTTGGCTAAGATGCCACAGGCACTATGCAGCAGTCAGGTTATATACCTGCCCATACCCAAGACCCACAGGGGTGCTCAGCAACCTTCCTTAGAAACAGGAGACAGAAGGCCAGGCGCGGTGGCAGATTACATGCCTGTAATCCCAGCACTTTGGGAGGCCGAGGCAGGCACATCACTTGAGGTCAGGAGTTCAAGACCAGCCTGGCCAATATGGTGAAACCCTGACTCTACTAAAAATACAAAAATTAGCCAGCCGTAGTGGCAGATGCCTGTAATCTGAGCTACTCAGGAGGCTGAGGCAGGAGAATGGCTTGAACCCTGGAGGCAGAGGTTGCAGTGAGCCAAGATCGCATCACTGCACTCCAGCCTGGATGACAAAGTGAGACTCCTTCTCAAAGAAAAAAAGAAGAAGTATGATGCTATGTACTCCAAAGTCATGCTGACTGGGTTCCAGTCATGGTTCCTTCACTGATGAGCTGCAAGGCCTTCAGATGATGTATGATGGTACCAGAACCCAATGTGCCCTTGATAAGTAGAATCAGGATCAATCATCATTATCATCATCATCATCATCATCATCATCATAATATTTTAGTTCTATTGGAGGGGGACATAAGTTGGCCATGACAGGTTGTGGGTTTTGTCACCTACAACATGCAAAGAAACATGGAAAAGAACATAGGGGACAGAACAGAGAGCTGAGAGGCGGAGCATGGGCCTGGGAGGCAGGTCACACACAATCACCTAGCCCTGTTCTCAGCAGGAAGAATCCGTTCTCGCTCAGGTCACTTGCTCAAGCTGGGGACTAGCCTGCCCAATTTAGATGGGAAAGTCATTGGAGAGGACCTTGTTCAGCCAGTGAACAAGAGAAATGCCCACACTTTCTTCCAAGATAGAATCTGAGGGGGCTGCACCTCACATGATTCCTCTAAGGCTGCTCCTGGACTCCTGGCCACTGTGACTGTTGTTCATATCATCAGGAATGAAGCCTGAGCAAGTAGTTTGAGGCCAGGGCATCTGGTTGTAAGCACTGGCTTTGTCACTTACTAATGGGTGATCTTGAGCAAGTTGGTTAAGCTCTATAAGCTCTAAGTTGCTCATATATAAATGAAACAGTCATAAACCCTCAGTTCCACAAAATTACTGAGAGGGTCAAGGAAGATAACAACGATGAAACTACGTGAATGATAGGGACAATTATTATTACATAGCACCCTGGCTGGGGCTTCTGGATTCTGGTTTTGGCCCCACCCTTCCCCTAGGGTAAATCCCTTCCCTTCTCTGCACATTCCAAATAGTCGGGTTAAAAGAATCTCTGTGTTTGGCCAAGTCTGACAGTCAACGATGAGATGATCGTGGTGGGAAAAGCAGGCGATGGGAACTGCTGGAAAGTCCACACAAGGCCAACAGACAACAGCAGCTAGTGCTGAATGATGAAAGGAAGTGACCCCACGTGGGCGGCCCAAGATTCTGGCAGCCCTGGGCTTACGCAGGGAGGCCCCAGCTGATTGGCCTCAGTTCCCTGAGCAGCTCCGGGACGCAGCCCACCCCTGAGCGCCCGGGCAAAGCCGGGGCAGGGCCACTCAGAGTGGGAGGGGCAGGCCGGGCAGACATTACGTCATCTGTGCGTGTATAAATCATAGGCCCACCCTCCCGGGGCCCCAGCGGCTCTAATGCTCTCTGGCCAGGATCTCTGAGTTCCTTGCTGTGTCCCCAACCCTTCGCATTCCAGGCTCCCAAGGAACTGAGCTGGGACCTTCTGGGCTTCTGTCCAAGCAGCTCGTTCTAATTACCCCACCCCCTTCATCCCCCGGGAATAAACAATATAGCCTTAAACGAGGGCCTCTGCTCAGCCTTGAGGAAAACACTGGGCCACGGTGAGTGTTTATTTCTTTATACCCACACTTTGTTCCAAGATAGAACCTGAAGGAGCTGTGTTTATTCTCGTTCTCCTGTCCCCTCCCTGGACTTCCAGGCACTTCGAGTGTCGCATGCTCACGTTCACAAGACCCTCTGGGATAGCAGAGGGGACAGGTTTTGAATCAGAAATGTGGGGGTTTGATTCCAGTTCTGCCTCCTTAGTAACTGGCAAGTCTCCCAGTCTCTAATTTCCTTGTCTACAGAATGGGTCTACAGAATGGGACTCACCGGGTTGCTGTGAAGGTGATTTGACTTGGGGCATGTCAGGTGGCTATGCACAGTAGGTGCACCTGCGATGACCTTCCGTTCTCCTTCACCTTTCCATTACACCAGGATTCTCAGACTTGAGAACCACAGGAGGGTTATTAAAGCTCAGATTGCAGGGCCCCACCACCAAAGCCTCCGATTCAGATCCTGAGGTTTGCATTTCTAACAGGCTCCCAGGCCTGCTGCTGCAGCTGCTCCAGGAGCCACACTTTGAAAACCATTGCATTAGAAACTCCTGACTTCGGCCGGGCGCGGTGGCTCAAGCCTGTAATCCCAGCACTTTGGGAGGCCGAGGCGGGTGGATCACGAGGTCAGGAGATCGAGACTATCCTGGCTAACATGGTGAAACCCCGTCTCTACTAAAAATACAAAAAACTAGCCAGGCGTGGTGGCGGGCGCCTGTAGTCTCAGCTACTTGGGAGGCTGAGGCGGGAGAATGGCGTGAACCCGGGAGGCGGAGCTTGCAGTGAGCCGAGATCATGCCACTGCACTCCAGCCTGGGAGACACAGCGAGACTCCGTCTCTCAAAAAAAAAAAAAAAAAAAAAAAAAAAAGAAACTCCTGACTTCAAGTGATCCCCAGCCTCGGCCTCCCAAAGTGCAGGGATTACAGGTATGAGGCATTGCGCCAGCCCCCGGTAGTTTTGTTTTGTTTTGTTTTGTTTTGTTTTGTTTGAGATGGAGTTTCACTCTTGTTGCCTAGGCTGGAGGGCAATGGCGTGTTCTCGGCTCACCACAACCTCCACCTCCCAGGTTCAAGCAATTCTCCTGCCTCAGCCTCCCGAGTAGCTGGGATTACAGGCATGCACCACCACGCCTGGCTAATTTTGTATTTGTAGTAGAGATGGGGTTTCTCCATGTTGAGACTGGTCTTGAACTCCTGACCTCAGGTGATCTACCTGCCTCGGCCTCCCAAAGTGTTGGGATTACAGGCGTCAGCCACTGCACCTGGCCAGTTTTTTGGTTTTTTTTTTTGAGAAGGAGTTTCATTCTTGTTGCCCAGGCTGGAGTGCAATGGCGCGATCTTGGCTCATTGCAACCTCTGCCTCCTGAATTCAAGCGATTCTCCTGTCTCAGCCTCCCAAGTAGCTGGAATTACAGGCATGCACCACCACACCCAGCTAATTTTGTATTTTTAGTACAGGCAGGGTTTCACCATGTTGTTCAGGTTGATCTCGAACTCCTGACCTCAGGTGATCTGCTCTCCTCGACCTCCCAAAGTGCAGGTGTTTTTTGTGTTTGTCTTTGCTTTTGTTTTGTTTTGTTTTTTGTTTTAAGACAGCATCTTGCTCTGTCGCCAGGCTAGAGTGCAGTGGCATGATCTTGGCTCACTGCAACCTCTTCCTCCCTGGTTCAAGCGATTCTCCTGCCTCAGCCTCCCGAGTAGCTGGGACTACAGGTGTGCGCCACCACGCCCAGCTAATTTTTGTATTTTTAGTAGAGATGGGGTTTCATCATGTTGGCCAGGATGGTCTCGATCTCTTGACCTTGTGATCCACTGCCTCAGCCTCCCAAAGTACTGGGATTATAAGCATGAGCCACTGCCCCTCACCAGTAGTTTTTTTTAATAGCTTTATTGATATATAATTTACATACCATAAAATTCACCCATTTTCAATGTACAGCTTAATGAGTTTTAGTAAATGTAGAGAGTTGTGTAACCATCACCAAAATCCAGTTTTAGAACATTCCCATTATCCTAAAAACTTCCCTCTGGCCCATTTGCAGTCAACTCTCATGTCCACTCCAAGCTGCAGGCAACCCCTATTCTGCGTTCTGGCTGTATGTTTCACCATTTCTAGGAATGTCACATATATGGACTCATACAAGGTGTGGGCTGTTGTGTTTGGCATTTTTCAGAGAGGTTCATCCATGCATCAGTATCGGCATGTCATCAGTAGCTCGCTCCTTTCTACTGCTGAGTAGCATTCCACTGCATGGATGTACCACAGTTTATTCACTCACCAGTGACAGACATTTGAGCTGTTTCCAGGTTTTTTTCCCAGTTTTTTTCTTTTTTCCTTTCTTTTTTTTTTTTTTTTTTGTGAGACAGAGTCTCACTCTGTCGCCCAGGCTGGAGTGCAGTGGCGCAATCTCAGCTCACTGCAACCTCCGCCTCCCGGGTTCAAGCAATTCTCCTGCCTCAGCCTCCGTAGTAGCTGGGATTACAGGCGCACGCCACCATGCCTGGCTACTTTTTGTATTTTGTTTTTAGTAGAGACGGGGTTTCACCATGAACTCCTGACCTCGTGATCTGCCTGCCTCGGCCTCTCAAAGTGCTGGGATTACAGTCATGAGCCACCACACCCGGCCTTTTTATTTTATTTTATTTTATTTTATTTTATTTTATTTTATTTTATTTTATTTATTTTATTGAGACAGAGACTCTCTTTGTCACTCAGGCTGGAGTGCAGTGGCATGATCTCAGCTCACTGCAGCCTCTACCTCCCAGGCTCAAGTGACCCTACTGCCTCACCTCCCAAGTAGCTGGGACTACAGCACATGCCACATGCCAGCTAATTTTTGTATTTTTAATAGAGACAGGTTTCCTCATGTTGCCCATGCTTGTCTTAAACTCCTGGGCTCAAGCGATCTGCCCACCATAGCCTCCCAAAGTACTGGGATTACAGGTGTGAACCACTGTACCCGGCCAGTTTCTAGTTTTATGAGTAAAGCTGCTGTGACCATTCATGTACAAGCTTTTGTGGGGGCATTGTGCTTTTTTATTTTATGTTTTTGAGACGGAGTTTCACTCTTGTTGCCTAGGCTGGAGTGCAATGGCACGATCTAGGATAACTGCAACTTCTGCCCCGGGTTCAAAAGATTCTCCTGCCTCAGCCTCCCAAGTAGCTGGGATTACAGGCATGCGCCACCATGCCTGGCTAATTTTTTTTTTTTTTTTCTTGAGACGGAGTTTCACTCTTGTTGCTCAGGCTGCAGTGCAATGGCACAATCTCGGCTCACTTGAACTCCGCCTCCCGGGTTCAAGCAGTTCTCCTGCCTCAGCCTCCCGAGTAGCTGCAGGCATGAGCCACCGCGCCCAGCCTAATTTTGTATTTTTAATAGGGACAAGTTTTCTCCATGTTGGTCAGGCTGGTCTCAAACTCCCGACCTCAGGTGATCTGCCTGCCTTGGCCTCCCAAAGTGCTGGGATTACAGGTGTGAGCCATTGCGTCTGGCCTATTTTTTATTTTTGAGATGGAGTCTTGCTCTGTCGCCCATGCTGGAGTGCAGTGGCACAATCTCGGCTCACTGCAACCTCCGCCTCCCGGGTTCAAGTGATTCTCCTGCCTCAGCTCTGGAGTAGCTGGGATTACAGGCACACACCACCACGCCCAGCTGATGTTTTGTATTTTAGTAGAGGCGGGGTTTCACTGTGTTGCCCTGGCTGGTCTTGAACTCCTGAGCTTAAACAATCTGCGTGTCTCGGCCTCCCAAAGTGCTAGGATTACAGGCGTGAGCCACTGCGCCCAGCCTATTATTATTATTATTATCATTATTATTTTGAGACGTAGTTTTGCTCATGTTGCCCAGGTTGGAGTGCAGTGGTGTGATCTCAGCTCACTGCAACCTCCACCTCCAGGTTCAAGCAATTCTCCTGCCTCCGTCTCCCAAGTAGCTGGGACCACAGGTGCATGCCACCACAACTGTCTAATTTTTTGCATTTTTAGTAGAGGCAGGGTTTCACCATATTGGCCAGGTTGGTCTTGAACTCCTGACCTCAAGTGATGTGCCTGCCTCGGCCTCCCAAAGTGCTGGTATTACAGTATTACAGCCGTGAGCTACTGCACCCGGCCTTTAAATGCTTTTTTTTTTTTTTTTTGAGGCGGAGTCTCGCTCTATCCGCCAGACTGGAGAGCACAGTGGGCGAGATCTCAGCTCACTGCAAGCTCCGCCTTTCCGATTCATGCCATTCTCCTGCCTCAGCCTCCTGAGTAGCTGGAACTACAGCTACTATGCCTAGCTATTTTTTTTGTATTTTTTAGTAGAGATGGGATTTCACCGTGTTAACCAGGATGGTCTCAATCTCCTGACCTAGTGATCCGCCTGTCTCGGCCTCTCAAAGTGCTGGGATTATAGGCGTGAGCCACTGCGCCCGGCCTTTTTTTTTTTTTTTTTTTTTTTTTTTTCTTTTTCTTTTTTTGAGAAGGAGTTTTGCTCTTGTTGCCCAGGCTGGAGTGCAGTGGTGTGATCTTGGCTCACTGCAACCTCTGCCTCCAGGGTTCAAGCGACTCTCCTGCCTCAGCCTCCCAAGTAGCTGGGATTACAGGCATGTGCCACCATGCCCAGCTAATTTTGTATTTTTAGTAAAGACAGGGTTTCTCCATGTTGGTCAGGCTGGTCTCAAACTCCTGACCTCGGGTGATTCACCCGCCTCGGCCTCCCAAAGTGCTGGGATTACAGGCATGAGCCACCGTGCCCGGCCTCTTTAAATGCTATTTTTAAGAGTAAATCCTGGCCAGGCATGGTGGCTCATGCCTGTAATCCCAGCACTTTGGGAGGCCAAGGCCGGTGTATCACAAGGTCAGGAGTTCAAGACCAGCCTGGCCAAGATGATGAAACTCCGTCTCTACTAAAAATACAAAAATTAGCCGGGTATGGTAGTGGCCCCTATAATCCCAGCTACTTGGGAGGCTGAGACAGAGAATTGCTTGAACCTGGGAGGTGGAGGTTGCAGTGAGCCGAGATCTCACCACTACACTCCAGCCTGGGTGACAGAGTGAGACTCTGTCTCAAACAACAAAAAAGAAGTAAATCCTAATTTACCAACCCACCCCTTCTCCCTCCGTAGTGAGTGCAGCCCACTCTGTTGGAGGTATGAGACAAGAGATAATTCCAAAAGACTAACGGGGGCCCCCAGCCTCCCACCAGCAGTTAACCAGTTGAGATCAAACTCAGACCTCTCCCAGGCCCTGCCATCCCATAGCCTCACCTCACCCATTGTCATCTCCCTCCCCTACATTACTCCAAATGTTATGCCTTGATTTAGAGCAGGCGATTAGAGGATTTTGCCCTCAGTTAAATTAAACTTCTCAAAGCAGCCAGTAGGGAAGAGAATGAAAACAGGATTGACCCAGATCTCTTGAAAATCCTGGGGCTTTTCATCAATCCTGAGCATCAGTAGGCCTGGAATGTTCTCATGGAGGAGGCACTGTCTGGTCCAAAACTAGTGTCGTCTCTGTGTGTATGGCTAGTCCGCAGCAAACTCAGGACCCAACACTGGCCTTCTACCACAAACCCCTGATTCTTTGCTGTTCTTTGGCTCCCTGGCTTGACAGACTTTGTGTCTAAAACGCCTAGATTCTGCTTCTCATGTCTCGGGTACATCCTAGCTGCTGTCTGGGAAAGCACTGTTCTTGTTCCCCTTCTGAGCCCTTTCATCTGCCACATGGCAAGGCAGTCAACACTGTATTCTCTCTAAACACACAGTCACTTGCAAGGGCCTGAAAGAGTCCATAGAGCAAAGGCTGCCTATCCATGACCCTTTGCTCCAAGCCAGGAGCCAGTTTCCCTCTCCAGTTTCAGTGACCCTCTCTCATGTCCAGGCAGTTTCTGAGCTTAAATCATAGCCCATGCCATTTGGTGGAGGAGGTTCTGGCTTCAGAATCCAAATATCTGGGTTGTGTTCCTGGGGCAGCAGGGACCTCAGGCTCTTTTTTTTTTTTTTTTTTTTTTTCTTTTTCTATTTCTTTTCTTTTTTTTTTGAGATGCAGTCTTGCTCTGTACCCCAGGCTGGAGTATAGTGGTGTGATCTCGGCTCACTGCAAACTGTCTTCTGGATTCAAGCGATTCTCCAGCCTCAGCCTCCTGAGTAGCTGGGATTACAGGCATGCACCACCACATCCGGCTAATTTTTGTATTTTTAGTAGAGACAAGGTTTCACTATGTTGCCCAGGCTGGTCTCGAACCCCTGACCTTAAGTGATCTGCCTGCCTTGGCCTCCGAAAGTGCTGGGATTACAGGCATGAGCCACCATGCCTGTCCCACGTTTTATTTTTCATAAAACATTTCCTGAGTGTTTACTATTCATTCTTTCTTCCATTGGTTTGTTCATTCATCCATTCAACAGAAACTTTAAGTGCCAACAGTGTGCCAAAAACTGTGAAATGCACTAGAAAAAAAAAAAAAAAGTAAAACTTTGTGTCTGGGAGCAGTGGCTCATGCCCGTAATACCAGCACTTTGGGAGGCTGAGGCAGGTGGATCACATGAGGCCAAGAGTTAGAGACCAGCCTGGCCAAAATGGTAAAACACTGTCTCTGCTAAAAATACAAAAATTAGCCAAGCATGGTGGTGGGCACCTGTAACCCCAGTTACTTGGGAGGCTGAGGCAGGAGAATCACTTGAACCTGGGAGGCAGAGGTTGCAGTGAGCTAAGATTGTGCCATCACACTCCAGCCTGGGAGACAAGACTGAAACTTCCTCTCAAAAAAAAAAAATATATATATATATATATATATATGATATATAGATATCTACATTTGTATATATTTTTATATTTGTACATTTGTATATATATCTGTATAGATATAGATAGATAGATATCTATCTATATAGATATAGATAGATAGATATCTATCTATCTATATATATTTTTTGAGACAGAGTCTCACTCTGTCGCCAGGCTGGAGTGCAGTGGCGTGATCTTGGCTCACTGCAACCTCCGCCTCCCAGGTTCAGGCAATTCTCCTGCCTCAGCCTGCCGAGTATCTGGGACTACAGGCGCACACCACCACGCCCAGCTAATTTTTGTATTTTTAGTAGAGACAGGGTTTCACCATGTTGACCAGGATGGTCTCGATCGATCTCCTGACCTCGTGATCCACCTGCCTTGGCCTCCCAAAGTGCTGGGATTACAGGCATGAGGCACTGTGCCCGGCCTGGATATATATTTTTTTTAGTTAGCTGAGCATGGTGATGTGTACCTGTTGTCCCCAGCACAGGAAAGGCTACAGGTGATATATATACATATTTATATATATACACACACACACACATATGTATACACATATACACACACATATATATAGTGAATCACCACATCCCAAAGTCTCTGTTTTGTGTTTTTTATATATATACATAAAATATAGATATATATAATATATATATATAAGATATATATATATAATAGATATCTATTTATATATATATATCTTATATTATAATATATATAATAGATATCTATTATATATATATATCTTATATATATATATTATATATATCTATATTTTATGTATATATATAAAAAACACAAAACAGAGACTTTGGGATGTGGTGATTCACCCAAGGTACCAACTAACAAGTTGCACAACCAGACTCAAATTCAAGTCTCCTGATGTTAAATTCAGTTCATTTTATGGGACACCTCATTGCCAGACAGATGGGGTAATTAGTAAATGAGTAAGATGGGGCCCCTCCCTGCAAGTCTCTTTCCCTAACACTGGACACCTCCCCTCATTGTAGCCTTTTCCTCGATGTATAAGAAGTACTTGTTTTTGTGACTGCCATCTTTCCTTGTGGGATTCTGGGAGGCAGAGGCAGTTCTGACTCAGCTCCATATTCTAGGAGCCTGCCCAGAACAAGGTATAGCAACTGAATGACGCCAATGTCCACCTGGGTTCTTAGCTCCAACAATGACGCAGGGCTCGGGCCACAGCTCCTACCCCAGCTATGCAGAGGCTGGGAAAGTGGAGGTCTGGCTTCTATTTTGGGGAGGCAGGACTCCAGAGTGGGAGAGTCTCCAGCTAAAAAGAGTGTTCAAAGGCTCTGTGAGGCCAGAGAGAATGCCAGGCTGTGTCCTGGCCTGAATCTGGGTGGGTGAGGAGATCTATACACATTGAGCTCTAATTGAAACCTTGATTAAGGAGGCCAGGCGCGGTGGCTCACACCTGTAATCCCAGCACTTTGGGAGGCCGAGGCGGGCAGATCACAAGTTTAGGAGATCGAGACCATCCTGGCTAACACGGTGAAACCCCGTCTCTACTAAAAATACAAAAAATTAGCCAGGCCTGGTAGTGGGTGCCTGTAGTCCCGGCTACTTGAGAGGCTGAGGCAGGAGAATGGCGTGAACCCAGAAGGCAGAGCTTGCAGTGACCGGAGATCGCGCCACTGCATTCCAGCCTGGGCGACAGAGTGAGACTGTGTCTCAGAAAAGCAAACCAAAAAAAATTAGATTAAGGAATCCTCCCAGCTGGGTCTCAACACCCCTGTGGAGGCTTAGAGCCAGGGTCAAGACTTCCCATGGCCAGACCGGGCACGGTGGCTCACACCTGTAATCCCAGCACTTTGGGAGGCCGAGGCAGGTGGATCACGAGGTCGGGAGATCGAGACCATCCTGATTAACACGGTCAAACCCTGTCTCTATTAAAAATACAAAAAATTAGTTGGGTATAGTAGCAGGCACCTGTAGTTCCAGCTACTTGGGAGGCTGAGGCAGGAGAATGGGGTGAACCCGGGAGGCGGAGCTTGCAGTGAGCTGAGATAGCACCACTGCACTCCAGCCTGGGCGACAGCGGGAGACTCCATCTCAAAAAAAAAAAAGACTTCTGATGGCCAAAGCTGCTCCGAGAGATTATTGGCCAAGAAGGCCTTTGAGCCGGCCCTGGCCAGATAGCATTTCCCTGCACAGGCATGGAGACACGCAGCCTCTGGGCCATGGCCTGCCCAGCTGTGTGGGCAGGATTCACTGGGAACCACAACACTTAGGAGCAAAATGTGGCTCCTTCCTGGCCACCAACTTGAGGAGGGGTCATCAAACATGATGTTGAACCTTCCAACAAATAGGGCCCAGTTGAACTGTGACACTCTGATACCCTGACAAATGCTCAACTCCTCTGCCAACCTCAGTTTTTCTAAGGTCAACTCTACAGAGAACAGAAAGAGCCAGAGATGTAGAAAAAAAAAATAAGAGAAATTATGGATTAAAATATAATCTAAAATAATCATGGCCAGGCGCAGTGGCTCAAGCCTGTAATCTAGCACTTTGGGAGGCCAAGGTGGGCGGATCACGAGGTCAGGAGTTCGAGACCGGCCTGGCCAACATAGTGAAATCCCATCTCTACTAAAAATACAAAAATGGCCGGGTGCGGCGGCTCACGCCTGTAATCCCAGCACTGTGGGAGGCCGAGACGGGCGGATCACAAGGTCAGGAGATCGAGACCATCCTGGCTAACACGGCGAAACCCCGTCTCTACTAAAAACACAAAAAATTAGCCGGGCGAGGTGGCGGCGTCTGTGGTCCCAGCAACTCGGGAGGCTGAGGCAGGAGAATGGCGGGAACCCGGGAGGCGGAGCTTGCAGTGAGCTGAGATCCGGCCACTGCACTCCAGCCTGGGCGACAGAGCGAGACTCCGTCTCAAAAAAAAAAAAAAAAAAAAAAAAAAAAAGAAATCCCATCTCTACTAAAAATACAAAAATGGCCGGGTGCGGCGGCTCACGCCTGTAATCCCAGCACTTTGGGAGGCCGAGGCGGGCAGATCACAAGGTCAGGAGACTGAGACCATCCTGGCTAACTCGGTGAAACCCCGTCTCTACTAAAAATACAAAAAATTAGCCAGGTGTGGTGACGGGCGCCTGTGGTCCTAGCTACTCGGGAGGCTGAGGCAGGAGAATGAGAATGGCGTGAACCCAGGAGGCGGAGCTTGCAGTGAGCTGAGATGGCGCCACTGCAGTCCAGCCTGGGGGACAGAGCGAGACTCCATCTCAAAAAAACACAAAAATTAGCTGGGTGTGGTGGCGAGTGTCCGTAATCCCAGCTACTCAGGAGGCTGAGGCAGGAGAATTGCTTAAACCCAGGAGGTAGAGGTTGGAGTGAGCCGAGATCACACCATTGCACTCCAGTGCAGTCGACAGTACAAGACTCCGTCTCAAAAATAATAATACTAAAAAAAAAATAGACCAGACTTGGTGGTTCACACCTGTAATCTCGACTCACTGGGAGGCAGAGTTGGGAGAATTGTTTGAGGCCAGAAGTTGAAGATCAGCCTGGGCAGCATAGCAAGACCACATCTCTGGCTGGGCGCAGTGGCTCACGCCTGTAATCCCAGCACGTTGGGAGGCCGAGGCAGGTGGATCATGAGGTCAGGAGTTCAAGACCAGCCTGAACAACATGGTGAAACCCCGTCTCTACTAAAAATACAAAAATTAGCTGGGCGTGGTGGCGTGTGCCTGTAATCCCAGCTACTCAGGAGGCTAAGGCAGGAGAATCGCTTGAACCCAGGAGGCGGAGGTTGCAGTGAGCCGAGACCGCACCATTGCACTCCAGCCTGGTGACAGAGCAATACTCCATCTTCAAAAAAAAAAAAAAAAAAAAAAAAAAAAAAAAACCTACATCTCTTTTTCTTTTAATTAAAATTTAAAAATTAAAAAATAATAACCATATGGACAAACCCCCGAGAGAGCAGAGGAAGGAATGATTAACACTGCCCAGGGGAGTCTGAAGAAGCTTTGGAGGAGGATTGAACTGAGAGAAAAAGATTGGCAGGAGTTTGTTGTGCAGAGAAGGGGAGGGACAGGTGTTTCACCAGAGGGAGCAGCATGTTCAGGGACACACAGCTGTGAACAGGCAAATTGTTGAGGAACACTAAGAAGTTTGGCTGGACCCGAGGACGAACAGGGAGGGAGGCAGGAAGTGAGGCAGGAAAGGCCAGTGAGCAAAACGGAACCTGAGACCTTGCTGTGACCTTCAGACAATCTAAACTGCTCGAAAGGTTGAGAAGCTTTGCATTTGGAAGGGAAATTATGTGCTGAGAAATAAAGCCGTGCATGGAGCGACAACTCTATGTCCAGAGCTTTACAAGCATTTGTTCTACATCACAATAAAGTGTGTATTTCACAGACAGGGACACAGAGCTATGGTCTTTCCGCATTACAAGCTCTCTGAGAGCAGGGAACAGGACCTCAGCATAGCCCTACCAGCTCCTTTGAGGGTGAGGACACCCTCACCTGGGAAGAAGCAAGTTGGAGCTTTATTTTATTTATTTATTTATTTATTTATTATTTATTATTATTACTCTTGAGACAAGGTCTCACTCTGTCTCCCAGGCTGTAGTGCAGTGGCGTGATCTTGGCTTACTGCAGCCTCGACCTCCCAGGCTCAGGTGATCCTCCCTCCCACCTCAGCCTCTCTGGTAGCTGGGACTACAGGCATAAGCCGCAATGCCTGTTTAATTTTTTGTATTTTTGTAGAGATGGGTTTGCACTATGTTGATCTCAAACTGTTGAGTTCAAGTGATCTCCTGGCCAGCACTTTGGGAGGCTGAGGTGGGAGGATCACCTGAGTTTGGGGAAGTTGAGGCTGCAGTAAGATCATGCCACTGCACACCAGCCTGGGCAACAGTGTGATACCCCATATGAAAAAAACAAAAAAATTGTTGGGGCTGGGCGCAGTGGCTCAAGCCTGTAATCCCAGCACTTTGGGAGGCCGAGACGGCGGATCACGAGGTCAGGAGATCGACACCATCCTGGCTAACACGGTGAAACCCCGTCTCTACCAAAAAAATACAAAAAAACCAAAATTGTTGGATGAAGTTTTCTGTAAATATTAATAGTTGTTTTAGTTGTCTCTTGGCTTTGGCCAACACCTTTGGGGAGTATCTGCCAGACTGTCTGTGGTTCACTAAAGTCATGTGGAAAAGGAAGGGGCTCCATTCACTCATTTCTCTGCCTGTCACCTCTTGGTTCCTTGTTTCCTCATCTGCCTCAGCAGGCTTCTCTGACCAGGTGGTGGGCAGTGGGAGAGGGTGGGAGAAGGCGGGAGAGGGTGGAGGAACCACCTTCGCCTCAGCCAGAGTGTGGGCCAGGTCCTCTGTGGGGACAACTGCTTCATGGCTCAGCCTTAGCTGATCATGGTGGCCTCACCATGCCTGTCTGTCCATCTGGAAAATGGGCTCAATAATGGTATCTGCCTCATAGGGTTTCACGAGGACTTGAGGGAGATGACTTTTGCTGCTGTCTTGATTTTGTCTGTTGTTTTTGTAGTTACGCAGAGGATAACAGATGAATCAGACACTGAACCTGCCCAACCCTATGTGCTGGGCTCATCATAATCATACCTGGGACTTTTGAGAACTTACTGGAACTGTGTTATGCACCGTATGTATATTAAGTCATTTAATTTTCTTTCTCTTGCTTGCTTGCTTTTTTTTTTTTTTTTTTTTTTTTTGACGGAGTCTCACTCTGTCGCCCAGGTTGGAGTGCAGTGACACAATCTCAGCTCACTGCAACCTCCGCCTCCCAGGTTCAAGTGATTCTTCTGCCTCAGCCTCCCAAGTAGGTGGGATTACAGGCATATGCCACCACGCCCGGCTTATTTATGTATTTTTAGTAGAGACCGGGTTTCACCACATAGGCCAGGCTGATCTAAGTCATTTAATTTTCAAACCACCCTGCTATTTATCCACCACACTTTACAGATAATGAATCTGAAGTTTCCATCCACCCATCCCCTCCTCCACTCAGGTGCTCACCAGATCTTACGCTCATGAGTCTGTGCTTTGGGGCAGCCCACACTTCTTAGCACACTCGGTCCTCCTGACCCAGCCAGATGTCTGGGCAGGCCTCGGAGCTCCCAGACCAGTCGCCGCACCCTGTTTCAGCCGCACCTGGCCACCCTCCCTCCCCTGCTGGGTAGCTTGACAGCTGCCAAGGCTCCTCATTCTTCCTTCTGCACACCCAGTTATTTGGGCACTGGCAAATGCCAGGCAGGTGAGGTGCCTCAGCTTCCACCGGCCCCGCTACCCTTGCCCTCGAGGTGCAGGATAGGCGTGGGGCAGGGAGCAGGGGAGAGACAGGGTGTCTCCCAAGCTCAGGAGAGCTGAGACTAGACTGCAACTGAATCATAGCATTAACCCATCTAGAACCAGGGCTCAGGAGAACAAAAATGCCTGTGCATGGCCAGCTGGATCAAGGGAGAGACATGATGCCCAAGAACATGAGTACCCAGGAGGCGTCCTCTGCCCAGATGCGGGGACAATTTCTCTCACTCATCAAACTTAGATCAAGTGGCCCCGATCTCTTCCTTTATTCTCAACTATTGGTTCAGGGCCCATCATGAGGTCAGGAAGGAGAGGGAAAGCAGGGTTTTCCTGCCATATATTAGTACATTAAGTCTTTCTTTCTTTCTCTCTTTTTTTTTTTTTTGACAGAGTCTCACTCCGTCACCCAGGCTGGAGTGCAGTGGCACCATCTCGACTCACTGCAACCTCCGCCTCCCGGGTTCATGTGATTCTCCTGCCTCAGCCTCCCAAGTGGCTGGTATTTGAGGCGCCCGCCACCACACCTAGGTAATTTTTGTATTTTTTGGTAGAGATAGGGTTTTGCCATGTTGACCAGACTGGTCTCGAACTCCTGACCTCAAGTGATCCACCTGCCTCAGCCTCCCAAAGTGCTGGGATTATAGGTGTGAGCCACTGCGCCCAGCCAGAAATTAAGTCTCATAGAAATTCAATGTTGGGCTGGAGCAGTGGCTCATGCCTGTAATCCCTGTACTTTGGGAGGACAAAGAGGGTGGATAACCATTAGTCTCTACTAAAAATACAAAAATTAGCTGGGTGTGGTGGCCCATGCCTGTAATTCCAGCTACTCAGGAGACTGAGGCAAGGAGAATCGGAGAATCGCCTGAATCTGGGAGGCAGAGGTTGCAGTGAACTGAGATTGCGCCACTGCACTCCAGACTGGGTGACAAGAGCGAAACTCCGTCTCAAAAAAAAATGAAAGAAGAAATTTAATGTTGGTGTCACCAAGAGATTGCTTCTGGGCTCAATAAATTGAAGCCCAAATTTGGAACTGAAGGCCAGAGGTGAGCAACCTGTCCCAGTGTTCTGCAAGGCAGCCGATGCCAAGCCAGCACCCTTCCCACCATTCTGTTCTGCTTTGTGTTAGAGGAAGGAAGTGCCCTGTGTGAATGTACTTTTAACAGAAAGAGAAGACAAAAATAGCCAAAGAATGCTATAAAGGACCCTGAAAATAATCTCCCATTTGTTCAGGGACCACTGATTTCCTTGGTGGGGTGGACCCAGTGTCCTGCAGAAAGGAGCCAATGGCTCAGGCCTTCAAGGATTTTCTTCCCTCCAGACCCACTCCTGTGGGGCTCTTTCCATCGGGGCTCAGGCCTGGGGGTGCTTTCTCACCCCAGTATTCCTGGAAACTCCTGCTGTCACACAGCTTCCCTGTCTCCCTCACCATTCTGCAGCCAGAGGCAGGGCTTGACAGTGAGGCGGTGGGGCCAGAGCAGAGGCTTCGTGTTTGTTGACAGTAGGAGTTACCAAGGCTAAAACCTGGAAAGTCCAAGACAGAGCTCTGTCCCTGTCACTAACTCTGAAGCTTGCGCTCAGTGGCTCCCTGAAACTTCCCCTTCCAACTTCCCACCAGTCAGCCTACTCTTTACCTCCTTGAGAAGCAAGCTCAGTAGCCTGTCTCTTGAGAAGGTGACTTGAAAGTGGGAGAGGCCGGGCGCGGTGGCTCAAGCCTGTAATCCCAGCACTTTGGGAGGCCGAGGCGGGTGGATCACGAGGTCAGGAGATCGAGACTATCCTGGCTAACATGGTGAAACCCCGTCTCTACTAAAAATACAAAAAACTAGCCGGGCGTGGTGGTGGGCGCCTGTAGTCTCAGCTACTTGGGAGGCTGAGGCGGGAGAATGGCGTGAACCCGGGAGGCGGAGCTTGCAGTGAGCCGAGATCACGCCACTGCACTCCAGCCTGGGAGACACAGCGAGACTCCGTCTCAAAAAAAAAAAAAAAAAAAAAGAAAGTGGGAGAAAGTCAAGAAAGAGTGTAGGCCACTGGACGCGGTGGCTCACACCTGTAATCCCAGCACTTTGGGAGGCTGAGGTAGTGAAATCACCTGAGGTCAGGAGTTCGAGACCAGCCTGGTCAACTAAAAATACAGCCCGGCCAACTAAAAATGGCCAACCAGCCTGGCCATCTCTACTAAAAATACAAAATTAGCTGGGAGTGGTGGTGCATGCCTGTAATCCTAGCTATGCAGGAGGCTGAGGCAGGAGAATCGCTTGAACCTGGGAGGTGGAGGTTGCAGTGAGCCAAGATTAGATTGCATTGCTGCACTCCAGCCTGGGTGACAGAATGAGTCTCAAAAAAAAAAAAAAAAAAAAAGAGTCTAGCCTTAGAACCCGAAGCCCAAACATCTACTTCCGTCTCTGCTGTTTGTTAAGGGAGTACTGGAAGCAACTCGCCCACCTCCATGAGCATGAGTGTTTGCATCCATAAAACGAGGGGAATTCCATCCTGTGAGAGTCAAACGAAAATGGCCACATAGAAGAGAAACCAGCATCCCCGAAGTTAGTTCTCAGGAACTTAAGTCCAGTGAGATACTCCATTGAGAAAAGGCTCCATGGGCAAATAGGTTTGGAAAACGATCTGTCCTCTCTTGAAATTCGTGATGCATGCTGGCAGGCCAAGGGCTCTGAGAAACCCTGCAATAAAGAAACCAGGTGAAAATTGTTTAACTACAGGTGCGCATCACCACACCCAGCTACTTTTTTGTATTTTTAGTAGAGACAGGGTTTCGCCACATTGTCCAGACTGGTCTTGAACTCTTGGCCTCAAGTGATTCTCCTGCGTTGGCCTCCCAAAGAGCTAGAATTACAGGCATGAGCCACTGTGCCTGGCCATCTCATGCCATTTATATAAGGGATTTGAGCGTCTGTGGATTTTGATACCAAAGGGCATCCTGGAACCAATTCCCCACAGATACCAAGGGACAACTGTATTATTCTAATATATCTAAGTTATTCTAACATATGGGTTTTTTTTGTTTTTATTTTTGTTTTTTGAGACGGGGTCTCGCTCTGTAGCCCAGGCTGGAGTGCAGTGAAGCGATCTCAGGTCACTGCAAGCTCCGCCTCCCGGGTTCAAGCGATTCTCCTGCCTCAGCCTCCCCAGTAGCTGGGATTATAGGTGCCCACCACCACATCTGGCTAATTGTTGTATTTTTAGTAGAGATGGGGTTTCACCATGCTGGCCAGGCTGGTCTTGAACTCCTGACCTCAGGTGATCTGCCAGCCTTGGCCTCCCAAAGTGCTGGGATTACAGGTGTGAGCCACCATGCCCGGCCAAGACTGTAATTTATAAAGAAAAGAAATTTACTGGCCAGGCGCGGTGGCTCATGCCTGTAATCCCAGCACTTTGGGAGGCTGAGGCAGGTGGATCATGAGGTCAGGAGATCGAGACCATCCTGGCTAACATGGTGAAACCCCGTCTCTACTAAAAATACAAAAAATTAGCCAGGTGTGGTGGCAGCCTCAGCTACTCGGGAGGCTGAGGCAGGAGAATGGCGTGAACCCAGGAGGCGGAGGTTGCAGTGAGCTGAGATTGCGCCACTCCACTCCAGCCTGTGTGACAGAGCAAGACTCTGTCTCGAAAAAAAAAAAAGAAAAGAAAAGAAAGAAATTTATTTCTTACACCTCCTGAGGCTGGGAAGTTTAAGAGCATGGTGCCAGCACCTTGGAGAGGGTCATCCCATGGGAGAATGGCAGAAGACGGAAGCAAGTGCAGAAGACAGAAGAAATCAGCTGAACTCTCTTTGAGAACAAACCCAGTCTTGAGACAACTAACCCACTCCCATGATAAGAGCATTAATCCATTCATGAAGGCAGAGTCATCATGACCTAATCACCTCCTAAAGGCTTCATGTCAATTAAATCTCATGAGTTGCAGAGGGGACAAGAATTTAAACCATGGCAATACCTAAATATAGATAAAGACCAGGAATCCCTAGGGTGTGCCTGAAGTCCCAGCTATTAGGGAGGCTAAGGCAGAGGGTGTCTTAAGTCCGGGAATTTGAGACCAGCCTGGGCAACATAGTGAGACTCCATCTCTAAAAAAAAAATAATAGGCCGGGCGCGGTGGCTCACGCCTGTAATCCCAGCACTTTAGGAGGCTGAGGCGGGCGGATCACGAGGTCAGGAGATCGAGACCACGGTGAAACCCCGTCTCTACTAAAAATACAAAAAATTAGCCAGGTGTGGTGGCGGGCACCTGTAATCCCAGCTACTCGGGAGGCTGAGGCAGGAGAATGGCGTGAACCTGGGAGGCGGAGCTTGCAGTGAGCCGAGATCACGCCACTGCACTCCAGCCTGGGCAACAGAGCGAGACTCTGTCTCAAAATAATAATAATAGTAATAAACATAAATAAATATAGATGTACACATCCATATCCATACGTATTATGTATATTTATACATGCATAGAAAAGGTCCAGAAGGTACACCCCTAACTTAATAGGGGCTATCATTTCAGAGGGACATGGGATTAGGAAGGGTGAGAGTACAGTGAGGCTTGCAGTATTTCCATGTTGCCTTAGTCTTCCACTGTTGCTGTTGAGCAGCAGCTACGTGTTGTCTCTGTGTCAGTCCTCTGGCCTTCTTTTCAGATGTGCTTTGGTATCCTGTGTCTTTGGTGTTCTGGCCTCATTACATACCCAGGTGTGGATTTCTTCTTATTTACTCTGCTTGGGATTCATGGGATTTCTTGATTTGGGGGGTTTAAGTTGTTCATCAGGTATTCTTTCTTTAAAAAGTTCCTTTCTTGCCAGGTGCGGTGGCTCATGCCGGTAAGCCCAACACTCCGGGAGGCACGGCAGGCAGATCACACAGTCAAGAGATGGAGACCATCTAGCCAACATGGTTAAACCCTGTCTTTACTAAAAATACAAAAATTAGCTGGACGTAGTGATGCATGCCTGTAATCCCAGCTACTCAGAAGGCTGAGGCAGGAGAATAGCTTGAACCCAGGAGGCAGAGGTTGAACCGAGATCATGCCACTGCACTCCAGCCTGGGTGACAGAATGAGACTCCATCAAAAAAAAAAAAAGAAAAAGAAAAAATGCCTTTCTTGTGGCTCATGCCTGTAATCCCAGCACTTTGGGAGGCTGAGGAAGGTGGATCACCCGAGGTCAGGAGTTCAAGACCATCCTGGCCAACAAGGTAAAACCCTGTCTCTACTAAAAATACAAAAATTAGCCAGGTGTGGTAGCATGTACCTGTAATGCCAGCTACTTGGGAGGCTGAGGCAGGAGAATGGCTTGAACCCTGGAGGCAGAGGTTGCAGTGAGCCAAGATCATGCCACTGCACTCCAGCCTGGGCAACAGAGTGAGACTATGTCTCAGAACAACAAAAACAAAAACAAAAATGACCTTTCTTCTATTCTTTCTTTTCTTTCCTTCTGGAACTCAAATTTGATATAGTTAGATTTTTCTCAGTATGTTCTGTCTCTTTCCACCTATTTCATGGTTTCATAAGTATCATCAGTATGTATCTCATTCCATTCCAAATAATCTTCTAACACGTTTCTCTAGCATATTAGCTCTCACTCCAGTTGGATAATAATTTTTTTTTTTTTTTTTTTTTTTTTTTGAGACAGAGTTTCACTCTTGTTGCCCAGGCTGGAGTACAGTGACGTGATCTCGGCTCACCGCAACCTCTACCTCCTGGGTTCAAGCAATTCTCCTGCCTCAGCCTCCCGAGTAGCTGGGATTACAGGCATGCTCCACCATGCCTGGCTAATTTTGTATCTTTAGTAGAGACAGGGATTCTCCGTGTTGGTCAGGTTGGTCTCAAACTCCTGACCTCAGATGATCCGCCCGTCTCGGCCTCCCAAAGTCCTGGGATTACAGGTGTGAGCCACCATGCCTGGCCCAGTTGGATTAAATTCTAAGCTGTAGTTTATCCCATCGAGTTTTACATTCCTTTTTTCCATACGGAATCTTGCTCTGTCACCCAAGCTGGAGTGCAGTGACACGATCTCAGCTCAGGGCAACCTCTGCTTCCCAGGTTCAAGTGATTCTCCTGCCTCAGACTCCCAAGTAGCTGGGATTACAGGCACCTGCCACCACGCCCAGCTAGTTTTTGTACTTTAGAAGAGAAAGGTTTTCGTTGTGTTGGCCAGGCCTTTTTTGTTTTGTTTTGTTTTTTGAGACAAAGTGTTGCTCTTGTCGCCCAGGTTGGAGTGCAATGGCGCAATCTCTGCCCACTGCAACCTGCCCCTCCCCGGTTCAAGCAATTCTCCTGCCTCAGCCTCCCGAGTAGCTGGGATTACAGGCGCCTGCCAGCACTCCTGGCTAAATTTTTGTATTTTTAGTGGAGACAGGGTTTTGCCATGTTGACGAGGCTGGTCTCTAACTCGTGACCTCAGTGATCCGCCCATCTTGGCCTCCCAAAGTGCTAGGATTACAGGTGTGAGCCACCACGTCCGGCCTATTTTTATTTTTATTTTCTTTTTTTTTTTTTTTTTTTTTTTTTTTTTTTTTTTTTTTTTTTGAGACGGAGTCTTGCTGTGTCTCCCAGGCTGGAGTGCAGTGGCGTGATCTCGGCTCACTGCAAGCTCCGCCTCCCGGGTTCACGCCATTCTCCCGCCTCAGCCTCCCAAGTAGCTGAGACTACAGGCGCCCGCCACCACGCCCGGCTAGTTTTTTGTATTTTTAGTAGAGACGGGGTTTCACCATGTTAGCCAGGATAGTCTCGATCTCCTGACCTCGTGATCCACCCGCCTCGGCCTCCCAAAGTGCTGGGATTACAGGCTTGAGCCACCGCGCCCGGCCTTTATTTTTATTTTCGAGATGGAGTCTTGCTCAGTTGCCCAGGCTGGAGTGCAGTGGTGCAATCTTGGCTCACTGCAACCTCTGCCTCCTGGGTCAAGTGATTATCCTTCTCAGCCTCCTGAGTAGCTGGGATTCTAGGCACCTGCCAGCATGCCTGGCTAAATTTTTGTATTTTTAGTGGTGGCGTGGTTTCGCTATGTTGGCCAGGTTGGTCTCGAACTCCTGACCTCAGGTCTTCCAAAGTGCTGGGATTATAGGTGTGAGCCACCACACCTGGCCTATTTATTTATTTTTATTTTTATTTTTGAGACCAGGTCTCACTCTGTCACCCAGGTTGTAGTACAGTGGCACGATCTCGGCTCTCTGCAACCTCCACCTCCCAGACTCAAGCAATCCTCTCAACTCAGCCTCCAGAGTAACTGGGACTACAGGCGCATACCACCATGCCTGGCTAATTTTTTGTATTTTTTGTAGAGACAGGTTTTTGCCATGTTGCCTAGGCTGGTCTTGAACTCCTGAGCTCAAGTGATCCATCCACCTAGGCCTCCCAAAGTGCTGGGATTATAGGTGTGAGCCACTGCGCCCAGTCGGACAATTATATTATTTATGTTTACAAGAATGAATCAGAGGCCAGATGCACTGGCTCATTCCTATAATCCTGGCACTTTGGGAGGCCGAGGTGGAAGGATCACTTGAGACCAGGAGATTGAGACCTGTCTGGGCAACATAGGGAGATCTTTGTCTCTACAAAAAAATTTTTAAAAAAACATTGGCTGGGTGTGATGGTGTGTGTCTGTAGTCACAGCTACTTAGAGTGAAACCCTATTCCCCATCCCCACCCACTCCTAAAAAGAATAAGAGTCTGTGGAAGCCCTGGCGCAGTGGCTCATGCCTGTAATCCCAGCACTTTGGGAGGCTGAGGCAGGCGGATCACCTGAGGTCAGGAGTTCGAGACCAGCTGGACAACATGGCGAAACCCCGTCTCTATGAAAAACACAAAAATTAGCCAGGCGTGGTGGCAGGCACCTGTAATCCCAGCTACTCAGGAGGCTGAGGCAGGAGAATCGATTGAACCTGGGAGGCGGAGGTTGTGGTGAGCCGAGATCCTGCTACGGCATTCCAGCCTGGGTAACAAGAGTGAGACTGTCTCAAAAAAAAAAAAAAAAAAAAAAAAAAAAAAAAAGAGTTCTGCAGAAAAAGAAAGGCTTTCCCTGCAGGTGTCAGCAAAGGTAAGGAGGTCCCAAAGAACAGGAATAGTGAGGAGTCCTGGGAGGAGGGTGGGGATGTTGCTCAAGCCCATCCTTTATACTTGAGACCTCTGGTCCAGAGAAGTGAAGTGTTCTGCTCAGTGTCACACCACTGGTCAGGGCAGATCGGAATCAGAAAGTAGGCCTTATTTCTTCATTAGAGTCTAGGAAGTGGCCAGGGGAAAGAGGCTGTGCTTGAGAAGGTTAAGGCCTATGACCCACCCTGCGTCATCCAAAGTAAACTAGGAAGGAAGTGTAAAGAAACCCAACAAAGGTCTGACATTTTTCCATGGTGACCACATTGATGCATTTATTAAAAATACAAAATGCTAATAATCCAAACCACCCCTCTTCCCTTTTTTCCCCTTTGGGAGCCCTTGCACTGCATGACACGCACACTTGGACTAGGCCATTGGGAACTGCAGCTTGGACAAGGAACAGCCACAGCTTTGCCTGTACTCAGAGCAGGTCAAGTGCCATTAAATGCAGCTGGAAGCCAGGGCAGGGGAAGGGGTGGGAAGCTCCTGGAGAGCCCCCAGCTCTTCCCAGTTACTGACTGGCTCTGGAGGAGAGGAGCTAGAAGGCAGAGATACCTGAAGAGACAAACCTGGGGCGCCACTGCCATCTGATGTCTTCCTATGGCCATTGCAGTGGTCACAGCCCCAAGCCCCGCGGGCAGCCTGGGAGCAGAGTGAAACAAGAGGGCAAAGAAAGCGTATGGGTGGAAGTTTTTATTTACCCTTGACAGTGGGTACGTGGGTGCTTTGTATGTCTGAGATACTTCATATTGAAGAAAAACATCCATATTGAAAAACTAAACAAAACATAAATGGAAAATGAATCAACATGTACAAAGTAGCCACAGTATGGAGGAGCGGATTTGACTCTGCCTGCGGAAGAGCTGCCCTGCTCTGGCCAGCACTGGAAGGGACCGCCGCCTCTGTTTTGGGAGTGTGCAAGCAGGGGCTCTGGACTGGGCTTTGCACAACTTCCAGGAGTCATTGCTTAGATATCGGAATGACCAAGATCTTAAGGTCTTAGAATCATTGAGGTAATCCACCCCCATCCCGGCTGCCAGGTCACAGTCATACAGAGGCTGAGCATGCCCAATGCCACCCAGTTTTCCTCTGCTGCTGTTTCTGCCTTGCCTCCCTGTCCCTCCTCCACCCTACCCTAGCATGGGCAGGCTTTGTGTCCCAAGGTCGCCAGTCACATATGTCCCACCACAGGCAGCCGAGCTTGTGAGCCAAGATCACACCACTTCTCTCCAGCCTGGGCAACAAGCAAGTCTCTGTCTCAAAATAATAATAATAATAATAATTTTACCTAATTAAAGTTCATATTTCAATGTAGTCAAATATTCCAAAAATGTCCTTTATAGTACTTTTTTTCGGTTTGGTCCAGGATCCCATCCAAGATCACACATTTCATTTAGTTGTCATGTCTCTTGAGTCTCCTTTAATCTGGACCAGTTCCTGGGCCTCTCTTTGGTCATGTATGACACTGATATTTATAAAACATGCAGGCCAGTAATTTTATAAAGTTCAACTTGGGCTTTTTCAATATTTCCTTTCCTTGTGTATTTCTTTTTTTCTTTTTTTTTGAGACAGAGTTTCGCTCTTGTTGCCCGGGCTGGAGTGCAATGGTGCATTTTTGGTTCACTGCAACCTCCACCTCCCAGGTTCAAGCAATTCTCCTGCCTCAGCCTCTCAAGTAGCAGGGATTACAGGTATGCGCCACCACACCCAGCTAATTTTTTGTGTTTAGTAGAGACGGGGTTTCACCATGTTGGTCAGGCTGGTCTTGAACTCCTGACCTCAGGTGATCCACTTGCCTCAGCCTCCCAAAGTGTTGGGATTACAGGCGTGAGCCAACATGCCTGGCCGTGTATTTCTTGATTTCTTGCTTTGAGTGCCAGTGGCCCAGCCACTTCCTCAGGTCAGGAGCCAAGAGACCATCCTGAATCCATCCCTCTCCCTCACTCCCACCTACCCATCCATCACCAGATCCCAGCGCCTAATGCTCTTCCCTCCCATGCCCCAGCTTCTGCTGCGACTATATCATCATTCCTTACCCATCATCTATCTTTGTCTTGCTCTCAACAATTACACGGCTTCACACTTCTCCCTTCTTAAACCCTCTATAGGCTGGCTGCTCAAAGGGTAGCAAAAGGATCAGCAGCTTTGAGAGTTTGTTAAAAATGCAGAACCTCAGGCTGCGACCCAGAGCTGTGGAATCAGAATCTGCATTTTAACAAGTTGCCCACGTGTTTGACAAGTCCTGCTCTCGGAGGCTTACAGACTCCTTGGAACGGCATTCAGGGTTCCCCGCCCCCCCGCCACCAAAAACTTCTCCTACCTTGTCCACAGGTATGAATGCATGGTATTTGCCCTTTAAACACAGTTTCTTTTTCCTGGAACACCCTGTCTCGTGAGACTCCTGCTGAAGGTTAGATTTGAACATCGCCTCCTATGGGGTCCACTTCTTGCTCTGGAGCCCCATGTCCTCTGGACCCCTCTCTATCCTAGCTTCTGTTACACGGAAATGTTACACCTAAAACCTTGTCATTTTTAGCAACTATTTCTCCCACTAGCCAGTGAACGCCTTGAGACAAAGCCTGCATCTTACACACTTCCTTATCCTCAGTGCTCAGCACAAGTCAAATGTTTATTGAATGAGAGAAACAGCTTTTCCTCCATGGAGGCCCTTCCAAGTAGATTTGAAGTGGGTATTGCAAAGGGGCCATCCAAATGCCAGAGCCACAGTATGTTGGGACAGGGCAGTCACAGAGAACATCTAGTTATCTAGTTTTTGTTTTTGTTTTTTTTCCAGACAGAGTCTCACTCCTGTCACCCAGGCTGGGGTACAGTGGAACAATCTTAGCTCACTGCAGCCTTGACTTCCCTGGGCTCGGGTAATCCTCCCACCTCAGCCTCTTGAGTGTCTGGGACAATAGGCATGCACCACCACACCTGGCTGATTTTTTGTATTTTTAGTAGTTATGGGGTTTTGGCGTGTTGCTTAGGCTGGTCAAGAACTCCTGGGCTCAAACTATCTGCCCATCTTAGCCTCCCAAAATGCAGGGATTACAGGCATGAGCCACTGCACCTGGCTGGAAAATCTAGTTCAAATGCATTTGTTATTTATGAAGAAAGGCCCCAGAAGGAAAAGTGACTTAACTCCAGATTCCTCTGCTGGAGAGATGTAACCTGAGTCACTATTGATTCATGCTTTGCCCTTTCTCGAGCCAAGTGCCCTTGTGATAAGCAGAGAAATAAAAATCAAAGTGAGTCACAGATGAATAAGCACATAATGGAGATTGTTTTGTGTTAAAGATGGGGTCTCACTATATTGCCCAGGCAGGTTTTGAACTCCTGGGCTCAAGCAATCCTCCTGCCTCAGTCTCCCAAGTAGCTGGGACTATAGCTGCACAATTTGTAAAGTTTGAAAACATGAGGCCGGGCATGGTGGCTCACACATATAATCCTAGCACTTTGGGAGGCCAAGGCAGATGGATCACCCAAGGTTGGGAGTTCGAGACCAGCCTGACCAACATGGAGAAACCCTGTCTCTACTAAAAATACAAAATTAGCTGGGTGTGGTGGCGCATGCCTGTAATCCCAGCTACTCGGGAGGCTGAGGCAGGAGAATCGCTTGAACCCAGGAGGTGGAGACTGTGGTGAGCCAAGATCGCACCATTGCACCCCAGCCTGGGCAACCAGAGTGAAACTCCGTCTCAAAAAAAAGAAAAAAAAAAAAAAGGAAAAAATATCTGAAATCTATCTTCTTGCTTAGGAAATAATCGTAAGACCAGGAAGGATAAGGGTTAACTTATGGGAGCTGGGTGCAGCTGAAGAGTTTATGAAATCAGGGTAGGCAAGGGGCTTCAGCTAAGCTGTTTGTTCTTAAGCTGGTGTGTGAAATATGAGTGATTTTTTGTACATCTTTGCATACTTTTAAAATTTTTAAATCTGAATCAGATCACACCTTGAATGGAATAGTTATCCCCAAAATTTAAAGTGAGTTAAGTTTTGCCCATGGTTTTGAGTTAACCAACTCTTGATCTTGTGGGTGTCCACACATAAATTTTTCTATAGTAAATGCAAACTTTCTGCATGGCAGACTTCCAGCTCTAGCAAGCAAGTTTCAGAGAGCAGGGGCATTCTAGAAAACAGAATCCTTACCTGATAGTGGAGCATAAATTGAACTAAGGCTGAGGTTGCATCTTAGCATACTGTCTAAAGAGGTCAAGTTTCATTTTATAGGCAACAACAAAAAAACCATTAAATTATCAAGAATGGGTTGACTTAATTTGCAATTTTAGGAAGGACAGGTCAGACAGGAAGCCAGCTGGCCTTTGCAGCAATCCAGGGAAATATTACTACCTGCTAAAAGTAAACTTAAAAAAACATGGTGGCTCACATCTGTAAACCCAGCACTTTGGGAGGCTGAGGTGGGAGGATTGCTTGAGCCTGGAAGGTTGAAAGCTGGAGTGAGCCAAGATCACACCACTGCACTCCAGCCTGGGCAAGAGACTGTCTCAAAAAAATATCTGTATATATAATATAATCAAATATGTCTGAACCCCTAATTTTCCAACACATACATAAAGGAACACGTTTTCTATTCTGGGTGCCCCTGTGCTTCAGACCAATATATTTTGCCCCCAATAGCCCCCAGCATCCCTAGTTGTGTGTGGGCACTGCAGCCTCGACCTCCCAGCCTCATGTGATCTGCCTGCCTTGGCCTCCAAAAGTGCGTGGATTACAGGAATGAACCACTGCAGCTGGCCACAGGCACGCTTTTTATGCGCCCATTTCATCTTGCAAATCAATCTGAACCACAAGTTTTTGGACTTAGAGAGCTTCTTGAGGAAATGTGGCTATCCAAAACAATAATTTTAGCTAATGAGGTCCCAGGACCTTAAAGGGAAATGTAATTCTCCTTAAATCCATCAAGAACTAGGCAGAGAGCATGGGTTCAAGATCTTTTATTTTCAGAGCTTCCAACAGTTGGTTAGTAATGCTAGCTAAGCTGGTATAATCTGAAGGCCATCCCACCTTTCTCTTCAGGCACTCAACCAACAGAATCTCTTTCTTACGAACAAGATCATTAACCAGTTGGAATCTGTCTCATTGCGCGTGTAGGAAGAAGTCCTCTCCCCCACATTTTTCCCAACAAGATTGTTTTATAGCCAAATGTAACTCAAACCCATAACACAGCAACTAGCCATCTCCAGTATCACTTGATTCCCACCCCCCCACCCCAAGAATAGGAAGTTGAGGTAAGGGGAGAGACTGTCTCGTTTTAAGAAAAAACTGCCTACACCTCAATGAAGCCGTGATGGTAAGGAGGCTGGCACCAGAGGGTGGGGATGAGTAGGCACTGAAACAGGCCTCTCTAGAATGAATGAAGTCAGCCCCAGCTCCTTGGATGAGGTGCTCTTTTGAAATCCCCACGTCTATGGGGTTAGATAAGGGACAACCGGTGATGATTCATCACTCCCTGTCTCTCAAATTAAAACATGATAAACCCAGAAAGTTTTACCTTCAAAATCCACCAAGCTCCCTCCTGAGAAAATTCTATCCAGTCATGTCCATGCCAGCACCCACTCCCTTCTCCTAATGCCCAGGGCTTCCAGCCCCTCTCCTCACCCTTGGGTGGCCCATCCAACACTGATTTGATACTCTTTGACTCATAATATGACCATTTTTAAAAAATTAGAAAATAAAAGCTATCAAACAATATCACAGCAACATAAGGAAGACACTCAGTGGACATGCTCCTCCCCCATCCTGTGGAGCCCACCCAGCCCCACCCCCCTTCCCTGGGAAACCTACACTGCAACATTCCAGCACTGAGCCAGGGGTGGCCCTGGACGCTGCCTCAAGTGCTTTCCTGACTGTGGCTCCTATACCAGCCAATGTCATGGAACTGGGGTGAGGAAGAACAGGGCCACATCTCCCACCAAATTGATCTCAGTGGCCAGTGGTGGGTCTGGGAGATTTAGCTTATGTCAGGCAGCCAAGCCTGGGTCCAACGCTCTCACCAGGACCTCAGTTCTTGGCTTAAATAGCAGCAGCCCCAGTACCACAGCGCTTCCTGGGGGTAACAGAGCACCTAGCTTTCTGTCCCATAACTTATAACAGGTTTATATTTTCTTACCCCCTTCTTTTTTTTTTTTTTAATTAAAAGCCGAGGTAGTCCCTGGGATAATAAAACCCTACCTAGAATGGCAGTATTTCAACCTAATGAAGCAGTAAAGTAAGTCTCCAGGAGTTAGAAAAAAAATAAAATAAAGTGATTGATGAAGTTGAATAAATTAAAGGTATGGATTATCCCACAAAGACCTTTCCTTCCCAGGTTGTCTTTGCTATTTGGCCAGCAGCATTTCTGTCTGTGTAACTTCTCTACTCCCCTCCATCTCCTCTCCCCTCATGAGATGGCTGGAGCCCGAAAAGGCCCCGGCTGCTTCATCCCACCGTGGCTCAGAGCAGCTTGACGCGGTGCTCAGAACTGCATTGTGGCACAGTTCTGATATGGACGGAGGACGTCTAACAGGGACAGAAGAGGCGTAGCCAGCAGGATTCCCCGGGCTCCAACCTTGGGAGTGTGGGAGGTAGGTTTAAGGCATGGAAGTCCCAGGCCCCCTCTCCAAATGTCACACAGCTGGCCCCTTTGCTTAAGTTTCTCTGCAGCAAAGAGGGTAAAGGGGGACGGAGGGAAGCTCGGGCTGCTGCTGGGTGGTCCTGCCGCCCTCAGAGCTTCTTCAGACGACTGTACATCTCCCTCTTGCTCTTCTCCCCTGCCCAGGTCCGGCTCTTGGTGCGGAACTTCTTCAGGTCTTCTTTAAAGTCCTCATGGTGCATGGGCCGGTAGCTAGGGGGCTCACAGTAAGACTGAGGGGACAAGAGAGAATGAGGTTAGAGTACACCTGCCTCACACTCACAACCTGGTTTCCTCTCTGCCTAGGGTTACAAGGCTGAAAGCGGCCAGGCAGACCTGGGCGGCCAGTTCTACAGGGGCTTTCTTTGTGTTCAGCAGATACCCACCCCCTGGAAAGAAAGTCATGACCGCCAGATAGATCCATTAGTCTACCACTGGGGTAAGGAGAGGAGGGATGCTCTCCACAGTCCCAGTCTTACCTGGCATTTCATAAAGAACTCCTTGTATCCCCCCTTCAGGACATACAGCTCAGGGTAGTGGAGTTTGGGGTATTCATTACCCAGGCGATCTCTCTCTCTCACGTACCGGCACCTAGTCAGGGGAAGGAAGGCCAAAGTAGGGTTAGCTTTTCCAGCACAGAGCAACACCCAGGCAACGCAGTCAAAGTAGCAGTTGTGGTCTAAGTCCCCCTTATACACATCTTCCCAACTTTACATTTATTCTTAGAAACAGTGCTAAGTTGCAAGTTCCTGGCCACGTGAGCAGCATTCACAGCCAGTGCCAGTAGATGGTCTCTTCCCCAACTTTCCTTTCTCCAACAGTCCTAGCGTCTGAGTCCGGCCCAGCACCTTCACCACCAGTTTGTAGCAACAGTTTCACTATCTAAGCCAGCTTCCCCTTACTTTCTCCACCCCAGCCTTCTCTTCAGCTAGGCTCCCTCACTCACCTCCTTCTACATAAGTGGGCTTCTTTCTGTGCCTTTTAAGGAGGCTGAACTTGCTCCTGCCTCAGGGCCCTGTTTCTATCCTCTACCTGAACTGAACGGTCTTCAATATCCAGCCAATGGCTGCTTACTGCCTCGCCCTTGGTGAAAAAGCCCGAGGCCCCAAGTCCTTCAGAGGCCTACAGCTCATTACCCCTACTGCTGCTCTGCCCCTTGTTCATCCCACGTGAGTCCCTGCGGCCCCACTACTGTTTCTCCAGCCTGCCTGGGAGCTCCCACCACTGGCCTTATTTTGCTCTGAAGCACCTTTTTTTTGAGACAGAATCTCGCTCTGTCACCAGGCTGGAGTGCAAGGGCGTGATCTCAGGCTTACTGCAATCTCTGTCTCCCGGGTTCAAGCAGTTCTCCTGACTCAGCCTCCCGAACAGCTGGGACTACAGGCGCGTGCCACCGCCCAGCTGATTTTTGTATGTTTAGTAGAGACGGGGCTTCACCATGTTGGCCAGGTGATCCTTGCGATCCATCTGCCTTGGCCTCCCAAAGTGTTGGGATTACAGGAGTGAACCACCGCGCCCAGTAACCTTTTTTTTTGAGACGGAGTCTCACTCTGACGCCCAGGCTGTAGTGCACTGGCACAAGCTCGGCTCACTGCAACCTCTGCCTCTTGGGTTCAAGGGATGCTACTGCCTCAGCCTCCAAAGTAGCTGGGATTACAGGTATCCGCCACCATGCCTGGCTAATTTTTGTATTTTTAGTAGAGACAGGATTTCACCATGTTGGCCAGGCTGTTCTTGAACTCCTGTCCACTCTGAAATGTAAGTTCCATGAAGGCAGAGATTTTTGGTCTGTTTTGTTCACTGCTCTTCTCCCTCAATATCTAGAAAGGTATCTGGTACACAAGAGCCAAGAGAGTATCTGCTGATTTTCTCTTGAAGCTCAGTGGTTTGGGGCCTACGGTAGCTGCTCTAGTCATGAGGGATGGGCAGCAGCTTCCTCAGCAGGACGTAACTTAAACCATTTGCCTGTGGTTAAAACGAGTTCGGCTGGGCACGGTGGCTCACACCTGTAATTCCAGCACTTTGGGAGGCTGAGGCAGTGGATCACGAGGTCAGGAGTTCCAGACCAGCCTGGCCAAGATAGTGGAACCCCGTTTCTACTAAAAATACAAAAAATTAGCCGGGCATGGTGACAGGCGCCTGTAATCCCAGCTACTTGGGAGGCTGAGGCAGGAGAATCGCTTGAACCCGGGAGGCGGAGGCTGCAGTGAGCCGAGATAGCGCCACTGCACTCCAGCCTGGGCAACAGGGCAGGATTCCGTCTCAAAAAAAAAAAAAAAAAAAAAAAAAACACAGTTCACCTGTGATTCTCAAATCTTTCCTCAGTGGATTAACAGAAAGCCAGTGATGGTGAAACTCAAGTGGGGAACGAAGTGTAAGGGATATCTGTAGATGGTAATATAAACATGCAGCTTGCAAATGCAGAATACAGAGATGGGGCATTGTCTGTATATCCAGGTGAAGTTTTAATATGGTATAATAATGTCCTTTATATTAGAGGTTGTTAAAGAGGAAGATGGGGAAATGAGAGAATTGAGAGAATAGCATCTTTTGAGCTGGGCATGGTGGCTCACACCTGTAATCCAAGCACTTTGGGAGGCCAGGATTGCCTGAGCCCAGGAGTTTGAGACCAGCCTGGGCAACACAGTGAGACCCTGTCTCTACAAAAAATATAAAAATTAGCCAGGCATGGTGATGCATGTTTGTGGTGATGCATGTTTGTGGTCCTGGGAGGCTGAGGTGGGAGAATCACTTGAGCCTGGGAGGCAGAGGCTGCAGTGAGCTGTGCTCCTGCCACTGTACTCCAGCCTGGACAACAGAAACTGACCCTGTCTCAAAAATAAAAAAAAGAGAGAGAGAACAGCATCTTTTGTGGGTTTAAAAAAAATTTATATGTATGTGTATGTGTGTCTAGTTTGTTTCAGGCCTGTAATCCCAGCACTTTGGGAAGCTGAGGCAGGTGGATCACTTGAGGTCAGGAGTTCGAGACCAGCCTGGCCAACATAGCGAAACCCTGTCTCTATTAAAAATAAAAACATTAGCTGGGCATGGTGGCATGCGCCTGTAGTCCCAGTTACTCGGGAGCCTGAGGCAGGAGAATTGCTTGAACCCGGGAGGTGGAGGTTGCAGTCAGCCGAGATCGCACCACTGCACTCCAGTCTGGGTGACAGAGCAAGACTACATCTCAAAAAAAAAAAAAATCTGGTGAGTGAATAATTCCATTCATGAATGACCATCCTTTGGAGACAGATGTTTGAAGGACTTATGACAGTCAAAAAGTGTCAAGTTCTACTGTAGTTGCCTGTGTGTAGAGCATGTACATACAAATGTGACAAAATGTTAACAATTAATAAAATCAGGTGAAGTATATGCAAGTACAACCTCTGTGTGTGTGTGTGTGTGTGACAGAGAGACAGAGTCTCACTCTGTCACCTAGGCTGAAGTACGGTGGCATGATCATGGCTCACTGCAGCCTCAACCTGCCAGGCTCAAACGATCCTCCCACCTCCTATTTTTCATAGAGGTGGGGTCCCACTGTGTTACCGAGGTTGGTCTGAAACTTTAGCAAGTGATCCTCCCTTGAACCATCCTAGTTAAGCTGCACTCTCTGTCCCACCTCTCTGCCTGTCCTCCTGTTTTCTTAGCATTTATATGGATCCCCACTTGGATCTCTGCTGCAACAGGGTCCTTGTTGGTCCTGCTCGCTGTGGTATTTATACTGTACTGTGCTTTACTGTAGTTACATTTTTATTGTCAGAGCCTGATACATACCAGGCTTACAATCCTTTTAAAATGGACACAATGACTGATGGGCAGCTCTTTGCCCCCTTTTTTTCACCCTGAAATTGGTAATAATATCAAGTGTTTCAAAGCATCATATCATATCAGGTCTTCACACTTTTCTGGCATTTGCATAAGGAATGGTTACTTCATACTTGAAGGAGGTCACATGAACAGTAGCCTCACAGGTCAGACTAAGGACAGTCGGGGAGACTGGAAGAGCCAAAGTTCACCTCAGGATAAAATTACATATGAAAATGGCTTGTTATGTGCAAGAGACTGCTTGATATGCTACAATATGCTCCAAGTGCAAGCCACAAACCACCATGTCCCACAAAAGCAACATGGAGCCTCTGCCCCAGAACCCAGTTCCATGCAGCACTCACATGCGGGGACCTCTCTCAGAAGAAAACTCGCAGTGAAATACAACAATGACACGCTTGCCATCAGTAGGTACAATGGGCTTCTTCAGTAAGAAGTCTTCAACCTCTTCTTCCATGTGCAAGTTCACTGCACCCTATGAAGACAACAGAGACCCTTGGAACCTGCATGTTTCACACATGAAGTAATGATTCAGCAAGATGTAATGATTCAACAAAAATGATCTTTAAGTCCACAAGACCAGTTTGTGATTTTTTTCAGTTTTTCCGGCTGAATAGCCCAGTAGACCATCTGGCACCTGTATCTCAGTGGAGCTTTGAGGGTCCGTACACATTTGTCATACAGTAATGCACATGGGGACTGGAAATGGGCAATTCAAATATGACTATGGTATACTTTATAGGTAGTTTTATAAATTTGGGGATTTTCAAAAGCTACAAGACAATGGCAAACAGTAACATCGTATTTAACGTACCTCCTTACTATATTTAAACACTATTAATTGGGTAAAGCATTAAAATGGCAGGCCAGGTGCTGTGGCTCATGCCTGTAATTCTAGCACTTTGAGAGGCTGAGGTGGGCAGATTGCTCAGGAGTTCGAGAACAGCCCAGGCAACATGGTGAAACCCCGTCTTTACTAAAATAAAAATTTAAAAAAATTTAGCTGGGCGTGGCAGCGTGCGCCTGTAGTTCCAGCTACTTGGAAGGCTGAGGCAGGAGAATTGCTTGAACCCAGGAGGCAGAGGTTGCGGTGATCCGAGATCATGCCATTGCACTCCAGCCTGGCGACAGAGCGAGACTCTGTCTCCCAAAAAAAAAAAAAAAAAAAAAGATTAAAATGGCAAAATCAGTTCCTTTATTCTTGGGAACGTGTGTCCCAACACGCCCCTCAACCAGGCAGCCTGCTGAACAATCAACTTTGGAGGCATCACTAAGCCTGGCACAGACACCGGGACATGTTGCCAGAGATGGGCTTCTTCTCGTCAGGAGCCCTGGGGTGCTCAGACATTGGTACCCAAGCCTCTTAAATGCTACGAAACCCATTCTGGTCCCCTTGAATGACTTAAACATTAGTGGGTACCTCCTACAGGTGCCCTTGATAATGATGGTGTGAGGGACAAACATGAAGAGTAACTGTCGCACAAGGTGGTAGAGAGTATTGCAGACAAGGGAACATTCGTTAAGAGCACCCGGAATCAAATGCCTTCCACGCTCACTGCATTGTTTCAAAATTCTAACAACTAGCATATGAGCTAAGCGGCCAGGTGTCACTGTCCTCCCCACTTTAAAACCACAGATCCTGTTTAGGGCTCCTTCTACAGCAAGTCTCAGGAATCCATACCTTGATGTGGCCTCCCTCATATTCATATGGGTATCGACAGTCAATGATAACAAACTCTTTAATGAGGTTGGCAAACT